>NC_134171.1:75401552-76021395 GCF_964188355.1 Buteo buteo | reverse complement strand
AATATGACTCTAGAGGCAAAGAGAAACACAGGATACCTGAGAGAGAGTGCTCGGATGTCTGGGTATATCCTCCCTGATGATGCTTATCCTTTACTATTCCACTCCTCACATGATGCTTTAATGTGGGATATTTCCAGGGGGCATGTGTACCTTCTTGTATTACTAGAAGAATGTTAATGAGGTTAGGAAAATGACTTTTCAGTTCTATTCAAGAAAGGAAAAAGAAAGATAGAACCTAACCTGTGTGTGTATTTACATAGAACAAACTGTCACTTTAAGCAGACTTTTTGAAGTAATCCATTTAAGATTGGATAACCACCATTTGAAAAATATAAACCCTCTGCAAAGAAAAAGAGCAGTGGTGAATGAAGGCCATGGGCTGACATTCAGTTTATGTGCTTGTGAAACACAGTCACTTTTTGCTTCTCTCCCCTTACCTTTCCATTTGAGTTCTGCTGGCTTATATTTGTATGAAAGCATCAATCCAATCTTCACTTTTTGGAAGGGTGGTTTATTCCCAAAGACCAACACATTTCTGCAGCAGCAGTATCTTACTTATAAGTAGAAGGGCAAGAATAAAGTCCTGTACAATACACTGCACACAGATCCTTCCCAACAACAGCAGCTGGTACATTTGCTGCATAGAAAGACAACATATTACATAAGGAAAAGTTATGAAAAAGTGAGACAACTATTTTAAAAACATTTGAAAGTTTATAATGGCTTTTAAAAGTAGGTGATAGATAAGGAACATAGAGAAATGCTAACTACTCAGAAATATCTTAAGGAAAAGAAACAGTGATAGTAGGGTTTTGTAGGAGTTTTATTTCTAAAGGAGTAATTTTCAGGACCAAAGTCTATTAAGAAAAGATATTTAAAATCATTATTGTTGAGCTACATTTAAAGTGATGGCACATCTTCAAATCCTTCTCTGATGCAGGCATTAGGAAAAAGAAATTTAGATGATAATATCAGCAACTTCTTTAATGATTTAATAAATAGAAAGTAATGAGGAACAGTTGCTTTATTTGTGAGTTTGACTTTTAAAGGAGAGTGAAGTAGTTTTACTAGGGTAAGACCGTATGACATTTGGTGATATCCTACCTGTGTCATGAAACAAAGGTAAGTAGACTGGGTTTCTTCCATTAAAATAGGAAAGTTAAAATACAAGCATGAAGGATTCTTTCCTCACTACACTGGAAGATAAGCCGTAATTCTGTTGCCTCCTTGAGGTATGTCAAATTGCAAAGCAAGTCTATTTATATGATGCCAGGTTAGCTATTCTTGGATGCCAGGATTTAGAGGAGGTCAAAGGTTACATGGAAGATGATCTTTATCTGCATGCTGGGAAGCCACATGCTTTCCCAAGTGTTTATGGAATTTGAAGTTTTCTAGTTTACTTAGACCTCATGCTCCAAGGCAAAGGGTAATAAACATAAACAACCTTCTATGTTTAATCCTTTTGTGGGTCTCTCTCTCTCAGTGTTTGGTTACTTTATCTCATACTGTCTTAGAGAGTGCATGATATTGCTGCTGTATTAAATCCTGCTGTTTCTCTTGACCACCTGGGATTAACAAATCCACATCCTCTTCAGATGAAAATACCTGCTTCAAGGCAACGCAGCATTCCTTAACAGCCCCCTTTGTCACCTTCATTGTTCTGCCAATCCGGCTTTCTCACGCTTATCCACGTATTAGCTCTCTTACAGTCATCTATTCTTGACAACATGATTGCTTGCAGTGACTGCTTCCACTGTGGGTAGTTCTGATAAAGAATATAAATATCTGCAAGGTATGTGGTGCAAACAGATCCTTGGGTAATGAATCTATGATCCTGTGCGTTGTCTGTGGTGAGTTAAATTGCTCAAAAGTCATCCAAAATTACACAATGAGAACAGCAAACTGCTTAACTAATAAGTAGGAAATAACAAATAAACGATGTGCCTGAACCCCCACCCTCTTACTTTTTACCGTGCTACTCAGACCTGTAAGCAGCATCTCCATTTGCATCACCTCCAGTCTCAAGAAATATTTCCTAATGGTAAGTGCTTCTAACCAGCTTCTGTAAGAAGCAAGCACGTGTCTGTCTATTTCTAAAGCAGAGCTGGGCAGGAGTGATAGTCATAGAGCTGCTGCTTTGCTTCATACATATTCTCTTTAGCACCAGGAAAGTGATGTGAATCATAAAGTAATCTGAGTGGGGCTGCAATCTCAACAGCCATCTTAACTTTGCCCTTGAAGCTGATCTACTATGTAGAAAAGGATTCAGTAGTCACAAGAAAAGGGATAGCACAAGTGAGACCATGACTCACATAGCTTAAGTGTGCCTGCAGAAGGAAGAGTATTAGCATCTACTCTCTGCTTACAGCAGCATTTGTGCAATTTACATTCAGTAGTCAGTGGCTACAAGACCTGAACAGCCCAGAGAAGAGGGCCTGAGCTATTGAATGAAAGGTTACTGAATGCTATTTTCACCATCTCTTGGCATTTTAGGACGAAGGGGAACTGTTCTTATCACTTGACACTAGTGCTTTACTATAGGCATTTAATTTAGCGAGCAAAATTATCTAGCTGGGCTTCTGCAGTTGTCAGCAGAGACAGTCTCTTCCTGAATGCAATTCAGAGCCTGTTTGCTTTTTGCTTTGAATTGTGTTTTTCATTGACTGCTAGGGGAGCTGTGCCACATAATTTGTTTGCTAAAGTAAGTACCTACAGACCCTCTCAACAAGTATCCAAGCTGGTGTGTTTTAACTGTACAGTGAAAGACTGTATGGCACAGGTGGGATTGCTTGCATACTGGTTTGCCTTCAAAATATCAGTTTCTTTTAAATGAGGCAGTTCCAGGCACAGAAAGCATCTGTCAGATTAGGAAACAGTAGTAACTTGTAAAAGAACATAGCTTGGAAATCCAACATGGAACATACCTAGGCATTAGGTACCTCCAAGTTAGGCAGGTGCTGAGTTAGGGATTTCAGGACTGTAGCTTTGGATTTGGTATTTCTACCTTAATTTTGTAGTGGGAGCCCTAGGTTGCTTCAGCTGACTTCATGTGCTCTGATGTTTTAAGTTGGCAAGCTAAATCTTAATGCTAGAATGCCTGGACCCAAGCTATCCAAAACCAGTAAATATGCTTTTATTTCTTTATCCATTGTTTCATGTCTGCTTTTACAGTCATACCTTATTGTGGGATAGATCCTTCAGCTCCTGATCGTGCCCTGGGAAGTTAAGAGATGAAGTTGCTGAGTTCTTTGTGGTGTGCTGTGCTGTTTGCTTTAAGATATTTTATCTTCTGCATGTGACACAAGTCAGACTTTCAAAACAAGGAAGGGAGAGGGAAAGTAAAAGATGTTAATTTGAGCCTTGCTAAGAAACTCAGATAAATGACTGTGTCAAATAGAAAAGGACAAAATTAATAGGGAAAGACATTGGATTTTCAAGGTTCTCAGAGGGCATTAAAACAGTAGAAGTGAAAAATAATAAAATTATAAGAAGTGCTCGAGAATGTCTTTAAAATATTAATTGGGTGCTAAAAGTGAATGGCACATGCACAATACTTCGTCTCAATAGCAGTAACCTGAAAAGACCACCTTCTGTCTCTGCAAGCCTTTAGAGCGCTCTCCCCCTTTGCGCTCCTTCCCTTTGATACTCTTTGACAGAAGAATCAACGCCTGTGGCTGCTCGCAGTGTGGCATGGTAGCTGTAGACTCCCCATCAGTCTGTGATCTATTTTTTAAGAAATGGCATTTGTTCCTCTGAATGGCATCCTGCTGGTGCTTGCTCAAACCTCTTGGCTGGCTACAGGTTATTCTGTAAGTCTAGAGCTCTCCTGTTGGTTTGGTGGAGACTCAGGTTGGTAACAACTGTGCTTTTACTCCCTTTTCATTCACCTGCAGCTCTTAGGGGTCATACTTGCTCAAACGGAGCAATGGAGTCTGGTTGTAATGTCACTCAGCAGGTTATACCCAGATGGCACTGAATTCATATTTGAAAAAGGTCAAGAGATGCATC
The DNA here is from genome assembly GCF_964188355.1 of Buteo buteo. Classification (NCBI taxonomy): domain Eukaryota; kingdom Metazoa; phylum Chordata; class Aves; order Accipitriformes; family Accipitridae; genus Buteo; species Buteo buteo. The sequence continues at coordinate 76,017,387 of NC_134171.1, read as the reverse complement.
ACATGCATCACAGCACTGCATGCTAATGGGACTGATAACTGGCTGTACCTCTTTGCTGGCTCCCTCAAGTTGAATGCTCCATCACACATGTTCTGCTTGGAGGTACAGAGTGGTGACAGGCCCACCTGGGAAAGGAAAATAGCTGCTTCATTCCTAGATTATTTTCTGGGTGTACAAGGCACAGAATAAATCATGTTCAAAATCAAGTTGCAAACCTCAAGGGCAAAGAAAGTAGGCACAGTGAAACATCAATTCTTTCCCTGTATGCCCTGCCCCAATTGTTTGGGACTGCAGGAGGGACCGTTTCAGATCCAGGAGTTAGAAAGCAGGAATTGTATTTGTTGAAGGTACAGTGTAATTGGAGAGGAGATTTTAAAATAATGCTTTGGGTTAAAACTGAAAATTGAGCTTAATACACTTTGTAGTGTATGTGTCAAATCCTTAAATCATGCAAGACTTCAAGTGAAGACTTGTATCCTGTACAGAAAATTTGCATCTCTTGAATTGTGTTTTCAGCTAATTTTTAAAAGTTCACTACAGGAAAATAATTTGAATGGACTGTAATACATATACCTCAAAACAAGAAGTTGGGGGGGTGTGTATGTGTATTACTAGGTCTTCAGGAAAGAATAGATTCTTTTAATTTACAAAAGTTGCAGAATTCAACAGGCATTAATGGAAAGGTATTTGCTGTAAAATAGTATTTTTCCTATTAAAAAAAATTGGATTATGCCTGTGTTTTTCTCATTGAAGGTTGTTTACGTGTGCAGTTAGTCCACTGGAGTTGCTCAAGTTCATGTGGCGGTGTAGCTTCTTTTGTTGGTCAGAGACAGGGCTAATAATGATAATAAATGAAGAACAGCTATGAGAAAATATCAGACACTATCATCAAGTGTGACAGCCATGTTTATATTTTTTATTTATGAACTACTGAATTAGAAAAATGTTAGCAAAGTATCATGTTAGTCATTGTGCTGGTTTTAGCTGGGGTAGAGTTAATTTTCTTCACAGTAGCTAGTATGGGGCTGTGTTTTGGATTTGTGCGGGAAACGGTGTTGATAACCCAGGGATGTTTTGGTTACTGCTGAGCAGTGCTCACCCAGAGCCAAGGGCTTTTCTGCTCCTCACCCCACCCCACCAGCCAGTGGCTGGGGGGGCACAAGGAGTTGGGAGGGGGCACAGCCGGGACAGCTGACCCCAGCTGGGCAAAGGGATATTCCAGACCGTAAGATGTCATGCTCATCATGTAAACCTGGGGGGAAGGAGGAGGAAGGGGGGACGCCTTTGGAGTGATGGCGTTTGTGTTCCTAAGTAACTATGATGGAGCCCTGCTCTCCTGGAGATGGCTGAACACCTGCCTGCCCGTGGGAAGTGGGAAATGAATTCCTTGTTTTGCTTTGCTTGTGTGTGTGGCTTTTGCTTTACTTATTAAAGTGTCACTTTTTCGATTCTCTTCCCCATCCCGTTGTGGGGGAGTGAGCAAGTAGCTGTGTGGTGTTTAGTTGCTGGCTGGGGTTAAACCATGACAGTCATAAAGCTACGTTGTTCATCTTTTACTCACATGTGCCTGAGGCTGGGGAACTTAAACATAGCTGTGGAATGGAAACCTCAGTAAGAGGACTGGTTACTAGTGGCAAGGCATGACAGAACAGGAGGAAGAACTTTAAAATTGTCTTGTAAGTATATGGTCCATAGGAGAAAACTAAATGGAAGACCATTAAATGAAATAAATAAAAAAGAAAAATTAAATTCTTACAGACTGGATGGCTGCTATTAGATCTGGGTAAAAATAATACCTCTCCATGGAGAAGTGTGACAAGTAACTCAAAAAAAACCAAACCCCAAAACAAAAACAAACAAAACCCACCAAAAAACCCCTAAATGGCAAACATTAATGTAGTTAGTCTTCTCTTTGTCAACTGAGAAACAGTTGAAAATAATGATAGTTCCTTGAGCCGTATGGTGATTTCTAGCATTAGCCCTCTCAAATCGTTGTATGGAAGAAGTACTACTATTGTTGCAGTTTTAAGATGAAATGGAGCTATAAGAGGGCAAACAGCTATCTAAGTTTTGTCAACGTATGTGTTGTCTGTATGTGTTGAGCATGCAGCCCGGTGCCAGCTGTCCAGACTGCCTGATTTGGCGGTTTGGAAGGGAGCTTGAGTAGATCGATGGAAGCCTCAGCACAGGGAGGACTGTCATTTGAAGAAGGCATCAGGAAAACTTATTCGTAAACCAGGAAAGATGAATTTGAGCTGCCGTTGTAGCCTAGTTTCAGAGCGACGGGGAGCGGGCGGGCGGCAGAAGCAGGAGGACAGAAGGGGTCCTGTGAAAGATTTTCTAAATCTTTCCCTAGAGCTGGGTGCTATCAGCTGAAGTGACAGCATTTATGCAGAGAGGTGGTAAATCACTTCCTCTAAAAGATAACGGCTTTTTCAATAGAGGCTAAAATAAACCCACACTAGGAGTAAGACGTGTTGCACCGTTATATACATGGTATACTGTTACAGCCAGGGCCCTCCCGCCGCCGCTGCCCAGCAGCCAGGTGAGCCCTGTGGCGGTGGCCCAGAGGCTGGCCGTGGCCAGGCGGGCCCTGGCTGAGCTGGAGAGGCAGCTACAGCGGGGCTGAAGGCCCCGTGCTGAGGTGAAATGGCGCCCGGAGAGCAGGGGTGGAGGGGAGGCCGCAGGTGAGGCTGCTGAGGCCCACTCTGAAGGCCTGTTGGTGCCTTCAGGACCCTGGCAGTAGTGAGGGCCTGCACAGGGGCACAGGTCCCTCTGATTTCACCCTTACGGGTGGGGAAGGGAGCAGGTAGGAGAGCCCATGGGTGCAGGTGAGGGCTGGAGGCCATTTTGGATGGTGGGGAGGGAAGGGAGGAAACAGCTGAGCGGTTCAAGAGGCACAGTTGTGGGTTTGGTGGCCCCTTGTGCTGTTGTCCTCGCTTACCTCTGCACTTTAGCAACGAGGAGCCTCACTCTCTGTTCCTAAGTTCATAAATATTTCCCGACAGAATATCAGCACTGGTGTGACTACCACCGTGTCTGGGCTTGCTCTGTCCTCTGCCAGCTTGCAGTGCCACAGATTAGCCCAAAATAAACTGTGGCTCCTTTCCTGCCATTCCTGCAAGAGCATAAAATTAATTCTGTATGTAGACCAATCAAAATGCAATTAGGCTTGGGGCTGCGGTCGAGCACTTACTAAAGCAACTTATAAATACTTCCATTCTCCCCCTCAACTTCTACTGCCCCTACCAAAACTTTCTGATTCTCTTTCCATTTAGCAGGACAAGTAACACATTTTTCACCAATAACGTAGTTAACAAAAAAAGGTGTTTGACACTGGATTTATATTTTCCATAGAGGAGCGTGCCTACAAGTTGAGGATTAGTCATTTAAGCTTTCTGAATGCAATTTAAATTGCAAATGTAAACTATCAGAAGGAAACACCTGTAAGTATTAAATCACGCAACTACTGATTTTCAACCAAATCAATAATTTGTAACAGGACAGTGAATTTGTACCATCCAATCAAAACAAATAAGGACTATCTTCTTATTATCATAAAAGCAATAAAAATACTTGCACAGCATTCTTTAACTAATTTGTCTTTCATTCTGCACCATAAAGATAACAAAGTGTGGTGTTCTCTTAGAACATATTGTTTTACTCGGTATGTTTTTCATCACTATAGTCTGGAGTATATTGGTTTTTAATTTGCTGATGGAAACCATCAATTAGAATTAGCTTGAGTGCTGTGGGAGGATAATGACAATAGATATGAAGGGAACAGAATAGTATCTAGCATAAATTAATGATGCATTTATTGTGCCTCTCATTAACTTGGTGCAGGGCTTATTCTATGAGTAAATAACTTATAGCTGTATCAAAAGCTGGAAGAGTAGGAGGATTTGGTTAGGGAACCACCTAATTATAGTCACTCATCTTAGAACGAAGGACTTCACTTCTTTGATAAAAATCTGATTAAAAGAAACAATATTTTTCCAAATGTCAACATCTTATGTACAGTTACAACGTGCAAAAATATTCTGACACCCATGTCGTTTACTGAGTCTGTCTAAGACTCACAAAAATTTCTGTAGAAAAAAAATAAAAAAAAAAACCTCAGACAAAGAGGAACTGCCTTATACCTTCTATAACTTTTAAAAATGCTTTCCATTTTGGAATTCCATAAGCCTATATATCATGCATGTGTAAACATTTCCTATTGAGGAAAAAAAAAATCTCCCTTGTTATGCATCCCAATCTTCTAATAAAATTTACTATGCTAAGGTTTTGATTATGTCAGTTTTCTACTTCTCAAATCAAGACAATTATCATAAAAACTGTGATACCTTCACTTATAACTAGAAATTATCACCAGGGTAAAGAGGGAGCCAGACTTCAAGCTACTATCATTGGCAGTAGCGAAAACTTGTTGCTCACTAAAGTCTGAATATATCCACATGCCTAAGTAAGTGTCTGTTCAAAGTTTTTTTCTTTGTGGACACATGGACAAATCGTCGACACTTAACTCAGTAGGACAGTTAGAAAGGGGATGTGGATCCTCCCACAAGGATGAGTGCAAACCGATAACTTTATTTTCATATACAAATGTGTTTAATGTACATATAAATATATAGATGTGTATATTAGTCATTCCATATATTTGTGTTTTAAATAGCCTTAAATATTAAGATTTTTGAAATTTGAATTTTCTTTAAATGCAGGAGTCCAGAAAAGGACAATGAAATTGATTCTGTTTGGGGTTTTTTGTTTGGTGTTTTTGTGGGGAGGGGTTGGGTTTGGGGTTTTTTACAGAAATGGCCTTAATCACCAGTTGAAAAGGTATTAACTAACTACAATGTGTTCTGTGTTAATAACTAATATTGTGCTGTTCTGAAGTCACTAATGTATGGTGATGTTTCTTAATCTTATGAAACAGGCAGAATTTTTGAAGATTTACCATCCGGTTGCAAAAAAAGAAAACAAAAATTTAAGTTGTGTTATTAAGTCAGCCAGAATGAATTAAAACAGTCAGATCAACGTAGAGCCCTTCCTGCCATCCACTGTACAGTAGGTATGTAATTTCTAATTAATGTTTAAAATGCAGTTCACTTGTACTTGATATTTAATTTATAGCTATAAGCAAAGTATGTAATCTAATGGTAACATGAATGATTTTCCATGAAAGAATCTGCCTCCTTAAAATTATGAGAAAGAGGAAATACAAACACAAAGGTTGCTTTGTTCTCTTTTATAATAAAAATAAATATTTCAATATCTTATTTGTTTCACCTTTAACTAAATTAAAATTTTATGTGAGACAAGAGCAGCAGAGTAATTGGGGCAGTAATATTCTTTAAGTTGAAACTCGCAAAACATAAAGCCTGAAATATGTGAGAATTCCATGCAGACTGACAATTTCTGAGCGTTGCCTTTGAAATCTGAGTGTTATGCCAGAACTCTGACTCAATGATGAAGAAAATGATCTCCTCACGGTTGAGAGTAATTTAATCAAGACTGTAAAATTTGGGTCTGGCTTACCCAAAAATAGTCTGCACTTTGTAAAGCCAGCTAACAAATTCCTTAATGAGAATTAGATTTATTTACTTATTCATTTGAGTGTTGAACTGGAATTAATAATAAAAGTAAAAAAAAATCCCCTAGTCCTATCTGAATATAAACACAGTGTAATTATTTTAATAAAAGCAACAGAACAGAACCAATTTAGCAATGTATGCTATATTTATCTCTCTTGTGGGGAGGAAAAGAAGTACCACCTCTGAAATATCCCATCTGGTCATTTAGAGGGAACAAAATACAGGTTTGTATCACTTAAATTAAATCTGAGCATGTAGCATTTTCTCCTCTTATCAAGAGACATATTCAGCAACACTGACTCTGTGGTTGGAGTATGAAGGATCTTGAAGCACTGTATGAATTTTTATTATGTCTTGAAGTACTTCTAAGGTTATAGTATTATCTCACAAGCTATGTACTATGTATATCTGAATGAAGAGTTTTGTTCTTATTGGATTTCTTGGTGGTGGGAAGGGATATGCTTATTTTGTGCTTTTTGTGCTGAGTATGCCCTGGTACTGGATGAACAATAAGGTTCATACTGAAAACAACAACAAACAACAAAAAAGAGCTGTAAGCATTTTTTTTTTACTTTATCCCTGTTATGGCTTCTCTGAATGTCTTCTCTGTCTTGCCACTTCAGAGGGTCTGCTTGATCTAGGAATCAGTTGTATGGCTAGCCGTTTATAAAGAGTATTAAGTATGGGCTTTGTTCTTAGCAACCCCGATGTAGGGTCCTCTGTAAATCGTGGCCTTGGGAAGGAACTGTAAAAATGTAGGAACTAAAATTTTAGCAATATGATCCAACCTTGCAAACTTTTTTAGGGCTTTTTTTCAGGAAGTCTAATTAGGGGAGAAAAACCCCCAACTCGTAAATGTCAAGTTTTAAACTTTTAAAAACTGTGAAATATGAAAGGAAGTCTATTTTGATAACGGGCTGTGTAGAAGAAAGAGAATAAATAATGAGAGCTGTGCTTAAAGCGGCAGACTTGGATTCAATGTCTTTCAAGGAATGAGAGGCAGCACTGACTTCTTGTTATTTATTGACAGAGGAGGCTGTTGACCATTAGTGATGCCTTTTCACAAATTGAAGCAACCTTGGTTTAATCATTAATAAAGCAGTGCTAAATGTCTACCAATGCAAGATAATAGCTTGTTTTGAGCTTGGGCATGTGCTAATTTGAGCAAATGGCTACATGTTGAAAGAAAGTGGAGGGTGGGTGGGGTGGGGGGAAAGCAGCAAAACATTAGAAAACTAATCATCATCTTCAGTGAATAGGTACAATTGCCTGCAGATGTTCAGATATTTCACCACTGAACTCTGAAGGCAGTAAAAAAAAAGATACCAATCCCATACCAGCAGGTTCCTGTCACAGAAGACTGATAGAGTTTGTTCCCTCTTGAGACTTGAGGAGTGTAATCACGCATGGAAATCTCCTTTGCACAGGCAAATCACACTGGTGTAATGAGAAGAAAATGGAACAGAGAGTATGTGAATTTTCCTGGTCAGGTTGTGTGAATGTGACTTTTGAGATGTCATTGACACAGTATTCCACCTGGGACTAAGAGTTCATAGATGTTTCTCTGATAATTGGTTAAAAATCAGACTGTCTGCTTAACAGCAATTTAATTTTCATGTTTGTTTCTGTCCGGTCATGTAGACAGGATACTGCTGAGAAAGGACTGCCATGTGTAGTGCACAAGATCACGCTCTCATCCAGGCACCAGCACATGTTTTTGAGTGCCACCTGCTGGCTTTTTGCCTCTTAGCCATTCACAGATAACGCAGACTTTTTTCTGAAGGTGTATATACTGTTGTGTTAGGTGCCAGTTCATGAATATAGCCTTAGAGAATATAATTCTCTCATGCCTGTCAGCTGTCTTAGGGAGATGCAGACCAAAAGACAACAACTGTGTATGCATTCCAAGGCTTTCCTGGTATCCTACATTTCACTGAATAAAACTCTATGTATTGCTGCTCACTTGTATTCTCTTGATAGAAAGGTGCAGTAAGAGAAACAAAAAAAAAAAAAAAGAAGAAAAAAGAAAAAGGATCATGACAAATATACAATGGAGTTCATTATTCTGAATAGGCAGAGTTTATATTGAAAGTATGCTCTCTGCATCGATATGTGAGAGAGCTCTTGGCGAACTATCTATCTGCTCAGTGTCCAGGTGTCACTAAGTAAAATAAGCAGTAGAAGTCATCGTCATGTTATTGCTTCTCTAAAGGACTTTGCTTTCAGGATCCTATCCACCATTTGTGCATGGCATGTGTGCTCTGTTTGAAAGAGGAGAGAACAGGCACATCACAAAAATGCATTTTCTGGAAATCTAGGTCTGTGATAACTATTTGCCCGTAACTGCAGTTGTAATGACACAGTTGGGATGTTGATAAAACAAAAGAGAGATTATCCTTTGTAACGATCTGTTCTGAATAGATGCTGTCTTCTACTGTGGATGGGAAGTGCCACAATGAAAAGTACTTGTTTATTCTCCTGATTCTGGTAGAGAGCAGGCAGGAATAAAGTGACTGGTAACTCAAATCCATGTAACTCCCACTGGATTTCTATTTACAAACTTCCAGAAGACAAGCTGTCTCTCCCAGTGGCATTCTCTGAGGAGGCCTCCGTGTTGTCTGTGACATTCATTACACACGTGCCTGCACAGCACCTGTCAGTCACTCTCAGCTAGAGAGACACCCATCACTTCCCGAGACATTCAATGAGTTAGATGAACAAATCTAAAAATACAAAATGTTGGAATTGAGTGAGCCATGGATAACTAAGCCAGCACTGGTAATGTAGGCAAGCGTATTCTAAGACCTAGACAGCTTGTTGTGATTTTGTATTTTTGCAGTCCCTGCAAAGTCTCCATTTTGAAAGAGTTTGAAATAAATTCTTTTGTTTTTAATACTGAGAATTTAAAGTGTGGTGTGGTTTGGGTTGAGTGTGGGGTTTTTTGTTTTGTTTTTTTTTTTGGTTTTTTTTGTTTGTTTGGTTTTTTGGTTTTTTTTTGTCTTGTTTTTATTTTTCTGTTTTGGTAACTAGAAAGTGGGTTTTTGTCATTGCATTTGGTGGATCTTCCCCAGAGGCAGGAACCCAGAGAGGGTGAGTGGCCCTGTAGCAGTCCCAAGGCATCCTATCTGAGTTCTTTCTGAGTCCTCTGCTGGTTTTTACAAAAGTTTTATCAAACTAGGGATGTCTTGAGTGAAATGTTTCAGGGTCAGTTCATTGGCATTTTTTAATGAAAATTTTCCAACAGTTAAAAACTATCCTGGCTTGCAGGGGAAGAGAAAGCAGCTGTAATATATAATGAAACAAATGGAAAAAAAAGGGAAGTTGATAGCAATGAATAAATGAATATAAATGAGAAGTTAGGAATTGAAGACATTTGTAAAGGAAGCAGAAGGACAGAAGGAGAAACCTACGGTGATTGGAATTAAGGACTTCAAAGTTTTTTAAAGAAGAAAAAAATCCTAATGATGGTATTAGCTTGTCACTATGTGGAAAAGGCAGAAATGTGGGTAATAATGCAGGAAAACCAGAGGTAGTCAATAAACATTTCTGTTACATATTTAACCAACTACTTTTCTGAATTCTGTGCTAACTTGTCCACCTTTTTTAGCTAAGATAACTAGTTTCCCAGCTAAAGGGTATTCGGTGATCTCATCTGGGTGGATTTAGGAGGCACAGAAGAGTGCTACCAGGGAAATTGTTGATTAAGCAGAAGTAGTTAGGGGTTAGCAGCAGCAGAGGAGTTGTAAGGGGGTAAATAATTAGAGATTAGATTAAAAAAAAACAAACTTAGGTGAAGATTTTGGATTTGCAAGGATTCATTTTGAACAGATTTTCATCTACAGACTTTTTTTTCAGCCTACAGACTTTTCTCCTTATGCTGCCAAATAGCTACTGTCCTTTCAAATTCATAGGGTTCCTTAATAGTTCCAACCCTAGGAAACAAACTCCTTTGCCTTTTCTGGGTTCTTCAAGACTGATATTCTCCTCTTGCAACCCTTTTTATTCCCTGAGCAGGAGTCCCATCTCTTTCTCCCTTCTTGTCTCACTTGCTGCCTTTCCCAAGTGGGGCTTGTTATGGGTTGATGTGTAAAATTCGAAGTTAATGGTGATCCAGAATGCTTCTCCTGGTTCTCTGTGGAAAAGAAACAGGATGGTAGCCATATGATGATGCTGAAGCTGAAGTACCTTGTTTCAACAATTAATAAGGATGAAAACAGGCGCAAGCTGCTAGTCTTGGACCTTTTAAAATCAGCATTTCTTTATAGTAGGTGTCCAAATGTTATAGAAAAACTGTCTGAGGAGCTCAGTGGACTATTGCCATTGCTTTTCAACAAAACTGGAACTGGAAAATTCCAGAAAATGAGAAGAAATCTATAGCTGAGCCAATATTTTGAAAGGGTGAGGGAGGTTACAATGGTAATTACAGGCCTGTCACACTGACATCCATCTTAGGCAAAATAATGGCATGGCTGATATAGGACTCAATTATAAAGAATGAAATAAGGGTAATAATAATTATTAGACTTGTGGAGCACAGACATTCTAAAGCTGATATGATACCCTTTTGATGAGATTACAGTTTGGGTTGATAGATATAAGAAAGCTGTTGATGTAGGGAGGGTTTTTTATGGCAAAGGGGGACTTGGGAGGGCAAAGAATTTTGATTAAGCAGCTAGAACAACACAAAGTCATCCCAGTACATGCCGCATGAATGAAGAGTGGCTAAAAAAGTGATGAGTAATCATCAAGCAGACACAGGTCTCGTGGTCTTAATCAGGGATGGCCACACAGTGTTTAAGGGCTTGTCAGTGGCCTGGAATAAACAAGATCATTAGTGACACAATGTGCAGATGATGCAAAGACTGAGAGGTCTGAACATAAAGAGCTTAGGTCGCTGATACTTAGAGCAACACAGATTATTGGTAAACAGGGTGTAAGTGAGAAAACCACATTTGAATAGGCAACAAAGATATGGGAGAATGCTTATAGCATAACAGACTTCACAAAGTATGAAGGTGAAATGGTTGGCTTCTAACATAACGATGGACAATATGACTTGTATAGTCCTTATGGGCTTAAACAGGAGCTCTGAGTGGGAGCATCTACTTTTATTTTGGTAGGTGTTTGTAGGTTCCGTTATTTTTGGAATACTAATTCTAGGTGACCACAAAAGTTTCCTTTCATCTTACAGTCTGGTATTACTATTAGACATGGATATTCTTCTTTCTACTCTCTTACTGCTAAGAATTAATTCTTGCGTGTTTAATTGTGCTGCTTAGTTGACAGTTGGAACAAGTCTCAAGACTACCGTAAGAGACAATGGATGTCTGTGATGCACTTGCCCTGACTAATTTTACATGAGCAGATGTTGTCACCCTATGCTAGCTTCAGTTTGCACAGAAAAGAATTTGGACTTTTTTTGCTTATTCCACCTTCCTTGAATCGCAGATAATTCTGTATTTGTGTGAGGCAAGGTCAGAATGCTCTTTCTTTGCCAGATTCTCAGAAGTACTTTAAGGATATTTTGCAGTCATCTAATAGATGCAGGTAGGTCTACAGCTCCACCAATCTTTGTGGTAATTCTGTCAAGTAGTATCAAGTTCCTGTTTGTAATTTACAAATATTGTACTGTAAAAGTGAATTTTAAAAAATACTTACTACTAGTACCACTGCAGTATTAACATACTGGATAATTTTAGGCATTCCATTTGTTTTTTCTCCCTCATTTTCTCCATCTAAAAACTTTCCTCCTTTGTAAATGTGTTGAGGTCTCCTGATGAAAAGACTGTCTCTGTTCAACAATATTGCAAACAGAAATGTTTTAGCTGAGGCTGTAGTATCAGCCTTTAAGGAATTTGCATTGTAGACAACCTTCAAATACATTTTGCTTTGTAATAAAAGTGCTTTTTCTAGATTATGTGGAATTAAGATTCTGGGAGTACAGGGTGTGTAAGTGAGAGCTTCTGGAGGTTAAAAACCCCAATGAGTACATCAAACAACTTTGGAGAAATGTCATTTCTAAATATTTTGTCAGCACAATTGCTGATCTTTTTGATCAGTTCAATGCTTTTGTTGTTGGGTACCACTCCGCAGCAAAACTGCATTCCTTCTTGGTGAAGCTGAATTTTGTTCCTTATTTTAATCAGCTAAGATAAGTAGATATAAAATTAATAAAACTAGCAATATCTTACTGGTACTGGACCTTCATTATTCATCTGTCTTTTCAAGTATTTTATGAATATACCAGATGTCTGTATTGTATTTGTTGTGTCAAAGGTTGTAAGAAAAGTAGTCAAACATTATAAATACCAATTTGTATATGACTGTTTTGGTGTTTTCTCTTCTTATCAGTATTTTTGTTCATTCTGCACTTACTATCTATGAACGTCTAAAAATGTCTCTGTAAGGAAGAATTGTTTATTTCCTATTGTTGTTTATTGTTTGGCAGCTCAATTTAGAGGTACTACACTGTAGATTGGCACATCTCTTTCTTTTCTCTTCTACTCATTAGCAGGGAGTCTTTAATCTCTTCTTTCTCTGCTTTTCTTAATAATCACAATATCTCACTTTCCCAGTGGGACTCAGCCTAAGATTGAGTAGAAAATTAGACTCGCATCAGGCAGGCTGAGCTTATAATAATGCTGAAGAAGTAATATAACATAAAAAATGAGACATTTCTGCTCGACATATGGTTTTAATTATTGTAGCTTTTGGAGTCTAATTCAAAAAAATACACTAATGAATTGAACTGAGGTTGAAAAATCTGCTTTATCTTTTAAAATAGAAGTATTCCAGTCCAAACATGCTTTAAATAATCTATTGTGTTTAAAAGTGTAATAGGAACTGTTTACTGAATAGGAGTCCATTGAATAGGAGTCCATGAGACTCCTTATTAATGTGGATTTTTAAATTTCTTATGTATCTTTGTGTTTGTATTTAGACCATATTGGCAAAATAGGAAAATATTTTGAGTATTGTAATTATGTGGTCACCAAACTGATCACCAAAGGAATCTTATTGTAGCCATTGAAGATATTTTTTTTTCTTGCTACTTTTATTGTCTTGGATGTATTGGGTTAGTGAATATAAGTAGAAATCTAAAGTCCCATATTAAATATTTTCTCTGAAGTACAATCAAATGTATTGTCTTCATACATCTGTATGACCATTTAGGTTCTAGAATATCATCTGAATTTGCCACCAGATTTAATATAACATTGGAATGAAAACATATCTTTAACCAAATGTCAGTTTAATTTACTCATGTTGTATGGTTAAAGTATTTGCACAGATTGGTCTTTAATTGAGTATGGTCAGAATATGAAAGAAAATAATATTGAAGTTGATTATTAAGATGATTAAACAACATTGGGTTTTTTATTTTAAAATTTTTATGTATATCTGTAAAATAATATATACTACAGACTCTGTAAGGTTGGGGTTTTTTCTACAGCAGTCTTTGACAGTAAACTGTCAAATGTAAGATGATTAATAATACTTTACAGGCAGTTCACTGAGTACTGGCTAGAGTGAAGAGCACAGGCTTGCAGACCGTTGGCCCTAAGCCTCCAGTTGGAAAGGCCCTGCAGCTCACACTAAGGAGGTCTGGGGCTCGATGCATTTCAGCAGGTGTGGTCTGCGCATTCAGTACAAAGTTGATCTGTACAGCCTTGTTAAAGCAGCAGGACCAGAGACGTACACACAGTTAACCAGCCAACACTGGGGATCGCTCAGGTTCAAGTTTACTTAAGGTCAGTTAAAAATGTCCTTTTTCTTCATCAGGATTTTGATCAGGTCCAGTGATGTCAACATGGTTAGAAGATCTTTGTACCCTACAAACAATCTAAAACATGCTCTCGAGGAGTTAATTACTTTTATTCTTACTGGTTGAGGATTTTGCCAAAATATGATTATGCTTTTCATATGTAGATTTTTCTGAGTCTATTTTTCTTCTCAAAACCTCTACATGGCAGGCAAACAGTATTTTCTACATTTCAGGGAGGCAAAAAACATTTAAAAGCTGGGTCAACAAAGACATTTAGAATGTACTTTTTATTCAAGTACTGTTTGTTTATCTCCCAAGCTTTCTTGGATGAGCAGAGTTTACGTGTGTAAATATCTTAGTGGCCCTGTGCCACAGTGATTTAACTTCAGACCCATGAGAGAAATTTGCAGAAACCCCCCAGTGAGCTTGGCTATCCTTGCATCTTAGGTCAGCCCCCTTAACCACAATGTCATTCCCACTGTTGCTCTGGACCTAATCTTTATATCAGATATGTGATTTTTTTCATATTCTGGCTGGCTCAGTTGAATACGTAAACAAGACATGTTTAGACTTAAATCCATTTCTGAGATTAGAAATAAAACATAGGACTGTATTGGATATGCCCTTTCACTTCTTGATTACTCTGTAATCAAGAATAGATGTCCTAACAGACTGAGTTCCATATTTAACACATGCAGATTTAAAACTCACAAGTATAGCTGGTTTAAAAAGATAATAGTTTAACACTGAAGAGTGTGCTGTCCTAGTTCTCTGCTGTTACATATTTGCAATATTAAGTATTGGGAAAATTACAGGGCTAGGTGATCTCTGATCTTTGAAACAGATAATTCTGAGTGTATTCATGTTACTCTGACAAAATTCTGGCCTCATTAAGAATAACAGTGAAATTCTTCCGGTTTTCTCTGCTAGAAAGGTGCTGCACGATTGCCGCCTTTACTTGCTGGTGAACTTTTGAGCAGTCCTGATTTTTCTTCCTTTTTTGAGGGCAGAGGTGAAAGCTGTCTGATTGCTTGTCTGCTAATCCCTCCCCAGTAGCTTTTGAACCAGCTCTTCAGCTTCATCTAAATTTGAAGGAAGGTACGAATCTTGAAGGTGCAAGTTTTATGAAAACCCAAAGCTGAGTAGAAGAGGGAAAACTAAATGTTTGTCCTCCCTGTGGTCTGAGGGAAAGGCAAGAACAACTCAGCTGTTATACACTCTGTTTGGTTACAGGCAGCGGGTCAGTCAGCATGAAAATAACTTTCTAGTGACTATATATGCTACCTATTGACCAGTGGAAAAGTTACAGGGATGCTTAGAAAGAGGGTGTGGAGCACAGTGCAGTAAGGGAAGAGATGAGACAGGTGATGACCTTATGGCAGTATAGATATAGGGGGAGAAGACATCCATAGGAAAATCTGTCTCATCTTTCTGAGCTCTGAAGTTCTCTGCAAATGCTAATCATTATAGTATTGTAACAATAAAACTATTTTGAATTATAATGACACACTTCTTGATAGTACAGATGAAAAGTATAATTCTGTGAACAGTTCTTTGGTGTGTGAAGGAAGAATGCAGTTCAAAACGTAATTTTACGCTATAGAAACAATTAGTGTTTCTAAGAAAAATTAGTGAAGTTAGCTTCAAGAGAGATTATTTTGAAATGACTGCTGAGTTTTGGGGATGGGCCTGTGAGAAGGTGTATGCTGGTACAGTGATGCACTCTGAATGTCAGGTTGCTGCATAATTCAGACCACTCTTTTAAAAACTCTTTCTTGTTAATGGAGCTATTCACATCTTTCTGCTGCAAGGTTTGTGATTCTTTGCTATAAAGCACTTTTTAATTTTTTTTTTTTTCAAAAGTAAAAAAGAAGATCTCTACATAAAAAATTAAGCAGAAATAAATTTTGTATTTACCATTTATTGAAATCTAGGTAGGATAGCTGAGTAGAAGTTTTTTCCTATGTGATAGTATAATGTCTCCCTGGCCTCTGAGTTTGTATACTCTGTTCTTGGGATTCTGGCTTCTGAGCAAATGCCAGGAACATACTGATTAAGTAGAATAAGCCATTGTTTTTGACAACTGATCTGATTTCTATATCTTTCAAAACTGGATATGCATATCCATGCTTTCCTTGCAGTGTCAAAAAAGTTGTACAGATTTATTCCAAATTTAAGTTACTAGCATCTTTAGTAAAACGCCCTTTATGTCATATCCCCAGTAGAAAAAGCTTTTTGGTGGTGTATCATCATTTTCCTATTAAACCTGATTAAGATATGTATTCTACAGTTGATTGAGATTTGAAATCTCTGGATGGCTATGTTTTGGAAATGAAAGAAGTAAGGGATTGTAATAAAAAAGTAGTGGCATGAATAGTCAATGTAATATAGAAAATAGCACTATATAATACAGACAGAATTTCTTTGGTTAACTCAGAGATGTTGTTCTGGTGCAACCTTGCGTGGGAGGTGATGTAAATTTTCTCTTCTCTAAAACTGATTTTAGTGTAATATTTTAGTATTTCAAATTTTCTGTTTTCCATCCTATTGTAAACTGGAAAGTGGTAAGGATTACTGTGGTAGAGTTAACTGTAACTCTCTATGAGAAATGGCAGACTTTTATTGGTGACTACAGTTGATGTAGCAGGAAGAAAGTTTGCAATTCATACATATGGAGGCGAACAAAGAACTACATTGGATTGGAAGGGAACTGGGGCAGATTAATTAGGTCCCTGAGCAGCCAGTCAGGGACTCCTGAGCTCTCTGGTGTGCTTACGCTTTCACACTGTCTTCAGAGTCTGGAGTTTGCAGATGCGCTGAGCAGTGGCCCAACTCTGCTCCCATTACGCTACGTGATAAAACTTCCAGTTGAAGCAAAGTTAGGCCAATACTGAGCATATCTGAAAATCCATCCAAAGTGTTCATCAGTGGTTACTCTGGAATGTGGATAATGAAAAATATTTGCTGCTGAGGGTATAAAACATATTCCTCAAGACATTTCTAGCTGTTGTTCTCCACCAGTTCAGCATATAAATATACTTATTTTAATACAACAGGCCTGTCTAGTACTTTAAATTCAACACAGTAAAACGTGATATATATTGTTCTGTCTGCATTTGCTACTGAAAGTGCATGCACATCATAGATAAAAAATAAAATATTAATTATTTTTAAATACATGCAATTTTCCACCTGGGGACAGAAAGACAGAAAAATGCTAGTCATGTAGCTTAATGCACTAATAGAAAGGCACTCCGGTACCACACTGACAGGAGAGGTATAAAAGCCTGATTAGAATATTTATAACTGGTAGCTTGTAAGCAATCCGGACAAAGGAACAAGTCTTTAGATTTTTGTAATGTATTGCATACATTTACAGTACTGTATAAATGGTTATTACTTAGAATATATTCTTTAAAATATGATGATACTTGTTAATTTACAATATACAGCATAGCTATGGATTAATTATTATTGTCTTTTTTCTTTTCTTTTTTTTTTTCCACTGGCTGCATAACTGGCTCCATGGCTATCTATTATTAAAGATGTAAGAGAGGAACATTTTAGTTTTCTTACAAAACCACGGCTGCCCTAGTAGAAATATATCCTTATATTTATCCTCTGAATTTAACCTGGTGTTAGAAGAATGTTTATTCCTATGCATTATTCTATGCTGTTGCATAGAATAATGTGATGATAAGAATGGTATACCTGGAAACATAACAGCAATCTTTCAATAAATCTGCTTATATGGCAAGACACTGTCATTTAATTTCAAGCAAATGTGCCTGGTAGTGTTCAGTTCATTTCAGCTAAACTTTGTTAGAGACAGTTCCACAGATTTGAGGTCCAGGGGGCTCAAAAGTCACAGTTTCATGATCAAAAGTAACACATAGGACTGTTTCCATGTCAGTCTGATTTTGTATTACTTTTTGTGTAAATCCTAAAACACTCCACATATTCATGAGAACTGAGGGCAGGAAACTTGACAGAAAAGCAGCAGTAACTAGGCTTTCTTTGCGGAGGTTGTTATTTTGTAAAAATTTAGAGTGGTACCTTGCATCTTGTGACATTACCAAAGAGTGATTCCCCTTTGTGTTCGGAAGCAGTCAGCTGGGGAACGATCCAGTAAGGAAAATTAGAGATTACTATGTCTGTGGGCCAGAATCCAGAGTCTTCAGCAACAGAAGAACATCATGCTTCTATCAATTAGTAGGTAGTTCATAACACACTCTTCCCTGGTTTTGGGGGGGCTGAACACTAATAGAAAGTGTAATTAGGTATATTAAGCAGCCTATTACACATTGTTGTATTCTGGGAGAAAGCTGTCTGGACCACCTGACGACTGTCACCATTCTGATTATACCATGATATCTTAAACCAGTGTCATTTACATGTTAATTTTCATGCTGGCCTCTGCAGAATCCAACAGGTGTGATTCTCTGCAAGAGACTAGTGGTATTCAAAGCTGTCAGTTGGCCTACTAGTCATAGTCAGGGTGTGTGTTTTCTACTTGTAATCTTGAAGAAATCCATCCTTTGAACAATATGGTACTCATTATCCTAATGGGTAAGGTGACTAAGGAGTTTTGTTGCTACCTTAATCAGTAAAGTTTATTTTGGGATTTGATTGGAGGTATTTAAGAGATTACCAACAGGTAATAGTTTCCTGAGCAAGGGATAGATCACAGTATGTATAAATAAGGTTGGCATTTTGCCCTTTTGGAAGAAGGCCATAACATTAACAAGATTAAAAATCTAATAAACGTTAAAAGTAGGTATGGAGTCAGTGCAGACAAGACAATATGTCACACCTTTAGGCCTTGTCCACATACAAAAGCAGTACCAGTTTAATTGAACTCCCATTTAAATAAATCAATTTAGTTACAGTCCTGAAGCCCTCATATAGCTACTCCTAAATTGTTTCACAAAAGGCTTGTATTGATTTACCTTAAGTAGATTTCTTACTGACTTAAGCTAAATCACAAGAAACCTCTTGCAGACCAGTTTAAAAGTGTTCACATGGGTCTGTACTATTTAATTAAGTGGACCTGCAAAATAATTTTCGTGAGAACAATGCAATTTTTGTGTTTAGACTTGCTGAAAGTAACTGCCAAGTGTCATGTGCATTTACTTTCTTTTGGCTTTTAACATCAAAGATTTCTTTTTATCATTGCAATTTCAAAACATTTGTTGTCTTACCCTCTGTACCTGAACAATTTCTAATGTTTAACCCTTTTGCTACTAATCTGTGAGTGTTTCAGTGTGTGCAAGTCATACAATCAATCATTTGCAGTGTCCATTAAAAAAACCCCTCTAACCACCTAAATCTTTCTTAGTGGTCAGACTAACATATCAGGATCACAAAACGAGCACAATCCTAAATCTCCATTACACGATATTTTGACTCTAAAACACACTAGGTGATCAAGAGAAGCAAACATGTACAGTAAAAAAATAGGCTGCATACTTTTAAGCTACAACTTTGCTTCCTTAATCCACAAGAACAAATCTTCTTCCTTATTCCTTCTTTATTGTTCAAGGTTGTGTCCACTAAACTTGTACTATCTTTCAGGCCATCCACAGGAATTAGTACGTCTAAGCACTCCTGGCTTAGTTTTCTACCTTGGTAAATAGTTACTTGGAATCCTTCTTGGTGGGTGTAATTTAGTGCAGTGGGTCACTTCATAAGGTAAATGTCAGAGGCTGGCATGCAAGGCCGTGCTGTATGCTGGTTCTCCCCTTGAAATCCATTCTTTGAAGCAGTCTGACCTAGAGTTTACTCCCAGACCTATGGGGAAGTTTTCACTGAAGGGGATGTGCTCACAAATGCAAAGGTGAGGGAATTCTGTATCCTGATTCAGTTTGTGATACCAAATGTCCTGTTGAGTCACAAATTTCAGTTTTGAGGCTTCTCTTTGAATGTGAGTGGTAGATCTCTTTTGACAATCAGGTCTGTGAACCGTAAAATTTTCTGGGTAGAAAAATGAGGCAGAAAATATGCAAACTTTGTGAATTATGCAAGTTTTTGTATGTTTTCAGAATGGATAGGCCGTTCACATTGGATCAACAGCGATTACCTAATTCATTCACGTGAAGTTGTATAGCAATGACATTTCAGAGGCTAGTGTTGAAGACATTGGATGGTATAATCATTATCTCTCAGGTAATTTCTCATTGGTGAAGGAATACTTTGCTCTTAATTGGAAGCAAATAGCCACAGTCTGATGCAGTGTAAATAGCAGTACCTGTAGAAATTCCACTTTTGTAATGGACAGCCCTCTAACGAGTGGTTTGCATTTCACTGACTCTTCATAGAATCATGGAAGCATTTAGGTTGGAAAAGACCTTTAAGACCATCGAGTCCAACCATAAACCTAACACTGCCAAGTCCGCCACTGAACCATGTGCCTAAGTGCCACATCTACATGTCTTTGAAATACCTCCAGGGATGGTGACTCAACCCCTTCCTTGTGCAGCCTGTTCCAGTGCTTGATAACCCTTCTGGTGAAGAAATTTTTCCTAATATCCAATCTAAACCTCCCCAATGCAACTTGAGGCCATTTCCTCTTGTCCTATTCACTTTATGGAGTGAATAGAACCAGCTGGTTTTGAACACAAGGGTTTCAAATGTGTAGATCAGTTTTGTTCTCCAAGAAAAGATGCAATATTACCTGTATTGAAAGTAGACCTTTTTAGTATAGTTAACTATCGATAACTAGAGTGTGGATATAAAATATTTTACCTATATGACAAAGAATTGTAAAATTCACATCTATTCCATTTCCTGTATGAGTATGTATTGGAAATCTTCCCTCTCCCACACTTCCTTTCCCCCAGTAAATCATAGCCGTGTTATACTGTTGTACTCAGTAGCTCGCTAATTCTCTTAGACAATTGCTCCCCCAGAATTATGGAAGGAAAGGTTTCTGATCGTTCCTGCTTGCCCTTTTTTCTGAAACAGATACTTGAATACAGGTCTTCTAGGTGGATGCCATAGCTACCAGACTGTGTAGCATTTGGGTCTCTCTTGTCCAAATAGCACATTTACTTCTATATAGTGGAACAATATCCAAATGGGAGCTTGTCAAAGGGGTGACAGAAGCTAATATCCAGAAGATATCTTCCATATCCTGCAGTATGAAAGACCTGGAGTCATGTCTCTTCTTCAGACTTGTAAAACTTCAACAGCAGGCAGTGAAGAAGAACGTTCCCAATTTTCTTCTAAATTGTGCTCTAGACTGTGCACAAATAGGAGCCCAGTTTTCCTGCCAAGCAGTGAACGCTCTTGCTGCAGTACTGTAAAGCCAGTCCTATTATCTTGTTCTTCCTCCTATTGTTGGAGTTAGTTATTATAAACAAGTATTCACTGAACAATGGGCAGACTATTTCTCTAATTTATGGTTAGGATAAACTCCTGGGGATGGGTGGATTTGGACTATACCTGGGCAGAAGTGTTTCTTTCTCCCTGTTCTTTCTGATTGTGCCTTTTGTTTTGAGCACTAATTCCACTGTGGACCTGAGGAGTCCTTCTGGAGAAAATATTAGTTGAAGCCAGCATGTTTCTATGAGCAGTTTTGCTTGATTGGAAAAAAAAAATTCTCATTTTGCAAGATTAAGTTTATTTGCTTTTGAATTAACTGGGCTACAAAATCATTGGAAGATAATCTGGAAAGTTTTTTAATAGGTTTTTCGTGGTACTTGGTGTAAGCTTCTGGTAGATGCTCTGAATTCTGAAATTCAAAGGCAGTGTATCTTGGAGGGTGGTAGAGACTATTATTTGGAGCCCCTTCTAACTTCTCAAAGGACAGAACTCAAAAAGGGTGGGCAAATCTGCAGAAGTTCAGTCATATTTTTAAATCTCCGCTTTGTAAAGCATGTTCTTGTAACAAAGAAAAGGAAGTTAAAACTGAGTTTATAAAATTCAGGCCCCGGGCAAATGTAATGATGATACGCCTTTTTTTTTTTATTATACATAGATATGAGAAGTTATATTAAAAAAATGCATGAGACATACAGTTCATAGAAAAATTAAAGATGTGAGTACAAATCATTATTCTGGTATGTTAAAGTAGCATATGAAATAGTAGGTGGCAAAAGGAGCAGCAATGATCAATTCATTTTGCTGCCGAAGAGAACAAAATAGCAAAGAGACAGCAGGGCCACTGAAAGGATGAAACTTTGACATAACAGAGGGCCAAAATGAATTCTTCACCCTAATGATTATGAACTGTGGAGGTGGTAATATTCCAGGAACAAAGAGAGATTTTGCTCACGTTTTTTCCCTTTCGTTCCTAGCACATGAAACCTTAAAAGTCTTTATCACTGTATGAGAGCAGATGATAATAAGGCAATTAGAACGATCAAAAGCTGACAAAGAATCAGGCTCAGAAGAATCATATATTAGGATTCAAAAATTATTAGCAATAGAAAAAGGAAGGTCTTCTGCCGAGAGGACTAATAGATGTGATCAGTAGCAGAGGATAAAAAGATGTTTTTGTAGAGTAGTGGGAACTAAGGGAATGCACTAAATTTTCTTGGGAAGGTATAGAAAATACTGGCAAAACTACAGGATATTCAGACAGAAAACATGTCATTCACTGAGAGGTCTGTTGGCATTGATTCATAAAGAGGACACTGAGACTGATAAATGTGTTTCATTTGAACATTACTAAATTAGTAGATAACAGTTAAACAGCTACATGGCAGAATTTATTGAGGTTTTAGGAAAACATTTGATACTTAGATGGATTTACAAAATCATGAAACATTATATCAGCCAAACCTGTCGAAATAGAATGAAGAGTAGCGTGGGCTGAGCAAGCATCCAGTAATAAAGAACAGCATGAATAGAAAATGGTAACGATTTGCTTATGCTCTTTACAATTACGTTCATGGGATTACCGGTAACCATGTTTACTGGTTCATGAGAGAAATGATAAAGGATCAGCGGCAATATCTCAGATTTTGAAAAAGCACCACTGCCTTAATGGAGAATTAAAAATTACACATCATTTGCTGTCTGATTTGTCTATGTGCTAGTGATGCATACAGTTGCTGATATTTCCTGCATATCTTGTAGCATCTCATGAACCTCTACAAAACTATTGATCGTGGTGAATGGGAAGAGCTGCAAAGGAAGTATCTGCTGGAATCTAGAACAGCTAGGAATAACAACATAAACAAGCACACCTAAACAGATATAAATTGAATTGCCTCACTTATTCCAGCTCTCTCTTTTTATATACTTCTGCCTCAAGATGAATCATATGCTCCTGGTACAGTCTTATTACTTCATTAAAGTATTTCCAGTTTGTCAAAAACTATACAGAATGGCATCACATCCAAAAAGTATTATCTTTTTGTTGGAGAGAAGTGAAGGTAACATTACTGTGATTCATTTTTAGTGCTGGGTAATACTTGGAGATGCATCATGAATACATTTATTATTGTAGTGGAATAAACCATGCTGTGCAAAGACCTTCTTGAAGAATAGTGTTACATGTAGGGTATAGTACAGTACATTACAGCTCTGCTGCTACACTTAGGACTCAGTTGACACTTCCATTATCCTCTCCTGATTTATTGCTAGTGTTCATATTACAGAAGCATCTAGAAGTCCCAGCTGAGCTCATGCCTGCATTGCTCTGCAGATCTTTTACTCTGAGCGGGTAAGGTATGGAAAGTGGGAGGAGAAACAAAAAGATGAAGTGACTTGCCCAAGACTGAGAACCAATTCACTTAGGAGGTGAGAGATGAGAGGGGTCTGGTCTGAAAGCTGAATAACCACATAAGCAGACACCTGAACTTGCAGAAATTTGCTTTAGCTCTCAGCAGGCTTGTTAGCTCAGCTCTCTGGTAATACAATCTCACAGTTTTCAGCTGAGGACGATTCTGTCAGCAAACAGAATGAGTTTGCACCTATCTATTTTATTACTAATGGCCATATTCTCACTGACAGCACCCAGTTTAGAACCTGTATTTCCCAATTCTCCTTCCAGCCAACTCATCACTATATTGCACACCCCATTTGGATGGATTTTTATGTCAGGTATTGTTGCCAATTTATTCCAAATGGATATTTGCCTAAAACCCAGGTCTTTTTGTTTTCAAATATTTTATGTAGATCAGGTGGTTATTTCCAAATAAACAAATATTGCTCACCTTGTTTATTTGCTTACAATGGGATGGGATTGCTATGGGGAAAGGTACTAAACAACACACCACTCAGTAAAAGAATCGGATTCTGCAAATACAATACCACAATTTTTCTTTGGCTGTTTGCAAAACGCGTTAGCGAATGCTCTCTAGTTTAGTTTTTATAGTAATCAAAGGTATACTCATAAGTATCTGTTTTAATCTATATGCCTAGAGAAGGCCTTTATCCTTATATGAATTGTTAATGCATAAAAATGCTCTATAGTCTTTTCAGAGATGCAAGGGATAATCAGTCTTAGAGCCTGCAATGAATGTAAGTATCGATTTGCTAATATGAAGTAATTTGTGTGATCTAAATATGGTGCATACAATGTGTGCAAATTGATTCCAGTTAATCATTTTTGACTGTTCTCCTAAATCTTGGTAGGTGAAAGCCCTGGCTTTCCCTACTTGGATTTCCTGGTGGCTTTCAAAAGATTGATTTTTTTTCTTTAAATCTTTGGGCCCCAATCCGGTCTACCACTCGGTCGCCTGCTTAGATTTAATCATGTGAGCATTCATAGTGACTTTAACAGAAAAAACCTGCATGCTTAAATTCAAATATGTATTGACATACTTTGTTGCATGAAGGTCTAAGCTTGCATCTCATTTGATTTTCATTTGATATTAATTATTGGACAAAATTATTGTCAGCTTCATGTTATGTGAACCTGGATTAGTTAAAAAAAAAAACAGAGAAAAATGGAATTAAATTAAATGCATCCATTATACAGCACACATTTACTACACTATTAATGAAAGGTTTAACAGGATTAATTAATCTGAGCAACTCATAAAATTGTTGTTAAATAGTTTTGATAGGAAATGCATGTCTTGTTAATTTTAAATTTATCAACCTGAAAATATAAGAGAAGTACAGACATTTTAAAGGAGTCCTAACAGCTAATACTTGTCTGTAATTTCTATGAAACATATTAAATACATTTGTTAAGCCATTTTAAATAGAATGGTCATATCTGAAACACATGTGGATAGTATGACATAAGAAGACAAGCTTGTAGATGAAATAAATCCAGGCATTATTGAAAGAAATGTCAGAAGTCATTATTAGCTGCAGTACCCTAGTATCCTGATCACAATGCAAATTGACTTTGCAAATTATAGTTTGCCTATCTAAAATGTCCACTACAACTGAATTTGAGTAATAGAGTACCTCTCTACTATCACTTTCAGTCTACTTTTTTGTGTTCTATTGGCTTTAAAACAAATCAATTATCTTTGGGCTGTCTGAATTTCAATAACGTACTGAATAGCAAGTTACATACTGGTTTTTTTCTCTACTGTGATCAGATGAACCATAACCCCACAAAAAAAGCTTTCAAAATGCACACAAACACATCTAACATAAGGACTTATGCGGCTGCATGGCCATATCATTACTCACATCACTTTTTGGTTTTTTCAATGCATATTTGTGTGAAGATAAATGTGTTCATTTGAATGTTTATGGAAAGTGACTGAAATAAGTCACAAATGCATCATGATGCATCTGTAACTGAATGTATATTTGTAAATGCTTTTGCTACTGCTTAGTGGTGCTAGTGTGCTTTAATTTGTGATCCTATATTAAGAAATGTTTTCTATGTACACCTTTAACACTGCCAGAAGGAACATGAAAATAATAGAGTGTTTATAATTTTTTTTCTCAACTCTATAAAACCCATAAGACTATGATATTTTAAAGCTTTCTGCAAAGTTAACACAGAAATTGTATAGAAAAGGAAACTAACTAACGGGAGCCTATATTCAGTGGAATTTTAGTCCTTCCTAATTGTAATGGCATTACATGATGATTCAGGACACATAAATGCATGCAAGTGAATAAGTTAAGACAAGAGACAACAAAAAAGCACCATGCGTTAGCATCCATCGTCTCCTACCTCTCAGGAGATGACCATCTGAAAACCATTGCAGAGGTTAACATGTTCACAAGAATGGTTCTGATTTTCAAACTGAGAAGCATTAATAGAAACACAAATTCTGAAAGGATGTTATTTAATTAACATGTAGAAAGGGACAGAAGTTAATGTGGTTTTTTAATAATTGATTGTCACTACATAATAACTTCCATATTAAATGTGCATTAATTACGTTCGATGCAGAACATTATGGTTTTCTTTTCTCATATTGCTATGTGCATACAGTATAGTGGGAAAAGATTTTGTCCCTTCCAAAAGAAGACTTAAGACAAGGATATGAAAACAATTTACCCTGTATATAATACAGTAGGGACAAAGTATCAAATTCAGTTTGTCAGCTACTTCCTACTAAGAGCCTGTGTGCTCCTACCATATCCTAAACATGGATTGATTCCGGTCTCCTCTAATTCCCTGTGAAGTTCCCTATGTTATGTAGACTCACGTAGGTTAGACCAGCAAAGGCCACTTTGTTGATGCAGATAAACAGTGCAACTGTCTATGCACTAATGGCTTTTTCTTGCACTCTATTACAAAGAGATCACATTTTACCTTCTGCCACCTGACATAGCTGTGCCCATAAAAATTAGGTACTTTTTTTAAGCTATACCAGCAAAGTAGCTAGTTTGGTAGAAAATACTGTATCTCTATTAGTAGTATTTGTTTATATACTGCTGTTGGCAAATGCTGTTGGTGCAAAGGAGGCCTCAGGCAGACTTCAGAGCTATAGTGTCACATTAATAACAAATTAATATATAATATTAATAATTATTAAAGACAACACAACACTTATCATAGGATTCAGATGTCCAGATTCTTACTGAGCTTTCTGAATCTGCAGATTTGGGACAGATTCTCTCTTAAGTACTTCTTAGTACTTCTTAAATCTATCTGACTTATCCTAAGATACTTTTGTTTCCGTGATTTTGGAAGGTAAATAAATGTGTGCGTGAGGGAAGGAAGGAGGAAAAAACCCCAAAATTTATATGGGTAGTTTGGTAAAATGTCACTGAACTTTTCTTCCCCGATAGCTACTTCTGGTTTAGGATTGCAGTGAGTTTTGGTTAAAACTGTGTTGGTAGCAATGGGAATATCTTTAATATATCAATTCGTGCATTTCAACATCCTTCATTGTATCTCATTTTTGCAAAATGCTGCATTGTAGAGCTTCATAAAATGAACAAATGGAGCTAATTAATGCCTTTTCACTAACTGTGCTTAATCTAATGTTTTTAAAAATGAGGATCTGATGGGATTAAAACTATATTTGATTATGCTGAACAATTTTTCTATACGATTACTTAGAAACTGTGCTCATATTATTCTGTGCTCAGAAGCGTCATTTGTTCCCAGGCTCTCTAGAGGCAGGTTCGTCTATGTGTTCTCCAACATATATTGTTCCTTTCTGCCCTAGTAGCACTGAATTCCTCTGGCTGCTGCTGTGCACTCTGGCATAAGAAGCCTTTGGGTTCACTCCACCCACTGCAGCATACCTCTCCACCTCTCATAAGATTGATGCCATTGAAATAATGTATCGTTTCCTCAATTTTGTTTAGCTCAGTAAAACTTGAAGAGCATTTTAATGCAAAGGCTGAAGGGAATATATATTTGTCAATGTGAGGCTTTTCACCTCACCTTGAGCTCTCGGTTTGCCATAGTGAAGTATGAAATGACAGGTGCATGCTTCAAGGTTTTTTGTCTTGTAAGTGCCAGTACATTTCTTAACACTGTCTTATTTTTGGTTGGAATTTCTGCTTTAATTTCCCGTTGTGTATTAGAGCCAGAACACGGCACTTGGAACTCTTGCAAAGCATGTACTTTGGGTAATCTGTAAATGTGGCTTGTCCCTTTTAATTTTTATTCATAGATATGGCACAGCAGAAAATATCTGTGGTCTTTCTGGCCATAAGAATAAAAAAAGTGACTGATCTACCTAGAAGAAATTCTGGCAAGCTTTCTTGACATTCACCTTATTCCTTCAAGAATAATAGAACATTTTTAAGGTGGAGGAATGAGACATAAAGAGCTGAGCCTGCAATGTCAGGTACTTTGTCAGTCCTGGCCATGGTTCATCTCCTAGGGTAGAGGGGCTTGCATTAATGCACTTAAGATGAAAGATGGGTCATCCCATCAACATCCTAGGCTGTTTCATTAAAGACAAATAACATGCATGATTCTCAAGCACGAGGAGGAAGGCTCCCACCTTATTTAACGCCATTGTGTTGTGGGTTCAGAAATATTTAGTTTTGTTTTAGAAGGTGAGAAAGATCTCTTCAGAGCTTACGATTCCCTTCTTTTTCTTGTTTAAACACTGTAGCTTGCTTTTTTTTAGCTCTTTTAGATTGCATCATTCTTAAAATTCCTCTTCACTTGACTGAAACATCAGCCAGGAGCTTAATAATTCAGCTGGCAAGTAAAGAGAGTGATAGCTTCCCTTCATGGAGAAAATGCTCGGTAAAGCATTCTGCCGTAGCTCTGAGTCCTGTGCCATCAATTGCAAAGATTTAACAGAATGCCAGCCTAATTGTCACATGCAGCTTTATAGAGCTGTGGGAGAAAGCAACTCAGAAGTGAAGTGGCTTGCTTGATATCAAATCTGAAATTATTTAACTCAGAAACAAATGAGTGTTCTGTGTCTAACCAGCACACCCTTCACCAATGCTTAACCAAGTAAGAGGCAAATAAACTTTGTTACATATAAATATAGTTGTAAATCTTAAAACAAAGTCTGGCTGTTGACCATGTACAGTAGTGAGGATTTATTAAACTCAAATCTAACATGTTATTTCACGTAGTTGATGATTAGATGGATCTCTGACGGTCGCTTGCATTCAGCAGCAGTGCTTCATAGATGACTGTGTAAGAACAACTGTTGAAAACCAGGCACAAGTACTTTGAAGGTGTAATCAGTATATAAAATTGTTGTATGTGGATAAGTAATACCCATTTAACTTTGCCTCACTTCAAAGGTATTACTCAGCTCAACAGTATCCCATCTCTCCAAACTGCGGGGTTTCAGTTTGAATTTTTGTTTCTGTGTCTCAACTTCTGTTTTCTTTGTGATTGGAGGAACTCTGGGGGAGAGACTGCCTTCATTTTAAGTATGCTCAACACTTGTCAAGTACTCACAAAGATAATGTTAATATGTACAGCATATTGCTTTGCACCGTTATTGCTAGCATCTTGAAAACATGAACATTTTACTGATCATCTTCTTTTTAATGTCAAGAACAATCCATTGGTACCTTTGCAACTCCCTGTGTACAGCACAGGGAAAAAAAAAAAGAAAAAGTGTTTTTCCTTAAACTGTGATGGTTTAAGTTTAACCAACTTCAGTTAAAGACATTACTTCAGCAAAAGTATGTCTAGGATTGAGCTGTGTTCTTCCTTTTGAAAATAGATGGTATATCAGGAATATTTTCCAGTTCCTGAACGTATTTATTTTTTTTCCTAACCATCACAGAGATCAGAAACCAAAGAAGCCTGTTGCCTGTTTGTAAAGCATTCAGGATACAGAAGTGCATTTTTAAACTGATAATTCAAGTTGAAAGCATACTCTTTTTTCTTTTTCTTTTTTTTTTTTCCTTGAGGACCCTTATCAAGGATATGAACATGCAAAATAGAAAGAACATGTGGTAGAAAACGAGGGACAGTATTCTGTACTAAATCTACCACTAGTTTCTAACATACTAAGCTATCTATTTAATTTACTTAATCAGCTGAAGCCTAAATAGCCAGAAAACATTAAAATTAAATTCCTCAACAGTTATCAGCCCCTCAGTAAGAATTTCTGCTGCAATCCTTCTTGTATCCACAGGACCAAGCTGGAGGTAAGATAGTTGCCTTAGAGGTGGGCAGAACTGGAGGATCTGTGAAAGCCTACCTGCCTTACACCAGCCTGAATCTCCAAGTAAACTGAGAGATGGTGTATAAGAAGTGAACTGTTTTCATTTCTTTCCATACTTTTGCTGGCT
This sequence comes from Buteo buteo, assembly GCF_964188355.1. Taxonomy (NCBI): domain Eukaryota; kingdom Metazoa; phylum Chordata; class Aves; order Accipitriformes; family Accipitridae; genus Buteo; species Buteo buteo. The sequence goes on along the minus strand of NC_134171.1, from coordinate 75,987,918 downwards.
ATGCTATTTCTTCCAGGAAAACATGCCTTAAAATGACTTGGGCTTGCCACTAGGTATTTATAAAAGAGAACTTTAAATTCTTAGTTAGCAGAGATCTAACTATGTATGTAGATCTTGCAGATATTTCTCGAGGTTTTGTCTTAGAGTACCAGTAATACAGTTTGTGAGCAGAGAAAGACATGAAAGAGCTTTTCTGGTTAGCCAGCATATTCAGTCATAACAGTTGACAATGGTGTTCACCCTTATAGCGGGGATCAGGTTCTTCATAGTGAACCAATATTGGAAAAAATTACAGCTAAAACCTTGTAACATGGCTTTCTTGTTAGCCTGGATGTTTCTCTGTACGTGGTTAACCATTGTCATTCGGAGGGTTGTGTCTTTATTTTGCTCAGTTAAGTTGCCATGCTGTCATTTGGACATCCTGTCATTCATCAGCAGGAAGCTGGGCAGTAGTTCACTCAGTCTTTGTCAGAAAGTGGCACTGGGGCTCTGAAAGGTTGCATCTCTGCTTGAGAGCCAGGGGTTTATTCTGTTAGCCTGTATAACAATGTATCTGTTGTATGTTATTGAAGCTCACTCATTAAGTGAATTCTCAAGTTCCCTGCAAACAGTAGAAGTCCTGGTTTTGCATTGCAGTACATCAGGATTTTGCTTATTCTTGCTTGCTATTAGAACAGTGCTATTATGCATCATCGAGTCACAACAATTACAGCATCTGAGATTCTGGCCTTTGTCTTTGCTTTTCCAGTACTAAATTGCAAAACAGAATGCATTGCAGGATAGGTCCTTCACAAACAATGACAACCAAAGGAAATATGTATTGTTTTTGTTAAAAATTGTTCATTTGTCAAAACAATCTTCATCATTTTCCAATAGTTTTTTTTTTTTCAGCCCACCATTGTCATATTCACTGTAGTTTCTTTTGAAAATGGACAGCCTATTTTTCCTACCATGGGTGCAGCTGAACATTGCAGGCTTGAAGGTTCTGCTCAAATACTCTGGTATGTTTTTTTGTGTAAAGAGAAAGGATACCAAGACAGTCAGTTAGGGGAAGAGGAAATAGAAAAGAGCAGAGAAAAAGAAACAGTGCTATGAAACTAAATACAGAAAGAAATTCAATATATTTTGTTCACAGTAGCAATCCAAAATGCTTTTGGATTAAGCACGGCTTAAATATGTTGTGTTATAGAACATTAAGCTTTTGCACTTCTGCTTAGATGTGTCTCCTGGACAAAGCTTTTGCTAACATAGGTAAAATTTACAACTGACTTTGGCCAAGTATGGTGATGGTATGGCCAACTGAGGATGAAACCCAATACAGCAGCTACAGGATGTGTAGAGGGGCAGATTAGTCTTCCTAAAATTTGCTTCTGGTCTTCTCTTGCTATGTATTTGTCTTGTCAGATGATTTTGTGTAAAGACAAGATGAAAACATATAATTAATTAGACTCAGTCTGTTGCCTGAAGGGCTTTTGTAGAGATGGCTTAAAGATCTACTATTCCTGATGGAAACAGCTCCATTAGATGAATTTAAACACAGTGGATATAAGGAATAGGTAAAGTACAACTTTCTCTTGTTAATGCTACATAATATGCCACATAAAACTTATCATGTGGGCTTGTTGCTGGAAGGAAGATGTTTTAAGAATTTCCAGTGGGAAGAAAAGGTAGCATTTGTATAAAGACAGAACAAAAAAATTGTTTTTTTTTTTATTACCTCTGTTGCCACTGTTTTGTAATGGAGACAAAAATTCTGAATTTATTTGCAGTAAAAAGCCCTACAGCATGTAAGACGATGAACAGATAAATACAAGATTTTAATTTTAGGTCAACAGATAGAATAGAATTTCTAACAGAATTAATTCTTCAGAACTATTCTCTTGATAAATGAGAAGTGAAAGGAGACTTTTCATGTGCAAATGTATGGAAATTTATGTTTTCTCAAGGATTATTGTACTGTATTTACGCTTTTAAAAAGAAACAGCTTTCTTTTAGGGTCCAAACACATAAACCCTTTGGTGCCGTGACCATATTATGTATCTAAAAAGACACAGAACGGAGACACACAAATTTAGTAGCTGTCTTGTATTGTACTTGAAATGTGGAGTACTGCTAGGCTCAAAGGCAGAGAAGAGAGATAGTGTCAGGATGTCTCAATTTTTTTTCCCCAGTTATTAAACAAGTGAATCTCACCAATTCTGTAGATGCAGGAGCTCCTGTCTATTACAAACTAAAAAAAAAAAAAAAAAAAAAAAAAAAAAAAAAAAATCTAGTCTTTAGAAAATGCAATGCAATTAAGCCGTCTTGCTTGTTTGGACTTATTTTGATGGTAATGTAGGAAGGGCATATGTTTCTTTGAGTGTGTGCTCACAACTTCACTCTTTTGAGACACCTTTGACACACAGCGAATTGAAGATATCCCCCCTCCCCAGGGTGCTTGCAGATGATATGTAACTCCGTGGTTTTCCTGGCAGCAGCTGGAATTGGTCTGTGCTTTAATGTTACCAAACAACTATAAATGTGAGGATAAGGATCCTCTCACCTATATATCTATAATGCTATTTGCATATACAGCTAACGCAAAGAACAGCAAAAACACTCAGTTATTTGCTACTGTATCCTAAATCCTAGGTAAATGGTTGTTCAAGTTGGCTAGAATTTACAGAGAACACAGCTGACACACATTCATTTATCCTGATGTTCTGTCTTCCCTATTTCACTATTAGGTAAGTTTCTTTCCCTGCATTCTGAAATATTATTTCCCTTTTTTTTTCTGCTACTTATGAAAATTTATTTCATGAGCAATTGGTAGTGCGTATGTCTGCTATGAAAGGGAGTAGCTGTTCTCGATATGTTAATTGATTTGCAAATTTAGCTGTCAAAAAAGACCCTGAGAGGAAACCACAGTAAAACTTTGTTTTCAATTAAGCTACTATCTCCACAGCAGTGCCGTGGGCTGTTATGCAAGACTCCTTCACATTTAGACTCTTGGAGATCAGGCATATCACAGAGGTGATGCTTTTGGCCCCTAAGGGAAGGGAAGAAGTCAACCGAGACATACCTCTTTTGGATGAGTCAGTTGGAGTATCATTAGCTGAGATGACTGCAGGTCAGCCAAGATTCAAAGGTATGACAGTGGAGATCTGGGAATAAGAGAAAGAGAAAAAACAGACTTTGGCATAGGCTCTCCCACATTGTTCAGCACAGCATTCTTTTGCTTTTATTGTATTATGAAGAAAAAGACAGAGAAAAAGAAACACTCGGCCTTCCCAGCTACCAGAGTAAAAAAAAAAAAAAAAATCTAAAATTTGTATGCATGAAGAATTAAGTTATACCATTTTCTTTTGAGTGCGCTTTGGTCAACGGCGTTCAACATTTTTTTTGCGGGGGCAGGTAGGATTTCTCACTTTTAGTGGCAGCTCCTGATGGGAAAAGACGTCTTGACAGTAGGTGGCAGTGCAGCTCTTTCTTTGCAGAATCTGAGCAGGCAGCATAAATCCAGCGTTTACAAAGTACAGCCTTTTCCAGATGCAGGCCTCAGGGCCATATTCAGTCCTGCAATTCACTTCTCATTGCTGGGGATGTCTCATTAGGAGATTAACTGTTTAAAATGCAGTGCTAATGTGAAAGTTTTAATTGGGAAATCCTGTGCATGTTAAATTAATCTTAAGTACCTTTATCTAGAATGCCTGCTTCCTTTCCACAGCGCTTTGTATTTTTAACTACCTCACATTCTTTTACATCATATTAAAAAACTTGAAATAGACTAACAATGCTTTTTACATTAGAGTTTGCTGAAAATGCTTTAAAAAGCTGGTTTCTGAAGCCTCCTAAATCCTAAAATACAGGGGTTCCTAAATGCCGTGTGAACTGAATGGTAGCAGTAGTATAGTATATTGACAGATAGTTTGTATCTGTGGAGAGAATGCAGGGCAAAGGTTTCATCCTAACCACAGCTTATGTTTCATGGATAAGCATGTTATGCATTAGGAAATTCTGAGAACAACTGGGATTTGCAGTTTGAAAGAAAAGCAGATAGCAACTTAGCTAAACATTTAGGTTGAGATTTTCAAAGTGGCTCCGGGGATTTTAGAGGCTGGAATCTCAGGCTGCTTATAAAATCCTCAGTCCTTAGGCCTATTTTCTTTTCTTCAGAGGGCTTGTACAGTTTTTAATTTGACCACATCATACACACAAAAGTCTTGATACATGGTAGAAGGGGGCAGGAAAGGGAGAAACTGAAGTTGCAACTCTGCCAAGATATAAATTGTATTCCAACTCTTACCTTATGTGCGCTGTTCAGATTTTGTCTGCATACTTCTGTGGTTATTGTTGCTTTTAAAGTCTTGATCTTTCTCAGGGGCACTGTGCACACCATTTGGCTGTCTCTTTTTGTCATCTTCCCAGGCATTTTTTCAGAGAGAGTGCTTTGGGCACAGCATTGTGCGAATACCATTTCCAGATTTACCAGCCTGCTGAACTTAAAACGCAGGAATCCTTGCACTTGTTCTACATTGCCCAGTGTAGACATTGCTGAAAACTTGAGAGTAGTCTGTGAAGTAGATAAAGGTAGACAGCTGGCCATGCCTTTAACGTACAGATTTTAGAATTTGTGATTAAATGGGATTATTTGTTAAGGAATAGCCTGTTGTTTTTTTTCTAAATGCCCGGATAAAGATGTGGCCAAAGAAGTTAAATGATAAAGATCAGTCACAGAGCAACAGGCCATTAAAGGATGGAACTAACCCATCACGACGCAGAATTTGTACATGACGTCACTTCTGCAGATGCTGAACTAACATTAATAGGATTCAAAGATATCTGTTTGGAAGAGTGGATATAATTATTTGCATTTTGGGCTACTGAATATTCTCTTTAATTCATATATAAATAATGTAGCATAGAAATGACTGTGTTCTTTATCAGGATTAAATTTAATGATGGTAAGGCTTTTCGGGATATGTGCCTCAGCTATGAAAGCTAAATTTCACATTCATCTTGTGTGGAATGCTTTCAGGGTAAAGAATATGAAGCCCACCCTTTGGCAGAGGAGTCAGAGCAAATCTGCCAGTGCTGAGGTTTTCATGGTGCTTTAGCAGTTAATGCTTAAAATGCAGATGCTCATGTTTGTTGTTTGCATGATTTCAAGGATTCTGGTGAAATATTCCATCTGATGTCTCAGAAAACCCAGGGAAATATGTTAAAGGGCATGATTCGTGTCTTGCATTTGTATTTGCAGAGAACATGAAAAACAAATATTATTCCACAATATAGATATTTTACAAATTATTTAATTTTATCTTTCTGTGTAACCCATCTTGTTATAGATGTGTGGTGGGTTGACCCTGGCTAGATGCCAGGTACCCACCAAGGCCGCTTTATCACTCCGCTCCTCAGCAGGATAGGAGGGGAGAAAATAAGATGAAAAAAACCTCGTGGGTCAAGATAAAGGCAGTTTAATAAAGCAAAAGCAAAGGAAAACAAAAGATTTTATTCTGTACTTCCCATCAGCAGGCGATGTCTGGCCACTTCCTGGGAAGCAGGGCTTCAGTACTTGTAGTGGTTGCTCTGGAAGAAAAATGTTGTCAATAATGATTGCTCCTCCCCCCCTTCCTTTCTCTTAGCTTTTATTGCTGTCATACGGTATGGAATATCCCTTTGGTCAGTTGGGGTCGGCTGTCCTGGCTATGTCGCCTCTCAAGATGTTGCCCATTCCCAGCCTACTGGTGAGGCAGAGAATGTCGGAGAGACAGCCTTGATGCTGTGTGAGCACTGCTCAGCAGTAGCCGAAACACTGGTGTGTTATCAACACCTTTCTAGCTACCAATACAAAGCACAGCACTATGATGGCTGCTATGGGGAAGATAACCTCCATCTCAGCCAGACCCAATACAAGATATTGTATAAAGCGAACATAGTGCTTTTTTACTGCAGGTGATCTGATTTTATTTGCCCGGAACACAAGATTAGTATGTGTCCTTAAATAGTACACTGAAATATTAGTGAGACCGATTTGCCTCCAGTCAGGGAGAAAATGGCTGAAAGCATTACAAGGAAAGCTGCATCAGATAAGGCCCAGTAAACCTACTTATGTGTAAATATGCATCTACATACTGGGGGGTGTGTGTGTGTGTGTGGAGGGAGGGGAATAAAAGGCTGCAGTAATTTTAAAAGGAGATTCAGCATGATAAGGTATTTGGAGGGAAAAGGCATGAAAACACTAATCCCTGGTAAAAAAGAAGATTTCTAAAGTTCTGAGAAAATTGTGATACTTTGAGAGCCAAGTCAGCCAGCTTTTTCAAAATTAGGTGGCTTAGGAACATTTGTAGCTGAATGCTGTCTTTTGATAAAGGGAGAAGTTTGGAAGGTTGAAAGGAAGCTGATAAATAACAAATTACCTTGCATGTAGGAAAGGGAAAACATTGAAAGCCTGGGAAAGGATGGCCTGCTAGCATATTGATGCCCCAAAAGATTGGCAGCAACTTCATGGATAACCTGCAATACTGACAAATGAAGTTTCACTTTAAGCCTTCTGGTTAGTGATGAACAATTTGTGAGCATCCATGGTTTAGGATAAATTAACCAATTAGATATTAGAAACAATACGTGTCCAGATGATGTTCAAACGATGACTCTAGAAGAAGCTGCATAGAATAGATATAGGAAATTAGTAAATTAGAATTGATAACATCTGTTAATGTGCAGCTTGTATTTTAAGCAGGGAAACTGGATTTTAAATTGTATTCTGGGCCAGGTTTTCTCACTTCTCCAAATTTATGCTGTTGTCAAAGAAGATATACCAATTTACCTCAACAAATGTACCCTGTTTTTTTGCATGTACTTTAATAATAATGTTCTTGAGAAGTGCCAAAGCTCTGGAAAGAGAGGGTTTCCTTTTTTCTACTTGACAAGTGCAGCATAATCTGCAGCAATGAGTCTATTCATGTTACTGGGTTACAGTCCTGAAATAGGGTGAACAGTCACAAAGGTCGCGGTGCAGATCAGTCCCCAAATTACTTGATACAATGACTCTTTACTGAACCGTCAATGGATATATCCACACCGTATATTGCTGTTGCCCACATAATAGTCCTGCAGAATATGACACAGATTCAACTCAAAAGCCATGTGAACATATTTCCATGCTCACAAGCTCCAGCTAATATTCGTGGCCTATCTGTAAGATGTGTGTGCTTTGGTTTAGCACTGTACTGACACAGCCATGTGGCTTTCAGTCAGTTCCAAAGTTAGGCAGAAGTTGCTCACCTCTGTTCAGGATGTGCACAGAAACAGATGATGTCTTTAAGCACTGTACTATGTAAGTGTGCTTAGCAAAGGATGCCGCTTAGTGATGGCTTTCAAGGTGTGGATGCCAGAAACTAAACTCTTACCAGTAATCTCATTTCACATAACACATGTGATGTAAGTAAGTCAGCGTCCTTAGATTACAATCATTTTAGCTACTGTTAATCTCTGCTGAGCAGTTAATCTAAAAATTAAAGGCTCTGTATTCTGTTATTATTACTAATTCCCTGACCCATACAGTCCCCTTGCTTGTTTCACTGACAGAACATTAATAACTAGTCATGGTAAAGTATTGTTTAGTTTCATCTGTGAGTCAGTTGAACAGCTGCATGTATCAACACTTTTAGTCCACTTAATTAAACCCAAAAGTACAAACCGAAAGCAATTAATTGCAGCAATCAATAAATATTAAATGTAAAGTATTGAACGCAAACTCATGATTCCATGGAATATTGTAATAAAAGATTTTGAAAAAAGGTAAAAGCTGGGCTATACGATGTTTCTCAGAGGGCATGATTTCCTGAGCATTTAATAGCACAAATGGGATAGAATTTCCTCTTTGGGACTACTGCTAGAACTTCTTCATCTGAAATGGTTCATAAAACATACATGAGGTTTACAGTAATAAGTAGTCATGTAAATAAATACATTATGCAGACAGCAGCCAAGAAATGGTGTGAGGTAAAAGTCTGTTGATAGCTATTGAGCTAAATATGCCATGCAAGCAGCACATTCTAATTGCACAGTACCCTAAAAGAAAACACTCCTTAACCAATAAGAATGGCTACAATTACATGCAATGGAAGGTGTCTTTTAATATTTTTTTGTGTTTGAATGTTAAATTTATCACTTGCCTCTATGCTGTTTCAGAATATCAGATAATGAAAAGTAGTTTAGCTTTTCAGATTAATGTACTACCCAATTTGTGAATCTCGCTCTCCTAAATCTTACTTCCCCAGACATCAAGCTGGATTTTCAGTTGTCTCTATATCCATTGTTTAACCTTAAATAGTTATTTTAATAATAGATCCCACTGAATATTAAAATAAGGTGGTCCTTCTTTCATCACTAGTTTGTCGTGAGTTGAATTAATCACAGTTGAACAACTTTTTAAAACTATGCCTCAAGAGTTTTCATACTATTAAATATTTTTCTGTTATAAGGACTCAGAATTGTTCACTGCAGAGAATAAAGTACCACTTTTGCATACATTACACAAACATTTTGTGCTTCATGAATCCACAATAAATTTTCTTGCTGATTACTCATGTAATCTAAGGATCTCCTGCTGTTTTATGGAGAGTCTTATTAATTTCATTCAAGTAGTAAAATTAGCACCTGTAGAGAACCCTTTATGATTTTTAAACTTTTATCATATTTATAAGAACCTGCTTCATTTATCATGTAATAGCTGGTTTATTTTATCTCCAAAAGTATTTACTGATTCTCAGGGATTTTTCATGAGGAAAAACCCAATATTTAAATAAAAGAAATAATCATATAAGCAATGCTGCTTATTGGTGATAGATTCAGGTATGATCACCAGATCTGGTAGCTAGATTTTTTGGGTTGAACACTGATAATTTGAATGTTCATTTTGAAGCCAGAGGGAGTGCTGAGACATTAGCTTGGAACCTCCTTGACTGCTCATGTCAGTAGAAACTGAATGAAGTACTCATTTGCTAGTGTGTATGTAGAGGTTTTGTTCTTGGAGGGTCAGAGCTTTAACTGGTGGATTCGGTTATAGGAATAACATACATGGATTGTAGAATACCAAAGACTGATGATGAATCTTAGGGAGGGGAACATCAGGACATTGAGAAAATTGGCCTTCCAGCTGAGGCAGAGGAACAGAAGCCACATCTTGAACTCTTGTTTGATATGCAGGCTTCTGTCATGTACCTGCATGATACTGTCTTTTTCTTCTCTGTATGGCTGATTGTCAGTAATGCAAGTTTTTAGCAAACCTGTACATACATAGTCTTAGATGAAACATGTTAGGCTAAGTGCTAATGTTATAATGAGGATAATAAGGTTAGAATACCTAAGTGACTACAGATGAATATTGTGTTACTGTTTACATGCAAAAAATGTTTCAGGAAAAGAATGCAATCTCTTTTCTGTGAATTAAATTCTGTACCTATGGCTCAGAGGTATTTTTACATTTCTTCTGAAAACCACCTATTTCCAGTTGTAGAGGTGACTTGACAGCAGAGTATTGAGTATGCTTTGTGGAGAGAGAGGTGATGTTAGGTCCCAGTATATGGACTTCTGTATGATGGACAGAAGTCCTTCATCAAAAACGATTGCTCATTAGTCATTCACCTTTTCATTAGTGTATGTTCAAATAGGCTTGGAAAGGTGCTAGTCTTTTCACAAGAATAATTGCTCGCGGCTTCCTTTCAGACAGGAAGCATAAATGAATGAAGTGGTTTCTAACGCAAAGGGTTGAAATATTCCCTGTTTTTGTTCAAGGCAGTCTTGTTATATTTTGAGGCACATGTTTGTTAAAAATGGTATTCTACATGGTTTCACTTGCATGCCTTGAAGTCAAAAAGATGTCTTTGATTATCCCAAATGGGACGCTAACCAGTGACATCTGTAGCAGCAGGGTCAGGGTTCAGGTAACTGGGCTGCTCTGAAGTGGGGGAAAGCAAAGATGCGATCTGCGTGTTAGCTGCAGGGATACTTGGCCGGATAGTTTGGAGGACTGGAGTGGAAACTCAGTGTTGTAAAGCTAACAAGGAACCTTATAGTAAGCGTAACAGTGACTGATATAATTTTGACTTTTGTGTAGACTTTACCTAATTTCTTTCAGGGCACATGTCTCCATGATACCACAGTGAGAAGTGTTTTTAAGGCTTCCATTGTTTTGAATTTTTATTTTTTTACTTCGTTTACCTAGATCTGTTTCATAAAATAGTTTGATATGTTCTTTACCCAACTGAGTGGTGTGCTTATTCTAAAAGCAGATTCTAAAATCCTTGATTATATAAGATTTAAGTAAGCTGCATGTGTTAAATTGTGTGGTAAGTGCTGAAAACTGTTCAAACAGAACAGTTTCTCTCAAGTAAGAGAACAGTTATTGTATTATTATTTTTTCTGAAAGAATTTTTTGAAACATGAAAACTGCTTTCATTTTTCCGTGTCTTCCTGAATACCAAAATTAAATTTAGAATCTGGACACAGAGTGTTTCAGTTTTAGAGTATGAGCTATCCTGCATTCTCAAATACGAGTTGAAGCTCAGGTATGACACCCTTCGTATCTCTTCACTAACTCTAGTAGGCTTTTGGGTAGGTCACAGCCTTGTAGAAATTACCTGAAAGATTTATTATGATCCCTTGATTCTGTGGTGTCTTGGGATGTTCTTAATTGTTTTTGACAAAAATCAGTGGCCTGTATACCCTGATAATTATGGTGGAAATAATAATTTAGCAGAATTTAGACTCTTGCAGGCAATTAATACTCCTTTTTTGTTATTATAGAATTAATTGCTGCTTCGGTTTCAAATCAGTCTGTACAGCATAATGAGCCACAGGTTTTCATAACTGTCTGCAAAAAAGTAGTTAGGAAAATATGCAAAGTTGAACTTATCACTTAAAATAATTATGGCCTAAATTAACAATGAAAGGCATTGATTAGTTTTGTTGTAGAAGGAAACACTGCTCAAAGAAACAGATCTTTGAAACTTATGGAGAAAAATATATTTCACGTAATTCCTATATCACCATCTCTATTAATAAAACTAACATGACTTTATATGTATGATTTATACATTAAGTATGCTGTTGTCTTCTGTAAAAGTGATTGACTGAAGTTTGTAGTACTGTGTTGCTACCTTAGTAATGTCAATTTGAGAAACTATTTTATATTGTACTTGTTTCAAATGTTTTTACTATAATGGATTGTACTCACATCTATTTTTTTTCAGATAGTTTCCCTTCCTTAAGGTGTAGTCACAATCCTGTAATATATGGGTATCAAAGGTCCAAAGGACACTAATAATGCTTATTTTTCTTTAGTTATTTGTCCATTTACAGGACAATAATAGCAGCGTCTTAACACATGTATATTACAGTCATTTGTTTTAAATCTGAGGAAGTCTGATGTTTTTTGTGGCCTTGCCTCCATGTATAAAAATCACAGAGGCATCATTGGACTTGTTTGTAGAGATATTTGCAAGAAAGGGACATAACAGATTTTGGATGTAAGTTAGGTGAATTTACACTGGTAGTCTAATAAAACAAAACAACAACAAAAAAAACCAAACCAAAAAACCCCAACCATAATGACATATTTTCTTTCATTACCAGAGTACTCTCTTCTAGCTTTAACTCACAAGAACATTTTAAAATCCTATATTTAGCCAATGTCTAACTTCAGGGCATAAAATGACCATGAATAACTATTATAATTTTTAGAGGTATATCAGAGAAATTCAGTACAAAATTTGAAACAATTGCTTGCCCCATTTTGCTCACTGTCATTGTATCCTACTTAAATTTTTCTCATCTTTGAGTGAATATTTTTAAAAAAGACAATGAAATCACAACAAAATTTCCACATATATCAGAAGTGATATGCTGTCTTCTCTTTCTACAAAGAATCACAGGTTTTTTTATTTGTCAGAGGACATTATTTTTCCCTCTGATTTAATGCGTTACATCATAAAATTGACCCTATCAGGTGGGTGCTAAAACATTATGCCTGCTCATGAAAATCCTAAATGTCTCTTGGGTATGTGGCACTGAAGGTAAATATGCACGCCGCTGGAAATAGACCTACCACTCCCAAGCCCACAACTCATCAAGTCAAATCAAGAGCGATATAATTGAGTAGACAAATTTATGCAAAAGAAAATCATTCTTGTTTATTTTATTAAAATATAATGTTAGGCAGGTTACTACAAAATTGGAAGCAGTGTTGCAAAAAGAGAAAAAGAATGGATTATCAACACCTACCCAAAGCTGAGGTCTCTTAGTCTAGATTTCGCCCAGGGCATTTGCTAGCATTTAGAAAGAGTGGGAAAACCTCATCACTGTCCTGCTTGTTGAGGGTTATTTCACACAACTCAAGTGTTTCTTTGGTTGCAGTTTACTAGTTATACCTCTGCCTCATCTGCTATCAGCTGCATTCATGTGAATCTCAAGGGTGCATTCTCATTTCCTACTTTTTTCAGTATATTAGTGCCATCATACACTAGCAGCTCATGTTTGTCAAGGTTACATGGGCATCCCTTCAAAGGAGGTGATGTTTTGTAAATATTATGTCTTTGGTTGCCCTTGTGTTATCAAGAGAGCTAATAAAAGTGGTTAGCAAGCAGAGCTCAGCCTCTGAGCTATGGGCTGCTACAGCCTTTGAATCCTAAGGTTTTGTCTCTCTCTTTGGGCCTGACCTGACAACCAGCTTGAAGAGACCCTCCCTGCTGGGAATACTCAGGCAGTATGTCTGGTCCTAAAGTTCCTGTGAGGGATGCCCGCAGAGGATGCTGTTAAAGTCTTGCAGTGTTGTATGGCAATGTTGATGAAAACACAAATGATAACACCGTCTTGCTTGTCAAGGAATAGATATCAAACTCTTTAAAATGCATTTTAAGAATTGCCCATCTTTACTTTCCTCTGAAAGATGTTTGAGTTCATTTGACACCTGGCTCTGCTTTCCCTGCAAAGTAACTCAACAGTCAATAGTCATCTTACTTTTGCCTCTTAGATACTTAGACTATCATCAAACTAGTTGGTATGCCTTATCATATACATATACTATAGTACACAGTTATCATACTAGCATCTGACTAGCTTTAAAATTTTCAGCTTGTCCTTAGCATCATGTAGGGAATATACAGAAAATGAATTTGAGAATATGATTTTATTTGGATTGGTCTTTCCTTTACATATGCAGTCAGATTTATGCACAATTAATTATACACAATTGTGCTGGTTTTGGCTGGGATAGAGTTAATTTTCTTCATAGTGACTGGTATGGTGCTATGTGTTGGATTTGTGACCAAAACAGTGTCGATAGCACACCAATGTTGTAACTATTGCTGAGCAGTGCTCACCCAGAGCCAAGGGCTTTTCTGCTCCTCACCCCACCCCACCAGCCAGTGGCTGGGGGGGGCACAAGGAGTTGGGAGGGGACACAGCCGGGACAGCTGACCTAAACTGGCCAGAGGGATATTCCAGACCGTATGACGTCATGCTCAGCAATAACAGCTGGTGGAAAGGAGGAGGAAGCAGGGGGGACATTTGGGGCTATGGCATTTGTCTTCCGAAGTAACTGTTACATGTGATGCTTTCCTGGAAATGGCTAAACATCTGCCTGCTGATGTGAAGCAGTGAAAGAATCTTGTGTTTTAAATACTCTTCCTATTCTCTCCCCCATCCCATGGGGGTGTGAGCAAGCAGCTCTGGGGGGCTTAGCCCCACAGAGGTTAACCCATTAACTGAGGTTAACTCACAACAGTAATTAATTAAAATAAAGCCATCTCCACTTATGTTATGTTTGACTGCAACTTTTATTTCAATTTTCAAAATCATTGCAAGTAGAGATAAGATAGGTAGTCCCCACTTGCAATTTTTAAGTTCTTAAATGGAACTTAGAGATACAAGTTGTATGCAATTCCAGGTGTGGAATGATACCTATATTTATTTCTGTGGAATGATTTCTGATTATTTAATTAGTGCCACATATATTGAAGAAATATCGTATTCTTAGAATATTGATTTACTATTGCCAAAGAGTGAAGCTTTTCAAAAAATCATCCATTCAGTTGAAAGTTTACTGCAGAATATTTAGGAAGAAATATAATAAGTATTAAAAACACAGTAGAAAATGTACTACTTCTCACATTGCAAAAGTGGGATTCCTCTTTCTGAAGGACTAACAAAGAAGTGTTTCTGTATTCAACTTTTGAGGAAGCCATTTTCAAAGCCAGTGAATCTTCAGATCGTGAAGTATCAGGGATGCCAACAAGCCGAGTGGTTTTTATTTGCAGTAGGTCTTTTATAAATTATGCTGTGACATTGTACAAACTCTTTGTGTATATCATCTTTGGAAAAATGATGACCTATATGACTTGCTATGTAATAAGAACACTGAGAGCTGTGTTGTGTCACTTAGAAATTATCTAGGTCTGTTGGTCATAAAATGCAGGTAGTCCGGGAGTTAGTTTATACTCACAGAACTCTAACGAACAATTTATTAAAAAACATGACTGAAATCACGCTGACATTTTTTGGCTTTCTGAAGTTCATTCAGAAATAGCAATGTAGGTCATCAGAGAAAAATAGATCTTAAGTCAATTAATGAAATTAACTGTTTAAATTATATCAAATTGCAAGTTCTGGCACAAATTCTTTAAGGGCAGAATGGAGGATTAGCTCTCTCTGTGAAAATTTGTTTTGATCATGCAGTGAAATATATGAATTAATGTTTTATGGCAAAACATCTTTGATGGTGAAGAAAGATTTTGGAAGGACACCTGCTGGAAAAGGAACAAACTGATGTCACAAAAGCTGTGTGTACAAATATTAACCTCTGCTCTTTTCTCCCTCCCTTCTCCTCATTTGGATTACATATGCATATTTTGATATTCAGACAATCCAGTCCAGTGACACAGAAATGAAATGGCCTTCTTCCTGAACTGAATTTGTTCTCTTACCTCATTGAAGTAAAGGTTTAGAAATATTAACAATGCTTGATTTAAATTATATTAAGGTATTGCGGTAAGAATTTAAATGGCAGTAGTTACATAATTCCTATGATATGAATCATTTTTGCTTGAGAATTAACTTATTAATTACAGCAGTTAAGTGTAATTATTCTGTCTCTTAAGTTACTTTATTATTGCTTTTTAACAATAAGACAAATTTTGCTAAAGGTAATTATCATAACAATAATTTAGTGCACACTTTTGATCTTGTTAGGAATATAATATATTCTTCATGAAATGATCTTTTCCATGTTAATCAGTCATTCACAGAGCTGTCTTTCATGTTTCTTACTCCTCTGAGAAGTGGATTGAAGCTTGGTAATTGGAGAGGCAGTGAATGACAGCAGAGAATGTATTGCTCTGTTTCAGGGTGTAGTTTTGGCTAAATACTGAAATGCTTGCAAAAGCTGAATTAAATTTCTTCACAGTAATATAAATGTTGCAAATTTTAATAATTCATTTTAAACTCCCTTGATTTTTCCAATACTAAATAACTCAGATGTATAAATTCCTTACTTAATTGTAAAGTCACCAGATATTACCAGAGAAGCAGAGACTTCAGCTTTTTCCATTGTTTTTTCTATTTTTTGAATCAGGGTGTGTTGGATTTATATACTTTCTTGCATCTGGGCATAATTTCTTAAGACTGGCAAACCCCTATGTATTTCAAAAAAACCCCAAATGTTTGTTAAAGTACTAGATGTAGTTAGCAAACCTGTTTTTTATTAGTAGCACAGACTTTGATGTGATTTTTTTTTTTTTTTTTTTTTTGTGACAAAGATAAGTTTATCAGTCATGTTGGTATTCCCTTCCTCACAAACAGTTGCCTTTCTCTTACATCTGTTTTCAGGAGAGATAAAAATGAATCAAGCCTCTCTGTGAAAGAGACACTCTAAACCAATGGGGATGGATATCACCAAACCCTTAAGAGTAAGTTTATTGAAGTAAATTTTTGTTTATTAGTTATGGCCTTGGAGAAATTTCTCTACAACCATGACTGATAATGAAGAAAGATGAAAACTTTCTCATCTAATATATGATATTGGTGCAGCAAAACTTTTAATTCTTTTGTAGAGCTCCTGAATAATAGTTGAATTGTCTAAAAAAAAAAAAAAAAAAAAATATCTATAGTATGACACATGATCACCTCTGCTAACTCCCCAAATTATTGATCTCTTTTGTTTTGAGATCTTTGTCTGCTGTAAATAGATAGTAAGGGTAAGGCAGGTTTTTAATTTATGATCCAAATTTGTGTAAAGAACAGCCCAAGTCTGTTTAGTGCTTTATGAGCTAAATTTGACTGATAGTGTTTGACAGCCATAACAAGCGCTTAAATTTATAAAAAGGATGTTTTTTTCTGAAAAGGTCCCATGGGATTTTGAAATAAGGAGTTTGATCTATAGTAATTCCTAGGTGTTAAAAAAATGTGGATGGAAAACCAGTGTGGCACATAGAGGAAGAAGGTCTCTTCAAGGCTACCTGCTTCCTGTAGCATAGTAAATGCTGTCTATCAATGTTTACAGATGCAATGAGTATCTGCTGACCATGTAATACAAAATGTTGACATGCAATGTATTTTTTCTCTATTTTATATTGTAGTCTTCCTATTCATGCTTTAACAAAATTATTTTTAAGGGCCACCTTCTGGGTGCAGTTTAGTTAATTCAGATACTTAACGTACTCACACTGCTTACAAAGTATTACAGAATGCTTATTTTGACTCTGGGAGACTAGTAGCATGTTAGTATTTAAATTAATTCCAATATGTATTGCTCAAAATAGCATTTATATAGGATGACTATTGGTCATTGCAACAACACAGTTATATTTCTATATTCAAGGTTTGATGTATTTTCCCCAACTTTCCAAACTGTTTTGTTGATTTTCTTGTGAGATTTTTACTCTAGAGATTTTTACTTGTGCATGATGTGGATGAATACATTATTCAAAATTCATTTTTATTTGGGGATTTATACCGTTCAGCTTTCTTAGATTATTTTACAGTAAGTGTCCAGAGTTTTGTATTTTGTTACTTAGAAAACAAAATATGAATTTAAAACTGGAGATTGGGTGTTTGGGGTTTTTTTTTAGTTACTTCTATAATGTGAAAAATATTCTTCATGGGTTTGGATTTTAATTTTCATAACAGCAACAGTAGGTGACAGCAAGGATGCTGAGTGTTACACCAAAAGTAAGGAACAATTATAAAGATTTGACAATATTAAAATTTCACTCCAGCAAGGCTTTTACTGCAATATAGTTTAAGTAGTCAATTTGTTGTTGTCAGTGTTTAACCCCAGCTGGTAACTAAGCACCACGCAGCTGCTCACTCACTCCCCCCCCACCCAGTGGGATGGGGGAGAGAATTGGGGAAAAACAAGGAAAACTTGTGGGTTGAGATAAGAACAGCTCAACAGAACAGAAAGGAAGAAACTAATATGATAATAACAATAATAATAAAATGACAACAACATTAAAAAGGATTGGAATATACAAAACAAGTGATGCACAATGCAATTGCTCACCGCTCACCAGCTGATACCCAGTTAGTTCCCAAGTGGCAATCCCCCCCAGCCCCACTCCCCCCAGTTCATACACTGGGCGTGACGTCACACAGTACGGAATACCCCTTTGGCCAGTTTGGGTCAGCTGTCCTGGCTGTGTCCCCTCCCAGATTCTTGTGTCCCTCCAGCTTTCTTGCTGGCTGGGCGTGAGAAGCTGAAAAATCTTTGCCTTAGTCTAAACACTAGTTAGCAACAACTGAAAACATCAGTGTGTTATCAACATTCTTCTCATACTGAACCCAAAAACATAACACTATACCAGCTACTAGAAAGAAAATTAACTCTATCCCAGCGGAAACTAGGACAGTTGTATATACAGAGACAATGGGAAACATTCGTTGTCATCTTTTTTTTTCAGGTGTCAACCTCTTAGAAGCATCTTTTGTAAGTGAATTTTATATGTTGCCTGTGAGGTTCTGAAAACATTTTATTATGATAAACATTACAGGAAATTTATAGTTTGGTTTTTATGATATCTGAGAGAGATAATTATCTAGAATCTTTTATTTTTTAAATGACTGGAGTTTTAAAAGTGACTGGAAAATTCTCAAAACTTACTTTTCACCCTCAAGGGCAATGCCTTTGCAATATGAGTGTCACTTCAATAGCTTATCTTCTTTCTGATTTATTTCTATTTCACCATGCTACCTGTATTACTGTAGCTGGCAATGTAGGTTTGCCTGAATGGACAAAGTTCCATTGAAATAAAAGCCTGAAAAGTCATTTAGACAGTAATTTTTTTGCTGCAGTATTGTGATTTTACAGACAAGTTCTCTTTTCATATATGTCAGTGTAAACTATTATTCAGAGCTCCCAGAATTTAATCTACTGATGTGAGTGACACTCCAAAATTAAACAAATGGAATCAACAGTAAAATGAAACTTGCATGCAGAAAAAGAGAAGCCATAATACAGCATGTAAACAGGATCTTGTCATTCACACATCTTACGCTTAGAGCTAAGTTTTCTTTGGCTTTTAATAGATATTGTTTAATTTCAGAGGTAACTAAGATGTCTCTTTCTGACATGTAGTGTACCTTACAGCCCCCATCAACTCAGAAATGCCCACCCTCTCCTGAAGGATTCTCAGAATCAAATGACACTCCCTTTTTGGAAATATAAAAGTTTTAGGAAAGCAAATAAGTGTGTTCAAGGTACATGCATGAACACTGAATATTACCTCCCCTTGCACTCCTCTGTTTTTAAATCTTTCACTCAGTCTCTCTCTTTGGTGATTAACTAGATTATGGGGTGTCATTTGGCTCAGGGCTCTGACTGCCCTGGTTAGCAGTCCAGCTCAAGCATGCTAATGCTGTTTTCAGTAAGAGTGGAGAGGATGAGGTGATGCATGCCCTTATCTTACCTCAGCAGATAATCAGGATACTGTAGGATGCATACATTGATTCCTCAGTTCAGACTATGAGATGAAGGATTGTTTTCAATACCGTGTAGCACTGACTGCATTTTGAATGCAGCTGTAATAATAATAAGTCAAACAAAACGATTTTCATGGTTTTTTTAAAAGGGGAAAAAAAAAAAAAAAAGCTTAACAGCCTATCTGCTTTTGAAGGTAAAGTGTATGCTACCAGGGCAGCAAAGTTGTTATTATGTGAAAGTGAAAATCTGAATACCTTCAGTCAAATCATCAGTAGGAGTGGGCTGTATTGTGCCAGTGATTCTCTCCTGTCTTTCCATTCAAACTGATGGCATGACAAAGCAAAATATCAGAAAACTAATCCAAAATGACAAAAAGAATTTTAAAAATCTTACTGAAACAAACAGAAGGTTTATTTGTAATTTCTTTAAGTAAACCTGGGATTTCATCCCCTTGGCTGAATGGTATTTGATTAGCACATAGCACAGACACCACTGCTTGACTGGGAAGGAAAATCAGAACTGTGACTGGGTTAAAGACAGCGTTAAACTTATGCATTCTTTCTTGCATTTTTAAGAGAAGATATTAAAATACTAAATAGCTGTCTTGGCTGAGGAAAATGTGACTGGCTGCCAATCAGTTTAAGATATTCCATGTACATATTCATATTATTTAGAGGACTTCCTGGGCAAGATAAAATATATCCTGAACAGTTCTAGGAACTGTAATAATATTCAGTGGCATGGGATTGTCAGCAGGTTTAGGGGGAGGAATGAAGGAAAGTTCAGAAGAGATGGATGAAGAATTAGAACATGATTAGTATGCCACACTTGAAGAGTTTAGTGTCTCCTAATAGTAAAATCTGAGCAAATTCTGCATTGTTACCACAGCAAGCATTAGCATAGCTCTGTTGCTGTACATGGTAAGTAATGTGGCAGGAATTGAGTTGAAACACCATTACATTTTTAAATCAAAAAAAGATCAACATTATTCAGCACAAATATATCGAAAATGACAGAGCTCTGTGGAAGAAGTAAAAGAAGAATCCTTGTTCTAACTTAAGATGGGCAGCCACTTCTAGAAATAATGGGATGTGATAATGCTGCACTGATTGCCTTTTATTTTTGAGACATGTTTCTCAAATGAGGAAAAGTCATTGATGCATTAAAAAAAGAAATTATGAAGAATGTTGGTGTATATGTGCAGGATGATAAACAGAATAGAAAATGTGTTTATGTCATCTTTACATCTTTTATTCTTAAGAATCAGACTTGCTTTAATACATGCTGATATCTGAGAGTCTGACATCATCTCTGAGATATGTGCAGTCTCTTTACATAGTACACGCTAAGGCTGGATAAATACCAGGGTTTTTACGCTGGCAAGACTTTTACAAAAACTTGAAAGCTCTGTCTCGGTGCAATGTGCAATGTGGAAAGCTGTTTGAAATCTAGAAAGCTAATGGGCCAATAATATTATTTCCTGCCTATCTTTATTTCTGAATATCTAACATACTACTCTTTTTTTCATTTACCTGTATGGTTTGTTTATGCCTATAAACAGAATACAGAAGATTCATATTTTAATGAACATAATAATTAAGATACTCAGGATATACTAGTAATTAGAAATGTAAATAATTACAGATGGAAAGAGGTAAGGCTTATGAGAGCCTCCCATGTTTGATTTGTAGGGAAAAACAATTAAAAGGGTTATTAACTGCTTTAAGGACATGTTAATGAAGGAGGAAATATTCCACAAAGTTTTCTTTCTTGGCTACAGGTTGAATATTTCAATTGTACTTTAATTTCAATAATATATTTTGAATAATGTGAAAGAACAGGGTCTTTTTCATAACATTACTCACAGACCTACATAAAAGTCATGTTCCTCTTGCTCCTGAGGTAGTTTTATTGTCTATGTGTCACCATAGCTGAGTCGTCGTTTTTAAGGGAAATCTCATAACCCTTTTGTAACTCTAGCTTGACACTTAATTAGACTTGGCTGGTCTGATGAGGTTGCAGCAGTAATTATGTCTGCATATCCTTTTTCACATGAAATATTTAGTTATTAGCCATTGTCAGCTACTTTGGCCTTTTAAGAAGAGGAAGCCAGCTAACAATTCTAACAGCTATTTCAAATGTCTAATTACCTAATGCATATCTAATTCAAACCTAAATGTGGACAGTGGTAAACATTCTTAGACATTTTGAGAAAAGTCATCTGAAATAATTGAGAAGTCTAGTCAATTTATAGATAATCTGCCGTTGTGCAAGTGTAAGCTTGACTCATCATTCTAAATTACAGTTTGCATTTGTCTGTAACTGGATCTTGCCCAATGCTAAATGACAGAGATGACACAGAATGGTTTTACCATAAATACTGAATACTACACATTACATCAAGTACTGTGCTTTATACAGTATAGAATTATTTCCACAGAGCATAGTATGGAACTATTGACCACAGTGAGTATCTTTAAATTGTATAATCAATATTGAATAAATACATCAAAAGTGATACTAGCTACTCCCTGTCAGTCAGTCAGTCAATTTTTTTTACATCATAAACTACCTTTGTATTTCTTGCTTGTTATTTTCACTTGCTTTTTAACGACTTCATAATTCTAGAAATGCTTTTTCTAGATCAGTGCACTTCTGGTCATATTACTGCAACCATTGTTAGTTAAATCTATGAGATGGTACTGCCAGTTTGTTGTGATCAGAAGATGGAAGCTGTACTTTTAAATGTTGTATATACCTTGTCCATTCTTCACATGTTAAAAAGGCTTACTTAGTATTATCAAGGGTGCAACTGAAGTCTTAACACATAAGTTGTTGTGTACTGTATTTTACTATATCTTTCTGCATTCTTAGCATACTCCCTCCCCCTGCATGTCTGGGACTCAGATACAAATTATTTAGAAGAGCCAGTTTACATGATTGCATCCTTCCTAGGAGGCATTGCCAAATACTCAGAAGTCAGTTTATTACTTTTTTGAAAGTGAACTGCTGTGGAGCTCACAACAGCATTAGCCGTTTCTTGCCTGTTTATAGAGACGTGACTTGATCGCATGTAGAAATGACTTAAGTCAAACAATAGATCTGAATGACTCAAACGTAAGGAAATTTTAATGAAAGTTTCTGAGATGTATCTAGAATTCTTATTTTGAAAGAACACGACAGCTTTATCGATATTCCAGTTTGTTTAGTGTTCTTTATGTTATCATGCAAGTAAAAGGAGTAGCAAATAGAGTGTGAAATCTAAAGTGTTTTCCTGTAACTTGTAATTTGTACTGCAACCATATTTCTGGTTGCATTTTTAGCAATGTTTGACAGCAAACAGAAGAGATAGGATGGGTGTTTCTAGGTCTTCATTCTACATGTTAGCTCTTTTCTGCAGTGAGAGGAAGCAAACCTGTGTTTGGAATGGGATGCGTAGTATGTACTGAGTGCAGTGTTTTAAGAGAGTTGGCACCCAGCCATCTTGATTTATGTAGTATCAGCTGTTAGATAAATTTATGTGACACTGAGCCAAACATTAATCATGGTTTAATTGAGTTGATTTACCGATATGAGGCAGAGAAAGAACATCGTCTTCCATGCAACACAGGTATCTTACTATTCCAGATGTCCTGTGAAGAACTGACTTTCTCTTTTTAGGAAAATAGCGAAAGATACCTTAAAAGACAAAGGTATCATCTATAGTAGAGATTCAAATCTAAAGCTCCAGTAACTCAGTAGATGAAGGCTTGAAATAACCACTGTTTGCTAGCAACTTCTGAGCAGCAGTGCTCTGCAAAGGGGAGAGCCAGAAATTAATTTGTCATTAATTTCTTCATGTTAGGAGGCTTATTCATTGAACATATCTGGCTTACAAGACATGGAATCAGTTGAGATCTTTTTGATATCCAGTGGTTTGAGCAGCTCTCCAACCAAAATAATGAACTAAAAAATGAAATTTCAGAACAAAGAGGGTGATAAAGCATTATTATCAAGGTTGTTTAAAGTGCTATACTTTGTTTTTAATTTTCTCTCATTTATCTGTACCTTCTTACAATATTTTTATACATAAATTCTGATTGATCAGTTTCTGCATAGTTCACAAAAATTATAAGATTTTTTTAAAGCTATCTCTTTTTTTGGTTATGAAATTCTTTAAATAAAAATTCTAATATAAATACTTGTTTTTGTTAATAGTAATGACAAAGTTGAGCAGGCTTAACTGAGCCAGATCCAGATTTTTTGTTAATAGGCATGGAACCAGGATATATAATTAAAACAAAACTAAACTAAAAAAACACCCAAGAAAAAAAACAGATGTTTTAAATTTGCAAGGCTGAAACACACTTGGAATCAAACAGGGACTGTAGGTTAATAATTTCAATAGACAAAACTAATTGTTGGTTTACAAAGATGAAACAAGATATTAATTTTCTGTTATCCAGGATACCTTCAGAAAACAGAAACATAAACTTGCTTGGGTTGCGCTTTATTTATTTACCGTATGATAACTCGAAGTCTTCTTTATTTTTAAACTTCCTATTTTCTGGCAAATGTTTTTGTAAAAACCAGAACCAAACTCTTGTTACTGCTTATGTCAATGGAGATACTAATGGTATGCAAAGGTTTTTTTGACTAAAAGGTAAACAAATGATCATTTTTTTTCTCATAATATTCCTCAGATATTTGTGAAATTGGGAAGAACAATTTTGTATGGCTTAACTTTGGAGACAACATGCAATGGAGAGGCTGTGCACTCTGACGTCTTTCAAACACTTCTGAAATCCCAGAGTGATTCCTAAACACTTTAGAAAATACACAGTATAAATTTAGCAAAAGAGCCAGGGTGGAACGAAGTATGAGCCAAGAGCTGCCTTAAAGCTTATAATCTGGAAATTTGGATGGCACCTAAAGATGTTTAAGAGCACATAATTAAGGCTGTGCAAATGGAGGGCTTAGGGGGCAAGTTATTTCGATCAAACCATATGAACTTACTGAGGCTTCTTTGGTGCAAAACCACCAAGATCCTGGTTTAACTGGACTTCTGTAAGCATGTGCCAGCTTGATACAAAAGTAGTACATAAATCCAGGTGAATAAGTGCTGTTTAGTTCTTCAGTTTCCAAATCCTCTATTAATATTTGTATCCTGCATCCATGGGACTTCTCTGAACAGTACATATTATGTGAGAATTATTTAACATTTGAAAACTGTAAGAAATTTTCCATTGGCAAAAAATGGTCATCAACATGTCCAAACTTGTCAATTAACAAGTCAATAGGAAAAATTAGTTTTCTAGAGCAAAAACTTAAAAAGTTCTGCTGCCCCCTCCCCCCCGCCTATTTCTTTTATTGTATTCATCAAAAGAACAGTTGAGTATACAATAATTCACACCAAATCTATTTTTTCTTCGTATTGAAATGTGTTTTAGTGGGCAAGAATTTAAACAATTTGAAGCAGATCTTGGATTTAGAGATGTGTTTTTGAATGATGTTAATATTACCTGACTTTAAACATTGTTTAGGTGGTGATGTAGAAGCCCTAACTAGGGTTTCGGAGGACTGGCTCTGTATCGAGGTGGTGCAGAAGGCTACTGACACACTGAGCAGCTTTGGGGAGCAAGAAGGAGCTGGTGGAGAGTAGGCTGGCTGCAGGAGAGCAGCCTTTGTCCTAACATGATGTGTAAAGTAGTTCTGGGTAGGCAGCACTGGCTGGTGCACCACAAGGTTCTGGGGGAGGGAAGGTTGTAGTGCAGGCATTAAGGGTAGTCCTGGCAGCTGGAACATCATCTAAAACGGTCAGAGTAGATCAAAGGCTCCTTGAAAAGTTTGTCTGCGTTCTGTAAAATTTCTCTTATTTCCATGTATCACGGAGTTAGCAGGCTGGTTATCTGCTTTATTTTGTATTTAGCTTTTAGTTGCCTGCCTACATATAATGTTGAGAGAAAAAGTACATGTTAACTGAATACATCTGGGAAATGGAGACACAGAGACCTCTCATGTCCTGTTGCCGGTGTGCTCCATCTTCCCTTGTGAAAAAGGACATCCATTAAAAAGGAGAGGTGACAGTTATATTTACCATTACAGCTAGCTAGCTAGATGCTAAGAATGAAGAACAATAAACAGTTGCAGCATTGTGTGAAATTACCTCCTGCTCACCCAGACTGACAGATACTGAAGAGGCATAGATAACGTCCTTTTTAGCTGCAGATGTCATACGGGTCCGAGGGATAGAGCTGCAGTAGTTTAAGATAACTGCCCCCAGTGTGCATTATTTCTAGAACCATTTAATTTCTGGCAAGAATAGCACTGACCCAGATTTCTGAATAATGATGTAAGATACTTTAGTTATACTGTTTGCAATTTTAATTAGGAAACTGGTTTTCCTATTTGGATTTTATTTTATGTTAAAGTAGGAAATGGTCAGTTATCACAAGTGTCTCAAGAAGCTTGAACCTAGAGCTAGTTCTTAACAAAGTAATACCTTTTAATTATAAAAAGCAAGGGATATGCAGTTTTCCCTGAGATTAACCCTAAGCATTAGATTTTAGGGAACTTATAAAATTAATTTCAATATTTATTTGGACTTACGTGAAGATGCACACACTCATATAAATGTGTCACCTGGCCATATGACTACACTGTGGCAAAGGAAGTTCACTCAAGTAGGCAGAGTAGTTTCCTATTTTGCCTTCGGAGTGGTTTAACTCCACAGGCTAAAATTTAAATAAATGGATGTGAGCCACCTGGGTAGCCAGGTGTAGTATCTACTAAATGGCAATGAAGCTGCTTGATTTGAAGTAAGAGGAGCAAAAGGCAAAAGAAAAATAAAGAACAAAGTTTGAAGGCACAGTAGAACAGTTTCTAGTTACTCCTGTGTTTTCTTGACTCTTGCTCCTTTAGGATAGCTGAAGCAATTCCGTTTCATTGTTCCCTGAGTATCTCATGAATATTTCAGTTCCAAATGGTTGAATGTTGTTTTTATTAGTCCATTTAGATTGCAGCACAAATATATTTTCCTGCATGTGGCTGAGATTTGGAATTAGGGAATATTTGTGGCATGAGGCAATAAACAAAAAGAAATGCATAGTGTACAGTTCAATACAGTTGTAACAATTGAATGCTTTTTACAGTTCACACTTGCAGTGCTTCGCAGACCTGGGACTTGACCTAGCATACCTTTTATTTTATATTTTAATATTCATTTCTTGCCAATAGCACTGTCTACTTCCCTCACCCTGAAAAGTCATCAGACTGTGAGAAAAAGACAATCCTTATACTCCATTTCTTTTTATCTTTCCAGCACAGTTTTCTTCTTTCCTTTTTCAGCTGTCCTCAATGTACCGGTGGACCTCCTTGAAAAGAGCAGTTCTGCTGAGGCACCACCAAGAAACATTTGTAAGGCATGTTCCTCGTGCATGAGTTTGATTACGTTTTTGCAATTGATGGCGTACACAAAAGTGGGGTAGTTCCCTGTGGACAAATTGGCACACAGATCAGGTCCCTGTCCCAAAGAGAAAATAACCTGAATTGTTAACATACCAGTAAAAAAAAGAAAAGAGGGAGGTCTATTATGTGTCTGATATAGACTGGTCAATTTGCCTATGCATAGTTTTCTTTTTCCCTTTTATTTTTTCTTTATTATCCTTTCTTATTTGTTGAGTCAGTGAGGTTTGGTTCTTTCATAACTAAGGTAGACAAGAGTCCTCAGACCTTCCCTCTGGCCAGGTTCCCTGAAATGCATGACAATGTGTAGGCAAATATCAGAGTGTGATTTCCAAAGAAACCTATTTTAAAATATTTTACATTGTTAATGAGAGGCAGGATATTACAAGGAACAAAATCCCTTATATGATGCAGCCTGCTAGAATTTAGCCTGGAGCAGTTTGTTAGGTACTGGCATCCAGTCTAAATAATCAGGTTACAGAAATGAGAAGAAGATTCCTAAGGAGTGGTTTTAGCAGTGGAGATGTCAGGTAATGACAAGACCCGGAGGCCAGAAATTTATAGACACTGTTCCAGCATCCAGAGGTATCTGTGTTGCTTCTGGAATTCCTTCTGGGTCAATAGAATGTAATTAGGTTGTTGATGGATCGCCTAGTTTACTGTGTTGACCTTGATCCCCTTTGGGGTTTGTATCTGATTCCAAGAAATTAGAACACCTTTGTCTGGGACTAGGATAAGATATTTTGTGATTCTCCTGTGAGATTTATGCACGGCATTCTTCTGCGGTAAACAATCTTCACCCATCCTCCTAATCTTTTTTTCAGCACGATGTAGTGGCCCTAGGGACACATCATACTTATCCACCAAGCAGCATCTGTTGGAAAATCAGAACTAAAATTTGCAGCATCTCTGTCACCAAGAAAAAAAATCATGCAAGTTTTAATATGTGCATGCATAAGCTAATTCTTTAGGAAAATGGCCTTAAGCCATAGATATAAAAAAGAACATCAATGGAATATTGTTACTGGCAATCAAATCAGATGTCTCTGAAGGGTGTCCAGCCATGTGCATTGGAAAGAACACTATTCTTTCCTCATTTCCTTTGCTGGCACCAGCAGCAGTCTGCTGATTTTCAGATAATTAAGGATTGCATGATGAAGGCAACAGGCATATTATTTGATAGAAAGGCTGAGATGAAGGTGCCAGCTAAGTCTGGAAGATTCTGTAATTTGATGTGACTGCTGTCAGGAACACAAACTTGCTGAAATTAGATCTACTGGCTACCACCAGAGTAGTTGGTGAAGTGAAAAATGTACATGCAGGGCTTAGACGGGTTTCCTGAAGTCACTGATTGTATATTTTCATACATCACTCCAGGGCTAAGAAGTACAGTATTAACCTTCCGTGTACCAAAGCTGACAATCTGTATTTGATGAAATTCTGAAGCTTCAATAGCTTTAGCTGTTTTGGATCCCGACTGCCAAAACAAAAGCAAAACCTTACACCTTTCAAAAAGCTTGGCTCTTTGCATCCTTTATTGATCTGTCAGCACTGTAAGCAGAGCATACCTAACTGATAGCTAACCAGAGATCAAAAGAATATGATTCTGCAGGATATTTGCAATCACTTAGAATGTTTTATGCATCTAATCATTCTCAGAGGAGATGTAGAGAGAAAATACCTGATGAGGTGGGATATCTAAAATCACTTGTGAGCAAAAAGACCTGCCCTGTTCCCATCCCGTTCTCCTCCCTTTCTCTTGTGTACCCACACCTGGAAGTAGTGGAATGAGGCTGGAGGCCTGTCTGACCCAGTCCCCTCCTCTTCTTGATTGTACAAATCCAACACACAAACAATGAGGACACTTCTCGCATTGTTTCATGTCATTTGTTTTCAAGCTAGTAGGATAAACTATAGGACTGACAAAGTAAGTCAATGTGGAGCTTATTTGCTGAAGATGCAGCTGAAGACAGGAATACGTCTGTTTTATTGGTGCTGGCTTTGTTCTGTAGGTAACTTTGTTCTGATGGCTGGGCAGGATGTGTCAGAGGGACCAAGACCACACTGGAACAGTTGTCATGTTCTGGTGGCCATCGATTGCTTCAGCTCCAGCCTGGGTTCAGCTCAATGCTTCAAAGCCTAATGCTTTTAAGAAGTAAAAGGTCTCTTCTAACTTCATCAGTATTCACTTCTGTAGCAGCTAGCTTCTTGGTTCATGAGTTCATTGGCATTGTATTTAAGGAGCAGACCCTCAGAATGGCTGAAAAAGCAACAAACTGAAGCTCACTCTGAGAAGAGCAAATGTTTCAGCACTTTAACAGGTCATCCGTTATAAATGACTTCCATGTTCCACATACATTGGATTACCCACGCCTACAAACAATTTAATCTGATATATCTAATGGACTTTTTACAGCCACATACAATGACTTTGACATATGGATTTTTACAGACTTGTGTATAAGATATTTCATTTAAATTTAAGCAGAGACTTTAAAAACTCCAAGCTCTGTTTTGCTTTCTAGATTAGTGTACAATAGACAGACTATTTTTACTCTGTTCTGACATGTTTGGTTTTTTTATTTTATCCTGACATGCTTGCTTGCTTGCTTGTTTGTTTGTTTGTTGGGCCAGAAAACACATCAAAGTTGCTGGATGTATGGGTAGATTTCCCATAACTAAACCAGTATTCGTCTTACGTCTTACTATGCTTTGGCGAGATTTTTACTTTCTGTGTTCTTTTCAATAAATTCCAGTTTTAATTGTCTTCAAAAGAAGCTTTGAACTGAGTAGGAAAAATCTGGATTTGGTCATCAGAGTGTGAAGTAGAAACCTGCCATCTACCTGAATCTCATCATGTCATATTATCTTCTGGAGTAATATGCAATTTTAGTATTTTCCCTGCTAAAAGACTTGAATGGTATATAGGCAAATTTGAAACAGGATTGAGTTATAGTTTTTGGAGTTGTGTTTCAAAGAAATGCAAAGTGGGTTTCTCCTGGTTAGGACAGTAAAAGTTTAAAATATCCCTTATTACTAGCTCTGTAGGTGATGCGGCAGACCACAGCAAGAGAGATGGTGCTGTTAAGTAACAACAAAAAGCCTCCATGGAACTGCTGTCACTTCTGAGGCAATAGAAGCAGGGACATTGCTGCCATGTTTGTAGCATTGGCTGTCCAGCATAACTAGCATGCGCACAGCACTGAGCAATGAAAACTGAAAGCTCAGGCAGATACGGCTCCCTGGTTTGAGGGAAGAGCACAAGTGGAATTTATGATTTGCTTTCTTGTCTGCTTCTGGCTTCCTACAAGTATGTGACATCCTTTTCTCAAAACTGCTGGTAAACTCAAGAGTTTGTGGGCTATCTGCTAGGAGTCTAGACTGAATATTTACTTAATCCATGTGCCCTTTTATGTTAATACTGTAGGGAATAAAAGTGTTCTTGTACTTCATTAATTGTTAATAGCCACATTATGATTTACAGGGTCACAGTTTTCATTGCTCCATGCAGCAACGTTTAATTAGAAAGAAAGCTTTTAAACAAAGTAAACTAATTTCTGTGCAATTCAGTGGTGATTTATAAGATTGTGGGTTTTCTGAAACTCCACGCAGGTGATTCTGTCAGCCAGAGAAGAAGGGATGTGTCAGCATGCAAAGGCTACAACTACTTTAAGAAGCTATGAGGGGATGGCAAAACATTTGGCAGGCAGACTGGAAAAGTACAGTAAACTACCCATTAACTGCCTAATTACTAATCCTCTGAGCCACATATGGCTACAGGCTTAATGAATGCAGTGAAATGTGTGCAATTTTTATCTAAGGTAGTTACAGGGATAGTGCAATTTTCAAAAAAATATTAATTTTATTAATCTTAGGTATGCTAATGCACAGAAAAAATTTGTTAAAAAAGCAATGGCAAATGGGATCAATAAAAATACACTGATATGTCATTTCAATTAGTGCAAATGTTTGTTTTGTAAAGCTCCATTTTCACCCTAAAATTCATTTGCAAATGATTTACTGAAGCTAGAATTGGTATGTGGGCATGTATATGTGTAAAACACAAATATGAGACTTCAATGTTTGTAAGATATCTGATTTACTTGTATCTGGAAACTGGGATGTGATTCAAGAATGCAGTCTTATTCACAGTTGCATAGATCAGCAACCTACCATTGAGGTGTAGATATTATAAAAATAATTACTGTTCAGTATCACTTTTCTTGCAAATGGCATGCTCTATGAAAATAGGTCATTACAACAGTGTCTTTTACTTTCTTTTTTTTGGTCTTTTTTTCTGTTCTTTGCTTTTATTTTCTTCTTTCTTTTTAAAACACTGTTTTCTGTCCTTTAAATCAGTGTATATTGAGGCTAGGCTTTTCTGCATGCTCTTCTCATGATCTATGAATCCCGCAAAATTATTAGGCATGCACTTGTATGAAGTATGCGTAATTTACTAGACTGTACACGGATAACACAACTTTATTGGAACAAGTGCCAGACTTCTTGTTTGGGGTGGTAAAAATATTTTAATCACAAATCCCCCTCCCCTTGGGCTTCTAAATCTAGAAAAACATAAAGCCAAATGGATATGTCTTGAATTCTGTTATATTTTTGACCAAGTTCTGAAAGATGATGCAGTTTCACAAAAGGGAGGGCGGTACCACTGAGCTCATGGGGTGTACCTTTGCTGTAACTCTACATGAGAGATCCCCGTGCTAGGGCTACACCCATTTTATATGTCTTGAGAGGATTTGCTCCTGTCATTATTATAAAACAAGAATCATTCTTGATGATAGAAGAGGGGAAAAAAGGAGGAAAAAAAGAAAGCAAACCCAAAGCAAAAAGCTAATAACCATAGAAAACCTGAAAAAAAGTTTTCTAAGCATTTTAATTAGGTAAATAGCTATTAACCCTGAAGACCAAGCTTGATAGTTCATTAAACTATGAATTTTTAAAAATTGCTCTTGTTAGGTATTCCACTGAGGCAGATGAATTCAAACATGGCCACAGGCATAAGAAGACTTGGAATGCATGTCCATTAAACTGACAAACAGCTTGCCAGATGGAGCCAATGGAAGCAACCCTTTTCCTGACAACTGTAAATGCTGCACAGTGATTAAAATAATGAGACTGAACTGCTTCAGTGGCTGTAGCCGAGTTCTGTGATTCCATTTGAAGAAGGTTCCTATGTTTGTTGCAACACATGCCTCTATCACTGTCTGAAGATCTTTATATTGGAAAAAAAAAATCAAAACTGGATAACCTGGGTTATGAAGTTAAAATAGTCAGGTCAGTAGTAAATATCACAAATTAAGATATTTTAGTTGATATCCATATGTTTGCTTCTGCAGTTGTGGACTTTTATTACATGAAAACTTTGTGACAATGAAAAGTGGATCTTGGTGCAGTATTATTTTATGAAGTATCCAGGCAGAACTAATGAAATGACAAGCCTAAAATTTAATTTAATTTTTTTCATTCATTCTTTAGAACTAGGCTACACTTTTTTATGGGGGATCTCTTCATCTTTTCTGTTTCATTATTACTAGTGGCCTCAGAGTAGATGTAGCTGAAATTTTACATGGGGAAGTTTTCCTTTTGGATATCTGTTTTTAGTGAATTTAGCCAAGTGTAAATTCTGTCTAAAAAGTGGACTTTTCAGTGGGAAATGTAAGTATCTTCAAGGGAAGTGTCATAATGTAATGTTGATATGAGGAATATGAAATCAAGCCAGAGTCTTTTAATATAAGAACAATATTTTTTATGTTGCAAATATATTTGTTCATGTTTTTTTCTCCAAAACTGTTGTGTTTTAATTGTTTTTACTGCAAGCATAGCCATAAAGTTCTTTTTTGCCTGATTTTATTTTTAAAATTTACGCTTGATTTTTTTTCTCCTCTTTACATGTAACAGGTAAATTAACATGCTAGCAAAGAAAGTTATAATCCTAACTGTTCTGTTTTATAGACAGGTTCCATAATACTGAGCAGCAGGAAAACATATTTTTCTTTATAGGTCCAGATAACCTATATTTTATATTACTTTTTTTTTTAATATGTATATATATGTGTGTGTATGTGTGTATATACACACTTCTAAAAAAAAAAAAAAAATTACTTTCATTGTTGCCCTGAGAGACTAGGTAGCACTGAAGTATGGAATTATGATCTGTTTGAAATATAGGCCAGTGGCAGTGGTGTACATCATAATACCTCTATTAAGTCTGTGTAGTTAAATTAGTATACAGTCAATGAAATTGAAATCAGAATTAGGTTCGGCCTACACATTACTTATTTAAATCCTTTCATCATTATTTTTAATTTTTGCTCTAGATCCATCTAAAGTCAGTTATGTGACTGCTTATTGAAAGTAATGACTGGGGTTTTCTGGGCACCGATATAATAAAATTGGTGATTGAGTACACAACAAATAGGAACAGCTACAAATGTTGCGCATTAGGGCCTAAAGCGAAGAGCTGAATGAAGCCTTCCACTGTTAGAAGTTTTATAATGTAATACTCTAACAAATGGGCTTAAATTTTCCCTGCAGAGGCCTGGCATAGTGTATGGGTATTGCAAAAGTCATAATAGAAAAGTAATTTAACTGTATGTGGTTTAGTGGAGCTTCAGTATAGGTGAAGCACTTTGTGTCACACTGCCAGACACTAGGTACAGCATACACTATCCTGAGTGCTCCCATGCAGGCGAAAATGTACCGCTTCTAGATCCCTGAATTCAGATTTAAAATGAGCAGTTTAACAAAGGTATTTCTGAGTGCATGTATTGGGTTTGCGTGGCAAGGTTTTGGTAGGAGGGGGCTACAGGGGTGGCTTCTGTGAGAAGCTGCTAGAAGCTTCCCCCATGTCTGATGGAGCCAACGCCAGCCAGCTCCAAGATGGACACACCGCTGGCCAAGGCCGAGCCCATCAACAACAGTGGCAGTGCCTCTGGGATAACAGATTTAAGAAGGGGGAAAAAACTGCACAAGAAGACTGCAGCCGGGAGAGAGGAGTGAGATTATGTGAGAGAAACAGCCCTGCAGACCCCCAGGTCAGTGAAGAGGGAGGGGGAGAAGATGCTCCAGGCGCCGGAGCAGAGATTCCCCTGCAGCCCATGGGGAAGACCATGGTGGGTGAGGCAGGCTGTCCCCCTGCAGCCCAGGTTGCTCCTTGGTGGAGCAGATCTCCACCTGCAGCCCGGGGAGGACCCCACGCCGGAGCAGGGGGATGCCCGAAGGAGGCTGTGACCCTGTGGGAATCCCACGCTGGAGCAGGCTCCTGCCAGGACCTGTGGCTCTGTGGAGAGGGGAGCCCAGGCTGGAGCAGGTTTTCTGGCAGGACTTGTGACCCTGCAGGGGACCCACGCTGGAGCAGTCTGTGCCTGAAGGACTGCAGCCCGTGGGAAGGACCCACATTGGAGAATTTTGTGGAGGACTGTCTCCCATGGGAGGGACCCCACACTGGAGCAGGGGAAGAGTGTGAGGAGTCCTGCCCCTGAGGAGGAAGGAGCAGCAGAGACAGCGTGTGATGAACTGACCCCAACCCCCATTCCCCATCCCCCTGTGCTGCTGGGAGGGGAGGAGATAGAGAATTTGGGGGTAAAATTAAGCCCAGGAAGAAGGGAGTGGTGGGGGAAAGGTGTTTTAATATTTGTTTTTATTTTCTCATTACCCTACTCTGATTGGATTGGTAATAAATTAAACTAATTTCCCCAAGTCAAGTCTGTTTTGCCCATGATGATAATTAGTGATTGATCTCTCCCTGTCCTTATCTCAACCCATGAGCCTTTCATGATATTTTCTCTCCCCTGTCCAGCGGAGGAGGGGAGTGATAGAGTGGCTTTGGTGGGCACTTGGCATCCAGCCAGGGTCAACCCACCACAGTGTATTTAGGCTGCATTTTTTTAATCTAGTTTGGTGATTCTGGAGGAGACTTCCTATTACACTTCATTTAAAAATAAAGACTGGAACTAGTAGCTATTACACTTTTTGCAATGATAACTCCTCACTTATTTATGCAGGCTCTATCTGCTGTCACTCAGGTAATGTACTTGACTCCAAATTCAGAGGCTCAGATAACTGAGCCAGAACTCTAATAACTGAACCTTTAACAGTGAGGCTCAGAAAGCAGTAATTTTGAAATAATATATACATTTAAATACAGTGGGCCAATTTACTTGCCCTGTTTCTTTGTATAAAAGAATGAGTGTGAAGTCTAACAATAGTATCTTTTTATTTATAGGCCTTCAAGCCTGCAACCTCCCTACACCCTCAGCACTCTTTTGCATTAGACTTGCTCCCTGGAACAAGGTTCCATCAGCTTCCAAAGTCCTGTGATGATACACAGAGTCCTTGAAGATACTTCTAATGGTAATTAGGATTTCTTACAACTAGCAGTTTTGAGAGAAAAATACGTTTCTTACTGGTTGTCCTGGACATTTTCTAATTCTGCATGGTTTTTATTAGTTTATAAATTATTTATAATCTTGTTACTCTTTAAAAAGAAAGAGAGGTTTCTGATCATCATAACCAGGTGGACTAGATGATTGTTGTAAGTACCTTCTAACTGATCTATTCTATTTCTCTTCTGTAACCATGTCTTTATTGCGTACTAAAGACCTTTACTCAAGTCACAAGTGAAATTTCCATCCTTTGCAGGGAAAACAGTGAAAGTTTTCCTGCTTGTGATTCCTGTAACTGGTGACCCCCATAATATGTCCAGGACTCCTTTCTCAATTAAAAGAATAAGAAAAAAGGATTCAGTTCCACATCTGTTGCTTTTTACATCGTATCATATTTGAACATTCCCAGACAGAATGCCATGAATAATAGGCTGAATTTTTGCTATATCTGCAGTGGAGTTTTTTTGATGGTCTGCATAGTATCTGTAACAAACAAACAATTGAAATGAAGAATAGGATCAGTTATACTTTTGGCAGTACCTCTAGATTTCAAAACTGTGGGAGTCAGCATCCATAAATCATTTAAGAACTGCCCAGCAAGCAAAAGTGAAATTAGCTAAACTATGTTTTAAACACATTAAAGAGAAGACATATAAATACCACTTCAAGCATAGCAATCTAATGCATTCAAAATTTTCTTGGTATGAATGACTCCTTTGGTAAAAGTGGTGGCTTACAAGGATCTTTGGTCTTTTCTCCCCAAACGTAAGTTGCTCAGTATTTCTGTCAAAGTCTTTGCTAGATAATCAGGAGTTTTCTTTTTTATGGGTATTCACAATATTTTTAATTATATTTGTAACTGTTTGACACTCTTGTTTGGATAATGAAGTTTTGGGCTTTTTTATTAGTGTCGATAGTATAACTTGAGCGAGTAGTTTTCCATATACATTTGTGAGACTTATGTGTACCGGAGAGATCCTTACAAATAGCACTGACTCACCTGAGTGAGCAAAGGAAGGAGTCCTTAACGAAGGGAAAGAAATGAACAACTTTTGTTTTCAGTGATATTTGTGTCCTCCCTTTGGCCTAAAATCTACTTGGATCCAAAATGCTACTGTATCCTGTATAGCCTACACATTCTGCTTCCCAGTATTTTGCTCAATAGTTAGTGTGAATTATCTGTTTGATCAAGGGGGGGGGGAGATTACAATATTTGGTGATGACAAACTATTAAATTATGTAAATGAAACAAGTGTTGTCTAGTTGGGATGCCTATTTTAAGATTCCTTTTGAGATACAGACCTCTAAATAAAAATAAGCTGCATTTTTACAAGTGCTGAGGTCAATCTGAGCTGCAATTAAACAGCAGAATAAAAAAATCAACATAGAAATTTGATAATTTATGAATGTAGCTTTAGGCACTCAAGTATTGGGCTTGAGATACATGAAAATGCTGCAAAATACTGCATTAATACTGGTTATAAAAGTGATAACTTAGTGACTTAATTTTCCAAAAAGCCCATTGAAAGTTAATGAGATATATGTGGCCAAGTACCCAGTTTTCTTTTGGAAGAAGCTTCTTTTAGTCAAGAAGCTCTTAAATGTCACTGACAAGCAGTATGTCACATTTTGGGTTTAATCCAACTTCAGTGGTATATGTTGGCTTTATTAAGACAAAAAAACCCATTTTTTTTTTTTTCAAATTTACAGGCTAAGAACATTATATTTATTTATATTTTCCAACTGATAAATTGAATAAATACCTACTTTTCAAGAAGTTTTTAATAGCATGATAAAATTAAATGCTGCCACACATACCGTATGTGTCACTCTCCAATCCAATGAAACTATAATGTGTTGAGGCAAGACTGTTTCATTAGAATTACATGGCATTCTTGGAAGCTTTTCACTCAGTATGATTTCATTAGAACTGATAAATCAATGAAAATGAAACAACTGAAACAATGAAACAGCTTCTGCTGATCTTACTTTGACCTGTTCAACTCTGAAATGTAAACTGTATGGATCACAAATCCCATACTCACTACATAGTGAAAAATCAGTAAAAAAAGGAAAACTAATGAACGACATCAAAAACTGAAAAATGTGTAGATAACCTCCTAAACTCAGATGATAAATATTCCTGACAAGTTCAGTATGACTTGTGAAGGTTAGCATAAAGCATTATGCCGTACTTGAACAGACAAGCAAGAAACCTTGCACGCTGTCTTGTAAAATGAATAACATAATAAATTACAGAATAGCAAATGAATGGTTAATGACTGAGAAAATTTGACTGACAAATACATGGAGCATGAGTAAAGAGAGAAATGAATCTTAAAAGCATTATATTAAGCTAGGTAAAAGAATAAGGAAAGAGTCACTGTTATACTTCTCTGCAACCTACTTGGTCTCAAGAACCTCCTTTGAAATGCAGAAGTTTCTGTTACTATTCTGTTTTCAGTTTAGCTCCCAAGGGAGGTGTTGATCAGTCTTTCCAAATGCATCCTTGACATTCATGGATAAACCTGTTAGAATAGCAAAAAGGTGAGGATGAAATTCCAGCTCCACTAAACAAAACTCCCTCTATTTTCAGTAGTATCCAGAACTTCCCTCTGTGATGTGTAGCTGTGCAAGTAAATTAGCATTTTGATTTCAGAACTGTAAGCGTAAAAGTCCAAAGATATGAATGCAAGAGGGGTCTCCTATGTGCTGATCTGTGGATTCAGGCAGATGGAGCTCTATTTAAGAAAAAAGTTCTTTAAGAGGCCACTTGAGAACTCAGCATATCCAATACAGCATTTAATTGTATTTCCCTTAAGTATGAAGAGCACTTTCAGCGTTTTATCCTTTTAAGTGTTATTCATAGATATGTACACAGGATGCCATTCACAGAAGAAATGAGGCAACCTGTATTCAGCTTGTTAAGTCTGTGGTTGATAGAAAAAGTAAGGAAAAAAGAAACTAAAGAAGAGAATTAAGAGCAAGCAGCTCTTGTGGGGCCTGATTGCATCAACAAGCCTTAATGGGCTTGTTGATCAGCCTCACCTGGGACCACCCCCCCAAGCCCAGCTCAGTCCCTCTGTGAGCCACTGTGCTGGTTTTGGCTGGGATAGAGTTAATTTTCTCCACAGTAGCTAGTATGGGGCTGTGTTTTGGATCTGTGCTGGAAACAGTGCTGATAACCCAGGGATGTTTTGGTTACTGCTGAGCAGTGCTCACCCAGAGCCAAGGGCTTTTCTGCTCCTCACCCCACCCCACCAGCCAGTGGCTGGGGGGGCACAAGGAGTTGGGAGGGGACACAGCCGGATCAGCTGACCCCAGCTGGCCAAAGGGATATTCCAGACCATATGATGTCACGCCCAGCATATAAAGCTGGGAGGAAGAAGAAGGAAGGGGGGACACCTTTGGAGTGATGGCATTTGTGTTCCCAAGTAACTATGATGGAGCCCTGCTCTCCTGGAGATGGCTGAACACCTGCCTGCCCGTGGGAAGTGGTGACTGAATTCCTTGTTTTGCTTTGCCTGCGTGCGTGGCTTTTGCTTTACCCATTAAACTGTCAGTCTTCTGATTCTCTTCCCCATCCCACTGTGGGGGAATGAGTGAGCAGCTGTGTGGTGTTTAGTTGTTGCCTGAGGTTAAACCATGACAGCCACATCGCGAGAGTGCCTGTCTCCAGCCCTGTCTACTGGGTGGACCCTGAATTCTTCGGTGTGGGCAGCCTGCCTTCAGGTCAGGCCCCTTATGCAAACATTGTAGCCTGTTTCTGGCCCTGTCTCGCAGATGGACTTTGGACCCAAGTGTAGCCCTGTCTCCAGCCCTGTCTCTGGCCTGATCGCCAGCTGCTCCTGACAGGACTCTCTCTGGACCCTGGGCTTGGTTCACTGCTGTGTCTGGGGCTGTTAGGGGGCCCTTTCACCAGCCCTGTGCTCTGCCTGCCATGTTCAGACCCTGAACATGGGTGCCCCATTGGTGAGGGCATGGCTGGCGCAGGGGTTCCCCTTGGCTCCTGGCTCCCCATCCCTAGGGGAGCAGCTAGCTCTTGCTGTGCCCCGGCAGCAATGCTTCTCGGGACAGTCCTCTGTGATGAGTTCACCCAGTCACAGCCAAAACTTTAAGGGCCACCAGCTTTCCCTTTGATCACCCCCTTTAACTGAACACATCTGTCAAGTTTACAAAATTGACACACAGCTATCAGATTCATAAACTTGAAAGAAAAAGAAATAGCTCTTTTATGAAACCAAGGATAAAACCCAGAACATTCTGTCATACTGGGCTTATTGTAAATACAATAATAGAACCATTGCAGATCAGAGGAAAACAAAAATAGATGCCACTTTCTAAAGTTAATTTTATACACAGATATTCTTTAAGTTACAATATTACCGAAATAAGATAGTCATAAAAAGCATGGACTTCAGTGGAACCATAATTTCACTCCATATTAATTACATTTCAGATGTCTGTATTAAAGGGAACAAGCACTGGTCTGACATCAGTAGGGAAGTTTCTACATGACCTGTTATTGTGCTCCCAGGTAGGTCTCATTTCTTCTATATTTATTAGTTACATTGGTGAGACACCTGGAGATCGTCGAGCTAATCAAGAGTCTTTGCTATATAGTTATAGTAAATGATAGTTTCCACTCCAGTGAGTTCATAAACAAAATGTTGAGACAAAGCAGCTGAGGAGGCAGAAGATTAAGGTATCTGTAATAATGGAGTGATTCAGTTTTGATAAGCTAGCTTTTCTAGATGAATTATTTTGTTTTTTTATCAGCTAGGAGGATTTTCAAGATGCTGCAGCAGATGAAGAATTTGAAGTTAATTTGGAGGGGCATAATGATGTGGTTCTGAGGACTTTATAATAATGGTCCTCCCATATAGAAGGACTGGACTAGGAGTAAACATAAGAGTCCTAAAAAGAAAAGCCTTCCTGAGGCTGATAAGATTTATAGAAAATAATGAAAAGTAAAAAGAAAACTGCTAATTAATTTATGTGAGGGCTGTATTAGTAAAGAAGAATGTGAAAGGTGTTGGATGTAGTGAGACAAAGCTGGCGTTCCTTTGGTGGTAGAATGAAAATCCACAAAAAAAAAAAAGAATAATTAAATTATCCAAATAGCAGCATATAAAATGATTTGGAAAGACCCTGAAAGCAGCAGTGAAGATTGCATTTGTACAAGGCAAAAATGGTGGCTGGAAGAATACTGTGTGATGGCAATATTAAGTTGAGAGAAGTGACAAGTTATTGATAGGTAAGCTATTTGGATGAAAACAGAGGGCTAAGTCAAAGATGAAGCTCAGACTCTGGCTCTGAAAGATGGGAGACATGACACTGTGTCTGTATAGAAGACAAGGGAAAGGGAGGGTTTGGGAGGAGGAAAAAATGACGTTGTTTTTGGCTGTGTTGCATTTCAATTAATGAATGTCCAAAGGAGGTATAAGAAAGACTGTTATTTGAAAGGTAAGAAGAGTGTTTGTGTGGGGGCAGACCAGAAAGATCTGATTATAGAAGGCTTGGGCCTGAGGATGATAGAGAATTTAAAGAAATTACCTGAACAAAATAGCTCTCCTTTGGTTAATAATACCCAGGCAGCCACAGAGCTAGTCTTTTTTTTTGCTTCAAGAGAAAAGCAGGTAGCATCTGACACCTCTGCCATCATTGATAAGTAGACCATACTTTTTCAAAGACAATAGCTTACAGTTTATGGTTAGTAGAAATTTTGTGTGGGTTGCTCAAAATTTGTGTATGATTTTGCTGTCTCTTGATACCCATTTCCTCCACCACGCTGAACACCTCTATTTTACAAGAAGTTTATTTTTTTTATCTGGGTTCTGCCAAGTTCGACCATTCTGGTATGCAGACTTGTATCGTGCCAGCACATCAGTTTAATACATACACACAAACGTACAGAAAGAGAGAGTGTCATATATATTTTAAAAAACCAAACAACAGAACCAACGCCCAAACTAGTTGCCAAAATGTAAAAATCCAGAATATGTCACTTCATTATGGTGCTTACTTCCTGGTATTTCTGAAGTT
This sequence comes from Buteo buteo, assembly GCF_964188355.1. NCBI lineage: Eukaryota > Metazoa > Chordata > Aves > Accipitriformes > Accipitridae > Buteo > Buteo buteo. Next base: position 75,947,070 of record NC_134171.1, on the reverse strand, counting down.
GTTAAACAGAGTCACAGGTTACAAAAATGAAGAATGCGAAGGTTCTGTTATAAAACCAGTGGTAGCCCATTCATGTTAACTGCTGTGAATCCATTAAACCCAGTATAATTATCCTACTGATTTATGTTCAGCCAAATAATTTTAAGCAGGTGTCTCACAAAACTGTAGACAATATAGACAACATTTGGTCGGTTCAGTTCATTACTTTTGTAAGACTATTCAGGCATGCATAGGTGTATTTTGAATTGCTTTTTGCCCAAGAACACCATTTTGTAGGACACAAGGAGAAATATGAGATCCTAACAGATCCAGGGTCATTACTCAGGAAAGAGTGCTCAAAAGCTCTCAATTTTATCACTGATATTTTCTGGATTACTGCATTCAACTTTACTCTGATTTGGTTCTGCACTATCAGTTGTCTTTGCATGTGGGAAGGGAGCAGAACACACACAGGCTGCTCTTTAGAATTCTAAGTTTCTTTACAAGGACATAATAAATATAATAATTTAACTAAGACTGCTGAGTCTGCAATAGCAATATGTGGTGAATGGCAAATCAAAAAGCAGTGTTACTTCTCTCTGAAAGGGACGGAAGATCTGCTTTAGACAGGCAGTTGTATTGATTAGGTGCAGGAATCTTAACTGAGCAATTCACTCTGTGTTCCTTCTTTGTAGGGGTTGTGACTGTCTTTTATCCTTTCTTGTTACATCCTTGCATCTTTAGTATATATGGGTTGTTTTGCATACGTTGGCTATGTGTTCTTTTTATTATGCCCCCAAAACATTTTTGTCCAGCTCTCAAGGATGTGTTCCCTTTATTAATCCATAATTGACCACTTCTGATTTACATTTACACCCTTGGGACCTCTGCTGTCATCCCATGCTTGCGCTCTTAAGGGCCCCTACTGGAGGAGTGATTCTCGGTGGTCATTTTCTGAGGGAATTTACTGACCTTGCCCTAATGGAAAGGTCTCAACACATTACCACAGGAAATAATGCACAGGGTCAACTAATGTATAGGTACCCCAGATTTTTGTAGTATGTCTTTGAGTTCATAGGTGTGAAAGATTTACTACCTGTTACTGCAGTAACATTAAGGAGATACCTCCAAATATGAGTTTCCTGGAAAGTCTTATAAAGATTTTGTGGTGGTGTTGAAAATGGATCAGGCTGATACTATGTCAGCCCTTGAAAGGTTGCTAACTAAGATGGTTCCTTGTTCTCTAAGTATTGATTGGTATACTTACCCAATCTTTATTTAGTAGTGGTTGATCAATGAAGAGGTAATGTTATTCTATGTGAACATACTCAAGCCAGTGTATCCCAGTACCAAGTAATCAGGTTAAAATCCACAGCTGACTTTTGAGCAGCTGTAAGATGTTGTTCCACTCGTGGTTTGTTGACAGTCATCAAATCTTTGATTGACCCTTAATACTCTTGGTGCTTTTTTGCTTGCTTTTTTACTCATTTGCTTTGGCATAAGGGTATAACTTTAAGGCAGAAATATTCTCAAGGGAAATTTCTCTTAGTTAAGAGGAAGAAAACAGGTATTAATACCAAAATAAGAATGAAATTCTGCATTTGGGATACTTCACTTTGATGTGTAACTAGGTGTTTAAAAAATATTAAATATAATAATCCACATATCACACAAATGCATACTTGCCTCTGTCACTGGCAGGAGTTTTATTACATGTGCTTTCCATTGAAGAAAAGTTTAGGGAGTTTTATTAAATTATTGATAAATATTTAATAATACTTAGTTATAAGATGATTACAAAAGCAGAATAATGAATCCAAAGATGAAGCCAATAACTGTTTAATAACTAGGCATATCCAGCAGAAAAAGAAACAAAACAACTCAAAGTCCAGACCTGAGAACAGACAGTTCTATTACCATCACTCAATTTTGCCAAAATTTAAAGAGGCATATGCTGTAAATACAAGGCTCATGAGACAGGAAGTGATGACTAAAAATTACTTTGGTGTATCATTAAAACAAACAAAATGCACACTATTGAAAACAATGATGATTTCAAAAGACACAAGGAAAGTAACTGATGTTGAACATTTCCTGTGTAACCAGTAAACAGTAGCAGTATCTAATCAGAGTATATTTCTACATGTACATTTCAGAAGTGGCTGATCTGGGTTTATGGAAAATGTGATCTTCAACTAATCAATTTTGTATTAAACTTTGATTCAGTCCTTCCCTAACTGCAAGAGCTAGACTTTGCAATGTAAATTAAGACTTTCAATGTAGTTTTTAATCTGCAGATTCACAGATCAATTATTATAGTTGTGTTTGATATCTTGAGAAATGCTCTCTGCTTTATAAGCTACAGATATATTTCCGCCAGCCCTAGAGCATGCAGTACTTACTTCAGAGAGATCCCTTCATTGACTTAGCAAGCATTAGCACATCTGTGTTTCATAATAGATATAGTGATACAATGGTAAGGATAGGAAAGGGAGAGAGATTTTTCTGAGTAATATAAAATTTCTGTACAATGTAGAAGGCTTCTGTTTGTATTGTGGTATGTGGAACAAATGATGCAGTAATATTACACTCATCTATAGCAGAAGAAAGAGGGGAGGTCCAATAAATGTTTTCTTTATATATTTCTTTACAACTTTATATATATTATCTATTAAAAATACATTATTTTATTATCTGTATAAAATATATATCATAACTGTATTGATGTAATTAAAATATACTAGTATGGTATTAATTATGCTATAATACTATAAATAAACTATTCTTATATAATTTCTTTTTAGATATATCACATATAATAAATATATGATATATAGGTATATATCTATATAGATACATATTGTGTCTGTCTATACAACAGAGTGCATTACAGGATATTATAATGCTATTTTCCCCCATGGAATACACAAAGGAGTTGTCTATTACTATTATTATAACTGCCTATACAATGATTGCATTTTTACTTTAGATCCCTATGGCTCTTATTTGGCTGATGACTGGGTGATCAAGATACCTACTAGAAATTGTCTGGCACTGTTTTAACAATTCAGCATAGAAACCAGATAGCCCTGTACCTGTGTAGATAGTTTCAGTCTTTCTTTCCAGATAAAGCAACATTTACCTAAAATGCCAGAAATGCATGATGTTTAAGCCACAGCTGTTCATGTTCTGTCTTGTTCTTGTGGCTAATTGACTAGAGAATTGTTGCTAATTCTTTACACATAGATAACTATATTTTACTTCTAGATCTGTATCTTTAACTGATGACAAACTAGGGTATGATTTAAAGTTTTCAGAATTGGCTTGGGAATGACTGAAATCATGTCATTTCCAGTGAAATGGAGATAATGAAATAAAGCATCTATAAACATAAATTATCCATGTATACTTTAAAAGGTCCATTAGTTACATGCTCTATATTCTATACACATCAGGTATGAAATTCTGGACCAATAAATACATTTTCCTTTGTTTTGGACAGCATATGGGCAGTGGTTGACATTGTAGCAGTACTGCTGGAGTATAAGATAATCAACACAGGAAAAACTAAAAGATATGGTAAAGAATTTTTCAAGGACTTTGGCTAATGTATAGGGCATTAATTTTAAGAAAATTTCCTGTGTATCCCAATGTGAAAATGAATAATCTATACGTATGCTTTATTTCTCTTGCTTACTTTGGAACCAACAGATTAGAAGTGTGTTTCTGGGGATGGTACAGAAAGAGAAAGCAGTTTAACAAGACCACAGGGAAAGTAAGTCTATGAATTATTGCCAACTTCTTATTGAGCTTCTACGCTTTTCATCTGTGAATTATGTTGGCTATCCAATTTAATGTGAAATTTAGACTTTTGGGGAAACAACAGTTTCTGTTTGATTTTACCTCTGTAAAAGTACTCTATGCTCTTAGTTTGTTCATTTTTAACCCCTGACCTCATATATAATTGAAAAGTGTCTTCCTCTGGTACATAGTCAGAATAAGAAAGAAAAGGGAAAAAATCCCCAAACATGCTGTAAAAATAATTTACTTTTTCTGCCCTTAAACTTTGCAATAATCTCTCTCAATTAATAAGGAAGAACCTTACTGCTCTTTCTGTATTGTATACATTCCAACTGAAATCTAAATCAGTCATTGAATTATACGACATGTAATCCTTTTATATTTCATATTTATAATATTCTCGTATTTTCTCTTTTCCCATGCTGCAGTCTATGACAACTCCATAAACCTGTGATTAATCCTCTACATATGGTTTACACAGAGTTTTTGTTTTAGTCTTTATTAGAATTGATATATAGCCTACAGTATAATAAAACAATATGGAGATTTATTTTAAATCAATGGTGCCTTAGGCCAATTTAATCGACCCAATAATAACATTTAAATTGACCCAGATAATCTGATCTACATGCAGCAATTCTGTGCTCTGCAATGGAATTATCATTACATTTTACACCGTAGCAGCAAAGATGATGACATTAGGAAACTGACCATTAAATAGAGCCCATCTGCAACGGACTGGAAATAGGTTTTATTGGTCATAATAAAAATTACATGTATAATGTTTGATAGCTGCATAAGGTGAAATGGCCATTAAACTTTTCCAATGCTGTATACTGGGTTCATCAGTACAAAGAGCTTCCTTTCATCAATGTCATGGTCATGCATGGCATGGTCTATAAAATTCCTAATTTCTGGAGAGAAACTGTTTCTGTCAGACGCATTTTGTGTCATTCTCCGTGTCTCCTATCACTGAAGTAAAAAGAATTAGCCACTGAGCTGCTTAGTTAGTAATGTTTTTAGAATCTAGAGTCTCAGAGTCCTGAGAATCATTTTGCTGTTGGCAGATGTCCTTTATGGGTCATAAAACAAATTCTTAATGATTTTTTTTGGGAAAAAATATATATAAATATGTATACATATACTCAATATAAAATGTAAATTATATTAATATAACTATATGTCATGCATATATTATATAAAATATGTAAATATAAAGAGTTGTGATTACAAAATATTCCAACATTTCTCTTCTTTTCCCTACTCTGAAAAATCCACTAATCATGGGGAAAAAAAAAAAAGCAGTCCTTTTCTTCCTCTCCCTCCTGTTCCTCCCTGTGCTATCACAATGTTTCAAGGAAATGAACTTTTCTGAAGTGAAAGAATAGGATGGCTGTGTTGATTTTAGACATAGTAGATTCACAAGACCTGAAAATCATTATTTTTATTATATGCTTAAATTTAAATACCTTTGCCTGTGATATTTAATTGCTTAGATTTATGAATGAAAGAATTCATAAAGCAGATAATTCAGAAGGAATAATGGGAACCCTTTTATTGAAAAATAGTGACTTATTCTATATTAATTGATAGTAATGCTTTTATTATTTATCTGTTTTTATTTAGTATGACCGTAATGGTGGCTGAGGCAATTATTCTGGAGACTAATCTTATTCCAAAAACCATGTGATGACAAGTTCTTATACGTACAAGATGTTGCAAAAGTGTGACAGATTGGTGGTAAGAATGCTAATGGGCAACGCAGTTCTGAGATAAGAAGCATGATCAAGATTGATGTAGTGACCAACACTGTAGGTTAAAAGACATTAGTGACATTGTTGCAGACTGAGCCGCATTTTCTATTCAAGGGGTAATAAACTACTGTATACTGTACAGCAAAGCATCTACTTTGCTGCTTGGGATGCGTAGATGAATCAGTGTGCCTGTGAGGACCAGCCTGAATTCAGTAGGGCTCTGTCTGTGTATAGAAAGGTTAAGGCAGAAGAAAAGCACTCTCCTGAAAAGATAAGAGAATAAGTCTGCCTAAGTGCGGCTCAGTTAATATATTACAGGAAAAAATTAATTGACCTCATACATTTTGTTGTGTTTTCCACCTCTTTACATGCTTGGAACATTAATTTCAGTATTTTCATTATTCTACTGTAGCTGGTGTGCATGTTATACCTTATCCAAATCTATTTTGCCAGGAAAGAATAACAACGGTAATTTTTCCTTTTTACCCCACTGCAATCATTTCTTCCATGTACAGTCCTTCTGGAAACTGCCCCCCCAATCCCAGTTCAGACAAATGAAGACAATAATATGTTGCTCAGTTCCTTGTTGACATAGTGTACTCAAAATCTTAACTGTTTTTGAGTTCTTACTTGTGTAGAGGCCTTTACAGCATTTCATTGTTTCAGGGCTGTTTTAATACTCGCAGGACCTTCTCTAGTTCCTTTCTATCTATCATCAAACTCTTTGTAGCTATGAAATTGCGTATTTCGGATGCTTGTCTGTGAGAGGCAGCACAGAAATCCTGTCTGCCAACACTGAAAAAAGTAAAGACAAATAAAGCATTGAAGGCCATATTTCTATGTGGGTAACCAGTAGTTCTTTTCGATGGCTTTTTGAAGCTATAGTCACAATGTTGCTTCTACTTGTCTCTAGAAGTATACTATTAATCTAGATTTTTGTGAATCAGTAGTGTGTGAGTACCGATAGCCCAGAACAGTGTGGGAAGCTGCATTTGAAAGCTGCAGAGTTTAGTTAAGACACAGTCACCCTTCAGCTGGACAAGGAGTGAAAGAAGACAATAACTTTTGTACCATGCTCTTGGGCAGATCTAGGGTACCACAGCATGTACTTTAAAGGCTGTTTTAAATGCACATCCCTTCTGCCCAAGGAGTGGTACTGATGAAGCTTTCTCCAGGTTTAGCTTCCCTAGAATGCCCATACAGCCATACAGCTCTATACTGCCTTTTATTGAATAATTTGTGTTCATGTGCTATACTCCATCCCCTATTAGTGGCAGCTGCAGTAGCTGGAGGATAAGATGTGGCTTTATGATGTGTGGGCTCTGGGAAGGCTGAGAATGCCAGTGGTCTGTGCACAAGTTCAAATCTGTCTCTATACATAGAAAAAAAAATGTTTTATTTGTATCATCATTCTTCAGATGATGATTGCTACAAGCAACTCCCTTTTGTTGAGGATTGCTCTTCATATGAATATTGAATTTCATACTTGCAGATATCTTTAAGATGCATTTTCTTCATATGATCTAAAGTGTCTATTCTCCTTTGAAAGTTTTGGATGTGCACTTATTAATTGCTATCTCACACCAGTTCCTATATTATGACCCAAAGTAAGGCAGTTTTGCTTCATTGACTGGTAGTTACCCAGTGTGCGAGAATGAGCAGGCCTTAGCTCTGAGAGCAGGAGACTCTTTCTAAACCTCTCTGCCAATCTTCATCCATGATTTCAAGCAAGTTCTGCAACTCCTCAATAGCACAATTTCTCCATCTGTAAAATTGGGGAAATTGGATAGCTGATGACCTGATAAGAGTGTTCTGAGAATTTGATAATGTTTTTATAGTGCTCTGAAATTGGCTCACTTCAGATCATATTTCCAGATAAGACTCTAAATTTTTCCCACAAGAAAAAAAATGAATGACTCAAAAATAATTTTCATCAGCAATGTTATTTGTATATTGGGAACCTCAGAGTGCTTGGGAGGTAAAAGAGCAATAATATCCCTTAAAAAATACTTCATGGTTTATCTGGACCTAATTCTACTTGATTTAAAGCAAGTATATTAATTCTAAAAACACTGAACCCATATTTGAATTGCTAAGAATTCACAATGAACTTCTAACAGTGAGTGCAGCTGGGGAGCTGTGACCAGAATTAGAGCAGACTCAAGATTTTGGCTTTCCAGAGGAGTTCAACCCCCAAAAAACCCTTGTATTTTTGATAGCAATGTTCATCTCACCCAACTTCTGATAAAGCTGTTGGCAAAGGTAGCTTTGGTTCTTCCTGCCTTTACAGTATAATTCAAGAGAAGTCAATACATCTTCATTGTGTTGATTTTGCATTGCAGAAGAAGCCTTTAGCTGCAGGGGTTGTAGGTAGTTCAGAAAGCTATATTTAAATTGTCCAAAAAAAAAATTCTTTCAGCTTCCAGCTCCTGCTGAATTCCACACTCCCTGGGATTCCCTATCATAAAGGAGGACTTTCCCACTGTAGGACATAAGTCCTTCTACCTACACTTTCTGCTGATTTCAAGGACAGTCTTCTTCCTGAATAATTTGAACTCAGAATTTGCCCAGCAAGATGACTTTGAAACTAAATCTGAATGATCAGCATAACGCTTAGTGGAGTTTTTGCTTCCTTTGTCATTACAAATGTTGAACAAGTTGCAGATCTTTTGGCAGAATACACGGTTCCCACTTTCTCCTCTTCTTCTGTAACTGGAAATTTCCTTATAAAATTAGAATGCTAACTTTTCTAAGTGCTGGGCAGTTCTTACGAGGCAATATGTCACCATTAGCTTTAAGTGTTTATGTTTTTCATTATGGCAACTCAAATGCATGTTTTGTAATGCAAGTCTGCTTCTATTAGAGGCTTTTTACTAAAGACAGATGGGTCACTTAGAAGCAACAGACATACTGTCTCCATTGCTTGGTGTCCTCAGATGCTCAGGTTATTCACTCCAGGTTTTCTAAAGAATGCTTTCAAATCACTTCCAAAGGCTTAATGTACTCACATTCAGAATCTTTGAGCGTTTGTTTTTGGTTTTTCTCTTCCTTTTTTTCCCCATACTGAAAAAAAAGTCGCAGCAGTTGCTAAAAGATCCAGAGACTGCAGCAAATCTGTCATTTTTTTCACAGATATTCTTCGTTTAGATTAGATATAATCTCAAATTAGTTTTAATGAGCTCATCTGATAAACCCATGCATTTTTCATTAAAGTTATGCCATGGTTATATATAGAAGGTGGAACTAAAGGAAAGGCAGAACATGGCTGATACCATTTAAGTGATTTCTGCTTTCAGCGTTTTTATCCATTAGATTTTTAAGTCATTGGAATTTCAGTCAACTTTAAGGATTTTAATTAGTAGAGCATATTAATATTTCAAAGATATTTTATAATTAGAAAATAGACTTGTGTAAAGTACTCATAAGAAACACCTATGTGGTAGGTTTATCCTTTAAGGGTGCTTCCATACTCTGCAAATATGTGTACTTTAGATCAGTCTTTCCTGTTCCTCAGTTTTCTTAGGACTAACTGCAGTCTGCTAGCTAATTAGAAGCTTCCCTGCAGTTCTTTTACTGCTCCTCAAGAAGTTACTCATCTCCTCACTTCTCATGTTTTTTGTTCTGATCTGTAGTTCCTGTTTGCTTATTATCATTGATTAGCTTGTTGCCTGACTAACAGATAAGTGCGGTTGCAAATCACATCTCTTCTGTAGTTTATTCTTTTGGAATACCAGCCTCTTACCATGGAAAGGAATTAGAGAGGGTTTCCTAATTGAAACAAATAATTCCAGCAACATCATTCATTTGCGCAAGATCTTGTAGAGAAAGCGCCAGAGACTCCAAAGCCCAGGACATGTATATAATACTCATCTTAGTCACAGCTAGGGTTTGGGGAACTTCATGGATCTAAACCTCAAGTTTACTTGGATTGTGTGTTTTTGTGTTGAGCTTATTTAGGGCCTTGACTGATTTGGGACACAGATTAACTTTATCACTACCAGTGGGACCTACAAATCATTTCTTTAGCCAAGCCAAATAATCAGTGAGACAGGTACCCTTCTCTTAAACATGGGAAATTCAGGTCATTGCAATCCTATTCTCTGCTCTGTCCTCAACATCCAAAACCCTGCTTTGGAGAAATGTGGCTGTCCTATATTGCATTTTAAGCTTTTAACAGTAGCATTGTAGTTGTGCTGGTTTAAGCACAGATAAGGTAGAGCTTGTACGGAGAACTGATGTCTTTCATTGTGCCAAGTGATATAGCTGAGAAAAAAAGGAATGCTACAGGGATTTTTAATCCCTTGCAGTAACAGCAGAACACAGAATGCTAAAGAATGACAAAAGTGAGCTGAGCTTTTCTTTTTCGGGGGTGTGTGTAGAAGTCTTTTATCCCCTATTGTGGAATGGGATTGTACAGAGGGTAAACAGTTGGGTTTCCTGCCACTGATAATTTTGAATGGATGATTGTGATCAACATGCCTATCAGCTATTCCCAGAGAATCCACCTGAAAAGAACTACTTTGTAGAAAATCTGAAGAGAAGCGTATCCTCACCCAGACAGGTAAAACTCCCCAGCGCATAGGACAGTTGCATATATCCTTTTGGAGGTGGGGGGAGGGAGAAGGCAGGAAGGGTGAGAAAGGGGAGGTAAAGAGTCCTAGGTCTTTTTGGAAGAGGAGAAATTTCAACTCAAGTTCAGGATACCCGGCAGGTTAAATCTAGTAGTCTGTTTTATTAATATTCTGTAGCGTATAGCAGGAGATTTGCAGAACTTTATATCAGTCTCCTCTTAACTAACCAAACATGCTTTTGGTGGTCAGTAATTACTTTCCCTTTGACCTTTGTTTAAAGTCCTCCCCCTGGTGCGTTTTGGGGTTTTTTTTGGTTTGTTTGTTTCCACCGCCCCCCCCCCCCCAAGAGTTTCTGGAGCTACATTCAAAATTTTGCTCTAAAATACACCTAAAGAAATTGGTGAATCACCTGCTTTGAAATAGCACCTGAAATAGAGTAGCAATCCTTGCCATTCTCTCACTGGCCTGAATATGTTACAGAGACAGTAACATACTTAAGAAATATAGAGTTGCACTGAATCTGTTTGACTTTCCAAATATTTTAGCTGCATTTCTCTGCAATATATAACTATAATTCTTAGATTCTGGATACTGCATAGGTTTGTATTACAGTATCAAAAACTTTTGAAGTGCAAAGGGTTACTTGTAAAGCCTCAGTGATTAAGCACTTTATCAAAGCATATGGAGTGACAAAACTAAGAGAAATTTAAATTTTACTTTTCCTATAGAAAGAAAGCAAACTGCCAAGAGGAATAGAAAACAAACATGACTACCTGCAGTATATTCTGTACAAGAATAATATAAAAGGTCTGATATTTTGATATGCCTTTCTTGTGATCTGTGCCTTGATCTCAAATAATAGATCAATCTACTAAAAGTAACAGATACCCTAAATTTACATATCTGACTGAATATTCATGTGACATGCATTTAAAAGGCTTTCAGCTCCAAAGGCTTCACTATATGTCTCTGTAAATGCTACCTAATACTTTGCATTTCTGTGAATGTTTCTGAATTAAGCAGATAACACCTACTTCCAGCTTTCTAGTTTGTCATAGTAGGAGCTGTAAGAAAAGCTAAAAAAAAAATAAAAAAAAAAAAAAAAAAATCCCCAGCTACCCACATGGCCTGAAGCTATTATATAAAGCTTCCAAATCTAAACACTCTGCTAAGATCAATCCCCTAAAAGAATATAGAATTAGGTAATTCTTTTTTTAATTATTTTATTGAATCTGAACTGTTTCAGTGTCAATCCAGCTACAGTCTTTTACAAATTTTCTCTGAAGCTATTTAAAACAAGGCCAGAGTATCAAAGGCAAGTTGCCACAGTTCAAACTCAGTAAAGCTGACGCTGCAGAACTAAGATGAAATCAGGGAGCCATGTCTCAGAACACAGGCTATTGATATATACCACTGTTAACTGGAGTTTGTAAAACTTTTATTATTTCATAGAGTTTAAGGTCAGAAGGGATTATTTCATCTAATCCAACCTCTTTTATATCACAGGCCTTTATGGTTCACACTACATGAAGCCCAGAGATCTTAATTAGACTAAAGCACTTCGTTCCTTAGGACACTAAGCTGAGACAGCAGAGACCACAGAGGTTTTGGTGTCATCAGGACATCTGTCTTGGCAGGAAATTGGTTAAGTGAGATATACATAGGTGATTTCAGCAGGCAAGTAAAGCCTGCAGAGGAAATGCTAAACTTCCAAGTTATGTTTTACTTTGAACACACTTTTTTAGAGAAATTTCTTCCTGACACCAGATCTGGTAGTTGGTGGTTATATATGGATTAAGAAAAATCCTCTGATTGTCCAAATAATGGGATCTGTCAGTGATCTGCCAGGTTCGAAAGTCCATGTTTTCTTTCTGCGGAAATCAAGGGTGTAGGGTTCCTAGACCACTACCCTCCATGTGTTTGGCATATGGATAAGGACTATTCCCTCAGTTTAGGAGACTGGAATTTCTTTTTGCAGAATTAAGTATAGCCAAAGTGTCTGTAAACATGTGAGAAGGCCAGATCAGATACAATAATTGAAAAAACCTCACTGCAGTAGTTCATTCCTTTCAATAACCTGCTTCCAGCTTTGGCCAATTTATTGTTCTTCAGGTAGAACAAGTCATTCCAGCCAGGTAAAATCTGGCATCCATATATAAAAGCTTCACCCAAGAAGACAACACTTTTAAATTGTGATGCAGAAAACTGACATTAATTGTTGTCTTCAATATGAAGTTACAAGTGTCATAGGCATATGAGAGACAGTTTTGCAACCTTCATCATCTTAAAGTCCAGGGCTGGAGAGGATGAACAGTAGGACTCATCAGTTTGCAAATTCCAAGACCACAGCCAGCCCACCCTTTGGGGTAGATATAAAGATTTTTCTTTTTTTCTTTTTTTCTTTTTTTTTTTTTTAACAACTCCAAATGATAGCCAGTGCTCAAAAACCTCCTAGCCAGGCTGGCTGTGAAAAGTGCAAGCCAAAGAAGTCACCAACTGAAGCAAATACAATTCAGTCCCAGCAGCTGGGGTTTGCAGGTCCATAGTGGTGCAGAGAGCAGGAGGCATCAAGGACTGGAAGGAGAATGATGGGGGTGCTCGGGCTGACTGCTGGGTCCCAAAAATGTATGAGCAGGTTGTGAATTTCCTTGTAGGCTCAATCTGTGCTGCTTTCCCTCTTAGCTGAGAAATTGTCTCTTATTCCTTGTCTAATTTCAAATGTTTGGTTTGTCTTCATAAACATCTTCATAACCAGATGTCTTTGTCTGTGTACGTGTGTGTCCTCTGTCCTCTATTAGCTTTGTTTTTTGTACATTGAATAATTTGAGGTTCTGAAAGTGTTGTATCATAAACACTGTTTCCCAGCTCTGGGAATAGCTAGGTGATCTTCCTTCAAAACTTTTCTAATATTTTTGCAGCCTCATGAAGTGTGGAGGAGAAAAATGTACTCTTTAACACTTTAACATAGTGGTCTTTCTAGAACTGTATATGAAAGTACCCTTCCTCCGTTTTGTTTTTTTTTTTTGTTTTTGGGGTTTTTTTTATTTATACACATGAACAGAGGCATTTTCCTTTTTTGACCTGTGCTGAACATTCATTTATGAATACTTCTGAATACTCTGTAAGTTTTGAATCACTGTATTTTTCTGGCTTTTCTTAGATTACAATCATTTCATTAGGTGATTCTGATTGCTAGAGATTGACGAGAAAGACCATATCAAAGACCTTTCTAGCTCATTAACATGTGTCTGGGCCAAAATCAAATACCTTGTGCTTAGCAATGAGTATAAGATAGCAAATAGCAATATTTTTCTGGAATATTCTGCACGCTTTCAGCAATTTGGACCTTAGAGAGCTAAAGATATCATTTCTATATCTGAGTTTCCTGGCTGTTTCTTCCCTGAATTTTCCTAGTGCTTTTTTGGACCTATATAAACTTACCACCCACAAAAATCCTGTGTTAAGAAGTCATCTTGCTTAACTACAAGTGTTGTTAAGAACCACTTCATTTTTCTTGGTGAATTTTCTTCTTGCTAATTTCATTTGATGCCTCTAGTTCTTAACTTGAAAGACATAGTCAGTAGTTGATCTCTCTTCGCCTTCTTTATTCCTCTCTGTTTCATACACCTCAGCTACCTTCCATCCAGGCATCTGGTTAATTAACTCAAAATGAGTTCTACTATTTTATTATATACTAGTAGTTCCACTAACTTATAGGGCATAGTCATCAGGCTGATCTGTCTGTAATTCCCTGGGGTGATCTCTTTTGTAAGTTGAATACATTAGGATGGTGTTGGCAGGACAAGGCTGTCTTCAGAATGTTTTTATTTTTCCAAGATTTCTTAAAAAGTATCATTAGTGGTTTATCAGTCTCATAAGCTACTTCATTCAAAACTCTTGGCTAAAGTTTTTGAGCTGTTGGTTTGAAAATACTTTCTTTTAGCAGCAAGTAGATCCTCCTTTCCTTTTCCTCAGCATCACCATGATGGATATTTGCTCTTCTGCTATTCCAGCTGTAGAACAGAAGTATCTGCCGAACATATTCCTCTTTCAGAGATTCTGCCAACTGATTCAAATAGTTGATCTATATAAGCCTGAGAATTTTCTTTGTTTCTGTTGCTACAAAACTGCTTTTCAGTGAAAAGATTCAGAGCAGTTTCTGAAAATCAGACCCTCTCAGTTCAAAGATCTAAAATTCAGACATCTGAATTCCCAAGTCACCTTTACAAATGTGTGTTAGGAAACAGACTGACTAAAATTTTGTATCTCGGGGGCAGGAGGCACATGATTTTAATTAGAACTGAAAATGACATGTTCTTTTATTCTTACATAAAATCAGAAACTTTTTTTTCTTATATTCTGTGAAACTTTTCTGTAGCATAGGTGACCCGCTGTTAGGGAACTATTAGCTGAAAATTTGTTCTCAAGTACAGATTAAATTACAGCTAAAGAGACACAGAAAAACAAGTATTTTGTGCTGAAGAAGTGCCATAGAGATATACTACTTCTTTTTAGTCTCCTAAAGCATACACATACACAAGTTTTTGAACACCTGATATAATTGCAGTACATTCTACTGTAAGAAAAAAAGAAAAACCCTTCATCCATCCACAAGATTCCTTAATTGGCCTAGGAGTCCTGGATGAAGTGATTGATCTTGCACAGCTGTTTGTAGCAATGCATGGCAAATATGTTTACAATTGACAGAGATAGATGACACTATAATTGACAGTTTACTTTTCTTCTATGTATTTTTTTAAGCTAGAAGATCAATTGGACATCTCCAAAGTTTGGAAAGGAAAAATAGATCTGTTTCTACTTCCAATTATTTTTATTCTGCATGGCATGCTGAAACCTGTCACAGCTAAGACCAGATTGTCCAGTTTTAATATGGTTCACTCTCTTTCATCAAAATAACTTCTATTACACTTTGTCAAAATAAATGACACTGCTAAGGTGATTGGAGGCACGTATCTCAGCTTATTGCAAGCCTGGAAAACTGAATGTAGAGAAATAACCAAGTAACTTATTTACCTCAAATTAATCACACAAAGAAAAGAGAGGACACTTTTGTGGGCAAACAAGTGTTGCCTTTTCATGGAAGTCTTTCTAAAATGGTACCAGTACTGGGAATTCCAGAACAAAACCAGGCAGTCATCTCCAGCATTGCAATTACTGGTCTTCTAGGTAACAGTCTCAAATCACTGGATGGCAGTCTGTCTGCTGTGTACAGAAGTGCTGAACTTAATTGCGTGCGGGGCATGCGATGGTAGGGTAGTGGAGTGCAAACAGGCGTGAACTCGGGAAGTAAGATATAAAACCTTTTCCTGAAGTAGCAGCTGCTTCTGTTTCCTTCATGTTATCCTAGTGTTCTCTAAAATATCTTCACTTGACTCATTCCCCATAAGCAGGCAATTATACACAGTCTGACACTATACCTCTTCTCCCTAATTATCTAATTGTAACTAACATGTATGCTCCTGGTCCAACACTGACCAGCAAATGAAGCTGAAAAGCAGAGTTAATGATTTTGCCTTTCCAGAAAAAGGATGAAGAATCTCTCATTTTCCTCTCCACATGCCCTTTTCATACTTTTGAGAATAGATACACGTTATGGAGAGTCTATGTGGGGAAGGTAAATTGTTTTGTAGCAATAAACAGGGATTGCGTCTCTGCTTCCAAGGAAACCCTGTGTTTGTACGTGCGTGTGTGGATGTGCACATGGGTGTGCACGTGTGGGGAAGAGATGTGAGCTTGCGAGGTTAATGGTAGGTGGAGGATGTGTTAAGGGTTGTGTATTTAAGACTGCAGGGTCCTGACAGGAATTGACAAAAGTATAGGCGGGGAGAGGGTGATTGATGTGGAAAGCTAACAGAAGCAGAGAAGAGTCTGAAAGCAAGCTGTAGAGGAAAAGAGAGAAGTGCATTAGATGGAAAAAAATGGCCAGATAAATACCAGAGTAATATAAATTTGAAGAGGAAACAGAAAGATTTAAAGATACAGTGAAACAAAATGTAACAAAGCAAAAAATCAAGAAAAAGAGGGAAAAAACCCAACACATGCAAACGGACCTGAGAGTTGAAAAGATGGCTACTTAATGAAAGCTTGAGGCAAATATGTTTTCTCTATTATAAAATGTTAACTGGGAACAAATTAGTAAAATGGAGATAAGAAGTCTCATTTCATAGCTTGCCTGAGGCAGCAAAGAGCCTGAGGCTTACATTATGAAGGAACATTATTTAGCAGAAATTGGTGTTCAGAAAGGACTGTGATTTGTTGTATTGTGAATGAATGCAATTGTCAGGAAAGAAAGAAATATTTTTTCTGAGCTGGAAGATTGCACATCAGTAGGCACTTTCGGTACTGCTGCTCTTTGATTTCATCTGCAGGATCTCATGTTATATCAAGACATGCTTTTCTGGGATGTGTTGCTGTAAAGCAGAAAGCTGAGAGAAGCAGCAGTGGTTATGAATGACTGATGAAGGCCAGAGCAGAAAGATGATTATTTTCTTTTTAATGCTTCTGATATAATTCATTATTCTTCACCAAGCCTGTCCTGGCAGCTTTCCAGCTTTACATTATAAAGACCCTTGCATACATGAGACTAAGGGTCATAAGGTCTTAACACTTCTGAGCTAGTCATGGAGGCC
This sequence comes from Buteo buteo, assembly GCF_964188355.1. Lineage (NCBI taxonomy): Eukaryota > Metazoa > Chordata > Aves > Accipitriformes > Accipitridae > Buteo > Buteo buteo. Next base: position 75,930,315 of record NC_134171.1, on the reverse strand, counting down.
CACTATCTTGTGAATTTGGAGTCCTGCACAGCTATGAATCATTGCATGAATAAGGTGGAACAATATTTCATATTGTTATGGAATGCAACTTTCTTTCAAATCAGTATTTTTCTGAGGGGCAGATGGGAGTTACAAATATGCATCTATACAAATGTGGAAAACCATAAGGTCTATAAGGTATCTTTAAAAAAACTTAAGCAACAGAGGAAGCTAAAGAACGAGTATAGGGTCACTATTCCTTGACCGTTGGGGAGGGCAACACGACCTTACTTTGATAAACACTATTCTAGGCTGCAGCCTTCTGCATATTCAGTACCCGCAGAAATCAGATTCAAATCTCATGTAGTCCAATGCAATTTTATTCTTACTTTTAGAGTTACTCCTTTCAACAGCTGTGCTTTTGATCTAATAGGAAAGAATGCATCAATTAACTGGAACAGTTAGTGTCCTTTGCTTTAGCCTCACTAGTTTTTTTATGCTCAGTTATTTACTTAGACTTTTTAACAAGGCAAGTGTACATTCCTTTTCTGTGCCCATTCCCTATTTGTTTATTTTAAATGGAAGCAGATGTACATTAGCACCACAGTTTTGGGTAATATGCTAGCATGTGCCAAATTACAGTGATATCTCCAATGCTTTGTACAACACTCCTTAAATGCAAAAATGGTTGATTGCTACCTGTTGTCTTACCAACCACCAGAGTAATTATTACAGTAATGCATATTGCTACCTTGACGTTGCTTGGAACGGATTTTATATCCAAGTATTTTTTCACCCAATAGCAAAGTAAGCTAGATAGCTGTAAACTGCAGCCCTGAATCAATGCTGTATCTAGCAACACAGTGCAAAAAAATAGAAGAAAATGCAGGCCATACACTGACAAATGGTAATGAATATGTTGAACATAAAGAAAAAGAATAAATTAGCACTTCTCTCTTTCTCTGCCTCAGTGTCCCAGAAAACTGTATATAGATGATAGCATTACATACTACTGATTTGTTGCAGCTGCTTCTCTATGTTTTCTGTCAGTAGAGCTAGTCCAATTTTGTGCTCTATTTTCATTTCTCTTTTGTACAGCTCCAAAACCCAACATTACACTCTTTATTAAAATTTCTGTTAAATGTCTACACTTTTCAAAAAAATTATAGTAATTCCAAATTTATAATTCATCTTTAAAAAAAGAAAAGCAGTGTACTATGGCAATATAAAATTGCCTTTTCTTGTTAAGCTATTCAGGTGTCAGTGCAATTGTTATCACTAGGACTGCAATCATTGAAGATCATGGTTGATACGTAAAAGGATGTTATAAATGTGAATATAGTTAGAGGATTTTCTTCATTTTCAGAGTAAAGACACATTAAAATATGCATTAAAATAGTTTCTCAGTTTCAGCTTTCTTTTTAAAGCAACAGTCTTTAGCAGAAATTCTTTGGAGACTTGGAGATTTAGGTTTGGCTGGGTCAGTGGACACTCATATGTTCTGAGGCTTACCTCTGTGTTTTAAAAATCTTTTGGGTTTAAAACCTCTGGTTTTGAAAAACTTAGCTGAGAGCTTTGACAAAATCTGGGAAGTTTTCACCTTTCCTCTCTTAGGCTCATAAGCAAAATCAGAAAGAGATGAATTTTCATGCTGAAAAGCTGAATTTTGGATACGTGGAAATAATGTTAAATCACAGTCTAACTGCTTGCTTTAGCTTTTGTTTGGTATGAGACTGAGACTGGTTTTTGCTGGATGTCACTAGAGTATTTAATTACTGTATTTTTAGGGATCATGACATTTGTAAGCTTTGATATTTGCTAGCCAAAATAAAATGGTCATCAACAAAAGGCCAAGTTAATGAAAGCACATTGAAATGTTTGCTTATAACACATGCAAATAGATAACTCATTTACTAAGATTTATCCAGGCTTACATGCAAGCTGTATGAGCAGATCTTATTTAATCTCTATATTTAAGACTAAAATTAATATGGCATAGATTATTCTATTTCCTACTAGTGGTCACAGGTGGTACTCACAGAAGAGAACCTTAGGAATGTACTGGTTTTTGCACAGTACCATATTTCAAGGGTTATCTGCAAGATTTCATTTGGATTTAAATTTTGTTCATTTGTTTTCTGTTTCTCGTTCCCCCACTACTGGTGTGTCTGAACTATGTAGGAAAGAAGCTTGAAATCTACAAGTAAAAGACCAGGAAAATAAAAGTCAAAGATAAAGGAATGATAGGACTTTTGGCATCCCTTGCTATAGAAGGGAAAGAGAGAACAGAGAAAAAAATAGGGTTTTATGAAGCTATGTTTTTTATTTACATTTTGGTGAGACAGTAGCAGAAATATGATTCTTGTTGTCATTAACCTTAGTTACTATAAATTCTAATCCTTGGAGTCTGTCCTTGTTAGAGTGGGGAGTTAATTCAATGGCTTGAGAATATATAATGCTGATTGGATTCAGTATTGACATGTGATTTTTAAGGATTAACACCAGTGGTAGAATATCAGGCAACATTTAGAACTCAAACTTTAAATCTTGGTTTGATTGTACCTCAGCTTATTAGGTGGTCAGATAATAATGATAGCCTAGGACTGCCACCACCGAATCTGCGGTCAGCAGCAGTGTCTTTATGCTGGAGCTTGTTCTTGTGGTATGGATATAAACCCTCCTTTCCCAAAATATATGTAAGCACATAATTAATCCTTACCAATATTTTTTGGGGGTTTTGGGGTTTTTTTTTGAGCATATTATCTGGCTTGTCCTGTATTTATTCCTTTTCTTTCTGTATTCGGTTTCTTGCTTATACCGATGCTTCTGTTTTTATTTCTTGAGCATTTAGATCATTGAGCTTTATTCTTACTGTTTCTATATTTGCATTTATAATCAGGATCAGCTGACCAAACTTTTCTAAAATTCATGAGGACTTGTGAAAAATCACTTATCAACTTTACATGGCAGCAAGTTTTATACCAGAGTAGACTTTGATACATGTTAGTACATGTTTTAAATATATAATGCAAGCCATCTATTAGGAATCCAGTAGTAATATACATCTTCTGCATCTTAGTGCTATGGTTTTTTCCAAACCCACTAAAAATATGACAACACAAAAAAATCATAGTCATTCCATTCCAATAATTGTGCTTCCTAAAATGCAAAACTATGCTATTAAACTTCACGATCTCCTTCCAAGGCTGACCTCCATGAACTTATGTGCATTATGTGGTAGGACTATTCAGCTTTCTCTCTTCCTGACGCCAAAATACAGAGCAAATTAATAATTAAAAACTCATTAGTACATTTAATTTCATTGTTGGAAGTGGAAACTAACACATGGACAGGAAAATGTTAGTCTTGCTCTGCAACTGATGTGCTAGCTTATCTTTTTAGTTCCTTCACATGTAAAGAATGCAGACTTAGGCAATTAGATACCACTCCTTTCTTGGGTGGTGTTGAAGCCTGAAGAAAAAATACTTCTCAATGTGGAATTTTGGCTTATGTTTATTTTAAATGCATTTTTTTTTTCTTCATATGGGTAGTTATCATTTTTAGTGGAATAAACACACTCATTTTCTAAGATAGTAATCTACATATTAGTCTATGAAAATGTATTTAAAACAATTGCTCAATAGCCAAGAAAAATGATCAAATGTGTCCATGCTTCTCTCTGCATTTAAGAAAATAAGTTTTTTGTGTAAGTCAAAATGTCATAACAAAGTATCAAATACTACAATGTGGCAGGAGAAAGCAACAATCCAAATTCTGGACATTTTAAAGCATTGGCAATGCATTTCAGTAACTGTACAGCTAGAATTGCACTGTGTACTGTGAACAGGGATATAATGTAATTGCATAATTGTCTTTGATCTGTCGTCTTTACTCAAAACCAGAAGCAGCTTATCAAAGCTTAAAGTTATGTATTTAACCAACCAAGGAGTTGTGTGTGATATCCTCATTTACTGTTGCTGTTGGTTTTTCAGTATAAATTAATATAAGTACAGGAAATTCAGGAACTAGAATGTGGAGAACATCAAGGAGGAGGTGGGCTCATTTCAGAACATGCTGTTTGTAATTTAGGCACCCCATGCTGGGAAGAGTAAAAAAGCTTACATGTGCATTTTAGATGGTTATGAAAGAGTCGTTTTCCACACTTTTATCCCTATTAGAGCCCTGATGTTAGATGACTTGCATAAATGCTAGCTAGTCCCTTTACAGTGTTGGGGAGCACCCTGATTCCCTAAAGTGTTTGGGGAACAGAATCTGACGGATTCCACCAAAACATGAGAAGCCTTAAAATAATTCCACACCTAAACAACAACCATGGACTGCCCAAATACTGCAGAATAGTAGCAATCCTGCTTTATCTCTATTCTTAAAACATTGAGTCAGGTTTTAAACGGTTCCTCAAGTACTTGGCCTTCAGCAGATTGGTTACATATGTATTAGATCAATCTTTTTATTGTGTTCGGAATGCTGGGGTCGGGTTTGTGGCAACATATATGAGTAGAGATTAGAGTAGCAATGATGAAACAGATATTTACAGTTGCTGCTGTTAGAACCTCTGTGGTTTCCCAGCAAGGGACTGCAATTCTGTACAGGATTGCTTCTTCATATGCAATACACAGCAGGATCATAATTCTGGTTATAGCGATGGGAAATGGGACAGAAAGAGACTGCTAAAGAGGAAGTCCCCTTCTGCACTGAAGCAGCCTGGTGTGTAATATTTTGTCTATTTGGAGTCGTCCCTGTGGTCTGTACTAATGACATTATCTCCCAGGAGATCATTATCTGATGATTGCATCCCATCATGGATTGTTCTCGGTGACCTGAGCGCTGTTGGAAAATATTATTTTTGTAACACCTGCTACATCCCCGTCTCCTGTTGGAAATTTAGTTCCTCTTTTGGCCTGATGCCTTACTACACTTTCCACGGTCTGTTCTCCTCTGTTACAAAGCCAGTTTGGTTTCCCGTGTTATAGTTGTACAGGGCTACTGCTCCTATCAACGTTGTCTTTCTCATCTTTTCTGTATCAGTGTTATCTGATGTGGTGTCGTCTTTGCTGCTAGCATATAAATTACATTGTTGATTCTTTATGGTTTCTTGCACTCTGAATTGAGTTATAGCTTTTACAAGCATGTGATCTGGCTCTAAGAGAAGACTCTGACAACTTGTCATTCCTGGAATCTGTGACTGTCTTGTCTTGTATTAATTCATCTTATAAGACTTGCTATTTCAGTCTTCAGCAAGAGTATGAGCTACTGTATTAACATCCTCTACTGGTACTTCTTCATTACATCTGTCAGTATTTTGCCAAAGGGACTTGCTCTTAGGTACTTCCCCTTCCCACCCAATTTTTCTGCATTTCTGCTTTCTCTTCTATGTTTCTCTGCCATTGCTATGGGAACTGCCTATTTACATTTTATTCTGTTGGGCAAGTTGTTATATTCGTTTCAAAATATAGCTGAGATGAAAATTGCCATTTTCAAAAAAGAATTTTAAAACCAGTATATTTTTATGTTTTTACATATGCCATATACTTATAACAAAGTCATAGAGCTGTATTTGCATATGGCTTGTATTAAGCTTCCTGTGCCTCCTGGAGGCTTTCCTGGTACTTTATTAAAATCATACTCTTTATTTTTTCATAATTGGAAAGATATTTGAAATGTATTAAAATATTAAAATTGTGTTAAGATAGGATATGCTTTATTTTACAGCCTCATTCTAGCTATTCTCAATTTTCTTTATCCGTATTTTTGACGGATTAGTCATTCTTATCCACTGAGGTGAGTTACTTTTCTAACATTTCATATTAAAATTGTGGAAAATGATACAGTTAGATGCTATTCTTTTTGTCCAAAAAGCTGCGTAAAGAAGGCCCCATTTTAAAGACTTTCAGGCTTCTGAAATGTAAGAAGAAACAGAATTTTAAAAAGAGAAAACATCTGAAGGCTAGTTTTTGTCTGTCTGAATCTTAAAGCAAAAAGCAGTCTTAAGAAAAGCATCTTAGATGAACAGTGCACCTTAAATTGCAAATTGAGAACTCATGTTACAAAGCCCTTTCCTTTTCAGAACTGCATGCAGAAATTACTGTGAACTTTTACGCAGGTCTCCCTTTTTCAGGGCTTTTTGAAGTTCCCCTTTAACTGGCTGCTCTGCATCCTGATTGAGGTTCAGCACATTTATATCCAAAGGAAATCACATCATGGCTAAAAGTAAATGACATTGCTTCAGAAGACTACTTCTTCTTACAGAAGTCATTTTTCCAATCTCCTTTTGATCTTCAAAAAAAAAAATTAATATTATTCTTTAAACTAGAAAAACCTTTAAGCTTTCAGCCGTTACTATAAGCTATAAAAATAGCCCTTTGTAATAAATTAATTACCTTTTCAGTTCATGTGTTCATTTAAAACTGTATATGCAGAATCACAATGTTACCTGTAAGTGGTAGCTTGAACAAGGATAGGTTAATTTTTGCTTCTGAACATTTTAAACCAAATTACTGTTTTTCAGTGACCCTGGAGTGGAGAGGTATGAACTACTTGACCCAGCTATCGAGAGCAATGATGTATAACTCTATTCTGAATCTGCCTGAGAAACCAGAGATTTGGTTCTCACAAAAATTAATTTGCTGGCAAGCTGCAGTTAATGGTTGGGAAGGAGGGATTTGGGTGGGATCATTTCTCTTGTTTTGTCTTTTTCTTTTTTTTTCTACAGAAAATACCAGGCTGATTTTCATGGCAAATTGGGAGTTCTGGCCTGTGAAGAGGGGTCAGGCAGTATATGCAGTGGAGGTCATGTGCTGGTTTTTTTTTTCCTTGATGATCTAATTGGCAGAATCTATCACACAGTAATCCTCAAAAGGGTCCCATTTTTGTCTATAAAATTTTCACAACAGCTATTTACTACTGTGAATTGAATTTAAGGGCCAGTGGCTGGAAACTTTATTGTGTCCATAGAATTTTCACCAAGGCAATTCAATACAAGATGACTTTTGCTTTCTCATTTCTAAGAAAATGCAAAATCTATCTTGGAGCCCAAGCTTTCCCACAAATGCTTTTAAACAGTAACCTCACTGGACTTTTAAATAAAATGACACTACCTATGAAACCTTCTTCTTGCCAGCCAGCAAAAAAAGAAGAGAAATATCTTTCTTATATTACTCCTTGGAGAAGGCAGTTAGATTCTTTGGTGATGAGTATCCATCTCAACACAAAGATAAATTATTAGGGTCAGCTGAGGTTGGCAGAAGTTATTTTAAGCTGGTTTCTCATTTGAGAAGCTGCATTTCAGTTGAGTGGTCTGATTCAGTTGAACTGGAGGGGAAACAAACCAAAACAAACATTTTCTTTAAAGAATAGGCCCCTGTGTCCATGTACCTCTAGCAGGCAGTGCCCCAAGTTCATTTGTTACCTTCAGCAGTTATCTTTGGAAACTGTCTTTTGCACAGAGATACAGGTATTTGTCCTGAGACAAGTATCTCCCACTTGTATAGTGGGAAGTTTTGGTTTCATCAAAATGACTTATCTTGTGTGGGCAGAAGTCTGTCTGTCCTTTACTAAATGCTATATCTTCCATGAATAGGAAATGTCTCAATTTTTAAAGGAACTTTTAAAGACTTTTCTTCTGATGCAGTTGTTTTCTTTTCTTTTTTTTTTTTTTAAATGCAGAAATTTTTTAGCAACAGGCTTTACAGGGTCTTTGGTGAATACGTTTTTTTTTGCCAACAACAGTCCTAGTTATTATAATGTATCAGATCTCTTTGAGTCAGTCTTTCACATTTTTAGCAAATGAAATAAAAGCATAAAAACAAAGTTGCATTTTCTTACTTGGGACTTAGCTTTGAAAGCCAGTAGCATGTTGCTTCTCCTGGTATTCCCCAAGTGAAATTCTTTCTGATTTGACACAAACAGCAAAATTCTTTGCCACTAAATCCCACGCTATTCATTGCCTCCTTATTTGAATAGTTTCTGTGGTTCTTCTTGAGCATTTAGTGTATACAGTGGATACTGCATTGGTTAAAAAAAGAAAAAAAAAAGTACTGCAATATTTTATATGTCCTGTAAAATGTTATTTGAAATGGTTGGACAAAAAAAAAAAAAAAAAAAAAAGACATTTTCCTTGTCATTTTACCAGCAGCCTCATCATTGCTAGCAGTCTCAGAATGTGTATATTAAATAGAAGTCAATGACATAAATTATCCTATTTATGAATGCCATTGTGGCTCTTCAGGTTTATTGATCATTGAGAATTTCCTAGCTCTTTATATTGTTGCCGTTTTGTTGTGCTTTCTGAGAAACAGTAAGTTTGAAAAAACAGTGGTAGATTTAAAAAGAATATTAAAAGTAATAATAAACCATTAATAATGCACAAAAGAACCATACATGAGAACATAATTAAATACACTGTAGGCTGGAACATCAGGCTTGCATTGCAGTATAAAAGAGAATTCCCTGTAACGCCTAATGAAGTAGAGCAGATAACCTTCCACTGTCACCTTTGCTCAGTGCTATTAACATTGAAGGAGGCTGCAAAACAGCTCATTAGCTACAGCCACACGATTTCTGCTCCAGACCACTGCTGTTAAGTGGCAGGTATTGCCTGGCACAAGGATTATATACACAGATCTGTGACCTGCAAAATGTATATATTTATAATAGCATATTCTATACAATGCTCCTCTCCCTGATAGTATTTTCTGCTCATCCCTTCATGGGATGATGGAATATTGGGGGGCTAGGGGGGATTTATTTTCTTTTCAGATTGCTATAAATCAAAGCTTTTTAACCATGCCTATATATTATATGGGAAAAGAATAGAATATCTAATAGGCTAAGACAGCACTTTAATATCAGTTTCTTTACAGCTACCAATACTATACTGGAGTTAAATGCTTGATCTGAAACATTAACATAGGTAAAATTTGAGTGAGTTTAGTTCTGAAATTTGGCTTTTCCCTGCTATTGTCTAAATCTTACTTCTCGGAGAACAGATCTTTAGAAGAATTTGATTCTGAATCTGTTCTACAGCACTGGTTCCCTTGGATTTCTAGAAGGATATTTCTACACAGATCTGTCCTTGAAAAGGAAAAATAAATTATTTTCCTAGAAAAAAATCATCAGATATTTATTAAGAGAGCGTTTGTTTTATATATTTCAGAGAAAATACTGCTGTTCAGAGCAGCCAGTTGGAATGAAAGATATGCTTTATGTATCTCCTTCTCTGCATTCTTCAGTACCTTTTACATATCAGTGTTTGGCCAAAGTCAGGTTTTCTTTGGCTGTCTTGCAAACATTGAAGGACAGAGATTTAGCAGCATGAGTTTAGCCCCATTATCTTTGTAACTACTCTTCCAGTAATTGTAGATTGCTATTAGATTGCCCCTTAGCCACCCCTTGACCTGACTAAACAAGCCCAGCTGCCTCAACATTTATTATTTTGGTAGCCATGTACTGGACCCTCACAGACTTCTCCACATACCCAAAGGTAGACACAAAGGGAAGCCCAGTGTTCCAGACGTGGCACCACCAGCACTGAATAGAGGGAATAACAGCTCCTCCTCATCTGTTTTCCACACTCCTCCAAATGTAGCCCAGCCTGTGGTTTGTCTTGCAGTGAGAGTTGGCCCATATTCATTCCTGCATCCACTGTAATTGCCGGGTCCTTTTTGGAAAGGTCGGTATTCATTATCCCAGCCTCTACCAATGTGTCAGTGACTCTGCCTCACAGCAGACCCTTCTGCTGCTGCTTACTGAATCTTGTGAGATTTTTGTTGGCCTAAGCCTCAAATTTTTCAAAGTCTCTGTATCAAGACTCTGCCATCTGTCAAGTCAGCTAATTCCCTAGTATATTGTCATCTTCAAAGTAGCTGAGGATGCAGTCTGTGTCATCATCCAGGTTGGTGATGAAGATGTTGACTAACGTGGATCCCATGGTCAAGCATTGGCTTATTAGCAGCTGCCAGCATGTGCTGGGCCATTGATCCAGTTGTCCAGTGGGTTTGCATTCCACTAAAAGTCTGCTTGGCCGGCCCAGACACCCACTCTTTGCAAATGAGAGTGCTGTGGGAGGTGGGTTGAATTACCTTCACAGTAGAGAGTACATAATTTACTATTTTAAGGCAGTGTGATTAGGAAAACAAAATGCAACTAAGTAAACAAAAATAAAATGCTGTAGAAAGAGGAGGAGGCTGGAGAAGGCTGCAGGGAGAGCTGAGACATCGCTTGATAACTGCTACCGCTGAGAATGAACTAGGTGTTTTTTATGTGTGTCTTGCCCGAGGTAGGAAGGGAATGAGTGTTTTCTTGCTCTGGTATGATATTTCAGTGGGATTTGCCAATATTTTCTGACTGAGTTGGATGGAGAGTTTGCAGAGCAGAACTGAGGCTATGTGGAACATTGAATTGCTTGTTGTTTCCCATGTGTCTTATCTTAGCCCCCTTCCTATGTCATCAAGATATTTAGTTGTTTTAGTGGTCTATATAGCCTATAGGGCACTACTGTAAGAAACTTGCCAGAGAAGCTGTTATAGAACATATAATAAGTACTGAAAAGGCCATACGAAAATTCCTTTAGGCCCCTCAAAGGTATGAATAGCTGATGCAACTGTGTCTGTGTAGTAATAAAGAGTTTTATGCAATCTAGCTAAATGGGTTTAGTGTATTAACCTCACTACAATAGGTTCACCTGAGACAATTTAGCATGTGAAAGAATGCTTCTGCAGCAGAGAACAGTAACAAACTTTTCCAGTTGATAATGCAGTAGAGGAAAGGTACTATCTTTCTGGTCAGCTGCCAAGAGCTCACCATCTGATTCATAAGCAAAGGAAGATGTGGAAATTCCCTATGGATTAACATGCATCACCCAGTCTGATTTACAAAGGCTGTCAACATAAGACAGAAGAGACCCTGACATTTGGCAAGCTATAGGAGGAAGATTATGCTAGTTAATTCTGAATTCTCTTTCAAATCTGTCCTGTTTTTCCAAAATGTAGACTGAAACAAAAAGTGCCCCAGTCATGGAGCCCGCGATCATGTGCTCCTTGATCTTTTTGTAGGCTCCTTGCTTGAGATGTGAATGCTGTTTTTTACTGTGACTCTGTCACGATTTCTTCTGCCAGACTCTGGAAGCTGAGCGAGAACTCAGGAGGGAGGGATAACATCCCCCTTCTGCCAGAGGGTTCCTCATCACCCCTCCTAGAGGAATATGGTATAAAACTGAAAACAAACATACCATCTCTCACACAGCAACCTTTTGTTTTCACCAGTGATGTTGCGAGTGTTATCTGTGTCACTGGGTAGAAAGCATGGTCTTTGCCTGTTTTATGATAAGAAAAATGGATATGGAGGTATATATACATGATTTCAATTGATGACGGTACAAAGAATGGATAGGATGTGAAGAATGTAGATTCCTGCTTTTTTGGGCAATTGAATATTTCATTTCTCCTATTTTGTAGAAAAACATATTTCTGAGACTTCTTCCAATTCAGCAACTTTCTTCGGAATATTGCCACAGTCTTAAAAAATTAATATTGAGACTATATCATCTGATACTTCGATTTGCCACAGAAGATAAGAAATATCAACCAAGAAATGTTTAACTGTATTTTTCTTGAATGATTTGGAATGGAAAAGAAAATAGCCTCTAAACCAAAGGCATATATTTTAAACAAAACATAGCATTTAAAATAATAAATACCCATTTAATTATTTAAGATTTCATTTGTCCATCTTGTCCAAATTAGTTTTAGAATCACTTCTATTCTAGATGTGCATTTATTAATGGAAATGTTAGGGCAACCGTAATTTCATGAAGCATATTTATTTCTTAATAAATCATTAGTCCATTGGAATTTAAAAACTTAATCTTTTACAGAGAATTGCAGATAGAATCAGTGCCTGTATTTATATGCTAATGACTCTAAGGGAAGAAAGCAGAATTAACATATAATGCTTAATTAAGAGAAAAAATTGCAATAATCCTATAACTTGGAAGTAAAGCACAAACCATTTCTGGTGCATAATAGAGGTTTTAATTATGTACTTTCAATGTAGCAATTCTTAAATAATTGTTCTGGCACTGGCAATAACATAGAAGAAAAAAGTCCCAGTGAAAACTATTGAAATAAAGTAATCCTGTTGAGTTATAATTTTTGAAAGCTCATTCCTTATGGTCTGTTTTGTGCATTTACATCATTGAGTATTTTTTATCATTAAGTATTTCATGTGAGAGCATTTAATTCTGCAAGGTGCCTACCATTCCATTGTCTTTAAAAAAGATAGTATCGATCCTCTGGAGTCAACAAGATTTTGATACTGGATTCTAGGGAGGCAGGATTAGATTTAAGGTGTTTTCCTATATGCTTCTATACATCAGTGTTCCCATTTGCACTATTTTAGTGGTCCAGAACAACACTGGTGCTTCAAGCTGTTACTGTGGTTTCCCTGCAGGCAAACGGTCTTTGCAGGGCATTTACCAAGCAACTGTACTTTGAGATTAAAACCCAAGTCACTTCAGTACTACACTCACCAGTTATTAACTGCGGTCTATGTGGCTGATCCAAAATAGAATTACGTCTATTCCAATTCAGATGGAAATTAATCTCAGAAAAACTAAAGAAGTCTACTATGTCTTTGCAGAAATGTTAAGTATGTGATTGCTCTGCTTCTTACTTTCAGATTTAAAAGTTCTAATTAGAACAAGCTTGATCTTCTGAAGTAACAAATAGTCTTTGTGGGTTTGTTTTTTTTGTCACCTGCTGATTTTTTTTCTTTTGACAGAGAAACTCCAGAGCCTCACCTGAGGTTTTTTCAATAAGTTTACTTCACGAAAGAGTGTTTTCCCACCTCTGTAGCAAAAATCAATATATGCTATAAAGAAACAAAGAAATGCCAAATGGTCTGCGCACATCTGTCTCTTTCACTCTTTGAACTATGCTATTCATAAAAAAGCCTGACTACTGAGTTTTCCTGAGGAGCACTCTAAATATTGCACAAACACATTGTTGTCAGGATTAAATAAGAAAAACTTTAAAAAATTAAACTGCCAGGCTCTGCAGATTCAGGACTGATATCTGATACTAGAAAAAAATTCAAAGGAAAGAAAAGCAATAGTTGACTCAGTGTGTGTGTGTCCAACTTTTGCTCCATAAATTGTATAATTGAGCTTGAAGATAATTTAAATGTAAAGATACGTTTTGCTGAATTTTGGCTTTAGGCTGGCTCTCAGCACTCAGTGCTGTGAGATATTTTTTCCTGTTTTGCTGTATCCAGTCCACTGCTATGGTGTTTGAATCCAGGTGTTAGAATGCTCTTCAGTATGCCTTTTCATAGCAGTTAATAATCTTAATCACTGCTTTTACTAGAAGCTGTGCATAAATTTTCTGTACTTGCTGAGAGTAAAATCTACCCTCAAAGGATACCACCTTCTATACCCCATTTTGAAAATGCAAGTGGGATGCAAACTGAGGGATATGAAACATACTACTCATATGTCCTATCCGAAAGTAAAAAGTTAAAGCTACATCTTACCTGTAAAGTGTCCAATAACATAACAGGAGAACACAACTTTGTGAAATTCATGAATGGTGGGGTTTTTTGCACAACAAAAAATGTCATTAGTAGTAGAGCAACTACAATACACAGCGCTTGCTTTGTTTGGAAAATACTGCTTTCTCCAGACTGTCCTCCCATTCTTCCCTTGCCCCACAGTTGCTTCCCACCCACTGTGCAGGTGAAAGATTTTCGTCTGAGGTTACCTACCCTATGGGCTCCTGATTTTCTGCCTACGTTAACTTCTTCCCCTTATTCGTCTTCCGCACTAATGTGAACTGCAACATTGGTGTCAGGCGGCCTTCAACTATGTAAGCCTTTAATGTAAGCATTAGAAATAATTTCAATGTTTCTTGTATTCATTTTAATGTTTCACAATGCTTCTTTTTTATTGATTCTTTTACAGGGTCAAATTCAACGAGCTTCTGAAGGCCTTCAGTTGTCATCTGGTCAAATTAAGTATCTAAATATTGCCTGAACTGCCTAAGGATTATAAGGTGCGTTTGAAAATTAGTCCACAGTTTCTTTCAATATAAAAAGCATTGTCGAGAAAACCCTTTCCTACACTTTACTATTTTAGTAAATGTACTTTAAAGAAACATAAAATTAAATGTATGGTTAAATACAGGGTTTATAAGAAGTAGTTGATCAAAGAGATTAAAGTTGCATCATTTGAACAGGAAGGTGGGCTGTGAAAACAACTACTGAAGGATTCTGATAGTTACTTTCATAGAGAGAAAACTTAAAAAATAACCAAAGGATGGAGAGAACATTCTTAGTCTCTTGGTTCATACGTGGGATATACTAGAACTGAGTAATTACTCCAGGAAATGTTTGAAGTAATCAGTATTTGGACATAAATGTAAATTAACATTTGCTTTTGGTAAAAGTCCCATGCAGCCACCTTCCATTCAGATTCCCCATACAGATAGGAAGTTCCCTGCCATTCAGAGCAGTAATACCAGCTTTGCAGTGAAGTGGTGATTAAACTTCAAAAAGTAATAATACAGCTGTGACCCTTTAAAGGCTGATTTTTCTGTATGAATAATAGCATTTACAGTTATACCAACTGTGATGAAAATTATGAAGCTAATGAATCCTGGGAGTTCAGGACACATACTGAGTACTAATTGGGATCAAGAATAAATTTCACTAAAAGCTGTAACATTGAGAAGTGAGCAACTTTCTGGATAAGGGGTTTATGCCTTTTACTCTAGGAACCAAAAGTAGCTATTAGTGGAGATTAGATGGAAGATTATGTGATTGCTTGCTTAGATGGTATGTTTGCCTTAAAAAAACACAGAGAGAGAGAGAGAAGATATTTCTGTATTAAACTAAACAACCAAGACCTTTAAGAAGGTTACGCAAGAGAAACTAACAACTTTCTTGTGTCTTTATCACATAATTAAAAACTAGAACTAATGGCATGAGTCCTAAAAGCACCTAAAGGTTCAACTCTTTAAGATCTCGGTTGCTTCTATACAGTGCTTGATGTCCTCTGCTCCTGACCTTATTAAAAGTTGCTGACATTAAGTGATTTGAATGGATGATGCAGTCTGATGAAATGTTGGTATCTGCAGCTAAAGTAGTCACTCTGTAATCTCTTCAAATGTAGTCCAATAAAATCAATTTTTGCCATTTACTAGTAGGTAGCCAGAGGCTTTCAACTGACCTAACAGCTCCAGCTCTCAGGGCTGTTTGGCCTCCCATGGCCCCATCTGGGCTTAGCTGGGATAACAGTTACCAAGGAGGCAAGTGACTGTTCATTGCCTCCTCTGCTATCACTGGCTCTGGGCATGGCCTGGCGCTCCTTGGTGGTCCCTTCACTATAAGCAACAGTCGTTTGTGTTCACTGGGTTGGGGGAAGATCTCTTGCAACTTTCAGGCTTTAACAGGGCACTGCTAAGAAGGAAGAAGACTGTGATAAGGAAAACATACAAATAACCCTAAGCGACACTAACACTTAGAAGGAAGAACTGCCCCCCGCCCTGGGACATGGGAATCCTCCCAACAAAGATCTCAGGATGCTTTGTCACCTTCCCCCCACTCTTCTTGAGGAAGTCTGAAACTATCAGTGTTAGGACCTAGAAGAGCACTGGAAAGGGGATACACTGGGAATCATAGAATCATAGAATGGTTTGGGTTGGAAGGGACCTTAAAGATCATCTAGTTCCAGCCCCCGTGCCATGGGCAGGGACACCTTCTGCTAGATCAGGTTGCTCAAAGCCCCATCCAACCTGGCCTTGAACACTTCCAGGGATGGGGCATCCACAACCTCTCTGGGCAGCCTGTCCCAGTGCCTCACCACCCTCACAGTGAAGACCTTCTTCCTTACATCTAATCTAAATCTACCCTCCTTCAGTTTAAAGCCATTAGCCCTTGTCCTATCACTACATGCCCTTGTAAAAGTCCCTCTCCCACTTTCCTGTAGGCCCCCTTTAGGTACTGGAAGGCTGCTATAAGGTCTCCCTGGAGCCGCCTTTCCTCCAGGCTGAACAACCCCAACCTTCTCAGCCTCTCCTCATAGGAGAGGTGCTCCAGCCCTCTGATCATCTCTGTGGCCCTCCTCTGGACTCACTCCAGCAGATTCATGTCCTGTACTCCAGGTGGGTTCTCATGAGAGCAGAGGGGCAGAATCACCTCCCTCGACCTGCTGGTCGTGCTTCTTGTGATGCAGCCCGGGATACGGTTGGCTTTCTGGGCTGCAAACGCACGTTGCTGGGTCATGTTGAGCTTCTCGTCAACCAACACCCCCAACTCCTTCTCCACAGGGCTGCTCTCAATCCACTCATTGCCCAGCCTGTATTTGTGCTTGGGATTGCTCCAAGCAATGACAATTTTTGTTCTGCATGACAATTTAAACTATATTATCAATAAGACTCTCTTAAATTAGTTAAATAATTTGCAATTTTAGCCTGTTAAAGCATTAACTGGGCTAATAAATTCTTCAGTCCACATGCACACTGTTTTCCCTTTTTCTCATAACAAGATTATGAGTGTAGCAATAATTGACAGTGAGACAGAGATCTTTTCTGGAGGCTTATTCTGGAGATTCATCTCATCCAGTAGATCAGATAAATTCACCATGAAAGTGCCTTTTTAATTGTTATTATTGACCAGAATGGTTGACCCCAGAGGGACATTTAATGGATATGACTATAGTGGGATTTTGCAGATGGACCAGAACTTTCTCTGCCTGTGCTGAACAGTCTAGACACGAGCTTTTTCACCCTCTGTTCCAGAGAGGGAACAAACACAAACTTGGAGCTTTCTTCAGGACACTACAAGGATAGGCTCATGATCTTCTGGATCAACACCAAGCCTTGCCATATCACGTCTTTTAAGAAACAAAAGGGAAAATCTAGGGGTTTTTTAAATATTTCAAATATGAGAGAATCCAGAACATCCCTTACTAAGTTTCATCACTGGTTAATAATTCTTACTGTTTAAAACATACCTTATTTCTAATTTGCATTTCTTGAGCTTTAACTTCCAGTCAAGGCATATAGTTGTATCTTAGCCTGCTATGTAGAAAAGCCCTCTGGTGTAAGATATCCTCTTTCCATGTCTGTACTTATAGATCCCTTAAGCTTGACTTTGATGAGCTAAATAGATTGAACCTCTTAAATCTCTTTCTGTAAGGCAGATTTTCTAGTCTTTAAATAATTCTTGCAGTTTGTTACTCTACTGTCTCAAATTTTGCAACATCCTTTTAAGTGTGTGGAGAATAGATTTGGATATATTATTCCAGTAAACATCTCAAATAATACCATCACTTTCCAGATATCCACCTGTTAAACACTGCTAAAGATCATATTAACTCTTCCAGCTAGACAGTCTTCTAAGAAGTCAGTCTGAAATGGATATTTAGAAAGACTTCTATTCTTTTTTCCAGAATCACTACTAGAATCGTACTGTAAGCATGACCTATAATCTTTGGTTTAGAAGTATGTCCTTAAGGTCAGATAAATTTTAAACGTATGGTGCTTAATGAGTTCTGCAATATAATGGCAGTTCACTTGCCTTACTGAAGCAATAATATAAATAACTTCTAAACATGTTTTTTGTTGTTGTTGTTTTTTTAAATACTTGCCATAGTGCCTTTAATTGGAAAACCTTAGCAATACTTCACATTTTCCAAAAATGGGTGGCACAGATACTGAATGTGACTGGCAGAAGAAAGGTTGCTGCTCAGGCTGTTGTTTGGATGGGACCATTATGTAGTGCATGATTATTGTCTGCTGTTTGAATCCACACAGCCTATTTCAAGCATAATCAGGACATCTTATAGACAGAATGAAAATCCCACTCATCTCTATACCCTTTACAGAATTTGTAAATGAGCCTTTCAGCACAGTTTTCTTTTTGGTATAAAATTTTGCATATTCAAGCTCATTTGGGAGAGTTGCAAATTCAACCTATATAAACTACTGCAGTGGCACAAGACTTAGTGGTTTACTTTATACTAGCTAGTTCTAATATGGGTGGAGAAGAAAATATCCTTGATCCCCTAGCAAATCATTCCCAGTCTCTCCTTACATGGAACTGAAGCAGATGTTTGTGAGTTCTATGAACATGACAGAGTACATCTTCTCATATACATTATGTTCAGTTTTGCCACGAAATAACTCAGAAATAACTACTTGGAAATGTCAAATCTAAGTTGTATTGAGCCTATAACAATGAAGCCAAGTATGAAAAAAAAATGCCTCATTGTTTTTAAAATGCATGTATGATTTTGTCTTACAACACATAAGGATTTTAATGTGTTTGATGTATTCTTGTATTTATTAAGAATAGCTTGTTGAAAGGTTTTTTATTAAAAGGATGCCTCAATTAGACTGAGTAGATTCCAGCAAACTTGCTTAGGTAAAGGATGATTTAACTTTAACTTCAGTCAAACTACTGCTAAAGTTGACAGCTGAATTAAGGATGTCTGAGTCAACAGCAATTCTTTTAAGGTCAGGTGGGTCCAGAGGGACTTGGTCCAGGAGGCACAAAACCAAATAGCTCCAGATCAAACACGTTATAAGCTCCACTGGGTAAGACCCAGACATGATAGCTCAGGTTCAAGGAACTTATGTATTGATAGAGATTAGGAAGGAACAGCTCAAATATTTTCTTTGAACTTTTTTTTTATAGAGGAGAAATGGAAAGTGAGCATTTAAAAGTACAAAATATTCTCTGTCCAAAGTATGATCAAATGCTCAGAAGTCTGGCTCTCTGAAAATTAACATTGTTTCTCTAATACTAAAAGATCTTAATCAATTTAAAAATCACAATATTGACTTCGATATGCCATACCTACTGTTCTTCGTAATTACACCTGCAAGTATTCTCAAATTAAGCAAAACCAAAATTGAAGTAGCCTGTTCAACCCCAGCTTTTTCATATGCCTTATGAAATATGCACGTGTTTTTACAAAGCCTGCTTACACTGTATCTGTTTCACAGAATCCCTGAGTTGTGCAGTGTGAAGAAGGGAACTGAGCAGCTCAGTACCTTGGTACTACTGACACATCAACAGGAAGAACAGACAGCATTCCTTCTGTTTGGAAAGTCCTGATATTGTCCATGTAAGTTAAAATGATGGGCTATGGCCCTAATATAGAATTTGCAATCTGGGAGAGGTCCGGTAGTGCCCTGATGCGTGTGTGGGAAATTCTATGAAGTCTTGCAGAGCATGTGCAAGGTGTGGATGTCCCACTGGCTTATAAAATGCATGAGTTTGCATAGATTCCATAGATTTCCATGGGTGTAGGAAAAGAGTACTTGGCTGTTTCTGTGAAGGCTAATTTATTTCTTAATTTCAAATTGCTGCTGCATAGCAATGGAGTGCTAATAAAAAGAAAAAATGGGAGCTGAATCCTTTGACTTATATGGTAAACAATAGGTTCCTTGTATTTTAATATTAGTGAATATAGTTTGCAGTAGGAGCTTTGCCTGGAGTTATACAATGGATACAGCAGAGCAGCATGGTGTGCAGCCTGCCTTGGTTGTCTGGAAATCCTCTCCCAGGGCCTGTTCATGTAGAAGGAGCCTTGTCAACAGCAAGGCTGTCTGCAAATAGGTAAGAGTTCTTACTAAAATTTATTAAGCATCCCTTAGACTTTCTAAAACCATTTGAAAGCCCAGCATTTTTTGCAAGGAATACTTCCTTTCCTAGATACAGAACATAAACCAGGAATATTTTGCTGAAAGGGTGACAGTATTGACTTCAAAAAATACAACAACCTATGTCAATCTTTGAGAGAGATTTTGAATCATTTTCCCTGCTTTTTAGAGTAAAAATCCAGGCAAGTCTCTTTTTCACAGCTAACTTTTCTCTTTCAGTTTCTCCAACAAAACATCTCTTCAGGGTTACTTGTCTGTGTGACAGATGTCCTAGTTTTTCATTCAAATTTGATTTTTGGGCACCTTTTCTAATGAGCTCTGTGAATATTCATGAAGAGGTTGTGATGTACCTACAGTTGACTTAACTGGGCAATGAATCAGTTGATGCTAAAGCATACATAGAAAGGGAACTGAAAGAGGAGGATAAAGGAAAAAAAACCCACAGCCGTCTTTTTACAAATAATATATTGATGGGGAATAATTTTTGGCTGAAAGAATCTCTCATGGGAATGAGAATGTAACAGTTATAAGATGTTATTACTTATGTAGAAGGCGGTATATTTAAAAATCAGTCATATTTTTGAGTCTCTGAAGATAACTATGCTTGCAGCCTGAAAACTGTCTCTAACATGAGGTCCTTTACAAAGTTTTTTCCTCAGTGTGTTTCCATCTTGTATATTCTTAGTATTGTTAGATGTCTTTATTGTCTGATCCTGAAATTACGAATAGGGCCCAGGACAAAGAGGCAACAATGTCTTAAAACCATTAAGGAAAGCTAATGTGAAGTACATGTATTGTATTCCCTTGTGTTTCTGTGTTCAGAAAGATATCCCTATTGTCTGTTTTAGTTACGTTTTTTCCTTTTTTCTTCTATTTTGCCACACTTTTTTTCCCCCCTTTTCCTTTACCCATCTGAACAAGAGCTGTGCTTATAGCCAAAGATTCCATTTTCATTAAGGATGTTAAGGAGTCTCCTAATTACTGAGCTTTTTGTTGTTGTGGTGGTAAAGTCAGACACAATGATGGGGTTAGTTTTTTGGGTTTTCAAACTTTGAACAAATGCAAACCAAAGTCAGCTCAAATAACCTCAAACAAGATGTCTTGTGAAGTTCTGATGAAGTGGCTGGGAAAGAAGAAGAGTCAATTTCATTTCTTCTGTTTGTGCTAATTGCTAAAATTTAGAGGGTTTCAACTTTATCATGTCTTCCAGTTTGTTCAAGGTATGATTTTAAGACTGAAGCGCTAGAACCATGAGATACGTAAAAGCTATAGTTTCCTCTCCTATTTAAATTCCTTTATTTTCTATATATCCCCAGTCCTTCTCCCCTAAAACCATTCATGTTTTTGGGCTTGCTAACAACATTTAAAATTATTGTTTTCCAACTACATGGTTGAATCTAGCAGGATGTGAACGAGAACCAGAATTCTGATTATTAATTTTTTTAATGCAAATGGTTTTGCTGTTAAACATAGCTTATTATCTGCTACGTCATTCTCCCCAGTTAGCGCTCTGCCCCTGTGGATTTGCTAGTCATTGCCAAGCTAAATCTATGCCACGGTTAGTGGTCATACACCTCCTTAATTTAGCAATTGCATTAAGAACTCCGGGCATTTTTTAAAAAGAGTTGCAGTTCTTTTCTCTTTCCTAGATAAAAAACTTTGTCACAGCTCAGCAATCACAGAGACACTGCTCTGCCTGCCTGCTTGATTTGTTTTCTATTTATAAATAGATTTATCCCTCCAAAGACGTTCATTTAGGAGGGAGAGCAACTCTAACCAATAGCAGGAACTGAACAGATTGGAGAAACGAAGCTTTGGAGGGAGGCTGAAATAAATCAAATTAACTATGTAGCTTTCATTTGTCTTCCATTATTCCAAAGTAAGATAGCATTCTGGATATTTTTGAAATGGAAAAGACAGTGGAATCCCAATTATCCAAGCATCCGCAGTCAGAGCCACTCTTTCTGATGAACTTTCAGCATCTTTATTCCCTGACTATTGACTTGCTATTACTCATACTTCCATTATTTATGTTATCCCAAAATATTCATGTGAGCCTAACAGTTCACATAATTAGTACTGTAAGAATAAAAGGATGCTCAGCAAGAATAGTCATGCTTTGGGGCTTATTTTGAGTATTCTCCTTCCATCTGCAGGTCTTTTAGAACTTGAGTTTGGGAGGATATATCATCCTGTGGGTAAGATTTCACCTGCTGCTGTTTCTAGCAGAAGTGCCTGCATCTAATTTCTGATTCTCATCTACCATCTCTCTCTCTCTAATAATTCTTTTCCTTCAGAGAAGGAGATAAGATATCTATGTGTCTAGAGATACTGGTACATATCTGACCTTTATGTCTTCTGGTAAACATTTAGAATTTAAATTGCGTGGCTGGTGGAATGTTTCAACCTTTTCTCATGAGGGCTGGTCTTCTATGTTTGCAAGGCCCATTAAAAGTAATACATGGTCACATCCTAGCAGAAGAGCTAATTTCTTTTTTATTTGAACCATCACTTAAACCATCACACCCAGTGCCAACTAATTTCTGAAGTTCTGCTCGTTACATAACAGTAATAAATAGCATCCTGCTCAATATAATATAGGATAAATCTATCCAAACAAAATATAACTCTTTTTTTGTGGTGCTTTCTAGAAAAAAGCAATTCAACCTCCTTTATTGAAATTTTATGGCTACATTTATGGGAGAACCACAAGAGGTAAGTATATATCAGGTAGAGCTTAGAAGACAAATTCAATTTCTTTACGGTAAGGTGCTCATAATCTCTACTAAAACAATGTTCTTATATTTTTGACATTTGTGACACTTTACCCCACTCAGTTTCATCTTAGTCTCATGTATCTCACTCCCATAATGCCCCCGGAGTAGCATACAATAAATATTTAAATAAAATTTGCTTCATATTCTTAGTTCCATCTGTGTGTATCTGATGTGTGTGTGCATCTATATGTATGTTTATATAGATGAAAAAAAAAAAACCACCAGAACTTTTCTGGAGTTTTAATAGCTTTCTGTGTTGTTACACTGAAAAACTCCCCAGATGAGGATTATGTCTCCTTTTATGTATTGTATGAGTTTGAGTAAAGTGTCAGCTTTCGATAAAAGAAAGAACTATGTAAGTGAAGAAACAGGTGTGTATAGTAATTTTTCTGAAGAGAATGAGAAAATGGAATTTGCTGCACTGGATTATATCATTCATTATTAAAGTCTTGCGGCTTGTTCTGACGGAGCCAATAGTTGATGACGGACAAGATGTGAAAATCCTAGCAACATGTACCCATGTATGAATAT
Organism: Buteo buteo; assembly: GCF_964188355.1. Classification (NCBI taxonomy): domain Eukaryota; kingdom Metazoa; phylum Chordata; class Aves; order Accipitriformes; family Accipitridae; genus Buteo; species Buteo buteo. The sequence goes on along the minus strand of NC_134171.1, from coordinate 75,907,349 downwards.
ATGGCCATACATGTATAAATCCAAGCAAAGGAAGACACTTTTTCCTTGATATCTGCAGTGATGTGTGAAATGCCATAGCATAATTACCCTTTTTTAGTAGGCCAGAGAAAGGTATCAATCATAATGTTTTGTTGGTTTTTTTTTTAATTGGAAGTTTAGATGCTATGGTCTTGTTCAAGCTGTCACTGTAACCAGTATTGTCATGACACTTAGATCTACCCATGATATTAATTTAAAAAGAAAATTTTAAATTAAATTGTCCTCACTAGACAGCACCAAGCCTGTTATTTCTCTCCTCCAGGCAAAAGCTTAGTGAGAAATTTCTTCTCAGTTATATCCTGTAACCAGTTAAATGATTTGCCAGAAAGATATGCTTTAGCTGTTTGTCTGAACCTGGTTATTTGAACTGTGATGAATCATCAACAAACTTGACTTTTGGAGTTACTTTAATATATAGACCATATATTCAAATATAGATTTAGAGTCCTCTGATGGGATCCTGAAATGTTTGAGGAAGGTGATTGAGCGTAGGTTTCTTAAATTATTTAAAATAAGGTTAATATAGGTTAAGATTGCATATAAAGAATTATCCTGGAAAGTAAATGGGAAGTCATTGCCAGTAATATCTTTGCAATTTTCTGAATTCATAGCCACTTTAGTAATCAGACATAGGGCTTCCCCAGATATTACAAACTAAAGCAGAAACAGTTAAGGAAATGTAAATAGCAGTCTAAGAAAAAATTCCTGTGGAATGAAACACTTAAATACATTGGGTTTGTTCCAGACTATCTGTCTTTCCCTGTGGCAGATCTTCCTCGTGAGTAAAACAACAGACATTTAAACATTGGCAAATTTCATTTTTAATTTTTATCTTTTGCCTATAGAGAAAACCTGTGAATCACTTCCTTTCCTGAGAAGCCTGGAAGGACTAGTTAGTTGGAGAATGAAGCTATGATGAACAGCTGACTCCAGTTTTTCTTTAAGAACATCATAAGTTATTAACATGAATCAGCAGAGCATTGCAAATATTCTTGCAGAAAATAACAGCTTGTGTCATAATTTCAGTATGTTTGTCCATTCATCTAACAAGTCTACAGTCTGAAATTTTGGCAGACTTCTCCTCCCCCCCCCCCCCCCTCCCCCCAATTGGGTTTCTGGAAATCTTTCAGGATTAATTACTGGTGAATCTCTACAACAACATAAAAATGAAATAATTTGGTAGCATACTTGAAGGAAAACAATTCCGATATTGTTTGCAAATTAAAGGTCTCAGTCCAGCAACACTTATTCAATTCAATTGCTTTAATTCCATGGGATTACTTGGGGTTTTTAGCTCTAAGGGTTTCCGGATCTTCTTTGACCCGAGCAAGAAGAGCATACAAACATATATTTGTCAGTAATGTAATTTAAATCACTGATACTAGCTGTATGCTGAAAAATAAGCATGTAACTTATGTCTGGCCTCAAGTCCTTAGTAATTTGTAAAATCAAGCCTTATATGAATAAAAGTTACAAGGCCAGTCTCTGAAACCAGGGATGTTCTTTTTGGACAACATCAGTTACAGAGGAATAACTTAAAAGCACCCCACCTTTGTGTCTTAAAGGACATGTGAAATGTTAAAATGACCAACCTCATTCATGGGTCACGTGGGATTATTAAGTAGTTGTCACTCTCTTCCAAACATGCTGGAATCTCCAAGTTTGGCTTGAGGAGACTGAACTTGGATGCAGAATAGATTTAATATTTTCCCCCTAGAAAGTAAGGAGGGGAAAAAGGTTTATAGAATCTGAAAGATCTGTTGCATTTCTATTGCAGCCATTTTTAGCTAAGCAGAGGAGATTTGGAAATCTTGGGCTTGCCTAAAGGAGGTCTAGAGGCAGAGGTGCTGATATTGCTCATCATGTGGTTCAGGGGCACGGTGCTCGCTCAGGGGGGAGCATTGAGTCCTAGCTTTTCCTGGCCTCACTCAGAGTAAGAAAGTTAACTTTGGTCTCCCAACTCACAAGAGTGACTATACCCAACTTCTAATGGTGTGTGTAGATATATATATATATATTTATATATTTAGATATATTAAATTCCTTTGTAAAAAGAAGTGTATCAGAAACACCAAAATAAGTGTTTTTCCTTTTTTCCTTCTTTTTGTTTCTTGGCAAAAATAATTTGATTGTAATTTTGCAGTAAGCTTGGCCCCTAAACCCAATAAATTTCAGTGAATCATGCTTGACTCTTCCCTTTCTCTGGAAACATGCCCGGTTATATACAAAATACTTTAAAATTATGACAGCTTTTTGAACTCCAGATTCAGATACCCCCAAATCACCAGTGACTTATGAAAAATTTTAACTTTAGAGGCATATATAGAAAGCAAGAGGACATGTAATTGAATGAGCATGCTTGTTGTACAGCAAGCTTTTTATTCAGGCTCCTTGTAAGAGAGGCCTTAACTAGTACTTCAAAACTTAGAAGAGAGGAGGAGAGTGGATTGGTAATATAGGAATTACCATGCACAACATATTGTTATTGAAAAATTAACCTTCTTTGGGAACTTTTAGTTTCTAATGAGAAAATAACAAGAATAATCTGTTTTAGTTTTCTGAACAGCAGGCTTTCCTGGTGTTGCACATGCACTGGACTTACGAAAAACTGCTTTTACAATTTTACTTTTGTACTTAGTAATTAAAATGATACTATATAACGATGGATTAAGAACTACTCTTTGCTACTTTCTTAATCTCTTTCTAAATAGATAGATAGGTGAATATATGACTCTCATAGTTTTTAGCAAAGCGAGAATTAGTGTCTGTTGAGTTTAGGTGGCTAGTTTGCCCTCATAAATGAGTGCCCTTTCTTTGAAAGGGTTAACAGCAGATGGCTACTTAAGGCACTGAAGTCAGATAATGCAGGATTAGGCAATACTGTCACCGTGCAACTATAAAATACTGGCTTTGTAGATAGTGGTAGAATGAGAAGGGATAGATACATGCTCGGGGTTTTTTCACAGATGAAACTGTTCATTTACCTTACCTGGGATTGCGGCTAGTGCGTTCCATTAATGAACACTAGTGCAAAGCTGCAGTGCCACATTTGTCCTGATACACACAAATATAACAGCAATTTTACTTTACTTGATGAATTTGAGAGGACAAGGACTATCTGATCCTGTCCTGAGATATAAGGTGTACTGTTTCATAGAAATTAAATTGATTTTAAAAGTAAGGAAGATCTTCATTGTAATGTTTAGTCTTTAAGTTACTATTCCAGCAGAATTTATGTGATTTAAACACTAGATTCCACCTGGGAACTGAAATCCCTAAAGTCAATAAAACTTGGGGTTACAGCTAATCTGGCAGCCCCATGGTGGGTTACCCGACGTAGTTCTGGCATTGGAACCATACTTAGTCTTTTTGCTAGCCCCATAGAGCATGAAAGACATAGAGGCTATCTCACCTCCCCCTTTCTCCTGATATATGAGTTTTCTTGCGCATTTTGGTAGGGTGTGTATGATCAGGCAGTCTGAAAACCATGATGTAAGACAAGATGGACCACACATCTGATTTAGTATAGTAATTCCTATGTTCCTACAGTTAGTTGCTATGGGAAATAATAGTTATAATGTAATCCAATACAATTACTGGCAGGAGACAATCCAAGAATTGGAATTTTAGAGTTTTGTTTAAAATGAAAAGCATGTGTTAAAAGCCATATTGATTATTTTAATCCAGTCTCCCATAGCAATATTGTTAAGCAGTATGACTCCTCTTTGTCTATAGTTTGCCTGGCAGGAGAGGAACAAAGACATTGATCTGTTATTAACTAAATATACTGGAGAATACTTTGTACTAACCATTTGAATAGGAAATGGAAGAATGCTTTAAAATAACATTTGCTACCATGCTTCATGGTATCACCATAGTAACTAAGAGTTCAGTCTGAATGCTGTGCTTTTGTGCTTGTATTTTCACACAGAAAAGAGACATTAGCTACTGGTCTTTAAATAAGAAAACTGATCATTAATTTTGCACTTTGTAAAGTCCCATTAACCAGAGCATATTTGCAAAATGATATGCATCGAACAAAGAACATAGCAATTTTAAATTAAAGAAAATTATGACTCAATACAGCATAAAAATGGTTTATTTAAATCAATGTTTTCAAAAGTAATAATATTACACAGCCTTTAAAAGCCTAACTAAAAAAAGTGGCTAGATAGCTCAGAGGCTTTGACTCGAATGTTGAAGCACACATCTGTTACGTCCTTTCAAATACAGCTTAGGTTGATGGTAAAAGAAAGCTGTTTCAAGATCATGATTTGGTTGCACTAGTAAAATGCACTTGTGATCTTCAGGAAGCTGTAGATGCTTAGGTAAATTGAAATTTATTTCTAACAGCAATGAATTGGCTGCTTTAGTCATGGTGATGGGAAGTTGCCATGAAGACAAAAAAATATGCAACTAAGAGACCTTGAACAAGTCTCTCTTTGATGGACTAATCTGAAGATATATGTCTGCTACGGTTTCTATGTTATATCTCTGGCATCACAAGAAAGCCTCCTGTTAACTAATCTCAATATGTTTCATATTCTAAACCCTATTAAACATGTAAAATGCAACCTACTTACAATTATGATTCACACAGTCACACTGGCTTAAGTAATTAATATTGATAGTAAAACTGACAGCAAACTTAAACGGTAACAATTCCTGTAAGTTCAATTAGGATAGTATTTTTCCCCTTCCTCTGCAGGTCCAGAGAACTACACTGTGAGAGAACTAAGGCCTTTAGTCACATTTCACTCCTTGTGAAAACAATAGAATACAAAAAGCTCACGCAGGCTTGCTTGCGCCTTAGATGTGGAACTCGGCTCCACTAGACGTGTGACACAGCAGTGGGTTTTTTAGGAACAAAGGAAGGGTGAACTCAATGTATCCCTAGGTTGCTCCTCAGTGGAGAAGTAAGTAAACAATATGGAGTGACTGTTGTGACTGAGTCTTAAGTAAAAAGTAAATAACTGTCCCTACTTCAGAGAGAATTCTGTCTTGCCCAAGCAAAGAGAAATTCCGTCACAACAATCCAGCTTCTTGATGCATAAAGTTAAAGGGATTAGATACACTATACCAATCATGAAACTCTAATGGTCTCTGTGATGATCACTGAACTACTAGAGCTGATATAGAGCAGCAGTAACTTAAATATTGACAGAGAAAGGGTCGGCCTGTCACAGCTAAAGTACTGAAGTTCTTGACTTGTGCATATGAAAGTAATTTTAAAAGTTCACTCCACGTTCCTGTGTGTTTCTTTTTTTAGTATATGTTTCATTCAATCCGTGAGGGATGATTACCACTCAGTCAAAACGAAGCTTTTCATAATGAAATGCATGAAATTTTATTCTTAACACCCATATTGCTTGATTTGATATCTGACATGAAGCACATTTAAAAATACTTACGTAGCGTGCAGCTAGTATATATAGCGCAAATGTTGCCGTTAGTGTAGCAGACTGTAGTAAGTCTGATAGATTAGCAGAAAAAAAATAATAGCAAGTGGGTAATAACAGTTAACAACTTTGAACAACTAACTGCTTTAGGTTAAAATCTCTGGAAATATTACCATTTGTAGTACTGTTGAGTCTTAAGTGCAGCCACATACACATCCCTTTAGGACTCTTTAATAGTACAACAATGCACCATGGAATAGTAATGAAAAATTTATGTCATTTCAAAAAAAGATATGGATAATATTCATTCATTATTGGTCAAACTTTTCTGGATATTAGAGAAGTGAGTTAACTGTAAGTGCTTGTTCCAAACCAGATTTCACACTGGAAATAAGAAAAGACATTTGCCTTCCAGGTACTTACCGATTCCATTAGACATGATGGATTTTTTGTATTATAGAGATTCTTAGAAGATGAAAAATACTGATTGCTTCCCTTCTCTAATATAGCAATAGTTCATGTCTTGGAACTAGTTTTATTGTCAAAGTGAATAATATTTTAATATGTTTAGAGATGGCCTCATTCTTCTTGATGGAAAAATGAAATGACTTTTGACATTAGGGTGTTTTGTTATCTGTTCCTTGAGTAGCATCAATATCACATAATTTTGATGGTGTGCTTCAGGTGTGATTTCTGGAAACAAAATGTATGAGAAAAAAATGTCCTTAATGCATTACAGTTTGGGGTCCTTCTCTGTAAACAGTGATTGTGTGTTAGAGCAAAAGCATTTGGGTTTCCTATAGAGCAAATACTAAACTAAATCAAAGGTCTATATCAGAATGCTCTTTAGAATAGTTTTTAATTTATTATTTAGCACTGAAATGTTCACTACCTTATCATACAATAATATCTTTGATTTCTAAGCCTGAGCCCATGGGACAATGATAGTCTCCAAGGGAAGTTGCTGAATGGGAGTGTCTGCCCACTTTAAAGGTAAGTCAGTTATAGTTTGATTTATCTTCCCTGTACATGGTTGGTAGTTTGAATATTGTAATTAAAGTAAATCAGCTCAATATTTAATGATTTATTTAATCCACATACATAAATGCAACATTTTTCCAGCAATTTTTCCTCTTCTTTTCTTAATATTAATTATCACTGATGCTAACAAGTGTAAGCGCTCTCAGTAAAACTGGTATAGTCTCTGCATTCCCTGTTTTTTTATCATGACATTTAAGATTAACAAAATGTTTAGAAGACATTCTCAGTCTGGGAGCATTTCATTGATTACAAGATTAAATGCCAATGAATACCTTACATATCCTGTGCTCTCACACACCACTGTATAACTGTTCACAGCGCTTTCATTTTCTGTTTTGTCTCTATTTTATGTGCTGTGTAGACTTTTCATTGTTTTATTGTTATTAATCATACCTATATCCAGGGTGTAACTCCTTTCACTGTAAAATATGAAATAAGAGTACAAATAACTTTATTGTTGGTCCAGTTTTACAGATTGGCACTCTAGGCCCGAAGGGAAAATTACCTCGGACACCATCTGCTTCTGTACTTTTTGAACTAAGTAGAAAAAATGAATCTGAGTTCTGTAAAAGTAAAAACACTTGGGGGCAAATCTCTACCTTTTACTTGCAAAGGAAAATTATCAGGTGGAATTTAAAAGGGGATAATTAAGAAGCTCAATTTCATGAACATAGAGATTTTAGGAAAGATACTGTGGTGTTACTAGTCAAGGGAGGCTTGTTTTTGAGAAAGTGCCTATTTCCAGGCTTTCAGGCTGAATACTACTGTTAATGTAAAAGAGTGACTACTTGAACAAAGAAAAAATATACGCTGTAAAAAAATATGGTTGAGTGTCTACTATAAAGACCTAGATAGCATTACTTCTGCCCAATAATTTAGCTGTTCAGCTCTCTGGCTTTGCTGGCTGTCTAGGACTTTACATTTCAATCTCCCTCATAAGTGCAAAAGAATTACCAGAAGCCTGAAGAATCTGTTGTCTTTCTGGGTTTCCTTTACTGTAGCAGTTCATGTTAATATTTACATCACTTAAAGTGCTGGCAGCTGAAACGATACAAAAGCAGAGCACTGACTTCAAAGCCAGAGAGACAGTGCTGTCAAAAAAATAAACGCAGAACTTGGTTGCATAGAATAATACTGAATGAGTACTGAATACCTAGAACCCCAAAGGGTCTTTAGTGCAAGAGTATGCAATGTCATCATGTCCCTTGTTTAGGCATTTGCTCTGTAAGCAGACTCTGTCATGCTGAGTCTTTGTGCAGTGCGAGGAAGATCCCTGTCTAATACATCCATGCAAGACACAGAACCAGCCGAAAAGCAGTCTAACCAGCCAGTAGGAAATGGTGAGGACAGGGATGTGTCTGCCCCTCTCTGGGATTTAAGCATTTTACACAATGCTTCCTGGAGATTCCTTCCTTTAATTGGGATTTTTCAGTACTGAGCCTACTATTTACTTTACAAAGTGAGCATGTGCCTTTTGAAGTATGTCAAGAAAAGGCAGGCAGACAGGGTTCTCTCCTCCTCCTCTCTTTCTTTTTCCCTTTATAAAGATTTGGTATCGTGTTATGTGAAACAAAAAAAATAAATCCTGAATGATCCTGTGAAATCACCTAGTTTATAAGTGACTTTAATACAAGTCTCATCACTCTTAAGGGAGGGCTGTTTGTTTGTTTAACTCAATTATTGTACCAGCTGATCAATGTTTACATAGATCTTTGAAAACTTCGGTTGAAAGACACTTTGTATGCATTATTTTTAATAGCATATTGTAACTCAGGGTCTTGTCCAGTTCAGTGCAGGAAGGCAGCAAATAACCTGAGTTTGTGTAAGCAGCAGATCCAGCAGACACATCAGTGAAACCCATTTTGAAATATATTCAGTGCTATAGCAAAGACAAACAGTTGAGCTGGCAAAAAATAGAAAGAAGAAAAAAATTCCAAGGAAATCTGTATTTTTATAAAAACAAGGAATAAGTGGTAGAGAAGAGGGATTGCACAAGAAAATCAGTATGGAGAAGCTTCTTGTCTACAGTGTTGTATTCAGTTACCCTGATGTGAATCTGAGATTATCATATTGAATTAGTGTTTTAAAGGAGAAACTAATCTGGAAAGAAAGCACCCAAGAAGGAATTCCTACAAAGCATTTTTCTGTGAATGTGCTTTATCCATATAACTAGGAAATGATGCAGTTGGACTAAGAACACAGAAAATGTACAACTAGATAAGACAAAAAAGAAGCTAAGCAATCATACTAGAAAAGGCTGCGTGTTTGAAACTGCTTGACGTAATACTGTGCCATATCCCTGCACCTTTAATTAGTTGGGATGACACAATGGCCTCACTGAAATGGTGGTGGGGAATGGCAGTAAGAAAGATTCATGTTTATTTCTATGTGGCCAGATGGGATTATACATTAATTTCCCATCATTTCTGATGATAATACAAGATTGTTCAAGACACTGCAGCTTCCAGTGTTTTGCCCGTTGCAATAGGTGGGGCTGCTGTCATTTTGTGAGGCATTTGCAATGCTTACAATAATTCCTTTCCCTCCATTTTCAGCAAAAAGGTAATTACATTCCCATAGACCAAACTGAATAATTTATGTGCACAATTGTTGTTTATACCTTCAGATACTTATAGATAATTGACATTACATTCTGTGGCATTACAGCTTTTCTTACTTATCTACATATTTATTTTACTTACCTAGCAGAGAAACAAAATCACTTACACAGTAGTTTCGTAGGTTTTGATTTTGAAACCTTTCAACCCACAGAAATACTGTAATTAATTGTTTGATATACTAAATTTTTCATATTAAATTTCACTCAGTTCTTGTTCACATTCCTGTTATGTACATTTCCTTTCTGAGCTGGAGTTGCAGTACATGTTGATTTGGTATTGCCTGCATATTCAAGTAAACTTTATTTATTTAACTAGAAGACTTGGTAATGAAATTTACAGTCATCTTTGGAGTGCTGAATTATCTTGAAAATAAGCCTAAATATTGGAATTTTTTTTTCTGGTTTAAATATTTCTTTCACGACACAGTGAATGACAATTAAAAAGATGACCCTCTTTTTTTTTTTTTTAAGGTATCGCTATTACCAACAGGTATTATTTTTCTCCAATCACTTATTACCTCTTCTCATTTCCATGACTTTTCAGAAATTGTGAGTAGTACAGTGAGCTCATTAACTTATTGCCTTCATGCATTAGAATACATAGCTGGGATAGATAATTTGTATAGATTCATAAGGTATTATCTACTATTCTCCAGTGATACTTTTCAAATATTAAAAGTATATTTAAAAAGACTAAATTATCTTATACTCCTCAAGTTTTCAGTGTTACTTCACCACAGCCAGACACACTCTGAAGCAAGGAACAAGAGAACAACTAAAACATGCATTAAGAAATCTGTTCTGTAGAGTTTATAATATTTATCCCAGTCTGAGTGCTTTCTCTCACCATATTCCATGTTATGTTGAGGGCACATCTGCTTTCAGAGTCTGTAGCCAATAGTATAGTTGTCACCATTATAGGCAGCAAGCAGAGAAAATGAGAAATCATTAAGTTAGTCTAAAAAAAAAAAAGTTGAAAAAAAGTCACTGAATGCTCCAAAAAAAGGTAACATGGATGCTTAAAAATCATTTTAAATCTGACAAAAAGGCAATCAAGTCTGGTAGGATGCTGATACAGTTCAATTCCACTGAGAATCCGAGTTGTTATAATCTGTGCATGTTGAAGCTTGCGAATGGCAAACCACTGTATCAAAGCAGCCTACAAACAGGGTATTACAATAATCCAGACTTGATGTTAGAAAAAATGTGAATCAAGAGCTCAGCACCCTGTGGAGACAGTAAGCTTTAATCTTTACCCACTACTAAATTCCTGAGATGGTATTAGGTGCTTATGACTCTCAAAGTCTTATCATGTGTACTGAGCTGAAAACAGTAACTTTTCTGTTGACATTATTTAAACCATGTAAGATTCTACTTACTCTACTTCAATTAAATGATCTTTAAAGCTCTCTTTTTATATTGATTAGGATTTCTCAGGCTGTCATTCACAACTCACTCATACTTCCAGCACCAAGATCAATGCAATTACTTTTTTTCTTTACCTTTCCAGCAATAAGATATTTTTAAATAGAATTGGTGATAGTGCTCCAAGAAAGACTTTGTCAAAACAGGGTAAAAGGCCTTTAAAGGAATATTAATGCTCCTTTTTGTATTAAGATTATAGCAGAAGAAAAGGTCTACCATCTTTTTAACTCCTTCCGTGATGCCGCCTCAAGATCACAAACTCCTAGTGGTAAGTGGAATTTAACATAGTTAGGTCAATAAGTAAGGAGGAAATAGCTGCAGACCTTAAAAGCATCTGTATTCTTCCCTGAAGTTATATCATCTGTTGCTCTGAAAATCTAAAATGGCATGATTTTTCATGTTGGATTACCAATATTGTTTAACAGAAAGAAAAAAAATACTAGAACATCTTTTCTTCCTTTAGACATGCTATATTTATGAGAGAGATGCACAGATTTGTATTGCCTAGTTCCAGACATGAAAAGTTAAGATTCCCTGAGCTGGAGCTAAAACTTAATTCCTAATTTATTTAAGGGAGAATTTAACACAAAATACAGCAGAGACAAGATGGAAGAAAACCTGAAAAAATTAAGTTAATAAAGGACAGAAGAAAACGATCACAGACACAGATGAAAAATGAAAAAAGGGGTGGAAATAACAAGGAAGCGCTAACGAAAATTCTAATGTTCCTAACATTTGGGCAAGAATATCATCCACATGTTCTGGCCTAAAGTTAAGGACTTCCCTATCTTTCTGAATATTGGTAGTGTAGATTTAGCTTCAGCTAGGTTAAAATTAAAATAAATTTCCCATGATAAACAATTGGCTTATAAAAGTGACAAAAAAGTGAACATATATTCTTTTTATGCAGTCTTATTACGTAAACACTTTTCAAGTTGGTAAAGAGTGCAGGATTTTGTTTGTTTCATTGATTTTATTAATCCTAGGAGCAGGAGGCCGTTTTCACAACAGTTTAGGATCTTTTTTTAGTTTCAGTTTTGTTTCAAATACTAAAATAAATTAGGGGATCTCCACATTGTTTATTTTGCAATTATTTTGAAAATGGAATGCTCTGATCAGCATGACAAGTTGTAATTTTGTCACTGAAATCATATTATACTTTATTCCAAAAAATATTGAAAACTCTATCATCAGCTCTGAAGTTGACTGTAAGGAATACACTTATTAACCTTTTGGTATGCACCCCACACTGTACATGCTATATAATTTTGGAAACTTATTTTAGATGCTGACCAGACAATGGGATGATACAAGGCAATCAGATCACTCAGAAGCTGAGCTGAATGATATTTTTCTTTTACATTATTTGTTCCTCAAAAATGCACTTTCAGAACAGCTGAAACGAGAATGCAATGCTGAAACAGTATTTGAAATACTGAGAAATGTTTCAACAGTTGCAATAAAAGCCAGGGAAATGAAGGACTACATTCATAAAACTGCCATAGAATGAAAATGGTAATTTATCCTCATTTCCCTCAATATCTCATAGGTTAGGGTATTCTCCTATGAAATAGAGGACTGCGTTTCAGATCTCTTTTCAGCATCTTTTACCCATCGTATTCCACCTACCAGGCAAATGTCCTAGGCTCCAGATTGCAGTTATTTTTATTTTGGGTATCCAATACAATTACTATTTAAGTAGTTCATACAAAGTTCCATCTATCAGTGCATTTGTGAATGATTCAGTCTAGCATAAAGCACTATGGTGAGTCATCTCACACAGAAGAAGGATATGAATCTAAGTGTTTTGTATTTTTAAAGTTTACGTTAAAAAGAGAGAGAAAACAAAGGTCCTTTTTTCTCTTCCTTCTGGAATCTTCATTTATGAGATTTCTTTTTTCTTATTTTTCTGTGCTTCTTCATTTTTAACATGCTCAAAGGTTAGATATTCCATTTTGGGACACATGCAATTAGACCCACAAATATTCATGGTAGCCTTAATTAACAAATTGCATAAGCTGCTGGTAGAGGGAAGGACTTTCAGTATTCTCAGTAGCTATTTTGGCATTTCACAATGACCTGAAACTCAAGCTTACTGCTTTCTAAAGCACATAAAGGTGTTACCACATGTGAAAGTGTGATGACCAAAGGAACACTGAAAATGTTCCCATATCATGTAGAGAGAAATATCAGCTATGATTTTCCTTTACATGGTGAAGGAAGGTATAGATTCCAATCAGCGGTGCCTAAGGAACATGTTACTGTCCTCTATTCAGTGCATATTACAGTTGAAAATTCAGCTTGTTTAAGTTCTGGAAGCGAAAAGAAGCCTCTGTGCAGTTGCAGCTGTTACTCTGTTCAAGGGGAAAATAAATTCAGCTAAACTAAAACAAATGACTAGTGCTGGCGACAATGGCAAACACTGTTTTGTGACTTCTCCAACTCCAGGGATGTGGGAACAGTTTTCTGACAATGGTCCCTGTTTACCAAGCTGTAAATTTTATTCTATGCAGTGTCTGAACCACTAATCCACTCCCCGCCCCCCCCGCCAACCCAACAGAAACCACAACTTTGAAAATACCTTGTACTTTGTTTTTCTACTTAACATAGCATTATGCATAACAGATGCGTTTCATAACAATAATGGAAATAACAATGGAAACTAAACAGAACACATCTTTCAAGAGTACTTTTGTGCACAAGTAAAGATCATGCTGGCTTATGGTATTTGATGTTAAGCCAAGTACGAACTGCAAGAACAACCTTCTTAGATTTAAAAAGATAGCACACATCTGTTGTCTAAACCCTGATATTTGCAGGCATAAGGAAATGCTTGCAAAAACCTGATATTCTTAGAGTATCCAGGTAGAAAGCACCATAATATATACAAAAAATAAAATTAAAAAAAATTAACCAGGTTTATTATATTTCTCTGCTAATTTTCAGAGAGTTTATTTAAATTAAAACAATTTTTTTTTACTGTACTTGTCTCTTAAAAGCAGAGTCTACAGGAAACCCTAGTTTTAATCCTAGTAGGTGAGAATGTTTTTCATCCCTTATTTTCAATATCGCTGTACATAATGGGAGCCCAGAGTAGCAGGATAATCAGCAAGGGTCTTGCCGATGACAGTACTGGAAGGATGCTAGGCCCTCTGAGTGTTGATACAGTCTCACAGTTCTGGTGCTCTGTGATAATCTGCGTGTCTTTCATTCACTCCAGTAAAAGCTGTGGGACTAAAAGACTGTATCTTGCTTTGAAAACGTCTGCATGCACTTCCCATGTTCTGCACTAGCAGAATTCATTTTCAACTAAATATATAGCTCTGCTACATTAAATATTGTGTTCCTATGGTTTAATTGTGTTGTAGGAATTCAGCTGTACAAAGATGGTTTCTAAGTTTGTAGCGGAGATGAAGGGAATTATTATTATCCATTGTCAGTCTGTGGTGAAAAAAGAGAATCAGTAATATCTGTTTACAGCAAGAAATGATTAGATTAATGCTGTAACAGCTTCTATTTGTTTTCCTTTGTTTCACATGTATGCTGAATAAGAGACCATAAAAGCCCCTTGAATGTTAAATGCTGCATATTTAGAACAACTGCCGCTACGCTGAAGCAATCGATGAGATTGCTGCCACCACTCCCAAATTCTCTTTGCGCGGGGGCTGCCCCAGTGCCTTCCCTCCAGAGTGCGCGGGTCCTCTGAAACCCACGTCCAGGCTTTTGCACTGTCTGCTGCACACTGGAGGCTGGCTGTATTAGAAACCCTAGAGCATATAGAGACATATTAGTGGAGCTGATGCCTCGGGACCCACTGGAAGGTTTACTGAATGCTAAGCACACCTGAGGATATATATGCAAATTTTCCTTTTGGAGAGAGAAAGAATTTAGGTTCATTTCCTCTCCTGGAGTCAGATTTTGGAAGAGAAATTAATTTCTGATGGAGAGCAATTTCCACATCCCCTCTATAATGAACATCCATTCTTTTTTGTGTCCAGAGTATATCCAAACAATAGATTTAATATTCAGCAATTATGTACTTTTATTTTTTGTCATCTTCCTATTGGGAGCACTGAGGTCAGAATTCAAACAGTATATATTTAAATACTGTTCAACCTTGTGAGAGCTACTGTTGCTGTAATACTTGAGTTGCATGGATTTAATTATTCTCCTGGAGAATTTGTCTTTAAAATTAAATACTGCCATGCCTTGCAAAAAAAAAGCTAAATATGTACACATTTATTCTGTGTGGTTACTGCCTTTGCTGCATATCTGTCAAATAAATAAATACATAAACAGTTCACCGAGGTAAGAAGGGCTATCCTTAAATAAGGAAAATGATTGTTAGATTGTTACTTCCAACCAGATTATTATTGTGCATTTATTCTTAACTGCCCTCTGTTATAGGTTTCATTATGCTGCCTGTTAGAAATGACAGCCTGACAGCTCTGTTGTTTCTCTGGGTCAGTTTTATCTCAGTTATTGAATACTCAAACCTCATTAACTTGCTGCCAGGCCTCCAGAACTGCATGGATTGCTGTCTGCAAATATAAGCATTTAGTAACAAGTAGTTTTGCATTAATTTTAGCATTCTGATGGGGTTGGGGGGGGGGGGGGCAAGTGGCTGGACATGGGAAAAAAGGGGCTGTTAGTCTGGGTACTTCAGTGCATACTTAATATACGTGTAATATTTGTGAGTGTTTTTTTCACATATAACACAGATTTTTGTTCCACTGAAGGAACTGAATACATTTTCAATCTCAAATTTTGGCCTGTATCTAGTCCACTCTATTTTTTTGTTGTTTTACTTTAGGGCAGCTGGATTATTTGAGCACTAATCAACTCTTGTCTTACTAAGCAGTACGTCACATATCTATCAGTAAAAATGATCTAACCTGGCAACAAGTGCTCTGCAGTGCAGTACACCTTGTTCCCGAGTGCACCATGTGCCCAACTTGGTCTGTGTTTATGCTCAAGGGGATCCTGATTACTACTCTATACTCTTTTTCAATTGCTCCTCAAAGTCAATTCAGAGTTAACTTTTTGTATAGCAATCAAAAAACTCTAGCCCAAAAGCAGCTTGCTTACTATTACACGCTAATTTCAGGTAAAGAAGAGATAGGTATGTACACAAAGGCTACTAGCAGTTCACAGGCTCTTCAATATATATTCCTGGTTTTCCTGCAATTGGAAATGCTCCTGATGGCACTATTTAAACACCAAAGACTTCATATCTTCTTTCTGCTGGCTTAAATATTTATAATGGCATGATCTGTTACTTAAATGACAACTCGGTGATCTACATGCAAAAGATTGATCTTTGTGCTTCTTTTGTCCTCTTGCTATTTCTATGGAGGCTGACCTAGCACTCTATTTCAGACCTTAAGGCTGTTTTAAGTTTCACTGTTAGCTGTAAGTGACTGAAAATGTATCCACGACTGGCAAAGGAGGAACCGCTGTGCCTTGTTTTCTTTGCTACAGCAACAGAAGGAAGAAGTGCATAATTTCCAGTAAAAGCTCTAAGGTGAGGCTTCCCAGGCAATTTAGCAGGCCTTTGGTCCAGACTGTCCAGATCATGCAGCACAAAATAATCATGTGGGATGACTCCTACCCTTTCTCCATGCATGTATTTATCTCTCCAGGTGTCTATTGTACAGGATATCAAGCAGCAAACCTTGCAGACGTCTCCCTGATGAATATTATTTGTGATTAAAGTGATTTCAAAACAAAGTAAGTTTCAGTTTGGGGGACTGAGTATAGGCTAAGTATTTCTTCAATTATTGTTGTCAGTTTGAATATAATATAATGTGATGTTGTGCAACATTACCAGGTGTTTTTTCCATTAGCATCGTATTTGACGATGAAAGCAGAGCCATATATGATATTATAATATGCCAGCATTAGAAGATTTATTTTGGCTCACTTAATATATAGCAAATAAAAAAGAGAGTCTTTATACTGAAACTCTTAAACTTGCATTTCAACCACTTAATTAATAAGTATGAAATAGGGGGTCTTACCTCTATCTCACAAAAACTATAAGAAGATCACAGTTAGTACTACTCTACTTAAGAAAAAATTGCAGGGGCGGGGGGGGGGGGAGGGAGAAGGAGAGAGGTGGAAGGAAGTGCATGCCCTCATCTGCAATTTCTTTCCACATCAGGACTGAGGCGTCTTGGCAGGACAGTAAAAGAAAGCTCCAACATTTTACTGCTGAACTGTATGTGTCAGTGACTATAAGCAGTGCGTCAGCCATCAAGGCTCTAAATCCAGCACTTCTCATGATTTAAAGGGAACAACCACCTATTCACATTTTGTTTCCAAGGTGATGGATATAAAAAGTATCAAAGCTTTCAACTAAACAAATCAAGGTGTCGTTGTGCAATGCTATGTAAGTGGCTCAGGTAAGTAACACTAAATCTTTTAGTGACATTCAGAGATTTCTATCAGAGGCAAGCCTGTAGTCTCAAGAGTTCAAGTTCTGCTTTGCTTGAGCTCTACAGATTAAAATGTTTCAATGCATTGCTGAAGGTAGCCTAGATGCTGCACCGAAGCAGAAGTTACAACGCTTAATGCTGACTGCCCCGGGTGCTTGCTGCATGGATGGCAGCACGGACTTGATTTCTGTTTTCCATTATCTTTTGACCTTCTGAATGAAATGGCATTTTTGTAGTAAGAAATCTTTACTTTTGACCTAATCTTGCTTCATGCCATTAGGGTAATTCCATACCATGTGACATTATGCCCAATATATAAACTGGAGTGAGTTGCCCTGGGGGGGATTGCTGTTGGGAACTAACTGGTGAGCAACTGCATTGTGCATCACTTGTTTTGTATATTCCAATCCTTTCATTATTATTATTGCTATTATCATTATTAGTTTCTTCCTTTCTGTTCTATTAAACTGTCTTTATTTCAACCCACAAGTTTTACCTTTTTCTTTCTGATTCTCTCTCCCATCCCACTGGGTGGGGGGGAAGTGAGTGGGCGGCTGCATGGTGCTCAGTTGCTGGCTGGGGTTAAACCGTAACAATTTAGTCATTGGCTCAAGAAATAGTACTGCTATCATGTAGAAAATATCTTCAATGTTCTATAACAATTATAAACTTAACAGGTGATGTAGAAAAGCGTTCTTAATCCTATCATGCACACAAAGAAACTGTAGCACACTCTTGTTGAAATGATGATTTTCAGATATGATTGTCTAATATTAAGCAATTTAGGGTCAGATTTTTCAGATGAGGTGAGTACCTACAGCTTTTACCAAATAACGAAGTACCTCCATTTGACTGAGACTATCCAGCAAAACCACACTTATTGAAATACCTGATTTCTTCAGGAATACATACATTGTCAGAGTACTTTTTATGACCTGTAGGCAGAGCTGCCAGCTTTCTTATAAAAGCAGATCTCTCTAAGTAGGATGTTAATTAGGTACACAAATATGTCTTTTTCCTAATATACATTTTGTAAATATCTCCCAAGAAACAGTATAAAGGTTGAAGCACCTTGATAAATATATATAGTAAAAGGCATAGACACAGCAGGACAGAAAGACATATGGCAATATGTATGAAGAATCTTACTTGACAAAAGAAATAAATGGCATATGTAGTTTAGACACCTGAGTAGGGACAGTTTGGATGAAGATGAAAGATAGGCAAATTAAAACCTAAAAATCACTGAAAATTGGTATAGACCTCCTAGGCAAGATTTAGAAAGAAAAGGAAGATAAGGAAAGCCTATAAAAAGGATAGATCATTAATCATTGGAAATTCAATTAGTTAATATTGACTGGGCTGGCAATTATGGAATTGATAAGAAAGGGTACCTCTTCCTGGAGGTAATACAGGACTCCTTTCCTATACATTTGGCGGACTATCCAGTAGAAGTACAGGCTATTTTGTACTTACTCCTAATATTGCTGGGAAATAAGACAAGGATGATAAATAAGATAAAAGTTGAGAGTCATCTAGAGTCTAGTGATCAGAATGTCATCAGAACTTCAAATGCCCTTGAGGTTATAAATGTGAAAGGCAATATCTCAAAATCACTGGACTTTAAAATATAAATAAATAAAAATAGAGAGTGAGTGAATGTGGAATGAGTTGAAAAAAAAGTTGATTAAAATCAATTTCAGTTTGGGGAATTTAGTATGAAAAACTAGCTAGATAGCACAGAAGCAGCCCTGAGAGCTGGCCCTCAAGAGACCTTGTTTCATGAGAAACTGCTGGATTTTTATTCTCCTGAATGGTGGATACCGGGTGTATTTTAGAAATAATTTGTGTGGTCTCTTGGGAAATATGCCAGCCATACAATTCTTTCTCATGAAAACCTTGTCTGTTGCTTCAGAAGACCCTGTTTACTTACACTGATGCTTGAAAATGAGATGTTTTAGTTCGAAGGGTACAGATTACAATAAAGAATTATACTTCTAGGAAGACAGGAGCAAAAAGATACATTCACTGAAAACACTAACGACTTTGCAGACATTCCTGTTAGAATAGGATTAATTTTATGGTTTCAGAAAGAACACTGCAACCATCTTGAATTACATGAAGTGAACAGGTTGAGAAGAGTAAAGCAGTAAGCTAAGCATATCACTGAAGTCAAAAAGGAGTTCTCTTAAAAAAAAAAGGTATCATCTCCTAAGTTCATAGGACAGGGAAGGCTGATGTTTGTCAGGGCTTGGCTAAATTAAAAACAGTGTTTGCTGCAATTTTTTTCTCTAGCTTAGTGGCTTTGGTCTTCACTGGTCTTAGTAATAGCTACTCCTCAGGAATGCGCAATCTGCTAGACTGCAGGTAGTAGAGTTAAAATTTTCTTTTTTCTTTCTGTAGTACAAAACAACTGTAACATGTAAAGGTATTCTGCCTGCCCACCTTTTAAGACAGTACTTCCCAGTGTTACAATCTGCATATAGCCAATAGCTCAGTGGTTAAAGTACTTTCACGAAGCACTGGAAAATTGGGCTCTATTTCACTAATGTGGATGAAGGAATTGAACTCTAAGGCCTCATGTTCTGATTGAATGGGTACTTGGATCACTGGGCTATTGAATAGAAATACCAAGGATTCGTTTTCAGGGATTTAAGAAATTCTATGAAAGCAGCTTTTTCCCCTCTTACAAAGTATTTGAGATGAAAATTAAGCTTAAAGCAATATGAATATTTTATATAACACGGATTTTTCCTGTTTATGGCTTATGTTTAGGAAACAATAAATACATAGAATTGTATTAAAATCAGTTGTCCTGACTTCCCTGCCCCTGCCCCCACTTTTTTTGGGGTGAGGTAGTTTGGTTTGGGTTTTTGACTCAACTGTTGAAGGGAAGAATCAATTAATCTTCTAAATTTCATGATAAAAAGTGGGATGCTGAGCCACTGCTCTGGAAAAAATGGAACCAAATAAGGGTATGCTGCTGTTTTTAGCTGTGGCTTTATATTCTACATATTTAAAACATGTTCTTTACCTTTAGGACAACTATAAGTTTTAGTTAGCTAGATGGTTTCCCAGGCTCAAGATGGTAACAGAGAGTGTGATTATTTCTTTCAGAGACCAAAAGCTTCCTGCTGTGAGCCCTTTTCTTATTTCATAATGGCTGAACCTGGAAATTTGGCCTCCTGACCTACAGTGACAGCTGAGGTGTTTCTTTGCAAATTGCATCAACTTCAGATCCTGTGTTTGACAGGGCAGTAATGTACATGTATCTCAAGAAGTTTGCTTTTGCAACGTACTGTAGTTTGACAAGGCAATTTGAAATAAAAAGTTATTGAGGAGGAGCAGTTCAGGTACAGGACTCGGGGAACAAACAGCTAATCATATTTCTTTATGTTAGACTGAAATTTAAAGAGATATCAATTACAATTAAACTCTGTTGAAACAGCTGAGATTTTTAATAGCATTAGGAACATTTTAGGTTTCATGTCTAGTGAACAATACCCTTAAAATCTTTGTCTGGAGCTTGTAACATAAAATCTGAAAAGCATCTTGCGTTTCTTGAGTGGTTTGGGTAATGAATCACCCAGAATTATTTATTATGAAACTCAGTGTTGGGGTTTTTTTCTTCCAGAAAGATTACTTTCTTTTTACTTAAAATGTGATTCTACAGTTTCAGTTGAATTGCAAAATGCTGCACGATCCATGAAGTAGGCAGTACCACCCAGCAAATACTGACTTTTATCAACAGCTATTATAACAGTAGCGTATATAATACCTCAGTGGTGCTATACGCAAATACTGTATATTAAATACTGCATAATAACAGAAAGATGAGTAAAGGAGTGAGTGGAATTGTTACAGCAAGAAAAGACAAGCAGCTAGAAAGTATTCAAGTAAAAGTAGGACCACAGACTGAAGCCTTAAAGAGACTGCTGTAAGCAAAGTTAGGAGAGGATTCCTCTAAGAATATAACCATGAGCACAAGGGGAGTTATTCCTGGAAAAGTCACTGCTTTAAAAACATTGCCTGTGCTGTTGCAATTATGTTTGAGGGGCTTTTTGTAAGAAAGAATTTGCAGTCATTGCTGACATTGTTCCTCTGGGTTGAAGGAGTTAGACTTGCTCTCTACAAATTAATTTATGAAAATAAGATCAATACACTGGGCCTGTTGTTTGAGGGGAGCAGATGCACGGTAATAGCTAGAGGTATACACAGTTAGTGATGTCTTGGCTAGAGACATACATCTCCAGCCTTTCTCTTCATTGATCTGTGGTGAGACCACAGATATGGGAGAAGTAGCAGTGGCATAAAGTTAGTGAAGCTATTGCTCACAGTTAGAGGCATAGTTTTGAGTCAGCTTCAACTGTCTTAGAAACAGAAAGAGTTGAGTAAAACTCCTGTGTATGTGCTTTGATGTGTCACTATCATATTCATGTTTTACTGTTTTACTAAATTAAGTTAAAAAAGAGATGTAAGCATATGTTTTTATAATACTGTTAGGGAACTGTGATACTGTTTCTACTAAGGTTTGCAGGTTTTGCTGAATACTGCAAATTTCTGATGCACTTCACCACGGCTGTTTGGGTCTGGCTTGTTTCTGAGACTCTCTTTTTCTAGAGGTGGTCTAGAGGTAACTCTCTGTGGGGAATATGGTCATTCCCAGGCTTGATTTTTTTGCCAGGACATGCAGAGGTACATGGAAATACGACTGGAGGAGGGAAAAACTAACTAAAACTGAACTCTCAGATTTGGCATAAGACTTTCATAGGCAATACCGTCCGTGCTTAGGCTATTGAACCTTGAACTGGTTCTGGAGTCAGGGTTCATGAGACAAGGTTCTTGGGAAAGACGGTGTGCTCAACACAATACAAGCAGCCATGCTGGAAGTAGTATAGCCACATCAGCTTTGTAGCCAGGATAATGATGTCTTTTTTCTAATCTTACTGCTGAAGAATTTGGTAGAAAAACGTATATAATTTTCAGTCTCCAAGCCTGCAAAAAAGGATGGACAGAAAG
Organism: Buteo buteo; assembly: GCF_964188355.1. Taxonomy (NCBI): domain Eukaryota; kingdom Metazoa; phylum Chordata; class Aves; order Accipitriformes; family Accipitridae; genus Buteo; species Buteo buteo. The sequence goes on along the minus strand of NC_134171.1, from coordinate 75,885,369 downwards.
AAGAATAATAAATTGCATGGTTATATGAGAGAAACTTTTCAGTGATTTTGGCTTTGGTTAGTCACATGATGACTTTATAACCATTTATCACATCAAATTAATTTTGCAAATTAACCTGTGGTACTACAGAATATGGATTATCTCAATTATGGAAATGTGGTTTCCATTACTATTCCATTATTATACCGTCCCACTTACGACTTTATGGTCATAAGTGCAGGGCATAACTTTCACTGATATTATCACACCCAAAATTGCTCATTCTGCTGCACATTATTTTATAGAAGCTGTTAGGTGCACCTGCTTAGAACTTATACTGCAAAGTTAAATAATATTTCAAAGAGAGAGATACTTAATGTCTGGAAAAATTATGAATGTCTAGAAATGATTAATTGATAGTGTCTAGATGCTATGGTGAAAGGGCTCTCAAAAAAGCTTATATAATTATAATGGTGAACTTGGGTGTAAGATATGATAGTACTATTATTTCCCACTGTATGTCATGGAAAATTAACTATTTACTTTGGATAAACTGACTCAGTTCGTTTTCAAGTATTAGCTCCTCAGTAGGACATTCCTCAATGCCTTCAGTTTTCTTTTCCATAGCTTTATCACAAGTCTATGCTGTTTTCTCTAGTTGGGGCATGCCGATGCAGGTGAATGCAATACTGTGCAGCTATACTGGAGAGTGATTATTGGAAACAGTAAAAAATAACAAGGCATATAGCCTTGCTAAGCAAGATGGGATGAGACAACTATTGTACTTCCAGTCCCTGAGCTGGCAAGCATTGTGCTAGTACAGCGTTGTGCTATGTACACAAATTATGGTTTCTGGGAGGGTAAGAAAGAGTTGGAGTTAATATCTTTTGTTTTAGACCAAGTGACTGTGATCAGGACATAAAGAGTCATAGAGCTTTAGCTGCTGCAGTATCAGCCAATGTGGTGCAGATTTATCAGATGTCTGTGTTTTCTAGCAGCTGATTCTAGCAGATTCTGTTTCTTACCCAATTTGCCTCCATACTGCCTGTTATTTCACACTCTTTAGTAGTCACTGAGGCTTCCTGACCCTGATTTTTTTTGCTGTGGATTTGTATGTCCCAGGTTCACAAAATGTTGACTGTAACAGCTTAAAAACAAATCGCGGTCACATAAACACCCATTATGAGCGCTTATTGTAAAGAGATCATACGGCTTCTCAAAAAAACATGCATAGAGGCAGTAAGGACTACATTTTTAACCATGGACAAGGCATGATAGTCATTTTAAGAACCTAAATTTGAGCAAGTAGACCCTGGCACCAGAGAAATGCCAGTCATCTTTACAGCAGGCAATTAACATGCATGACTCTGGAATCCTCTCTGGGTTTATGTGATAAAACACCATGAGGTTGATTGGACTGCTTTTCCTCTGCAAAATGTAGCTTCCCTTTGATTCTGAGGAAAGTCCTAACTCTGTTTGATTATAAGGTCCTGTACAAATCCTCAAGAGAGGTAAGCAGAGGTCCCTGTACGTTGGGTCTGTCATAATTTTTTTATAACAGCTCTATTATGGATAATTCCATGGAATTCAGCTGTAAAGCTCAGCAGGTCCCCTCCTGATATCCTTCACATTTGGATAATTAACTGAGCTGTTTGAACAACAGAAACTTTATAATGTTCAGCAGTGGGAGTCTTGCAGCTGATCAGCTTTACCTTCATCAGCACTTGTCATTTTAACACTTGAAGGGTAATGTTTCAGGATGAATATAATCTTCAGCAGGAAAAGAAAAGATTTTAAATGTACAGAAAAATAAAGGCTTCAATAAATTTATTATGCAGACTGTAATACTCCTTACGCTGCGTTGCTCATGTACTCTGTGCTGCTGTCTAAGAAGGATTTAGTCAACCTTGCATCTGTACAAAATAGGTTTTGCTTCATTGCAAGGGAAAACCAAGTAACGAATCCTCACGGAAACCCATCCTCGACATCCTGAGAAATAGCACGCATGAAACCTTCCTGCTGATCACAGCAGTCTTTTCCAGACAAAACTTAATTTGTTTAGAAACAGTAAAACGAAATAGCTTCTTATTTTTTGTTCAATTCATCTGATAGTTAAAAATGATTCAAGTTCCTGGATGCATGGAGGCCTAAAGAACATAAATATAACCTGACAGAACACTGTAAGTAACAAAAAAAGAAAAAAAATTCTCTATACCAAGATCTCTTATTATCTACTGGTTGTGAACATTTCCATGGATGAATTTGTAAGAATAGGCATTGATTCCAATGAGATTCATGCTGATGAGGTTAAGATGCACTATGCTCAGGTCAGGTTAATGTTTGCCTTCTGAGGAGAATCGTTCAGCATTTGTTTCTCCCCCTCGCCTTCCCCCTCTAGCTTGGATAAGAGCAAGCACAATAAATATTGTGTTATATGAGAATGACTGATAGCAGAGAGGCTGTTTGTTGTTATAAGCCATTCTTCTTAGCACAAAATAGACTGCATTCTATAAGATAAGTAGAATGCCTTTTCAGTTAAAGAGGTGCTAGTTTCTGTAGGTCTTTACACTCCTCTGAGATGTGAACCTGTTTTTTAACAATACAAGCAATGTCTAGGCTTGTTAGCATAGCCTCCCATGATAATATTTCTTTATCCTAATAAAGTGAAAGAGTAAGTAGTATAATAAGTCACTCTGCAACCAGGTTAACTTAAATATTTTATTAAGACAGAGGCCATTAAACTGTAGCTGCAGTTAGATAAAACAAAATTCAGTGTTAACCATATCAGGATTTTCTCTGACACCTTTCTCATATTGATTTACATATTTTTTCATAATACTTAAGAAATATTTCTCTCAAGTGTCACCGATCTCTTTCTTATAAATGCCTTGTGCTAGAATTGTCCCTGCAATGTACAACTCTACAGACGAAAAATTAATATACTGAAAGGCTTTAATCACCTACTAGAGCTCAGATAAGCCAATATTAAAACACATTTATGCATGAACAACTAATAACTAATAATTGAAAGAAATTACATGCAACTCTAGAAACCATTTCTTAATTGTTACTCATTAAAATAAATTATGGTATATTATCCCAATTACAATGCTGAAAATAGAATTTAGCAGCAGTTGTTCTGTCACTTTACCTTTCATTTTAGCTTTTTATGGCAGTTCTGTTTTGAAAATAATTTGTCCTAATCAGATGGTGTTATATTTTACCAGCTAGTAGCTACACCTCCTTGCAAGCATATCCTTAGAGAGGCATTGGGTTAAGCATTAACACTTACACTCATTAGAGCTAATTGAATGTTATTGGAGTGATCATGAAGAGTTGTTGCTGTGGTTCAAACAACATACAAATCTATAGATTCTTATAATTGCATAGCTGTCTACTGCCTTATTTATTGTAGGCCATACGGTATTATTCTAGAGCTGATGTTGAAAAATTGATTGAATCTAGATGTAAGCTAAATAGCAAATACTTTGTTATTATTACAGTGCAGGTTCCTCTCGTTCAGTGAGCGTGGTTTTTGCAGTAACACCTAAAGCACTGGGCATAAAACCACATGGAACTTTTAAAATGCTAGGTAGTCACACATACGCTCTGTGTAAATGGTGCCTTTACTATAAGATCAGCTATTGGCGACCTCAGTACTACTCCTGAGCATCATCAGCTGCTTGCCTCACCTGGAATTAGGGACACCCAGCACTAAACAGTATAGGACTCAAGGGACGAGAGCAAGCCAAATCAGGAGCAGTTTGAGTATCTGCAGTTCCCCAAAGTTATGGGTCCTCAACACTTTCAGGATTTGGCCTGTTTAATGGGAAGGGTTAGTCGTTTGCTTCAATTCACTAATCCACAACGACTCCAATATAAAACAAGTTCTGGGTCTCTTGCAATTCAGTTACAACTTAACATCTACCTCCTCTTTGTTGTTAAAACCAATGTCTTTGGTGCCCACACCATAACCACACAGGAAAAATCCTATTTCGTTTTAGTCTGAAATGAATTTAATCATTGCAATTATGTTATCTATATTTCAAGAATATGATTCTAGTATTATTTTCTCTTTCTTATGGTTTCATTCTTGTCTTACATTAGTTAATTCTACGGTCTCAGGCTGGCTCTGTAAAGGATAAATATAACTTAAGGTATGGAGACATCTACAGTATGCAGTGGTATTAGTGAATTTTCTGAAGTGACATCAAACCGAGCTGACAGAAAAAATGACTGAAGATCTTCCAAACTTTATGGATAAGGTTCTCCTTTAATAAACTTATTTATGTTTCTGAAGTAGCATTTGGCACCCACAGGAATGGCTATACAATTGTTATAAGGGGTTTCCGAAACAGCTGCTGGGTGGGTGGAGTTGGCGATGTTGGAAGACTGCTGTCCTCTGCTCCCTTTTGCCAGGATCTCTGCTTATTATCAGCATGATTGCATTACTAACTCTGGCCTGCAAAGTGTGAACTTTTGGGGCTAATAACAAATGTTTTCCTCTTTTCACCCCAGCTTGAAATGTTTGTCTCCCTTCACTGGTTAAAAGAACATGTGTCCTTCAGGAATGTGTGGCATACAAATAATTAATGCTTGTCAAGGGAGGGAAAAGGAGAAAGGGGACTAATCCAGTGCACATTGAAAATGGGAGTCAGAGACATTTGGATTAGGCCCAGGAATCATAAAAGTTACAAAATAATTTTTCTTTTCAGTGGCATTGTAAACAAGGATGTGTCTCTTGCCTTGTTTCTGCTTTCTCTGGAGGAGGCTGTACTACATAACGGAACAAGTATTTTTTGTAAGTTGAAGTTTAGAGACTTTATAGAACAGAATCTCTATCTTTTTGCTTCACTTATTGTTTCTCTGAGGGATTGCTACAAAAGGAAGAAAAAACCTTTCTACCAGACACTCTCTGTCATTTAAGTTATCTCCTTCCACCTATAGTACTATTTTACAGACTGAAATAAAAAGTAGATAAAAAAGCTGGTACCATTAGATGAACTCTCTCAATCTCTGTTTTACTTCTGGTTTGGTTTGTTGGGTTTTGGTTGGTTTTTTCGGGGGGGGGGGGGGGGGGGGGGGGGCGACATGGGATGACACCTGGGAAGGTCGTTGTTTATTTGAAGTTACTAAATTTTTTTTTTACTTGTGTTCAATATAGATTACTGAAACTGAAAAGTGAGGAAGCCTGGAAAGAAAAGGAGGAGCCTGGAAAAATACAGGCAAGAAAGAGATAGAAGAAATGAGGAAAAATGGAGAGGGATACACTAAGAAGCTGAGGTAAACAAAAGTGTTATGAATGCATCTATGTGTGTGTGAATTATTAAAACACTTCCCTTCCCTCTCTTCTCAAAAATATCCCCAAACTTTCTGTTAACTGAATACCTTCAACCACTGAAATTTAGGAATTATCATAATGAAGAGTTAAGGTTGATCTCCAGCTGCACCATCCCTGGTGTCTATGCTGTGTGGTATGCTCTTTAATTACACTGTGTCTTCATAATTTTTTCTACAAGTTTGTTATGTTGTCTAATGCATTGAATGGGATAAAGATCACAGGATGGTCGCTGTTCATCATCCTGAATGATGAAGATACTAAATTATATTCAGCTGTGAGTTTTCCTCACTCCCATTACTATACACAATCCATATCTATTCATTATTACATTGCTACTCCTGTTCTTAAAGGAGGCTCTGGGGGTCAGAGTGATTGGGGCTTGAACTATGAGGTTTCCACTAATTTTAAATATCTGACCTGAGACACACAGGATCTAAATTTTTAGGCGTGCCAGGTCCTGCTAATGACCTTTCAGCCACATCTGGTTTTCTGGACAGTTCGGTCTCTTGTCTTTTCTGTTGGGGAGACAGACAACCATTGTCTGAGTACAAAATACAATACAAACAGCCAATATATCCTTCTTCTACATCTGGTCATAGTCCAGCTGTTGAGCACATAAACCTTTCTCAATTATAAATGCTGCCCTCCACTTCACCCTGTGGTACATGCAAAAGGATGACTTTGGTTCCATATTGCCTCAGTGGCTGGTTTTGTCGCTTGTCCAAGCAGTCAGACACAAGTTACTGTAAATAAGGCTTTTGCTGTGCAGGAGTCTTCTCTCTTTTTACTCACTTTTGCTGAGAAGTTCCCCGCTTCTCCAAGAGGGGAAGTGGTTGATGTTAGGTCCTCAGATCTGAAATAACTGGCTACTGAGCTTGGCTCATGCTGTTTTAGCAAAGTCAGTATTTTAAGTTGTCTTTCATGTATTCAGGATACATATGCTTTTGACTTAGTTCTATCTATTGGTCTTCAGACCTTTAGAAAACCAGACCTCAAATCTCTGAAGTGGAGTACCGTAAAAGGAGGAATATGAAGTAGCCACTAGAGGAAAAGCATGATTTAAATTAATTCCTTGAACCACAGAATAACTATATGACACAGAGAGGGCATTTTATACACACATGCACACACACAAATTTTTCGGTGTGCTGCTTAGTTGCTATTTAACCAGAAGTTAATCCTTTCCTTTTCTTGATAACTAAGCCCAATGTACTAGTCCAATACTGAATTCCTCTAGCTCATCACACTCACATGCACTGTTTCTTTATGTGTTCCACTCAGGTCAGAGATGGAATAAAAAGAACTGTTTTTCATTACATTTACAAATTGTCATTCAGTTCCCGGGGAGAATGGAAGCGTGATGGCAGTTTAATGGGTAAGAAATTGTTCACATTTCTGGTACTGCTAATAGAATGTGTTATATTAATGGACACATTCCAGTACAAATAAAAACAGGATTCCAGTTCAGGAGATTTAGAATAAAATGTGTTTCAAAATTACTTGATACTCATCCCCAGATTGAATTGCTGCTGAAATGAGATTGAACAGATATCTGCAACCTTATCTTCAACCCTGTGTGTGTATAACCTGTACGGCACTAAACCAAGCATTCAAAATATCAGTTTTAATGCTAGAATTTGCTTTGTTAGACCACATTAGGTTGCAAGCAGCGTGTTCTAGAGTAGCTAAATGGCAACGTCAGCATGCAGTGGTCCTTGTGTTTGCAGCCCTTGGATTTAAAGAGATGAAAATGTTCGATCTCTTCCTTGTAATTTTAACTGCTGCTAGAGGAACATCCCATTTCAGTTAGACAATTGACATTGGTTTAGACAGAAAACCAGACTGGAGAATCTAAAATGCTGGTTTTTCCTTCCTTTTTAACATATCCTGCTGGCATAGTTACTTTATAACCAGTAGATACTTGGTCAAGTTAGGATTAAGATGGAGAAAAGAAGATTCTGTGAGACCAAAGACCAAGACCTTATTAAAGTAAGAACTTGGTCGGTACCCGTCAAGGGAACTGCACGGCATTACTAATCCATAGATACTGCAGAAAGGTACAAGAATCCTTATGGAAAACATCTACCTACTTAAATAAAAAGGACTGTAGGTTGGGGCAGTAGAAACATTGGAAGCATGGTACAGTATAATTCAAATTGTACTGTGCCTTTAAATTAGTATTAAAGCAAATAAAAATTGTATTTTGTCTGAACTCACCTGCTGTCTGTCCAAAAAAACGCACATGGCTTTGATATTACACTGGTGCCACTTTTCCATATCCTCTTTGCCACTGGAGCTGGCAGAGATTGGAACTTCGCACTACTGCCATCAACAGACTTTTCCCCTTTAATAATGGCAAAATTCTGGTTGTTACGATACACTAAGTTTACATTATCAGCCCTTCTGTCGGTAGGTTCTGCAATCTCCCACAGAACAGGAGTGTAGCTTTCTTCCCCTTCTACTGCACGTTCTTTTTCTACAGGTGCTTTGCCACACACAAATCTTCCTGCTGCTTTTTAGCAGAGACTTTTTCCAAAAGAATCCCCTTTTTTCTTTAAATTATGTGTTAGGGGAAAGGTAAGCATGCAAAAAAGAAAGTCAAACTCCTTTCTAATCTTACTGCAATAGACCTTTAATGGCTTTTATCATTTCAATACTGGAAAACAAATGTTAATATTAGAGTAACCGGAATTTAACCTCACAACACTGCTGTAAGGGGCGTACATATTATTATCTCCATTTACCAGTGGTAGCCTGAAGCATAGATAGATTTTTTTTGTCTGGCCCAAGGTCATGTAGAAATGCTGGAGCAGAAGTATAATTAGATGCAAGATATTCTGAGTTCTAGTCTAATACTTACTAGCTATCCTTTCTATGCCATTAATGGTAATGGGAGGCATTTATACTTACCTAGGAGAACACTAGCCTGAAGAAATGTTTTTTTTTCCAGGCATGGCAGACTAGAATCTTGTACTTTCTATGATGGTTCCTCTTGGCCTTAGCACACAGTTAGTTAAACTTGTCTGGGTTTAACCTCAGTAATAAAAACGTCTAAGAGGTTGCAAAGTGAAATTCCGCTCTCGGCAGTGCCGGCACAGTTAGCATTGTGAGGTTCCAGCTTGCTATTGCTTCAGTGTTCTGGATCACATATGTTCTGTTTAAAAGTAGGTTGGAATTTTCTTCCTACTGGTTTCAACTGCTGGCCTTCCAAGTCCATTTCAGAAAGAAAAAGTCAAGTCGCTTACCAGTGATCTATGCATCAACAATAACAGAGGTTATGTACGTGATATTTACTGTAGTCAGCTAATCTTCTGGGCCATGAAAGGTAAAATGACTTCTTGCTCTTCTGAAGGCTAAGAAAGACAAGGAACAAGAAAACCCTGATTAGTCAGAATGTCATAAAGGTATGGCAATAGATGAAGTCAAAGGAGATTTGTCATTCTTTTGTCATTGTTTTCTGTTGCCATTATTATTTGTTTGTATGTTTTCTGTAGCGGAGCAATGCTTTCCAGGCCTCTGCACTGCCAGAACTGACAGAACACAGGGGGACACTTCTCTAACTTCCTTCATTTGTTTTACAGTATGCAGTTACTTCCATGAGGTCCGACTAAGTAAAAGACTGAACTACAGCTATCAAAGCTCATATATAAGTTTTCCGTGCTTATACTTTCGACACCTGTATTCTTCATAAAAATGCACATTTTGTGTGCCTAAGATATAGATAGCTGCTGCAGGGATGTCGCAAAAGAAATCAGAACTTCAATTAAAATTTTATAAGAAAATAAAATCAATCTTAGATGGGCAAAATATTTCTTTGAAGCTTCACTAGGTTACTTTAAAAAAACCCTGTGAAGTCTCTGTATATCACAGGAATCTCTTTGTATTGCAAAAGATTGCCACTTACATGGAAATGAGATCTTTTATTCCAGCACAGCAAGTGATGCAGTTCCACTCACTGACACTGTGCCTGAAAACATCTCTATAAGATCTTTCTGAGATGTGAGGCAGTATTAAGGGGTGGGTTTGGTGGGTTTTTTGTTGGTTTGTTATTTTGCTGTTGTTCCAGTGACATGACACATCATTAAATTTATCACTATGCTAAAATATCTCTCTCCACGTAATTGGTAATGGTAGCAAAGAGGGGACCAAGCTCTTTGTATAAGACATACATTATACACTAAATAAAGGTTGTTATAATCTAGTTGCTAATAAAACTCCACAGGAAATCAGGTGAATCACATAATTTATTTGTCCTTGCTGAATCCAGAGAGAAAGGACATAATAGTTTTGTATAGTAATGTCATCCAATAGATGGCAGTATCATCTTTATAGTAAAATACTTTTTTAGCCAGTACAGAGACATTTGGGATGAATTTCAGCTTCTGGCTGCCAATTGACAAAAGAAATATGGGACTTTTTGTTTTAAAAAGTGGCATTATAGGAAAACATAGCAGAGAGCATCGTTTTCTAATGGGACTTTTGTCAGTTCTACTTAATACAATCACAATTTTGTTCATTGGGAGTATTGCTCTTCTCACTAATCAGGATTAAAAAGTACAGCTTGAATGGTTCCAAATGATCATTGATTCCTGACTATAAAAGACTTTGTTTCTGTTTATTGAACAAAAGCTTAGAAAGAGGAAAGCTCCACTCTACTATTAGAGTTAGAAGTATGTATGGAGATAGCGTACATGCCTGTGAACTCACATGGCCGTGCACACACACACACACACACACACACGTGTGCAGTCTTCAAGCTGTCAATTGAGAAGAAACATCCTTTTCTATAGGAAAAAGTGTTTCTAAATATACTGTTGTTGCATAGCTATTATTTTGGAAAGAAAGATGAACAGATCTGCATATGAATGCAAGTTCTCATGCTAGGAAAGATGAATCTATATAGGTCTGAATTCTTGCATTAGGCAAAGATGAACACTAGAAACATGAACACTTCAAGATCAGAGATAACTGCAATTATGAATAATTTATAACTTTGAGAACAACAATTATTTCCTAATTTAGAGGAAAATTGAACGTTAGGTGACTGATCTTTAAATTTTATTTGAAGAAAATACTTTCCTTCAAACTCATTGACCATTCTGATTGCCAGTTCTGCTATATTTAGAGCAAGAAAGATATCTTCTTTGGAAATATAAACAAAGGCAATTTTGTGATCACTTTCAGAATAATCTCCTTTTTCTCAGATTGAAAAAGTCATCAGTCCACTAGGTGCTTTGTCTTATCTTAGGTAACTATTATGGATGCTTCTAATTTATGATTCAGAAAATAACAGAAAGTGATTACCAGAACCACCCCACCACAGACACAGATGAGAGTGTTATTATTTTCTCAGTAATAACCAGACTACATAACACAGACTGTCAGTCCATTCTACTGAGTATAATTATTACACTTCAAATAAATCCAGCTGTATATGTAGATCTATATATGATTCTTTATGGTTCCTAAAATAGATCAGCAGTATTTAAAGGCAGTTAAAAAAATTAAACTTTAATTTGAAAATTATATTACTCTCTATCAGAAGAGCAAAGCTTTCTGTTCAGCATATCCCGTGACATTTTATGTCCTTCCCCCACCGAAATACCTTGACTTTCAACAGGGCACTTTGCATTAAGCAGAGAAACCCCTATGCACCCATAATTACAGACAGTTGTTAATTATTGTAAGTAGCGCATGATTTTGGAATAATTAAAACCATGAAATCCATTCTGCAATACTGTTCTGATTTGAAAAAGGAATTTTTAAATTATGATAACTCAGATGAAAATATAACCTCTCTTATTGACAAGTTAAATCACATAAAGCAAGGAACAGTTGGCTGAAGTCTGTTTCCTTTTTAAATGTTCTCTAAAGAATTGATGAGCTACAGTTCAAATTGATGCTTGATGCTTAATTAGTCATGTATGGAATTACTATGCAATGATTGTAGCAACATGTAAACTATTAGCTAGTACATGGTATGTTCTTAAGTTTATAGTGTAAGCATAGGAAATAAAAAAGGCAGTCAGAAGCAAAATGAAACTCAGATTTGTGAAATTCTGCGAATATGTGGTAGAGAACCTAATGGCTGTTCAGTTCCTATCCCCATCTTCCAGGAAAGCTATGGTAAAAATACTAATGAGCAATTGAAATTATAGAGCAACAGAAAGACTAATGTGGGAGGAGACTACAGTTCTTTTACTGAAGGTGAGCGGAGGACATGAGCAGATGCATTGGGGACTATTTTGTAATGTGCTTGCCTTGTTGTATTAATTTCAGTAGTGAGGGGTGTGTCTGTCTCCTTGCACTCTGTATCGCTGTGGTTTGATACAGAAGCAGTTGAAGACACAGAATAGGGGTAAATCCTTCAGCGGAAGGGAAGGGAAAAAAGAATAGTCTTGCAGAGACCATTTTAGCTCCCCAAAAGGTCCCTGAATCAGGACAACACAGAAAGTGGTAAAAAACCATTTGTTTTCAGTTCAAGAACTGTACCTTCAAGTGATGAGTCTCCCGGGAAATAAAAGACGTGATGTAGGACTCTATTTGTACAAAAAAGTGAGGGTAATTGCTTTGGTTGGCATTGATCCCACCAAATTTTAAGTACTTAATTGAGGATCCTAATTAAGAGCGTAGTTGTCCTAGGTTCTTGAATAATCAATAGAGAGAAGCTTCTAGAGGGCAATTCAAGTCTTGCATTAACTCAATCACTGCAGGAGTAGCAGTCTTTCTCCGCTGAGTCTTAATCAGCTTTTTACTAACAAATGTTAGTTAGGTTGCTTCACATTAGAGAGGATGAGGGTAGACCTTTAGTTTTGAAAACCAGACTCTTGAAGTGGTTCATTTTTTCTTTTCATGCCATACAGGAAATTGTTCTTTCCTCCATCTGCCTTTTCTGCTACTCTTTAAATTGAGCTGCTCTTCATGTTTGGGTGAATATACAGAAATCAAAACATTTGACTCAGAACAGGATTTCCAAGGAGGAAAAAAAAAAGGAAACAAAATCGCAACATCAGTTCCTTAATGCGTCTGAAGAAGTCCACTCTTTTCTTGAAGACCTTTAGACAGAGGCATGAAAGGTAATGGACCACCTACTCTCTGTCTTGAACTGAGCGCTCTCAGGGTATTTCATCCTTAAAGCAATTTGTGGTTGTTCTTGTTTTCTAGGAATGTTGTCATTCTGAGTTATATATGCGCACTGAACTCTCTCTCGTATTCGCAAACATAACCTCACTGCAGATAATAACCTGTGATGGAGTTATTTGCTATTTTTGAGCAATTACTTTAATAATTTCTTGTGTTCCCCGCTCCAAATTCCTTGCTGTTATCAAAGCACAGAGAGTCTCAGACCGCAAGACAGGAACTGCAGACAGACTTGATGAGACACTGACATCCATCTCAGCTCGACGTTCAGCTGATGAGATCAAGAATTTTCTGTTCCCTGCCTTTAGCACCTAAAAAGAACTGCAGGTTTCATGTGAGGTTTTTGAATTGGTTGGACCAGGCTGGGCTTTCACTCTAAGGTCTGGCTCAGGTTGTTTAAAGAGGTACAGGCTTTTTTTTTTTCTTCCCCCCTTAACAAAAGAAACAGAACATCATTTTTAGATGCCTGAAGGGTTGGCTGTCTGACTCACAAACCAACCCATGTAATCAGCTTCAGAACTTAATAACATTGTTCAAGTGAACAGGGATACAGGCTGCAAGATTAAAGAGAGTCAAATGCACATAACAGCTCACTTCAACTCTGCAATCAGACAGGTAATTATTATTTCTCAGGATGCCATAGTCCAGCAATTATAAAATTTAAATATTAATTTTAGAAGTCTTAATTATAGCAACCAGAATAGTTCTGTTCAAAATAGTCCCAAAAATAACTTAGCAAGAAGCTAATAGCAATTTACCTGATTGAGGAACAGGTAGAGATTTAATTAGAAATGGAAAATGCAGTTTGCTTCTATTTGCATAGTAAATAGAAAAAGAACTTGCTCTTTTGGGGGAAGTTTTTACTTGTTTTTCATTATGGATATAATAGGTTATCAACAAATTCACAAAAAATACAGTTCAATTGATGAACATAAACATATGATTTGCATTGATTTATGCCTGATCTGTGTCTATTTTATTTATCTGTAAATATCAGGTAAATAGATTACAGTATGTAAACAAAGATTTTTTACAGTCATCCATTTTCTGATGTATGGGAATAACATAGTGTGCTAATTTACTTCTCAATGTAAATCTCGTTTTAATCATGCCCTTCACTGGGAAGTAGATAGTACGTAGTTTTCTCTTTTTGTCTCCAACAGTGGTTGTGCAGTGAAAGCTCACATGCTGGTTCTATGGCTAGCACATCCAGCGTGGTTTCATGTCTTCACACTGCTGCTAAGAAGCTGCCTATACTGACTCTCAACAGCAACCCGATTGAAATGTATTACTAGTAAATTCAATGGTATTACCAACAGCACTAATCCGGAAGACCACGCCGTCATAAACACATAACAAATAAGGTTCATTGATTAAAACTGTAGAATTTAAAGACTGCAGCTGTGATCTGGTCCGACTGTGCCAGGTTCCATAGACCCTGCTGTGGAGACTTCACATTATAGATAGACAAAACAAAACAAGAGCATATACTACCCATTTTACAAAATGGGAAAACCAAGTCATATAAAATTTAAATCATTTGTTTTACATCCTGCCGAAGAACATTTCTTGATCCTTTTCTGAACTACACTGTTTCACTTAATTCAGATCTTTTCCCCCTTTCATGCGCTATATTGAACTATCAGTCATTTTCCTTCCCTTCTTTACTGAGCACAGAACGAGCTCTTTCTTTTTTTCTCTCCTTTCCCCCCCGCCTTTTTTCTTTTTATTTTTTTCCCCCCCCAGTTGTCAGGATTTACCTTTCAGGATGTCATTCACAACCCAATGACCCCTTCTCTGAGCTACCAAAGCTATTATATGTCTGAGCTGGTGTGAGAATTGTTGCAATACTTCACATTAGTCTTAATTTACCTCTTTGATGGATACAGCGAAACTGTTTTATGATAAATGACTTGTATCCATTTATCCAGTGTAGATGTTTGCTGTACAGCGGAGAGGATACTGAGAATCTTATACTGTTAGAGTTGGTGTTAGGTGCTCACTCAACAGTTTAAGTAGATGCATATTTATTTGCCTGTGTTACCCAAAGAGAAACTTGAAGGAAAATTATTTTATTGTCCTTAGAGATTTTTCTGAGCTTAAAGACTCAATACTGTGGGCTTGGAGGTAGAAAAAAGAAGACCAAGCAGATTAAATACTTTTTAGCTTGGCAATTTTATTATTTTACTGAGACTGGGATTAAAGTATTTGCTCCAGGAAGTAATTACTAAATGCAAGGTAGAATAAGACTTGAAGAGCGTGAGAGAGAACAGTGAGTGGGGGACACTGGAAAAATGAGGTTCAGTCCTCAAAACTAAATCACCTTCTTTGTGCACTAACAATAGACAGCTGGGCCTTCTGCATTGCTTTTGTTCATCGTGACCATAAATTTTATTCTGGGCATGAGATATTTGGCGGATTTTAGTGATTGAATTTCTTCGTGAATGAACAATTTCTGATGAAAACGTTGAACTGGAGAATTTCTGACTGGCTGTAGGCACTAGAGGGAGTTACTTCAGATCTATATGGTATCAGTATACTACCCAGCAACCATGCTCCACCCTTAAAAAAACAATGGTTACTTTTTTTGCTGCAGCTGAATTAATCAGCAAAGATTCAGTGGAAATGGTGGCAGTAAATTGCATAAGCTGTGTGTTGCCCCAAGCCTTATCTGAATTAATCTTCTCTGAGCTATGTGTCCTGAATTTAGATCACCATACTGGCCTTTTTTGTAAATACTGTAGAAAATATAGAATACAAATACTGTGTGGAATAGAATTTCAAAATAAATGATCTGTTGACTCCTCTTTAACACTAAACATGCCTCCTAAAAATAGAAGGAACCTTTCATGGTTTTGGAAATGGCTTTTCATGATCCCTGATAAATTATTCCCTCTTTCTGGAAGTAGAAACCAAGAGAATGTCGTTGATTGCCATCAAAAAGTGGTATGCTTTAAAATTTACACCATTGGTCAGAAAATCACTTCGGGACTGAGAAAGCTGCATATGTTACCAAGATTAGTTTATATAGCTCTCACTTACAG
Organism: Buteo buteo; assembly: GCF_964188355.1. Lineage (NCBI taxonomy): Eukaryota > Metazoa > Chordata > Aves > Accipitriformes > Accipitridae > Buteo > Buteo buteo. The sequence continues at coordinate 75,869,865 of NC_134171.1, read as the reverse complement.
TGGTATCTTATTTTATACAGGTGTTGAAACAACTCAGCAATGGAAATAGACAGAATAAATATACCATCTAAAATAAAAAAGGAATAGTCACCAAAACCCAAACGGCTTTCTCTGACAGTGCTTGAATGTACCATCTGTTTGCATTGCATTATAAATTGATGTAGAAAATTGATATGCAGTGCTATTTCTGGGTAGCTTCTCATTTGCATTTGCTTTTGTTAAAAATGGGCTGAACTGAAAACCATCACGCTGAAACCCGCCAGACTTTGGAAGGAAGCGTTCAAACCAGCCTGGGGTGTTCCAGCCCAAGCCTGGATCCACAGCTAAATGGTGCAGCTGCCCACATATGTATAGCGTGCTAAAGCACAATGTTGGATCTAGACACCACACAGCTTGTCAGATGTTCAGGCTCCTGATCCAAATTGTCCACTTTTATTTAGGACCGTAACAATTGAATCATTATAATGACATAAGGCTTACCACCTAGCTACATTAAATAACCATATAATCAGTTAACTCAGGCAGCCAATGTGTAATAGCAGTAGTATGGTTACTTTCAAGCAATACCAAGAATACGGACTCAGTCATCTTTGACTTAATATGTGCAGTACAATGAAATCTCTAAAAGAAAACAGGGTAACAATTTGCCATGGCCATGGTTGTGATTAATCTCAATGTAAATCACTATCCCAAAGTAACATTTCATCCCACGGCTGGGGGAAACTGAGTTACAGCTTCCTAACCCTGTATTATAGTCCAAATCACTCGCAGGCAGAAATGGAATAGCCAAAGAGCTCCTCAAACCTAAGCCGGTGACATATTGTCTCTGTTGGACTCTATGCTGGGCAAGAACAGATCTAAATGAAACTCCTCCCTGACATCCACTTCTTTCCCTGCATGACATGTATTGGAGAGGTTTAAGAGACAAGAGGTGTGGGAATCAGCTCCAAAACCGACGTGTCTGTGGTGGATATGTCTATCCCCATGATCAGATGTATTTGTGAAGCAAGCATTTACGTGATTTTGCTTCACAGCACAAGGAGCTTTGAATGTCTACTTTATTCCATAAAGCTACATGCCATCTTTCCTGCCCCCTAATAATTCTGAAATAAGATTCTTCTTTGGTTTAGCCCTCTCCATTCATTATTATATTTATTTTATGAGCTTCTGGAAAGAAGAGAAAGGAGAATTCAGCAAAGATTGAATTTGCTCAAAGAAACTTCTTGTTTTACTATTTGAACATACTGTTGAGTAGGGATGCTAGAACCAGTGTGAACGCAAACCTTGCTGTGCTGTGTATTTGTATTTCTGGAATTTAGAAAATTTTCATTCAAAATTACAAACGCAGACAAGGCTGAGCTCTTCTCAGAACTGTGGGATACAAAGTGAAGGATTGTCTGCACAATTACCGAGAGCCATGGCAATAATATCCACACCTCTGCAGACCAGTAGGAAAGGTAATTTTGACGGCAGGCCAGCAATGTAGAAGGGATGTGAGTTCATGCTGACTTACCACAGGAAAATTTGGATCCATCATTCCACATTCTGGGCTTGAGCAGCAGCCTGGGAGGCACTGGGTATTAAAGCCAGCATGTGGCCCCAGACTAGCAGGAGGAGCAAGGAAAAGGAAAGGTTAATTTGTCTTCCCTATGTTCTCCACCCTCTGTCTGTGTAGACCTTAAATACTTGGGTTCTAGGTTGTTATGTTATAATATTTGCATTACATGTGATAAGGTGAAAATCCAGATAAATGCATAAATAATAGATATTTGAAACTCACTGCTTTCCATTTACTAAAAGATGCTCGTTACTTCTTTATATTACTTGTTAATGAACTGGAACTTTTTCCTTGTAAAAATCTCAACTGGTATTGCTTGTCGATCAAGCCACTGCTTTTTAAAATGTTGAGGTCATAGCCATCAAAAAGTTCTGTATTAATTACATTATATTTTTTCGTTACCTTGCCATGCCTTGCTGACAGAATGCCAGAGAAGGAAGAGGTCAAAATTAATATATTTACTGAGAAACTGCAGAATTAAGCCTGCTATGCATTTACTTTAAAGAACCTGTAAGTATAGAAGACAGTGAATCTGGAAGCGGAGATACAGTGAATGCAAGGTAAATTTAGCATTTGTTGTAAATATCTAATGTTACTCTACCTTTTTTGACAAATGAAGTCTAAAGGGTATATCTTGCAAAAAAAGAAAGTATAGTCTCTTTGTTCTGATTGTATATAAGGTATTGGGTAACAACATGAATATTGCTATTAGGAAAAAGCAAAAATACCATGGTATAATGAACACAAATTATTGTGGATAAATTGCTAGTATAATTTAGCCGCAGGTTTGTGACAATACGAGGGACCTCAGCTGTTTGTCTTAAGGCTGTAATTCCAAATGGTGTTGAAACTCCCGTTGATTTTAATGTTGCTTATGTGTAGCTGAGTCACTATCAGCTTTTACACCACATTGAACTTGCTGCAGGTGTTCTTTCTAAAACTTGTGCTTTATAATCTACTTTCTGGACAGCATAGTGTATGACAGCATCAGTGTCAGTCTGTTTGCAGTCTATGAGGTATATTCCTTTTGGGGAATTGTATAGTCCTATTTCAGTCATATCTATAGGGACACAGATGCTGTCTGCTGCAGAAAAGAACTTGGTGATATTTCTCCCTGCTTGTAAAACTGTGTTTGTAATCACAGGTTGGGGCCTGCCTTGTGTCTTTACCGTGGCTTGCTCTTGCTTAGTTGTATCCCCTGAAGTGTTTGCACTGGCATATCTGAAAGATGTGAATATCAGAGAAAGAAGTTGGTTTTGCAATGACTCTTCTCCCTGCACTTAATAGTGCTTTCTTTTGTAGGTACACTGGGCAGAGGAAGTATAAACCAACCTTAACAGATCTTTTCCTCTTTAGATAGTACACTTTTCCCTTCTTTGAGTATTCTGCTTCAGTGCTACCACCTAGGTTAGCTACCACCTGAAAATGAATGGATTGCTTGTGATTTCCGAGGATTTAACTCAAACTGCTAGTAACCCTTCGGGGGGACAATGGGACACAGATCTTGTGAACACTTAATTAAATCATATTTATTACATTAGTAAGTTTTCAAATGCTGTTGGATCAGAGAGCAGGAAAATGATAAACTGTGAAACTAAATAGTTCTATTTACCATTGCACATACCTGCCTGTGAGCTTTGAAGACTACCTAGACATAGGCTCAGGTCAGTATAAGCAAAGGTAGCAGATTACAAGTTTTCTGAAAAGAAATGCTCTTTCATTTCCCTCTCTTCCTTTTTTTTCAAAATGTTAGTTAGCAGGGCCTGTGAAATTTTGCTTTGTAGGCCATAAAATTGAAAGGAACAAACCTGGTACCTCATCACAGCTTGTATGGTTAACTGAAAAGTTATTGAGGCTGAACATATAAAGGACTGGATAAACAGGATTTTTTGTTACAGAGGAGTGGATGAATCCAGAAGTTTACCTGAAAAATGGCAAAACACCCAATGAAAGATTCATACTGGATGTATGTGCTTTTTATAAATATTCCTGATTAGGGATTTATTCAATTAAATATAGTATGGACACTGCTGAATATACTTTTGAAAGGACTGAACATCGGAAGATCTTTTTTCCCCTTGGTTCTTTGTAAAGAGCACAGGGGAACTGTTAGGTGTTTAAATGTATAAAAATGCAAGCTTATCTAGTTTATTCGATAAACACAAACCAGTTTCCACCCCCCTTTTCACAAAGTCCTACAATAATCAATAACTGAATGTTGTTAAGAACTCATTTCTCAATAGAGAAACACAGTAAAACAGAGAATAAATTAATTGTCCAAGGTCACAAAAAGAATCAGTGACAGAGATGTCAATGAAATCAATACGTAGCAGCTTCTTTTTAATATAAATGCTACTCTGTCTTTTATAGGCTTAACCTGATACTATCCTGAGATTATGCAATCTTTGGTCAAGAAAAAACTTAGCCACGTTTCCTGCTCCAGATTTTCTGTTATAAAAATGGTAGCCATGTTATGTTAAGGACTCAGAATCTATAGCTTGTTAGAGATTTTCCTCCTCACTAGAAGCTCTAAAAATAAAACAACTTTAAATCAGTGCTAAAGTAACATTAAAGTGGTATTGATCCTATTGAACAATGAAAGTGTATATGTTTGTGGCTATCTTATCCATCAATAAAATGTATAGACAAAAGAAGCTTGCAATCCTCGTAGCTGTTGACAGAAGCAGCAAGAAAGCATTACCAAAATGGAGACTTTTTTTGATCATTTATAAGCTAATATCTTTCAGGGGACTGTCAGTCACTGTTTCACCTCGAAGATATAAATGTGGAAGGTTTGCTGCCAACTGATAAGGAACTGCCAATGTATTCCTCCCTCTTGCATGCGAGCTTCTTCAACTTCTGGAGTGGCCAGCAGCTGGGAATAGCTACTCAATGCTGAAAATTCAAAATAATCCATTTTCCTCTTCAGCAGGTGTTTTTTTTCTATTGAGCCTGCAAAGGAGTTGGAGAAATAAGATCTAAAGTAGATATATTTCAAGCTGAAATAATCTCTACAATGTCTTTAACCATTTTTCCAGCTCCTGAAGATCTCGAGTCACGCACTCTATCTCTCAAGACCAATGTGATGACTCTCCAGCTAGCTGAGAGTATGCCTCTTGGCACTGCAGCTGGCAGTGGCACCCTAGGAAATGATGCCACAAGAATTTACTACTGTTTCACTCCTGGAGAAGTGATCCTTTGAAAAAGAGGAAGGTGTTTGGGTGTAAAGTTAGAAAATCTTGTACTATAGCCACACTTGTTCTACAGAAGAAGTAATGAAAAAAGATTTCAGTTTTGCAGGCTGTCAGAGTCATAGCTTTTACAAGCACTAAGAGAACACCATGAACTTGAAATCTAGTCATTCTTGGAAATGTTAGAAGCATCTTACCTACTAGAGGGTCTTGTCAGCCAATTTTTGTAGAATTACAGTTACCCTTTCCCATTTTTTTTCCTTCTACCATTGTAGGGAAGGACACACAAAACTACAAAACTAACCTGTCGCATGTGGAGAGAGCAAGTAAAATAACTACACGTAGTCTATCAACAGGAAAAAATAAATAGAAATAAATAGCCTTTTTAACAAACAAAAAATGGAGAAATTATTTCCTTGCTAATCTCCAAAGTCTATAACAATGTTAAAGGTTGCATCTAATAACATGGGGAAACTAATAAGTTGGCTGTATCTCTTTAATTTTTTCTAGCATAATCTACTGAAAAAAAGTATTTGTCTTCCAAAAAAACCTATGTTAGATGATAGTAGATTTTGAAATTATGTAGACAAATATGAATATGTCAATGGCCATAGAAGTGAAAGTATTACCAGTCACTGCTTTTGTGATGTCTTTTCTAATGTTTAACCTTTGGGGAATAACTGATTAAATACTAAACTATATCACCTTGTAAGGACACTTTAACAAATCTGTTTATCTTCCAAGGACGTTAATGTGCATAATGCAAGGAAAGAATTCCTAATCTGAACTGTGGGAAGTGCAGGCAGGCAGACATCCGTACCTTCACTCTTTCATTAAAAATTATAACTGGAGACATTATTGGAAAGAAAAAAACCTCAATAAAATCTTTCTGGGTGCTGAATGGTAGACACAGCATTTATTGGGAAAATGCTAGACACCTTGAACAGTGCAAATATCAATACAACCTCTATCAGAATAATGTCCATTGCTTTTAATTTAAATTCTTTTGGTTTTGAATCCTGAGTGACTGGCTCAATCATTATTTTTATACTCAGTCACTTGTACCATGCTGGATGGCTCAAGTTAATATTTTATTTTTATATGTCAGATATAATTTATCTTGAATAGTATCATCTAGTCCTGCTTTACTTTGAATGATTTATTACAATATTTTTTCAGTGTTTGATTAGGTAACATTTAACATTGAATTCCAAACCTGTCATATTGCCTCTTTTAGGGATGATCCCGGAAATACTTACAACCAGGCATCATTTATTCTGTGTAGCCCAATTAAGTGTGCTGGGAAGATACCTGGTTACAAGCTCTGTGAAATGTTTGTCAGACTAGGACTTTAAATTTTAAGCATTTCAGACCAAAACAGTTGCATAGTGTCATGCAAATGCAGAATTCTACTATTTGCACATTATTTAACATTACATAAGTACGCTTTCCACTATAAAATACATTACAGATTTCTGAGAGAGAAGACACTGTTGAAAAGTGACATTTCTAGAATCTAGGAAGGGGCTCAATCATTTAGCTTCATAGTTTTTGCACAGCTTGTATTTTCATAATCTCTGCAGTCTTTAGAGATGAAGATTTGCTGATATTTTTAGTCTTAAATCTCTTCTATTCTTATTGATTGCATTAATGCATTCTTCTATTAGTAAATAATTCCATTTGTATGCTTCATTCACAAAGTATTCATGTGCACTGAACTCTGACCCAGTCATCAAATCAAGTGAGCCTGTGTATTAACTCCTCCTATGTCTATTCATAGGTATCATTCTGCCCTTGTACTGCTTAGTGATAATTTGAAAAAGTTGGAACTTCGCTTTTATATGCCTTTATGTCATTAATATCAAAAGTAAAGAGGTGGAGACCTTGCCTAATTAACTTCTTAATAGCTTCAAAAAGATCTATTAACTGTCTGTTCAATATCTTTGGCCAAATCTCTGCAGTTGTCAAAGGGAGTATGGCTTTGTATAAAATCTGTTGATTTATCCTAGCCAAACATCATGCCCACAGCATCTGCACCGTCTATTTTTTGTACTTCGATGTAGTAGTAAAAATAATTTCCAAGCTAGTGTCCACAGCTGGTTCAGAAATGAATGAAGGTTTTAAATCAGATTCATAAATACAAGTACATTTCTGAGGACAGGTGTCAAATTTTGAATAGTTATGCTCCAGAGTGGGCTACTAATCATTCGTCATGAGCCTTCTAGCATCTTCTGGTTAATTGTGCAAATGTTCATAAGTCTCAGATGTTTTAATTATTTGAGATGGATCAATTACACATCTAAGAATTCCTCCTGGACATGTGGGGCGGGGGGGAGGGGGGACGATTTGTTATTATTTGCAAGAAGAATGTCAGCCAATACTAAAATTGAAATAGTGCAGCAACCACCCACTATCCAAATCTGAGAACACATAAACCAAACCATAAGTAGCCTGAAAATTAGTTTTCTAAACTGTTCCAGGAGAGCTTACACGTAGCAAATGTATTAAAGACAATGAGACTTTGCTCATGAACAATTCATAAATCTAATAGAACTAAGTTGGTAACAAATATTATTCATGCAAAAGAGAGTGATAGCTCTATTAACTTCCAGTCATCAAAGTACATGGAAAGTTCTGCATACGGCCGTGCTCTTCAAGTCTGTCCTTATTTGGCTTCTGCAGAGTTAAATTGTGACTGAAATTAAATAACTTTGTTTACAGTTTTTCTGGGTAGCCCTAGGCTTTTCTTCATGTAATGAGTATTTCTTGGCTTCGTGAAGTATAGGACTACACATAGAATCATAGAATCTTTTGGGTTGGAAGGGACCTTTAAAGGTCATCTAGTCCAACCCCCCTGCAATGAGCAGGGACATCTTCCACTAGGTCAGGTTGCTCAGAGCCCCGTCCAACCTGACCTTGAATGTTTGCAGGGATGGGACATCTACCACCTCTCTGGGCAACCCGTTCCGGTGTTTCACCACCCTCATCATAAAAAATGTCTTCCTTTTATCGAGTCTATATCTACCCTCTTTTAGTTTAAAACCATTTTCCCTTGTCCTATCACAGCAGGCCCTGCTAAAAAGTTTGTCTCCATCTTTCTTACAAGCCCTATTTAAGTATTGAAAGGCGGCAATAGGGTCTCCCCGGAGCCTTCTCTTCTCTAGGCTGAACAACCCCAACTCTCTCAGCACATAGAGCAGTTCCACAGACCTCTGCCATGTAAAACACAGGAGGTCTGTTCTTCTCTCACGTATTTCTATGGACAGCTTCTGTGGGTTTGCATGTGAGACTATAGAACCACATTGAAGATGGCTCCGTTAGCATGTAGGAAAGATTTAACACTGGGAATTGTTTATGTATTAGCTGCCTTGTCAATTAAGTGCTCCTGATCTTTAAAAGTAGATCAGAACTTTTCCTTTTTCCTATGTTTTTGATACTGCCAACTCTGATTCTTTTCTTCCGCTGTGATTTTGACTGTAAATTTGCTTGCCGGTTTTTCTTCCTGTAGTGGTTTCCATGCAGGTTGTTCTTCAGTAAAGAGAAAATGATCCTCAGTTATTCAGATGTTGTGAACGTTTACTGAGCACTATTTTACTCTGTTTAAATGTTCTATGCTATTTGATGCTCATTTTTAGTTTCATCCAGTATTTTTCACTTGTTTTAGCAATCACAGTGATTTATGTTTTCCTTCTGCTTTCCAAATGCTTATTTTAGAGACAGATTTTATTTTGAATATGGTTAAATGCTTAAACTTATGGGAACATATCATGTCAGGGCTATTTTGTATACTCCATTTTTCTGGGGAAATGCAGAATATTTAATCTATCCCTACCCTTCAGTTACTATAGAGTTAATGCAGTTCCTGCATTTTGGTGGTATCTAGAGACCCTACCATGGGTGAGAGCCCAAGCTGTTTTAACTTTCATTTTTATGAAGCGAGGTTTCTGGGCATCCAATCTTGTAAGTCAATTCTTTTACCTTTTGTGGGTTACCTTGGAAATTGCACAGCTTCTAAAATCAGGCCCAGTGCAGAGCCGAGCAGCTCCAGAGGGAACGCAAGGAGGGGTTATTCTGTAAGAGAGCACTGCAGGAATGCTCAGAGGGATTGAGAGCACATCTAGGAGAAAAGAACCCCAGAACTAGGGTTGGTTTTTCTAAAGGAGAGTAAAAAGGAGACACACTAACAGTTTTCAAATATGTAGAAGATTATTTCAAGATCTAAAGGAATGACCTATTTTTCACGTCCACTGGCATACAAAGAAATAATGGCCTGAAATTGCACCAAGGGAGATCAGTTTAGATAGTCAGAAAGCCTTTCTAGTGCCAGGAGAGTTAAGCATTGGAATGGGTTACTCGTGGAGGTTGTGGGACTTTCCTCACTGGAGGCTTTTTAGCACAGGTTATGTTAAATATTGTCAGACATGGTTTTCATATAGTTGCTAATGCCATAGGGTTGTGAGGGAGTCCTATACAAGCAAGAGGCTGAATTATATCAATTGATCAGGGGTAAATAGTGCTCAGATATTGAAGCCAGGAGCGCGTATGCCAGTCTGAGCACGTGGAGTGAGTGAGCGTATGGCCTTTGTACTGGCCTTTTACAACTGCTTGCTGCAGATTTCAATTTGAGTTACATCTGACTGGTAAAGACTATCAAACAGGTATATAAATACAAAGCCGAGGGAGGCAAATATTTTTTTAATACCCGTTTTGTTTCTGCAATTCCTGTAATTATAATTTGATAAGTACATAAATGTGTGTGCAAAGTGTTCATTTAGCTGTAGCCTCAGTTTGTATAATCTGGATATAGACTGCAGGTCAGCACAGTTTATGTTCTGTCATGATCTGAATAGATGAAGGAAAAGCTAATAAAGCAAAGATGATGAGGTGAGAGAGATATATATGTGTGTGTATATATATATGTATGTACATATTAGCCAATACGACAGTTGCTTGTAGTGGTCAAAAAGTGCATACTTTGGTGTTTTCACATTTTTAGAGACTTGTTGAAATGCATAGCTTAACAGGGCTCTCTTTTCAAATTAGTTGTTACACAGTGAAAATCAAATTTAAAATTCACAAAATTATTAATGGCTAATTGAGGGCTACTGAGAGACGAAAGTGTCCTAGATGGTTGCAAATTATTCCAGTGTCACTGTCTACTTCTCTGCTCCGATGCTTTGAAATGAGTCAGTAGTCAGCTTTAATTTGTTCAGTTTAATTAAATTCCACCTGAATAAATATGTGTTGCACAAAGCTGAAGGAGATGCTGAAATTTCCTGGATGATGTATGCAGCTGAGATCCAATTTGATAGTATGCGGCATTAGATTGTAAGCTACTCTCTTCCACAAAGGTGAGCACCGTATAAGCACTTAAATAATAGTTTAGGTGAACCTGTAAGGAAAATAATATAAAGAAGGCAAAGAAAAATTGCATGCAGAAGAATATTTTTGAATATGCTGTCATTATTCTTAGAATAACGAAAGTCATCAGTAGATCAGAAGTACATTTCACTTTCAAAACACAGTCCCATTAAGATTAGCAGCTTGTTTACTTAGCCTGATACTGTCCTGTCTACCCATTACATTAATTAAACAACTAGTACTGTAATCAGATAGCACAGTAGTTTCTGCTAAGATGTCTTGCCTTTGGTAGAATGAAATTTATGAATTATATTTGTCTATGTGATCTGTGATGTAAGGAATTCAAATAAAAGCTGGGTCATTGTCCTTCTTTTTCTCACTCAGTGCCAAATGGACCAAAAATACTCTGCCTCTCCCAAACATCCTGGCCCACAGCTAACTCATCAGCTGTGAGATTAAGGACAAAAAAACTCCAAACCAAAACCCAAACCAACACTCACCGCCCCCCCCCCGCCCCCGGAAAAAAAAGCAAAACCAAAAAAAAACTCCACCAGAAAAAAAAAAAAACCCCCAACAAAAAAAACCCAACAAAACACCAACCACAAGTAAATTAGAGGATCAGTTGAGTTTGGCCAAGGATTGAGTCAGTACATCCTCACATCATGTGTAATGCTAGTGGCCCAAACCTCTTACTGAGTTCACTCTCTTAACTGTGTTCTGGCTGGTAACACCCTTCTCAGAAGGCAACAATCAAAATGGGAATTAATTCCTTATAAAGTCTTTTCTGAGAGCATTTGATTTACTTACCTGAGATCATGCTGACTGGCTAGAGTAAGAGAATGGTATACCGGTATTTTGGATCACAAACAGTGCAATAATTGTATACAGTTCATAAGGAATAAGCAGATTAACATTACTGAATCTGCCCAACAGCCCATCCAAAGTAGGAGTGCATAGTAAGATTCTGCGAAACTAAGCCTAACTGACTGATGGAAGCATGTTGCCCAACATATCGTACGTGTTTAAGCAATGGAGAAGCATGGATCCACATCGTGCAGGTAACCAGTGCTTACAGAGGCCAGGAGCAAAACTTGTCCTTTCACGAAATGAAATAGATAATTTTGAAATTCCTCTTCTCTTGTACTTTATTTTACAATAGTAACTCTCCTTCAGGAGCTGCATAAAGTTCATTCTCTTGTATGAATTTACAATACATTACTGTAACTTCTACATCAGTGTAATTATCTGAGCCCTTCCTTGCAGGGAAATTCACATGGACTCCATTTCCTCTCTACATGCTCCTAAGGTAATATTCCTTGTTACTTTATTTAATTTCACTGATTCATATGTTCAGATCTATACCTTTCTTTCTCCTGAATCCTTGCTTTGCAAGATCTGTTTGGCCTAGGACAGTCTTCCAAAGGGTATATATACATTACTGCCTGAAAGATTCAAAGCATGGCTGATGAAAAGTAGTGGCAGGTAACTAATGATTTCAGAGATTACTCCCACTATATATGTTTTTGTAAATTCCTGTAGGCAAGAAATTTCTTTAGTGATTGAGACATAAATAATTGTTTATTATATTTTTTCATTATGGTGATACTTTCATTATAATAAGTTAAAACTTGTCTATAGTTTTACTGAAATTTAGAGGTAATCACAACTGTTTTCATATTTATAAAATTCAGAAAATTTAACACCTGTTGCTTTTGTTACTGAAAGACGTGTCCCAGATAATGAAAATTTTTTCACTTTCTGACACAAGACGGAGCCTAAGATATGAAAAATGATTGTGTTCCTATAAAATCCCTTATGTATTTACATAAAGATACCAGTTGTGGATTTAATTTTCCTCTGATTTTCTAGTTTATCTTCATATGTGAAAGGCTTTGGAAATCATGATTGGTATAATCACATACAATTTCATAGAAGTCTTTATTTGCGTGTTGAAAAGAAAGGCCAAATTACTGAATTTAAGATTTGGAAGAGTTTGGCCCAAAGACAAGCAACAGACAAGTGTCTCAAAATGGACAGCACTTGTGATAAGCAAAGAGCCAGGCTGAAGAAAGACCTAGGCTACTCACAGATAAGCACTGCAATATCTTATAGATCCTGCTCTGGGATCCAGTGCCTTTAATGTGATATCGAGACATGTTAGAGTGAGAATGCTCAGAATATCAGTTCAGAATCAGCTGAGCAGACACACACCTACAGCCAGCCAAGAGCAGCAGTAAGTGCTCTGATACAGCTCAAAACCCACCCTTCTTCCGTTTACCCTTTGGACTGCTGGAAGGTGACTCCATCCAGCTGGGATCCAAAGCCTGCATCTCATAGACCCAGAAACTCTCATCCATTTTTTGAAAGAATTTAATGTGCATTCACTTTTCATTTCAGCAGAGACCAAAAGAAGGATTAGCTTTGATAATGTGCCCAGAGATTAGCAAACACTCTTGGGAATCCACAGACTTAGGTTTGAAGGCTCTAATCCACAGATCAAGTCTCCCAGGAAATTTTCCAAACTGCAGATTTACACAGTGAGTTCCCCCTTGAGGTCTCTTTAGCTTTCTGAACCTTGGCATTGCCTTCCACATAAATGCCATTCTGCATACGGTGGCACTCCTAGGTGCAATAGGAAGCTGAAAAGGAACGAGTGGCTCCTCCTGGAGTGCTCCAGACTGACAGCAGCTCAGAGGGGAGGAGTATACTGTTTAAAAAGGGCCAGTGGGCAAGCCCAAAATGTGTTCAGTTTTCATTTTAAGTTTGATCATATTTGGGGCATTTCTGTAACAAACAAAACAACAATGGTATTATAAAACAGAGGGCGTCATATTATTAATAAGGCATGAAGCTTAGGTAAAATAAGTATGCCTGGCGCTAAGCAATGACCCTCTTCCCCTCCAGTGCAAGGTTTTGCAGCCTTTGGGTGTCAAAATCCTAGATTTGAAAAGTTTAAGAAATCTCCTCAGGCAATATGGACTCTGTCTTTAGCCCTGCTACCGATGGGAAAGACTGGAATGACTAATGGAGTAGCTAATGAAGCAAGAAGTGGCTCACTGAAGCAGGTGATGGGCCTGATACTGGATAGCCTTGCTATCTAGTTGGATAGGCAATAGAGCCCTATGATTTGATAACCACAATTTGCGGGTTGATATTATGGGAGGAGGTTGGAAGGCAGCAAGTGCTCTTAACGGTTGCTTCACCAAGAAAACAGCAGAAAGACTTTAAAATATTATTATAGTTTGTGTAGAGAGTAATGGGTTGATTTGATTGCTAGTAACAGAGATCAAATTCAATTCCTAGAGTAAAGTAATAAATATTAGGTTTAGACACCATTCAGAGATCAGTGAAAATCAAATTGTATGGGTGCTCAGAGAGCTCCATTTTTCAGTGTTTCCTCCCCAAAGGGCTGCAAGCTTTTGCTGGATTAGGGTAGCCACTCAATCTGAGGCAGATTTAGTTGTTTTGCTCAGGTGGCTGTATTTCTTCTCACTGAGCTACATACTGTCCCCCATTTTGCGACATGACTGTTAGTTTTGTTCTTTATAGAACTATTATTAACAAAAATGAGAAAGAATATATTACTCTGTTTATCTTCCTATTTCTACTTTATTCTCCCCCTTCAATACAGTTTTGTGAAGTCATTTCATTCATTCCTTGAGGAGTAGGGAGAAGTGGAGTTCACTCAGTGTGTCTACTTCATTAACTGGTGTGGGGTTAGATTTGATTTCATCAGTGATGTCCCTAAACCTGTGTCCACACTGTGTTTTATCAGCATGAGTTTCACACTAGTTTCCTTTCTGAGATTCACTGGGCATGCTTAGAGAGCTGGCTGCTCTACATGTCTTGTTTGCACCAGGAGGGCTTGGAGTGAGCAGTGTTGTGCTTGAGAGAGTATCATGGGACACCAAGTATGGATGCAAGACAACCTCTCGCTTGAAAGAACCCCTTCATCAAACTAAATTAGTGATGTAGCTGCACCCACTGAGCTCACAAGCAGTTTGATTTATTTTCCTGGATTTTTGGTTGGTGGCTCATTACAGTCTTTATCAGTGGCTTCTGGAAACTGAAGATTACCCTTGTTAGTGCCAGTCAAAGCCTGACAAAAAGAGTTACACGTGTTTGTAATCAGCTGGTCAAGCTCAGCTGGATATATCTGGCACTAATAAAGCCAGAGATGGTAACCAGCTCAGGACAGAATATGTGGAAAGGATAAGGACAAGCATTGAGGCACCTGTAGAAACCATAGGGGTGTCAAATCAAAAGAGAAGACAGAGGCTTTATCAGAGGCCAGAAAGGTGTCTTGAAATTAACAGCAGTTAAGGTCTGGCACAAGGATTAGATAAGGACAATGCATGGAAGTAAGTGGCTATCACTGATCAATCTGTATTTTCTCTCAGCTGTGTACACTTTTTTGTTCTCTAATACTTGACATAGCAGACTTCACTTGCAGCATGCAGTAGTTAGTATAATACCATACACCTCCACCGTTCTGGTGTTCTGACACTTGGTATGTTGTGGAAGTGTTTGAGAGGCATTTTCTCAGTATGGGTTTTTTTTCTCCCTCCTCACAGTGTCATTCAAGGACTGTTGAAAAAAATGTAGAACATAAGGATCTAATGGTGGTGTCTAGGAATGTGTGGTTCTCTGCAATCTGTGCCCTGCTCCTGCAGCTCTGCACTGTCCCGGCAGGCGAAAGGCCAAAGAGCCATTCTCACGGTAAAAGAAGTTGACGGTTGCACAGCTGGACATCCTGGCTGTTGGGACAGGAGACGTTTAAGACTTGAGTTTCCTTTTCCTAATTTTTTTCTCAGTCATTGCATAAGGCCCCAACTGAGCTGAAAACACACAGAAAGAGTTTGGGGTTTGTGGCACATACCTTTTAACTCCCCCCATTGAACCCACTTGGAGACCTCCCAGCATGTTCATTTAGTACAGCTGTGTATCGTCCTGCCTGCCTGCCTTCATCCAACACACCCCTGAGCGCAGAGCAGCTCAGTGCTCTGCCAGTGCGTTGCTGGATGTCACTGGATAGGGGCACACATAGCTTAAGGAAGGGGTCTGAGTTGTGGCCCCCCACGTGTCACAGGTGTGATGTGGGACAGGGCAGGGGGAAGCGGGCAGAGGGGACACGCGGTGGGGCCAGCCTCGCTGGACAGCACAAACGAGTCTCAGGAGTTCAGGGATGTTGCAAGGGAATCATTACCGGCTAATTTTAGTAAAGGTCAATGTCTTATATGTTTACCCCAGTATAAATATATACATCATTACCACTCGCTACTGAAGAAGTATAGAGATGTTCTAATGCTCTAATTAAGAGAGTAATTTTCTAGCAATGCTTAAACAACTTCCTTACTTTTCTTTCTTTGTAGTCAGTTAATAATTGTGACATTTTTCTTGGCTTTAACTGTGTGTCCCTGAAGGCATGTTAAAGACCCCCTGTGATTAAAATAGTGGGAGTCATGTTGCTGAAGTGACATTAACAGAGATACTTATTAAAATTTGGCCCCTGCTGTTTATGGTTTCTCAAGACTATACTTCTTTAGCAAATTTTAAAATAGAATTACATGATGGCTGACAACTAGAATCTATGCTATAGCCCAAATGTTAAGTGAGAATTAGAGAAGTAATTATGGACTGTCATAACACCTGGAAACAGAAGTGATAGTAGATTGTTTAATGTTGCATTTAACAGATCATTGGTTTTGTTGCTGATGTAAAGCAGATCTCTTGGCATACTGTGGTTGTACACAAAATGATTGCATGGCGTACTATGCTATTTTAATGTTTGTAAGGCATTTGCAGCGTTTATCTGCCGTTCCCATGACTCTGGTGGAAATATGATGCAACTTCCTTCGAGCCTGTCCACCTGAACAGCATTTTAAATAAATACTCAATGTGACATGTATCAGAAGAAAACAAAATTGCTACTTGACCGCAACCAGTTTACACTTTCTCCTGAATCAGCAGCTCGTGTTTCTCTTGTAACTTATACAACAATTCTGTTTTCACCTCTACTGTTTATCTCCCTTTCCTTTTCAGACAACTGCAGAAGCCAGAAAATGGCCTTTGTGATAATGCCACTGAGATTTAGAGCATTAAAGCAATCTCATTATCAGTTTACATCCCCAGTTGGAAATCGGAGATTGTTCAGCACATCAAACAGTAGAGCGGGGGCATGTAATGTGCAGCCCAAGGGCCGGATGAGACCTGCTGAGTCATATAATGTGGGCTCCAGCTGCCATCTTCCTGTAAGTGAAGGATGGGGACAAAACAGCAGAACTGCTGGCTGGTGTTGCTAATGAACTTGAACCGCTATACATTATGTTCCATCTGCATACCAAATATGGTTATATGCACTTATAATAAATGTCTATAGTTTATATGCAAATTGGATGTGGCCCTTGGGCTCCTGGTAAGTAACCTGCATAACCTTCAGGTCCGTAGATGGTAAGCCTCTTGCTAATGCTGAAATTATTGCATGGGGCTAGGGGCTGCCTTGCAGCGTGAGCCTGGGTTGCTCTTTGCTTAAGAGCAATGGAGGACGACTAATAGAAACCCCTTTAGTTCATCTTCCACCCTAAACTCTTGGGTACATGAGCAAGAAGGGAGGGAAAGAATATTCTGTGGTTCAGACACTCGCTGTATAAATTCTTGCTCCCTCAAACCTTGGATCTTAGCAGCCATGTACATGTAAAACCCCCACCCCATCAGTGAGGTCCTCCTGATGGGTCTGTAAATGACATTGCATTGTCAAATTTTTATGCTGTGGAAAGAATTTTAATTATTTTAATTACTGTTCCTGAGTTACTGGGAAATAGACTCAGAATCTATCATTATTTCATCCAACTGTGCAAATGAAATATATAATTGATATAAAATGTTTTTGTCATACACAGTTTGAACAAAGATCTATGATAGTTTAAAATTCAGAGGATTCTTCTGTGGTAAAGTTCTATTAATGCATTCATTAACAAGAAATTACATTACAATGTCTGTGGGGCTTACTTCAGTGAAAGAACGATTTCTTTGTTGGTAATTTCATCTTGATGTTACTCCCCTCTATTCAGCTTCCCCCAAACGACGTTTTTCTAAAAATCAGCACTAATATGGTAGTTAACCTTTCTCAATATTACTTAAGAAGATAATGCTGAGATACAGTCATACAAAGAATTAAACCTTGAAACCTTCTCTTTTACTCACTGTTGTGAAAGTTTGGCTCAACTTCAACCATATTCTTTATTTCACAGATCTTACCTTTAAAATGGCAATAAAGACCTTGAAATTATAAATGAGGGTTGGCTGGCTGATATATATAATGTGAAGATTCTTTTTATATGGAAAGAAGGCACGTACAGGTATTGTCGAAGCATTCGTACCAACTTCACTTACTTTTAGCAAGGTGTAGAGTTCTAATGTCATTTTTATTATTTCCTTTGTGATAAAACTAATATTCACCAAGATATGGGGGAGGGGTTATGTGAATCTGCCATCCTGAAAGCTACACAAATAGTTTACTCAAAATACCACTCGATTTTTATTTATTTATTTTTATTTTATTCATTCTTACAAAAAACACCACAAAAGAAATGTCTTTTCTCTTTCTTGGGGATAAAATCTGAGTGTGACCACCCTTCTGCAAATTCTGGCTTTGCTTTGGGAAAGAAATGTGTCTGTGTTGTGCCATGGACCATTGGGGAATTACGGATGACAGGTACTAGAAGGTGAACTTCTGCAGTGTAAAACATGGGGAATATGCATTGACCTTGCAGGACCAGTTCAGAAGGTGAGGTTAAAGTCCTTTTTTTTTTTTTTTTTGCATCCTGGCAGATTTTATTGCCATAAATAATTTCTTCACTGATGCCTAAAAGTGCAATTGTCTTGAAAATGTACACATTTAAAATTATTAATTCATGTTAGGTCTTATTTTACTTTCCATTTATGAGCTTAGGGTGGTTTATTTTCTAGCTGTTGTTGGCAATCATGAAGGATAAAAACCTACAATTTCCTTACCGTGAAACCTGAAATTCTCATCCAGCCACTTGATTCCAGGAGCTCAGACCAACTATAGAGAGATGCTTAATAATCAAGTCCCAAGAATTGATGTGGTTGCCTCTGTTAGAGGACTTCCAGGGAGAATGAAAATGGTTCTGGTGTATTATGAACTGTGAATGAGTATAGATCCTGTGTTGTCCTAAATCTCTTTTGAGCTGCTCAAAAGAACAGACCTTAATGCTATATGAATAAATCAGCTGGGGATTCCTTTCTTCTAGATAAATCCCAGTGTCACAGGGGAATGTCATCTATATATCTAATAAGAGTAATGATACTATATACCACTACATTAGAGTAAGGCCTGCATTTAAATGACCACAGACTGCTCTGCAATGAACTTTAAGGTATAGACAACTTCTGGGCTCTCTGTTGGAACTATCTACGTTATCTGGTTTTAGACTGGATGACACTTTTGATGTACTATGAAAATGGCAACCACACCACCCCCCAACCAACAAGCCAAACAAAAAAAAAACCACACAAAAAAAAACCAAATAAAAAAACCACCCTTCAGTTCCTAGAGACAGTCTCTGGCAACTATCAGAAATGTTATAAGCTACAGAAGACTAGGTGAATCAGGGAATCACACTGTTCCTGAAAGGTTATGTACCACCATCTGTAATTACAATTCTGATAGAAAAGTACCATGCCACTGAATTTGTGGTCTGAGTATGCAGTTTGCAGTATGCAGACAAGTTGGATAGCCAGCTTGCTGCCATCAGTACTCTGCACTGTATTTTCGTTCAGATTCTTAAAACTGAAGCACACTGCATAGTTTTGAGTTAGCTTTTAAAAGGCAGCAAAAATTGGCAAAACATAAAAGACTTCAACTAGCTATATATCAACCAGTCAATAGCATGGTACAAAAAAGCAGAGAGGCATTTTATTAACATTTCAAGCAGTTCTTGCTCTACTATTCTAAGAAGAGGCTAGTCTTTATTTAACCTGTATTAACATAGGAGTGATCTTGAGAAGCAGCAGTAGTACAGCCACCAAATACAAGAGGCCACATTTTCAGTACATTTAGCAGTCATGGATGTCATAGAATGAAGGTAAGTATTAAGAACTGGCATAGTCTAAAAGCCCCTCAAATTAAAAGTAAAGGATGCAAATTCCTTATAGATGAACATGCCAGGAAAATAACATTGGGAAAGTAATGTCTGTCTCTGAACAAAGAGGGCTCTTTGAAAGTAAAAATAAAGAGATATAAAAAGCAATAAATACAATGGAGACATCAAAAGAACCCACCAAAAATGATTACATCAATTCAAAAAAGATTAAATATTTTTAAGGTGCAAGACAGATCAAAGGCTTCTTAAAGATATCAAACATGTGAAGCCTATGAGGAAATTAGGATGCTAAGAAGCAAAGACAGAAATTAATGAAAATGTACATACCGCCATTTAAAGTGGAAAGTGAAATACAGTATTCTAGGGTCAGCCAAAATATTTGGTACTAATAATCCTTTCATCTTTTATTAGCTGAAATTAAAATATAGAATACATAACACCTGAAAATTCATGATATGATTGAATTTGCTATCACAGTTATGTAAAAGAAAAAGCCCAACCTACTAATTACTTAAACTTCTTTGAATGTGAAAATAAAAGTAATGGAGAAAAAGAAATCGATGACAGGGTATTTAAACATCGAGAAAGTCTCTGACTTGGATTCAGCAGAGTTGAACTAAGTATTTTACTGGAACAGTTACACTAATGCCAGTGCTGGAGCTTGCCCAAACAGAACTAGCTCAAATATCTGTGCTAGAGGAATATTTTATGATGTAATCATATTGGTGAAAAAACTACATTATGAACCATCTGTTCTGTGAAAATACATTGGTTCACTGAGGTGATTTTACAAAGTTTTATTTTGTAAAATTGTTATTTTCCCTTGCTGCTTCTTACCTAGAATAGGCCTAAATACTGTTCATCCAGGAAATAAGATATACAAATACTTACCTGAGAAGGTGTTTTTAAACACAATTTGTCGTTCTAATTTTGTGTCCACAGCTTCAAAACCAGGAATTGGAAAGCAAAGGGAGAGACTTTCGAGCTTATAAATTAAGATTAATGTGACCTTTTTCCATTAGGTTATCTAGACTAGGCTTCCAAATCTTTCTCTTTTTCCAAGCCACCAGAATACATCATCTGAGGGTCTTGAAGACACCAGCTAGTTCCTTTGAACTTGCATCATGACAGGGTCCTACTTCATGTTTCTCACCAGGACAATACGTGTGGATTCCAGGTTTCTCCTTCCTTCGTGGCGTTCTGTCTCTTTTGCTTCACCGGGTATGTGGTTGCTCAGCATGTGATGAAACTGAGTCTTCTGCAAGGACAACTGAACAACCAGTGTTACTCATCAAACCAATGGTATTGGAGGGGGCACGGGAGGAGGGCGTTCAGTTTTTGCTGATTTGGAGGTACTAAGAGTATGCATGTGTTTTATAGACCAAGGGATGGCTGGAGAGGGACCCGAGAGCCAGTCATGGAGGCCAACGCAGTCTATAATGCTCTGCCTGATAATAACCAGATTATAGCTCCACAATTCCAACAAAGAAACACGAGCGGTATGAAAGTATAGTGAGTATCAATTTGCCCATTATCTCTAATGAAATTAAATAATGCATATGGGACCACATGTTTGAAGAATAAATACATATTAAAATTCTTAACAGTCTGAAGATTAAGCCAATATGATTTTTTTAAAGCTTTCATCCAGGGAAAAATAGCTTACTGCTTGCTTTAAGTAAGATTAGCTAGAAAAATCCTATAGTACACCTAGAACAAAGTCTGAGTGGCAACAGGCAAATATTTTAATGTGGAAAGATTTTTATTGGTTTTAATTAAGCAATGACATTTTTGTTGAATGCCTTAAATCTTTAATTACTGCCCAAAAGCACTGAGCGTGACATGAGTTATTTACTGAGTCACTGTGAAATACAGTTCAATATTTTCTTATAAATACTTCATATAGAAACAACAGAAGGTCCTCACTGGCAACAACAGTGATTTTTAGTAATATAGGTGTTTCAGAGCCTGATTTGAACTACAAGGAAGTCATTTGAAAGAATCCCAATGGCTTCCATGGGAGTTGGCTCAGGTCTTTAATGAGCATTAGTGCTTGTAGTAGCTAAAGAAATGTTTTCTTGTGACTGACAATGGCCCAAAACCCAGAATCTGTCACCAAAGGGAAGCTGTAAATATGTGTTGTGGGTTTGGTTTTTTTTTTTGGTGTTTGATTGTTTGTTTTGTTTTTTTTTTAATGGGGTGGGAAAGGTAACACCTAATATAAACCTTGGGAAAAGTTTCAGATGACAACTGTAGCAGCTGCCTGCATGGATGTAATGTAGAACATAACATGGATGAGATTTTCACAGGAGTTCGGCTCTCATATTTCACAGCACTGTTGATTTACAGCCCAGGTCAATTTTGTCATGGGCATGAGACAGACAGTACTGTAGCAGTAGTAACGAGTATATATTTACGAATAGCTACAGCTAAGCCGAAGCAGGCAAGAAAACAGACATTTATGCTAGAGGTTTGCCCTTAATCTTTCATAAAAAATAGAAGGCCTACAACTGAAGCGTATGAGTCAACTCTCCCTAAATTTTAAAGTCTATGGCCTATGTAGCGAGGCACACAGAAGAGGAAAAGAAGCAGCAGTAATGTCACTGCTTGCATGAAAGTACCTAATCTGTGTAAGGTGGTGCATCTTTCCAAGCTTCCCATGTACTTAGGGGAAAGAAATCACTGTTTTCCAGGCTCTCTAACAGCCTGCACCTGGTTCCTGACCTAGATCATTTTCTGGAGAAGTAGATTTCTCTCCTCTGAATATATCTTGCATCCCTGAAACAAGGCAATTTGTGAGTACAGTAACCAAAGGAAACAAATGAGATCGGAACAAACCTACAGACAATACAGATCCCAATCAGATATGCACAGTGAACATTTGAAATAGCTAGGTGATCATAACATGAGGCCATTTCCTCTCCTTCTTTCAAAGAGAAATGAGATGTTGCTTGCAGAGAATGGACTCTGTCCAGGAACTCTAATGGACACTTGCTCTTGTCCTTCAGATGAAGTGGAAGCATTCAGGCAATCCTCATCATGAACCAAATCAGTGAAAACTACCTAAGTGTACTCATGTTTTCTGATTTTTGCAACTATGGTTTTATTTTGTGCAGGAAAGAAATGGTTGCTGAATATGAGTAGTGATCACCAGAACAGCAAAGTCTGTTACAGCAAAATGTAAGGCTAATTGTGATTTACCCTAAGAAGCGCAAGACGTGATTTTTTTTTTTTTATGGACAACGCAATGCTATTGTCATACAGAACATACATCTGAAGTTTTTCTGAGGAATGTACTGCAGATGCATCTCAACAAGAGTGAAGGAAACATCTAGGTCAGTTATGTTTTTAGAGACTACACTTATGGGCATGAGAGCCCAAAGCAGCAGGAATTGGGGAAGGAGCCCGGAGCTGACGAGAGTTACTGCTCAGGCAGCTGAGAGCAGCCCTGGGGGATACTGGTGCTGAGGGCTCTGCACACCATCTGCAGTCAGCAGGGTGGACTCCTCCTCCAAAAGAGTCACCTCCTCAGCACACCCATGTGCGAGAACCTGGCTTTGCCATCACTTTCCTGTGACATATCTCTTCTGATAAAATCTAGACTTTTTATCTGTAGGAAGGGGAATTTATTCTGTTAATCACAGACTAAATCCAACTGTTCCTACTTCTGTTGGCATAAGCCCAGGTGGTAGGCCCTCTGAGCAGAAAATCTGCCAACTGGGAAGTCATTATAGGAAAAAACAGCTGCTGTTTTTCATGTTAAAATCCTGGGCATACTGTGGAGCCCAAACCGTAGTCTTAAGTTTTCCTTTCCCAGCAGAAAGCTTAACAGTGTGTGAAAGTATCAATACTGCCTGATCACCACACAGAACATAACTCCAAAAACACCCTGGGCTTATTTAGGACTCAAAGATATATCTCATAGGTGGTCCAGGCATGCAATTTTATGCTCTAGATAGCGTTTACCAACACTTGCATGAGAGCAATCAGCAGTCAAAAAAGAGGAACAATATCCTACACTTCAACACCTACACTGGAAGTGTAGTTTTCTTTATTTAGATGTTGCTTATTGAGTTTTCATGAAAGAATGAAAAAACACACAAGACAATGAATACAGGATATGCAACATCACAGAGGTAAGAAACTTGCCTCTCTATCTATAGGGCTTGTTTGTAAGGGTTCCCATCCGACCCTCCCTGCTGGAGTCAGTACCACATCTCATAAACCTAACATACTTGGCCGAATTCAAGCCAATAATTTCTGTAAAGAAAACCACCTTATCAAAAGTCTTGGAAAAAAATTGCATAATTCTATTTAACATCCTTCATAATTTTAAAACAGTGACTCTTGCAGAACAATGACAAGAAAGACAATTATTTGAGATATTAAAAGTCTCCTATGTAAAAGTTTTCAACAAGAATGCATTCTGAACTCTTTGGCTCTACTTTCATTCAGGACTTTCAGCTTTTTACAGACGAAGTCCCAAGTATAAGACTTAACACTGCATCTTGAACCTACTTCATTTAAAGATAAAGAAAAAAGAACCAGCTAGAAATCCTGATAACACTAGCACAGAGGAGACCAAGATGGAAGAGTTACCTTGGATTGCTTGTGCCTTATGCTGCTGGAGATATCAAGTTCGTAATTTAAGTGATAATATGGGGTTTTTCCTTCCATGGGGAAAATGTTACCACATTGCTGTGTGAGTAACTTGTCCCCAACCAATTTTCAGAACAATATCTAACATCGGCCTCTGAAAGTTTCCTCCATTGAATTTCAGTATGAAGTTCACTACAGCAACAGTATCTAGGGTCTGATCGCTTGTCCACTGAAATGAAATGATAGCCTTCTATTCCTCTCATTATGCATGAAATTAAGATAGAATCCAGGAAAGATATCAGAATTTCAAATGTATTCTTGTACTGAATAAGTGCTTCTCCCCCACCACTCACCCCTGCAACTTCTTTGTACTTAAAATGGTAGTATAAAACATCCTCCAATATCCAAATTTTCAGTGAGAGCCAACAGAAGCTACATTTCATGTTATAGGGATGGACGATGAAGAAAGTGATATTAACATTTTAAGAGCAAAGCTTTAATTATTTGCATTTCTTGAATATGTCCATCAGTCTTAAGTGATTATCTTCTACTGATAAATGTTATTTGCTTTTAATGTGACCTATTCAACATTTTCATAAACGTTTTACTCCAGCCAGGTTGCAAATACTCTATTCAAGTTCTTCATGTTGCCATTGTGTATAGGAATTTTTGGTGCGTTTTTATGAGACAGACAGAAAGAGAGAGACACCAAAAAGTTTAGTAGGTAGGATGGAAGGAAACAACCTATGTAGATATTTGCTAGTGTCTGTAGCAGTTAATTCCTCAATCTTATACCAAGTCTAAGTAATTTTTTTTCCTGTAAAATTGAACTTTACTATTAGTACATAAATGCATTGTGACAGAGGTGCAAAAGCTGTTGATTACATTTACCTCTGAACTTTGATGCATTTTATAAAATTTTCAGGCCCTTCAAATACTATAAAGATAATTGCTGAGAAATTGAACTGAAGCACTTGAAGTCACTCTCATTTCTGTTTCTGTTACTATTTCATGAAAAAAACATTTGAGAATTCAATTTTGCATTCTTTTACAGGAAAAGAAAATAAAAGCTTGGAAAAGTTTTAGGACATGAAGACAAAACTATTCCTAGTTTTACTCTTAGGTTCTTACATGCTTTTAAAAAACCCAAACAAACAAAACCCCTATTTGTTCCCAGGATCAAATTTTACTGCTTTCAAACGAGGATGTATCTTTGGTAACTTTTGATTCAATTTCCTAGCAGCAAGTGGTTTTGGCAGGAGGGGAGGGCTGGTGGTAGGAGAAGATTGGGGGGGGGGGTGTTATCTGTATCTGAACTTTAAGAGTTTGACAGCTTTCAAGATGGCATTTCCCTTCTGTAGAAACTTTCTCTAATGTCTGTAAAAATGACAGAAACCTTCAGAAAATTGTTTGGTTTTGCTCCCTGCATTAACATCTCTGAGCATGTTGGTGTGAGTCACAGGTTGATGACCTACGTCTATCTCCTAGTGAAACAGCTTCCCTATTACAAAATCTATCATCACAACTGGCACTGACACGATTTCTTGAAGTGTTATCTCTGACATGAAGGAGTAGACAAGGAACTGGTGTCCTCTTTTTGTCCCTGTAAAATAATAGATAATGCCTGAAATACAGGTGCAGAGCAGTATTTGAACACTTGCTTTATTGCTCCCTGTGTGACCTTGCTTTGAGACCTCTTTTATAAAGTCCACCTGCCTGAGCACATGAGGATAAAATAAAAATAAACTATAGTTCTCTGAAATTTTCAGTAATGTTGCTGCTCTTCCATTGAGAGAGTTGCAACAACCATTTGATGCCTTTTTTTCTCTTTGGGGCAAGTGTTTAATGTCTTCATGAAATAGCTCTGTGCAGAAATCTACACAGCATGCCCAACCCCAGCACATCTGCCCTCGGTATTGGATAATGATTGTTCACTTCATATAAAAATTAAAAGGTGCAGAATGTAAAAAGAACATACTTGATTTACTTTTGCCTGTGTAAGAAAGTTTTCAAGGTCAACTTTTTTGGAGATGGGATAAGGAGAAGTACCTATTTGTTCCCTGACACTTATTTTCAGATGCTTCAACTTTTGCCTAGATGTAACTACTTGAGCTGAACAATTTTGGAAAATTCTGAAAGTATTTACACATTAGTGTAGAAAAATATTTGCTAGTCTGAAGTTAAAATAATTATGAACTATGACTGTCAAATAAGTTTGGCAGAGAGGGCCTGCTGTATCAGGGTTGCGCCCTTTGCCATCTACCAAAAATTTGTCCCAATTTGCCCAGATAATTAGAGACTTTTTATTTTTCAACATTGCTGTTCCCTGAAGACTTTTTCTAGCCTTCGCCTGCTTCAGGTTTTGCAGTGGAGATGTTGGCTGTTCCTGCTTGAAAGGGGAAAGGAGAAGAAAGCTGCCTGACATAGATGGAAAGGGAAAAAGAAGAAGATCTGCTTAGAAAAGAGAGGTCTGGGAGAGCTGGGGAGCGGGGAACCCAAGGTAGAGTATATTGTGGCAAGAATTGAAAGATGAAGCTTGTGCCCATACAACTTTTTGGAGTGTGACACAAGTGTTTGTGCCTGATTTCTAAGTTGGCCAGGCGTTGCATTCACTGTGTCATTATGCTTCAGCTAATAAAACCTGCTGCAAAATAAATGAGAATTAATTGGGCAGGGCATCTTAGATCAGATAGACCAGGTCTGGGACCTAGGGAACTTAGTTTATCAGGACAATGAGCTAAGATAACAGGGAGTCAGGTTTTAAGAGGTTCTAGAAAATAAAGTAAGTGAAAATGGAATTAAACACTGTTACATAGTCAGGAATTCTAAATGGAAATATTTCTGATATTTATCAATGTCTCAGTGTTTGTTTGCAATATAATCTTTTTCTTTTAGCACTGGATGTATGAGTCCGTATGCATACGTCCCCTTCAAATTCAAATCTGCAGTAGCATAGGCTCTTTCTGTAACTTTTAAAGTGAAAAGCGGATTTATAGGGTATCATATAATTCAGGGTGGCAAGTATATGACAATAGACATATGACAAGTATGTGACAGATGGAAGCACTGTAAAATCTGGCTTTATCATCATTTCACTATGTCGTGCTATGGAACTGCTTGGTTTTATTTCCTCTGCATGGCACAATTTATTTAATTTCCAGGAGTCTTCTGCCTACACATAGTGGTTGCTGTTTGATGAGGCAGAGAGATATAGAATTTCACTGGAAAAAGACGTACATGGCTCCTTATTGAGCAATTTATTTTTGCACTTGAGTTATAGGACCATTCTGATTAAAAGAATACACTTGTCCTTTATGTATGAAAACTACCACCTTTATAGAAGGATGCACATATATGCATTTGTGTGAGGTAATCAAAAAGTATTGTACAAATTAATTCCCCAAAATATTCTAATTTGCTATTTCAAGAAAGATGATAAATCATTGATTAAAATTTCCACTAATAATTTAGAAAAGGGACTACAAGTTTCATGATATATAGGATAAATCCATATTTAGGATTGCAAGTAGTAGCTCTATTTCTAAAATTTTAAAAGTGTTCCTATACATGTTGAGAGGAAGTTTAATATAGATATCCTCCTCGCGCGTCTTTCAGATCTAAATATTGATGAGTAGTGTTCTCATTCTTTTCAACATGAATATTCCTAACCTACAAAAGATAACGATAGAAATATCACTCTACGTCTGAAGGGAGATAGTAGCTTTACCAAAGAAAAGTCCATAAGGACCTTTAAAAACAATAAGTTTTATTGCTATTTTTTCAAAAAATCAGTACTATATACTTCTACTTTTCTACTGTATACTTGAATCTTAATACCCATGCAATATTACATATTATTTTATTATGGTCACAGGCTCGCACTGTAACTAAGTTATGAATGAATTCTAGGATTTCAGTCTGTAATATAGGTTATGCAGTGCAGCATACTCATGAAAAGTGTTCACATTAAATACTGATAATCTAATATTAACCAATCAAATATTAATAGAATGATGTCTCTATCTGTACAGCAGGTAGCTTGCTTATGACATGAAAAGTAGTGGTCAGTGCTAAGTTAGAGGTAATGTCAGTTTTTATTTTTCAACCCCTGTCAGTTTAGGACCCAACTACTTGGGAGCTGAATCTTTGCCACAGTCTCTTATGTTCTCATCAGAAGGATGACTTGGGGCTGATATGGTCCAAAATTAGGTCTAAAAAGAAGATTTTTATGTAATTTATATCTGTTACAAACTTACTATTTCTCAATTTTTCTCCCTTCTTGAGGACTTATTTGCCATGAGCTCTGAATTCTGTGTTTTCTACTTCAACTTACTCATTGTGTGTTCTTGTTTGGATTATAGCTGGCAGCTTTGCCTCCTGTGCTACGTCTGGGAGTATGACTGCTTTGGAGACTTATATATCCTAGATTCTCTGTTCAGCTACCATCACGTTGCCGTACGTGGCTACAAGAAAAAGCCTGCTGGACTGCTGGGTGTGCTGACATTACCAGTTCTCTGAAAATAGTCACTGTATGCTGTTTCTTACTCAGGAACTGCAAAAGCCTAATAAATATGAAGGGTGCTGTTACAGTCATGCCATCCCAGAAAGAAGCCTGGGGGGTTTGCCCCAAATTCTTTTTTGTTCTGTGGATCTATATCCAAAATAGGACCCTTGGGCCCGAGTTCAGAGGCTGTGTTTGAGGATGAACCCTGTCAAGGAAAGTGCTGTCCGGTGATTGTAGTAACACTTACAGAAAAGACTTTATAATTTCTACAATAGTGTCATCACTGCCTCCCTGACTTAGCACTGTGGTACCTCTGTGAGACAAAGAAATTGTATACAAAATACCAGTTTTCTTTCCCAGGGTCGTTCAGGGAGTCGGTGCTAAAAAATTGAACATAACTTTTCTGAGGCTAGAATCAATACAATAACTACTGCTCAAGTGGTGCTGGGGAGGATATTACCTAGTCCTGGGGCACCCAGTAGTAGTCAGAGACAAAAAGCTTAGGCTCTTATTTTTGCAATAGGGATAAAATGGCCTCCAAGGTGTTGTTAAAAAGGTCCTCTTGAAAAGTTCAGATTTCATAAGATTTATATGAGCTGCATTGGCTTATTCAGAACTTTAATTAAAAATCCTAGAAGGTCCTTTAGTTCATTAATTGAAGATGGTTGCCAGTAAATGAGAGATTAATTTATGCTTGTTTTTAATTGTTGGATGCTACCACAATTGGTGCTGCATAAAAATACATGCAGTACATAAAATATGAATTAAAACAAGTGAATAATTATAACCACATCAGCCTAAAGGCAGGAGGCATTTTAATATCAGAGTCTAGTAATGGTGCATGAATTAAGAAGGATTAATTTTTCTGAGACAGTTCAGAAGTATTTAGCCTTTATTCTGCCCTTATTTAAAATGCCTTGTATAATACATCTCAGTATTTTACATAATTTAAGGTTTCATAAGGCATTTTGTTCTCTCTCTATGAGGTTCTTCAACATACTGAAACACTCCAAAGATCTTAGATCTACAAATCATAATCTTTCCAAACAGATCATTTGTTCTTCGGCTTTGCATTTCGTAGTCTGTAGTATCTGTGCCTGCTACAGATCAGCTTCCTCAGTTAGGGAGGTGCTTTGCTTACAGAAATAGAAATATACTTAGATACATAAGTAGGTGTATATATAGGTAAAGACATTCCACAATGGTCAGAACATTACAGTTATCAGACAGTTTAGCATTAAGGTGCCATGGAAAAATGCTTATATTCTCTCCCGTGGAGTATTCTTTCATTTATTTGGGTAGCAAATGTGCAGCAGAAAGTAGAGTCTGCTTCACTGTCAGACAAATCAGAAAGACAAGATTCCATGGTTCTGTGTTCTTAGGAAACAGAAAACACGTATGAACTATATGCACATTTTAGGACACACACTACAGACAGACTGGTTCAGCGGCGAGGCTACTGACCATCAGCAAAGTATTTCACAATATGTGTCATTTTGAATCTTTTTCCAGTCACTGTTCAACTGGAGTTAGTTAACTACATAGCTAAAAATAAAAGTATCTAAGGACTTTTCTAGATTTGGCTCAGATTTTTGCAGGAAGCTCATGTTACCAAAAAGTGGGGCCCTTACTGGCCTGAGTGTATAGCAGCAGATAGCATAACTGGTACAATAATGTGCCTGAGTGGGTATCAGGCATTTTTGATTTAAGAAACTGAGCAATAGATGGAGAGGTAGTGAAAATGAAGAAGATTCCTGAGGGGGAAAACAAATCAGAAGTCTTACTAATTGTAAAAGTTTCACAAGAGGGCAGAAGTTGTATTACCATATTAATGCCATTATTAAGTTTTTGATAAATGCTTTACATATGAATATTAACACAAGATAGCCTGGATTCAATGTATTCACAGAGCATAGAAACATCATCTCAGCCTCCTGAACGCATCTGTCAGCGTATCCTTTGATCCTGCTTTGTAACATGTCTTCTATTTCTGTTCTGGGTTTCTGGGCCTTTCCTCTGCAGAGTCTTCCGACTCTAACAGATTATTTCAAAATATGTGGTAGCTTTGTGATGTGAACAAACATCTACTGGGATCAGATTCTTTAAAGTATATATGAATAGTAAATTAGTTAGATGGAGCTCTTGTATGCCTGAAAAGTGTTTCAGTTCCCTCAGCATGTGAGCTTTCTCTACATTAGAAAGCAAATCACAATCAAAGAGCCTTACGTGGGTTTTATATTTTGACCTTGGGCAAGTCACTGAGGCCCTCTGTGGCTTGGTTTGAAGCTCAGATTCCTGCATGTGCAAAATGCTAACGTTCCATGCATCAAGGTGTACATTCATCCTTTTTTTTCTCCTGTGTAGAAACATGTGAATCCTAGCACTGCCTATTTTTTTTTTTAAGTTTGTAAAACTTTTTTCTTTTTTTTTTATTGCTTCTGGCCAGCACAATATGCACGTTTTGCATGTGTGTTTCTGATCCCTATCTGGACATTTTAACCCTATCTGCTACTTCAGTAGCAGAAGTTCTTCTTCAGTTTACAGCACAGAGGTCCTGAGTTTTGCCTCTCTACTTAAGGAGAACTCTTACTGGGTTTTAATCTTGGCTATAACAGCTTCTGTGACCCCAGAGTTCACCATCTGCCTCTGTTCCTTGGCTATGAATGTTTCTCTTTCTCCTATGGGAAGAACAGTATACTTTTTTTTTTTTTTCCTGGAAAAGAGTGGTATGACCTGAGAGGCTCTGTGTTATAGCAACTTTCTCACTCTTAAAACTGTAGCTGAGGATTTTGTGAACAGTTTTGCAACCCTTGGGGTATTATGAGGTGAACTACTGAACTACTGCCCATTTGATGGTCCCCCGGGGTCTTCCACTCCAGGGCGCTGTAGGATTTCTTGACTTTGGGAAGTGCTTATGCTTATGCTGCTCTTATCTATCTTTCTCTCTGCCTTCCCTTCCCCTGCTCCCCCCACCAAGTGTTTCTAATAGCAATTATTCTTTATCAAAATGTGACTTTAGGAATAGGAAATTTCTTTCTCTGCTGAAGGGATAAAGGCACAATTATCTGCAGGCTTTGCTTAGCTGGCATCACCAGTCCCAGAGCCAAGCCAGCCTTCTGTCAGATGGCAGCTCAAGGATTTTGAAGGAGCCAAACTCAAAGACAAGTACCCAAAAGGAAAATAGGAATCCACTTTTCCTGACATCTCTGTCAGCAAGCAGCAGAAGCACACAGTTCCCTGTCTTCACAGGACATAGAGGACAAGGACAGTAGATTGGGCACGACAAAAGCATGAGACCAACAAAGCTGCTAAGTAGCTCCTGAGGACAGCAATGAGGGTGACGCAAGACCTTGTCCCTTTCAGATTTTGCTGCAGGGCATTTGCGGGAATAAGCACATTTCATCCCTTCTCAGAGAAATGAAGCTGGTTGCTTAAAGAGCCTACTGGCTATGAACAAAAAGCCTTGCAGAGGTGAGTAGTTGTCTCTGAAGAACATTTCCTACATTTAAATAAGAAAGGTAACTGCTGTTTATGTCAGGTTTCTTTTGGCTGAAGTTCTGATCTTTTCCTAAAAATTAAAGCAAACAAGGAAGAGGGGGTTATTGAAATTTATAAAGTTATGTATAGGGTTAATCAAGAACCTTTGTTGAAAATGATGCATCCTTTTCCTTCTTTGCCTGGACAAGCTTCCTGGAATTCCTGGTTTAGCACCTTGGCCTTTTCCCCTGTCTTTTAAGCTTTTCAAATATTCTTCAGTTTGAGTACAGTTTTTAAAATGTCTGATATACTTGTCTCCGCTGTGTCAATGCACAAAGGAAATAATCCTTGATCTTTCTGGAGAGTCTATCCCAGCTAAGAAGATAAGTTGTGTCTGGGATCAAGTGTTCAGACTACAACTGTCCAGACGAGCTGATTGGTGACATCACGCCTTCTCTCAGACGCTTGTTTTATATAGTTATTGCTTTCCTTATTAGCTTCTTATAATTCCTCTGCCTCTCAGCACTGCTTAACTTTATGTTGACTTTTGAGTTAGTTCTTTTAGCTTTTTTCTGACTCCAGGGACATCATCTAATTTGAGCAAAAGTACTTCTTTGTATTTGCTCAATGCCTTTGGAACACAATTTTTATTGATGGAAAAAAGTAATGGACAGAGAATAAATTAGAAGTCATTGTGCTGTCGTTCATCGGTGCCCTAAAACACTGGATGATGAACGGATGTATTTATTTGCTTGTATTCAGAGCTTAGTTTTATTTCTTTTTATTCTTTCAGTAGGCAATGCATATTGATATGTTTTAAAAAGCAGAAAAATACATATAATCCCATGAAATAATACTGTTGTGCATCTAGGAAAAGTTTGCTTAGTTGTATGTGTTTTGCTGAGGTAAACATAGGACTTTCTTATGCTTTTTGCACCAAATGGAAAATTTATTTTAATTATTCTACCTTAACTTGGATTGTCAGTTTAAATTCACCTGCTGAGTGCTATCAACTGGTGTTGGCATCTGTATTCGTGCTTGAAGATGTCCATATTCATTACTGGATTTCTTTAGCTTAACAAAGCTTGGAATTAAATGCAACCCACAAAGCAAGCATTTATCATTCTGCAATGCGTGGAGAGCTAGTGCTGCTAAAGGAAAGTATTATTTCAGGCATTAACAGTCCAGTCTGATTATGGAACTCTGGCCGTTTCTGGTGGAAACCACTGCAAGAACAACAACATCATTACCATCTGTGTCCTCAGCAGAGGCTTCATATCTGAACGTTTAGCATTTCAAAAATCCTACAGATGTTGATATTGCATTATTCATTTAGTTAGAGACTGCCACAGCTGTGTACTTTCCTGTATATTCTTTCAAACAATCTGGCAGCAGACTCTAATTTGAGCAGTGCAGAGTACAGACTCAATTTTGATGGGTATGACTCTGGTATACATGATTTGTGCCTATTTGGCAAACTTGCAATCTCTGAAGAAGCAAAATGGAGTATTGTCACTGCACTCCAGCAATTTCAGTATTCCAATGACAATTTAATGGATTGAAAATGAACATGCCTTGTGTACATCTGAATGTTCTTGTGGTACTGAAATTATTTTAGAGAACCCTTTCAAAGCAATACATCAACTTGTCAATCAATAGATTGATGGAGTGAAAGAAGTGGAGTATCAACGAAAGCAAGAGAAATAGTGAGGGAAAAGAAAGGAGTAAAATAATAGGGAAAAAAAGGAGGGGAAGAGATGGAAGAGAGAGAATGTGAAATGCACTGTATATTAAAAAAACAGAAGAACAAGCAAAATGGAAGAGGAAAAAAGGGTTGAAAAATTAAATTATAAGGATGAAAGGAAAAACTCAAAAGAGTTCATGAGAAAAGTTTTGGTGAGGTATGGAAGGATTTTAAATACCATCTGTGTTAGCTACTTGAAAATGTATCACATTCAAAAACACAGTTTCTAAAATATTTCTAGTGAGTAACTGGTTAAAAATACTCTGCTTTTGCTATGACTGCACACCAGGAAGAAAAGGGGATTGGAATCCAAATTGCCAAATGTCCATTGAATGAGATTCTTTCCCAGGAATCAGCACAAATGGGTACAAAGCTCTGTTTGTTTATTTCTACTCATAGAATCTGATATTGGAAGTTATTCAATTGCTTGAAAGCAATTTGTTTTCATAGCTTGTGACTGGGCAGCCAAATCCCAAGAAGCCCTGCAAACTTTACTGAAAATACTTTAAATCTAAACAGTGATACCGAAAGTGAAAGGTGACCTCTTCTCAGTGATGTCTCCCAAAAAGAGGGTTGGTGCTTTCTGAATTTTTAGGGAGTGGGCTCAACTTTTTTTTTTTCCCCCACAGTTAAATGTTAATCATTAAAAAATAACAAATTCACACAGGAACACTGGATGATTCCTTTGCGTAATCTGTTCAAAGAAAGATCAAAGTAAGAACACCCTCATCCTATCATTCTGAGTTTCATTGAGTGATAGCAATTGAGATCAGTGTTCAAAATGCAACGAAAGAGTAAGAATAGTCATCTCCGATGCTGCCATCTAAACTGACCATCTCAATTTGGGAAACATTTACCCCTTTGAACTCAGCAAAGCCACAGCTTTTGTTTGACTAATGCAGGATGGACAGACTGTAGAAATATGAATTCTGTGAACAAGGGGGTTGCAAGGAAATGTCCACAGTTTTTTATTTCTGTGTGGCTGCCACAAGTTTTCCTTCATTTTATATTCTCTGCAACGAATAGTCAATGTGGGAGAGGAGAGCCATCCTCACAGTTCAAAGACTGTTGGTCTTCAGAGGATGTAGACAACTGGCTCCTCCATAGCTTCCCAGAAGAAGAATGGGAAGCCAGTTTTTTCTCCACCTAGTGACATTAGCTTATTCCTCCTTTGTTCTTATAGTTCTTTTTTTCTTACGGAAAAAAAATGGGTTTGTGGCATGTTCTAGACACTGAAAGGTTGTTTTTTTCCAGGGTCAGAAAAAATGAATTTCTCACTGGACGAGACATGGGGTTTTTTTTCAGTTCCCACACAGCAGCTGGGGTGCATAGGCAGTTTGAGAGGCAAGGTTAGGACTGTGCATGGCTTCAAAGTTCATTCACTCTAAGTGAATGCCACAGGCTTTCTCAATCCTCATCTGAAGAGATGAGGACCCCTGGGCTCTTAATGCCACTGAATCCTTGCTCTGGGAGTCTGCAGAGAAAGCTCAGTGTCATCATCTTACACTTGTGTGCAAATTCTGTAGCCTCACTGGTCTGGACTCCTTAAATAGCACTTTGTGATCATTGCAGAGGAGGACTGCACTATTTGACATCTTTCTACTTTTCCTTTGGGATTAGTTTAATAAAGTTCCCACCTGTCGGATGTAATCTATTCCACTTGTCAGTGTCTTGCTTATCTAGCGAAAAAATTAACATCTTTTGGGACAACTGTAATGAAACACCTGTTCAGTGCCCAGTAAGAGCCAAGCCAGTAGAGTTCAGTTCGCATGAAGAACTGGAAGAAGCACAGTCGATCAATAGTGGGATAGAACAATTTTATAAAATCAGCAGTGTTTTCACCTTGAACTCCCTGTCCTGTTTGGATTACCCAGATGAAATATAAAAGGGTGACAAAAGTTATTTGTAGCATTCTGTATTACTGCAAAGAGATAGACCAAAATATTTAGTTATGTTTAGAGGATTAGATTTGTTGGAGTAAAGAAAAGCATGGGAAGAGTAACCCAAGTACTCATTCATTTTTGATGCAAGAACACATTGAAACCAAAAGTGGCATTTTAAAAATGTAAGAGGAACCACACCTTACACAACATAGTTAATGTGTGAAACTCATTGCCAGAAAATATTAACAGTATTCTTGGGAAAGATTGGTCATTTATAGCAAAGATAAGGTAACTGACAGTAACTTAGACTATTATGATTTCAAATTGATCATATAGGGCATACAGTCTTAGCTGTGAGGGTTAGACACATGATTTTCCTATGGAATCAGTTATTTCTTCATAAGTTATTCTCAAATTTTCAGTAATATCTCTGTTACAGGAATGCTTGCTGCTTGAAACAAATGGCATGGACAGTGCTAGAGAGAAGATTAAAAGTAGCAGTAATGTAATATGGAACATAGAGGTGCTTTCTTATACATAACCTGTCTAATGAACTCCTTACAAAGGAAAAAATGGGCTACTTTAAAGTAGTTCCTTCTTTTTTTTTTTTTTAATAAAAAATAAATAAGACATTGAAAATATGACCTTTATACCTAAAGGTCGTCTTTTTAAAGCCCTTGTTGCTAATGTTCTTGAAAAAAAGACTGCATTTTTTCCATATTTTATATTCTAATCTAACTATGAAGTATTTATGATATCAAATGTAAATATTGTGTCCTCATTCAGAAGATATCCTTATAGAACGCTACCAGTATTATTAAGCTATGGACTTTCTAATCTGCCTTCCAGCACTTTATCTGTAAACCAGTATGAAAATGAAAATATGAAATTAGATAATGATGTGTAACATCTTTCCCTGCTGCCCTTCTAAAACCAAATTTTTCTTCTTCCTTCTGCTTTTTAAAAAATATTTCTGCCCTGATTTTTAATGTTTCCCCTTGATCCTTAGCCATCCATGATTCTTTGATGAAGTCTAATTTTACCAGCATTTTGTGCAGTAACTTTTGCTGAGTTTTATTAACCAGGAGTGTACTTTGATCTTTTCTTTACATGTCCATACTTCTCAACATCAAACAGCAAAAATCCTGGAAGCCCTAGCAGTAAAAGAAAAAAAAGAAAAAAAACGTTTTAAGCGACCGTTGAAATTCATGGGGAAGTTCACTTTTTACTTGTGACATTATGAGAAATCAAAAGTTTCAGAGCCTAAAGACAGCTGAGGTAGGGGCTAGGATGTAATATCAGTGATAGCCATTGTGGTTATTAGGAGATGGGGAAAAGGATCGGATGCTGCATAAACAAGTAGCCCCCAAACAACAGTGAAAAAAACCTGCCAGAGAGGGGGCTGTGGGAAATCAGTGAGTACATCCACCCATTATGATCCTAAACCTACAAATGCTTATTTTTCAATAAGTGTATTAAAAAGGACAAAGCCCTATAAAAGGATCTGTGTAGGGATCTAGCCATGTCAGTATGATCTCAAATTTTGTGTTCAAGTTGTCCCCTTTCAGTCTGTTTTATCTATTTTCAAACTATTAATTTTTCAAAACCCCCATTGCTTCTGTATGAATTATACTAATATATATTATACAACTGTGAGAAAAACGTATTTTAACTTTCTGGGAGCATTATTAATTTAATATATAATGTGAGAAAATGGCCATTATCTAGTTTTTCTTTAAAACTGAAGTCCTTTTTACTTGTTTTTGAAACATTATATTAAAAACTAATATACTTTCAGACCATCAAATTTGCTGATGCTATAATTTTTAGAAGTTATTTTACTCACACAACAGAAGGACTCAGGACGCTGGGTCAGATTCTCAGCTGGTTTAAATTGCCATAGCTTCACTAAAAGTAGCAAAACTATGCCCATTAAAAAGAAGTTCTGGATGCGGTTAGGGTTCTTACAGTTTACGATAAAGCATGTGCCCTTGTTGTTATTTATGTTGCAGGTGCTCCCAGGAGCCGTGCTTATTACCACGCGCCACTGTGCTGGAGCGCCACGTACAAAGAACAGAAAACTCTTCCAAGGTAATGAGAAGTGGAAGAGTCTTTTGTACGTTGGTGACTAGATAACATGAGCACTGTGCTCAATTTTCTGCAAATGGCTGTTCCCTTTTCTAAAATAATCTCAGTCGTGTTTCTGCCTTACTTTGGCATGCTCTGTGCAGAAGTTCTCACATTCTGCGTGAGTTCAGTAGGAAAACACTTCAGAAGTGGTTTAGAGGGAAGAGAAAGAACTCTTCATTTCCACCGCTTGTTTAGAAAGACCTGTTTACATTTAATAAATTCTCTCTTGCTTTGAAATTGTATACATAGAAATGGACTGATTCCTTCAGTAAGGCCATGCATTATCTGGCTATATACAATATTCTTCGGAATAGCTGTGGACTACAAATTCTTCAGCTAACTTATGCAAATTTGTCCCTTCTTTCTGTAGAGTTACCCAAGCCTATGGAGAAATCTCCATGCATTAAGAAAAGCGAGGAGATCACAGAATCATAGAATGATTTGGGTTGGAAGGGACTTTTAAAGGTCATCTAGTCCACCCCCCCTTCAATAAGCAGCAACATCTTCAACTAGATTAGAGCCCTGTCCAACCTGACCTTGAATGTTTCCAGGGATGGGGCATCCACCACCTTTCTGGGCAACCTGTTCCAGTGTTTCACCACCCTCATCGTAAAAGAATTTCTTCCTCATATCTAGTCTCAGATGATGCTTTTGGTTTTGTGTATAGCTTTTGGGGGTTGTACCTACCCTAATACCTTTTTTAATTCTCTCCATTTCTGAAAGTGGAGGGATATTCCCTTTCAGTTTTCATTTTCCAGAAAATATATGCTCTTCTGCTTTACAAATGACCAAAACATTCCAGACCTTGGTTTTTTTCCAGTATGTTAAACAGTAAGTCTACAAGTACTAAGTGAAATTTCCTGAGCTCTGGATTGTTTCATTTATAAAAACCACAGTTCCCTGCAGGATGGTCAGGTTATATATCTGATCTGTTTTTCAGAATTATCAAGTAAGGAAAATTGCCACGAGGCGAGAAAAACTGCGTAGCTGATAGCACTGGTCTTCGTCTCAGACAACACTTGGTTGTTCCTACAGTCTGTAGCAATGCTTCAAAATCTTTCAGGCACAACATCCACAGCATCCCTTCAGCTTTCTGCATGCATTATGGATTCTTGTCTTGTGGAAAACATTCCTGCTTTGAAGTGTCAGAGATTTTATTTTTTCACAACAATTGTTTTTAACAATGTCATCTCTTGTTAGCTGCCGTATTAACATTAAACCTTTTTTTCTTAACTATATGCAAATTGTAGCAGAGAGAAGAACCTTGTGCTAATGGACCAGACCTATCACCTCCTAAGACATGAGAAGTAAATGAAAACATAGCTAATCACATTGTTATCCCTTGTGTGAGCAGGTCAATGCAAAAAATAGCACGGATGCTAGAATATGCTACGGTGGAATATATGACAAGGTGTGTAGAGGAATATTTATACAGCATTTTCTCAAACTATGAAAGATGTCTTTCTTAAGTTTAGGTTCTGATAAGGAACCTGTGTGGAAGTTTACCTCAGACTACGTTCATTGTCTCACTGAAGTCATCATTTTCTATTTGTAGTATTTGGGTACTTTCTTGAAGCAGGGCATAAAGACCTTGCCTTTACTAAATTTCCCCAAGATTTTTCTTTTAAAATAAAAAAGAAAAATTACATTAATGAAATATTCAACCCAGAATCTCCTTACTGCAGTTTCAGATTGTAATAAATGTACTTGGTTTTAAAAAAGATAGTAAAGCTTTTGTAGTTCCATAAGATTTCAATTATAAATTAACATTAAATGGAATGTTAAAGTTTGAGTAGGTTATATCCTTTGAACTTAATGGTCCAGATCTTTGGCTGCTGGTAAGAAACACACAAGGCAGCTCAGGTTAAGGGTATTTCAAGGATGTCTTTCAGCATTTCTTACCAAGCTGCTTCTCCATACAGGACAGGGAATCTAGAAAACTACTCTAAAATATGGCCACTACTAATTGCAGTTACAGTCATTGCAGCTGAAAAATGGGTGGTGGACTTCATGACTTTTTGCTGCCTCTATTTTAGGATGATCTGATTCTCTCTTAGTTTATATTGTGGGAGTAACTTCCCAAATTACTGCTAGGAGATACCTATGATCTCAAGAAATCATGATAGCAAGTGAAATTAATCAACACTCATGCTGTTCTGGCTACTTCATGCTATTGAATGATTTTATTATTTTAATGTTGCCTCTGAAATTTCCTTGCATGAATTTTCGGAGGTAGTCAGCTTCAGATCATCTTTATGGCAGCATAGGGCTGTGAATGGCTGGGTCACGCATCTTTTTAGAGGCAAAACACATAATGAAATAATGCTCATCACCAGAATTACATAAAAGGAAATCAATGTTTAGCTTCTCCACTTATTTTTGTTTATTTCCTCACATGTCTTGTGCTTGATATGCCTTTGTTAGGCTTTGGTATTAGCTTTTAAAAAAGTTTATTAGAACACTAATGCTGTTTTATGCACATCACAAAATATATCCTCTAACTCCTCTTTTTTTCCCCGCTTCTTTTCCTCCTCCTGAGTAATTGTGTGGTTGATTTGTTCAAAAAGAAGCTGACAGGAACCAGCAAAATGTGTACACATGGTATTTCACAGGTGAACGTAGTAGAGTGAGAACTATTTCCATTCCTCACGTGTTGTAATCTTAGTGAAATCTGTTACCCGCTTGAAGTTGTTAGCATTTTAAAATACACCTTATCTAGACAAAAAAAAATCCCACCTACCAATGTTGGCCAATGTATTTAGTTGCTAACGACAACTTATTTCTCACCTTTTTATTTCAAAATCCAGGATAGTGAATGGCTCTGTTAAACCCTCAAGCTGGACTATTTCTTTTAAGATTTTGCTCATGTAGCTTGAAGGGGGGGGGGGGGGGGGGGGGGGAGGAATGGGGTCAGAGGGCTGGAAATCCGCATAGTTTTTATTTTTGCATTTTCTCCAGTGAAGTAGGAGATTTTGATCCTAATTCTTGCATGAACCAAGCATTTGACATTAAGGTGTTGGAAACCTGTTTGGATTTTGTAAATCTATCATGGAAACAGTGTCCCCTAACTTGTCCCCCCACAGTTTTTGGTGATGCTTTTTACAACCACCAACAAGTATGATTTAGGTGGACTGAAGCTCAGGCTTTTGACTGGGAACAACATGAGTGTGTGCCCCTGCAAAGGAAGCTCTGTAGCACTAAGTAACTCTAATCAGAAGTCAGG
Organism: Buteo buteo; assembly: GCF_964188355.1. Lineage (NCBI taxonomy): Eukaryota > Metazoa > Chordata > Aves > Accipitriformes > Accipitridae > Buteo > Buteo buteo. Next base: position 75,829,070 of record NC_134171.1, on the reverse strand, counting down.
ATAGCAACAGAGATTATTGAAGCCTCAGACTATGTTCACTTCTGGGGAAATTTTGAATAGTGCTGGTAAGGTAATGGCACATTCCTCTCACCTCTGCTTAAGCCAGTCCTCTCACCCTTTTCCACCCCACAGAAGATGCCCCCAGAGATCCACATTCGGAGAAGGATGCATCAGAAGCGGCTGCACCGTGCTCCCATGTTAGGCAGGGTCTTTGTGTAAGAAGTTTCTCTGTTCAACAGGGGCGCGCTGTCCCTAGTTTACTTCAGCATGACATTGAAATGAAGGAATTTACCTTCGCATAGATGCTTAACACTGGCATGCCAGCGTGAATCTATTCATCAGGTATTTTCTGGTTTTACTCATTTTGCTCCTCTATCACAAGGAACACTGTGATAAAGGTTTTGCCAAAAGTGTAACATTCTCTGCTATCAATATCTGTTATTGAAAATATCTGAAAATACATACTGTTTCCTGTAGTTCATGTGACAGGAAAGTCTTTCATTGACACTGTACAGTTGACTAGAAGGGAAAATGGGTTGCAGAATTTATTCTGAGGACAACCAGAAAAATGGGGCTTTCTGCTGCATTTAGAAATGGAGGGTTTTCTGAGGAAGTAATTCTGTAGAGCAGGTACAATGTTGATTTGTTTTGTCTTGTGAAAAAAACATGTTTTATGAAGAGATTTTTCCATTCAGAAATATCCATGTGCCTTTGTCTTCCAACTGAAGCACAGGTTCACTGCAGTGTAGTAGGCTGTATCTCCAAATACTCGGTGCTTACAATGCTGAGAATAGGTACTTTCACTGGAAATTTTACCAATGATTCATTGAGGGTTTGATCCTCTTGTTCTGCATAAGCCATTTGACTTTTCTAGTCTTGATGCCGTATCAATCTGCACAAGAAGTCCAGCGCTTGGGAGAGTCCAGTAAGGCTTCCATTGAAGCTGAAACTGTTTTTCCTATCAATATTACAGAGTCAAATCCTAAACACTGAAGCAGTATTGCGAAACAATGAACTATCCATTGCTATTTTGTTTCAGAAAAGGACTTAAATGATTTTATACTTCAGTCTGTTATGTTCAGAATGTGAATTTTTACAGTTTATTGCTAGTGTATTTTAGTCACACATTTTCCTCAGTGGCAGGTGAAGCTCTACCATTTCAGAGATCTGCTGTGTGTGCAGTATGAGGTACATACACTTCGACCCATCGTCATGGCCGTTTCCAACCTGTAGGAAGTCTTTAACCTTCTCACACAGGTACACTTTATGTAAGGTGTAGATTCTCTAACACGAAGCCTGTGTGTGCAAGCACCTCTACACACGCTTTCTAGCCTTTCTAAAAGGCTCTCTGGAAACTAATGCTGGGTGCTTGCTCTGCTCGCTTCGAAGCCTGCTCTTAGGCCCTTTCTAGCCCCTGTTTCTGTGCGTAACCGCTGCCTGGGTCAGGAAAAGAGAGCAGCAACTGCTTTTCAGGTTTTTAGTACATAAGTCTTTATGTGAGGTCCACACTTCAGCACATAAATCTTTGTGCAGTGAAGTCTTAATGTCCTGAATTAGGCGTAAAGATTTCAGGAAGTAACTCCGTATGCACTTAGGCAGTGAAGCCTGACCAGTGCCTTAAGACTTATGGGCTGAAGTGAAACCTCTGGGGAGATGTTAGACCTCTGAACAACCAAGTGTTTCCATTAATCAGACCATGGCTAATCAAGGTATGATTACCTTGAAACATGCAAATTGTGCAGCAGTAGATGAAGATTTGATACAGAGTTCCCAAAAGAGGAATATCGTCATGTGCGTACGTTCAAACTCCTAGCTGAATCCCAAACTCAGTAGCAAATTTTAACGAGGCAGATTTCACACTCAGTCACAATCAAACATCACACTCAGCATCGTATCCGCTGACTATTGATTTTCTTTTTTCATCTGCTTAGCTGATGAGATTAGGGCTGTGTCACGTAAATAGGACAAATGACAAAGTATAGCCTGCTGGAACCTGGCTGTACCTTTTCCACGGATAAATGAAGAGAAAGGTTTTGATAAGGCTGGAATGACACTGAAATAAAAGCAGTGTTTTATTTACTAACAGAGTAAGTAGTGCTACAGGCATCATTGAATGTTTTATAAGGAAAGTCAATCTGGAGGTTATGTGAATTTTAATGTCCTGCATAGACTGAAGGTCATAAACCGCTAAATATTTTCTAAGCTGGTTTTCTGGTTGTTTTATGCAGATTATAACAAACATTTGAATATCCTTACAGGCAAAGGTTTTATGTACTGTCAGCTCCCAAATATTTTCTTCTTAATTTTTGCTTGATTTTGATTGGTGGAAGGGTGGGGGGTTTGGAGAATTGTCTCTGTTCAGTAACATTGTGTTCCAAAGCTAATATCTGGATATTAAATGGCTTTTCACTCATTCTAATATTCTTGGTATGCTAAAGAGTTACTGAAGCTTTCTAGGACCACTGCATGCATTGTAGAGATATGTAGTATCATAAAGTAAATGGCTCTGAAAACAAATGGTGATATAATTTGCAACTTTCCCAGTTCAGTTTTAAAGTAGTTCCAGAATTTCTTTAAAGGCTTGTTCAACCTGCTCAATAAAAACTTTCCCACTGAGACCAGTGGATGTAACATCCAAACATTAAATGTATATCTACTATAGTGAATTCAAATACATATAGTATCCCATTATTATTATTATTTGTTGATAAGCCTCAAATATATTTTTCTCTAGCTTTCTCTCCCACCCCTCTCAATCTGGGTGTGTTTTTAAACCAAAGAATCTCAGGTACAGGGAAGAGCAAATATATATATATATTTCTATTATTACATTGTATATCCTGCCTTCTGACTTAAAAAATAGGAATTTTGCTCTTGCCCTACTTCGAATTTTCTATTGCTAATGAAAATAGATGGTTATAAATATTGTGTCCTTTGAATCATCAGTAAGTTTGGGTTTAGTGCTCGTCAGACAATCTTGTTAAAAGACTAAAGTCAAATTGTCCTTTTTGAGCTAGGCTTGTTTTCCATAAATTGCCAGAAAACAATTTATTCAGTCTGTCTTTCTTCCAGTAATTGATTATGCGGATATTATTTATCGTACTGCTGCAAGCACATCTTTGCATAAATTGGATGTGCTTTATCATTCCGTGTTACATTGTATTTACAAATGCTCTATTTTCTGCTCATCATTGACGACTTTATTCCATGGCAAACTCGTCTTCATTAGAAGGGCTTAAGCATTAGTGTTCATTTATCAGCAAGGGAATTTGGAGAAAAGCCCCACCATGTTTTCTATCTTGAGCAAATTCTTTTCCCCAACAAATATGCTTTCAAATCCTATAGTTGTTTTTCTCCATATGAAAATCCAATAAATAGGAAGAATGATTTTCTTCTTAGCACCCCTGCCCTGTAGGTATTTCTTTTAGCTGCTATTAAAGTTTGCCAGTGATTTCAGTTTTACTGTTTAAATAAAAGAGCCAATACAGTAAGGAGGTGCAGCACGCCTGGCATTTTCTCGAGTCTTAATGACTGTGTTCATGAGGTCAACCCTGTTAAGAGAAATAAGTTCCCAGACTAGCAATTTACTTGGTTAAAGGAAGAGTTGACTGGGTATCTACACTGTTTATTGTCTTTTTCCTAGTCATGAACACTGCCCACGCATGATGTTTCAGCATTTGACTGAGTCCGGGGAATGCATTCACAAGTATGACTCACTTTCAGGTATGGAAAAACCTTTTCTCTTTATAGCTTTTTTCTTCATAGCTAAGAAAGTATTTTGTCATTGCTTTAGTGAAGTGTAATTACAGTAATTCATATGCAGTCAAAAAATTTCAGGTTTGAAAATCTCATCTGTGGTTGCACAGGCATAAATGTTATGTTAAAACATAAAAGCTGATATTAGTGTAAATAAGGGCTCAACTTCCTGTGGAGTGCGAGGCATTGCCTACTTCCACTGCAATTAGCAGGCTGTGAAAGTGCTCATAAATTCACACACTCAAGCCCCAGAATGCGTATGTCAAATCATAGCCCTCTCCTGCTTCTTTCTGCATGATAATGGAGGACCCAGCTGCAACTCTTTTTGCTTGAGAAAGAGTTTACAATGCCAGCACAATCCTCGTTCTTTACCCAGTACCACAAAGTCTGAGGAAAAGTAACAGGAGAATCAATGTGCCATCCGTTATGGTGAAGCATTGCTACTATTTTCAGCTGTGTGACACCTCCTGCATGGAAGCAGTGAGAAGGAAATGGATCTCCCTCGCCTGATCATTCAAGCTTGATGTGCACACATGCATGTGTGAGGTAAGGAGGTCTTGGTTTTAGACGTATATCATCAGAAGATAATAGAGTACCCATCCAGCACACTATCCCTGAGCTTCTTCAGCAGAGATAACTTGTGACAAAATGGTAGAAAGCACGAGACTATTCCTTATGCTATTGTTGCTGAGCACAAGCTCATCATTGCTGGCACCCTCAGAGATGCCTGTATTACTAGCCAGGAGGAAAAGAGAGCGAGGCACTGCACAGTCCGGAGGGTAAGTATTCACGCAGTGTTTAGGACACCTGGATTGCATACTCTGCATCACCATAGGAAGAAGAGGAATCAAAGAAAGGTGTGCTGCTGTATTATTATATTCCACTTTTTTTTGTTATTTTTGGAGTAGAGCTCTCAGGGTCTTTTTGCCTTTTTGTTTATTATTTTTGCTTGAGTTCTTTGAGAATAAGAACCAGTGTCTGATGAATGCCTAAAGGACGCAGGCATCAGTCTGTAGCAAGGAGTTACGTGACATATCTACCTTTGAATAACGAGGCTTGAGCCGTAGTGTCTCCTCTGATATTTTCTACATGCAAATGAGTCACCACTTGGTTTGCTGGTTTGTGAAGTTGCCTTTGGGGGTGCTAATTCGACATGTGCATTGCATATGGAACTATTTTAAAATTCTTCTTTACAGGCCTCTATAATCACCTTGACAGTCTTGCTCATGTATGTGGACAATTGGTTGTTAATATTGGCTTTTATTTGCAGCAGGTTTTTGGGTACCCACAAACATTTTGAAATCCTCTTTTTAAGGAGGACAAAACTCCAGAAACTAAACAAGCAAACATTTATAGGTCACCTCTAAAATAACAAGCCGAGTTGCAGAATGTGTATGTCATTTATACAGATTTATATATAGGTATAGACATTTATAATATATAGGACATATTTGCATATATAAAGCATATATATGTGTTTTGGTTTCCTCGATGTCACTAGGATGTCTACACATATGCTTCTTTTTATATGAAAGACATTTCTATTGGCAGGTGCTCAGTTGCTCCTGTTGCAGGGCTCTGATAAGTTTTTTCTGGAACATTTCGCCTTCTACCCCTTGCTATTTCAATTAGTTTCCCATTCCATAGAAAAATATATCTTATCTGATATGAATATAGAACCTGTGTAGTTAAATTTTGGTTTCTACAAGCAATGATTGCTTGCTTGAATGTTCACAGAAAGAGAATCTAAAAGAGGCCCAAGCATAGCTGGAATGAATTAAGATTTAAATTTCAGCAGGCATTCATTGAAAGCTTTTTTTTTTTAAAAGACATTCAGTTCTTCTGATGGTAAAGGATTCACCTAGCTCATGATTTGTAAAGGACTGTCTGGACTTTATTGCTAATTGTAAGTCACTGTGCAGGCTCACCAGCCGTACAAGGAAAAATAAAGTCCCTGACCATACATCTTCTCTTTGCATCCCCTTCCTCAGGGCTTGCTTTATTTCCAAAACCACAAACTCTAAACCAGAACAAATCAACTCAAACTGCTCAGTAATAATCACCCGAGGCCCTTCCAGCCTCAGCCAGCTGGGAGAAGACAGCACGCAACCTCATCTTATGAGATTTTCTTTTGTACCAACCTTCTCATTCTGTTCACATCACCATCAAAACCACCATTACCAGTCCAATAACTTCTTACATGCCAAATTGGCTTTAGCCCACCACACACTCTTCTTTTGCAACAGCTGCGTATGCCAGTTTACCACATTTTCACGCACGTAACTCACATTCCAGAAAAAAATGAGATCACTTTAAAAAGAATCAATACTTCAAAATAGGGCCTTTCATAACCTGAAACCTGAAACTGCAAGGGCTACTGTTGAAGGGAACGCAGGGAATTGTTGGGAAATAGCAAGACCTGGAGTAACTTGGAGTAATTTTTGCCTTGATTAATCGACACATTACAACTTGTAGTGACTTTGAATTGAAGGAGTGTTTGGTTTTGTTTTTAAAGATAACTAGTATATCATTATAATACCATATGTGTTCATCTTGCCACACTAGAGGACAGAAATGAACTTAAGACTGCATGTTCTCTGGACACTATCAAAGAGGAGAAACTAATGGCAATAAATATATGTATATATATGTATTTATAGATGTGAAACTTTTGGAATATGCAGAATATTGAATGTGAAGTATAAGCCCTTATATTTGTGTGGACATGTGAGCCATTGATGTCCCTTTTGCAAATCGACAGGGAAACCTTTTTTTCCTGGAGCTTTGCTTTCTTACTAGGAAGGGGTAACCTCCTGCAGTATTTTGCAAACACTTGATGGATCACGTGAGTTGTTCTAGACAAAAGCTACGCTGTCCGTCAGTTAGATGGCAATATACAGCCTGTACAAATCAAATTCACTTGGAGTTTTATTTGCCTCTGTAGCAGCTGAACAAATATCACAGAGATTGAACTTGTGCTACCATAACTGGTAGTCTAATTTCTTCCAACAAACCAGTTTCATTGAGCCAGAAGGTCAGCGCGTAACAAGTTTATGACAGTGTGCTATGAGTATGTTGTAAATAAAAGCCAATGGCTTTCAAGATAGGTAGACTGCAGCGGAGGATTTTGTGATGCTCTATTGCTAGTACAGCATGTAAAACCTGACACCATTCTACTTAGCAGCAGCAGTTTAATTGTTACTATAAGAGGTAAAAAACCACAGACTAAAAAACTCCTCTTAAAAAAACCCTCTGAAAATGAAAATCTAAGGAAAGATTAATGTTAGATAGAAAATTTAAACCTGAAAAAAAAAAAAGATTAAGACAATGAATAAAGTTAAGCTGTACTTGAAAATTGATTAAGTCTTGCTAACTAGCCCAAAAGGGAGCTACCATATGGCCCTTATTGCCATAAACCATCAACTTGTACATTCAGGCCCCAGCTCTTTTGAAAACTCTCACTAACTAAATCAGGTCTTTCATTTCAGTCTGAAACCTAGAAGGTGGTTAGTCCCCTTGCCTTCTCCCTCACCATCTTTGTCTTCATCTATGTGGCTGATTTTTAAGTCCTGTTGAGAAATGCTTTCTGCAGTGTTTACCAGCAGAGGAAATGGAGACAATGCAGCTCACCTGTGCCTCCCAAAATGAAGATGGAAGGAGAGAGCTCTGCAGCTGACACCACTTAATGCAGCCTTTGAGCTTCTCGATTGCTCTGTGCCGTCAGTAAGATGGGACCTGAGGACTGAAAAAAGAATAATAGTCTTCTGGCCCTGCCCATTGCTCCACCTCTCCGTTCAGGGGAAGGAAAAGGACTGTATGGCATGGGATGTGTTTGGAGGAGGAGCAAGAAGATCAATTGGTATGTAACTTCATTACAGTGCTAATCCTATTTGCAACATTTTCTATAACTGGGTTTCCTAGGCAGCGGGCTAGTTTTATAGGCATAATATCTTTTCATGGTATTACATATAATATAGTATATGAAATACAGCATATGCCTGGGATGGTGGCTTAGCAGGATCTGAGTCGCCAGTATGTTTGCTGTCACTAAATTTAACCTCTGTTGGAAATCTTGTCAAAGCAAAGCAATTGGAATTAAGTGTTTTGAAAATGAGAGTGTGATCACTTAAGAGTAGGTGGCCTATTGATTTAAACAGGAGCACAGTTAGGTACTGATGGCAGATAAAGGACACATTTTGGCAAAGCAAGAAGAAAAGTAGATAAGGAAAATAAGAAAATGTAGTAAAATAAGCTGTAAAACAGACTTTCTTCTACTGTACTATTTTACTAATAGCGTTGGCTCCACCAGCAAATTTCTACACGCTCCTCTTAGCAAATTTGTTGCACGTTGTGGATTCACACTCAAAGCCATATAGGTTTCAAAACCGAGCAGGAGGTGAGTACGTGGTATATGAGAGCGTGGCCCTGCATTGCCCCTTTGCAGGGTCTCTGGCAGGTTTTGGAAGTCAACAGAGTCAGATACTGGACAAAGGGCTAGAAGTTTTTGCAAACTTCTGAACAAGGAGTACTCGCATGTGTTTGTGTGGCAGAGACTGAATCTCTGGTGAACAGCTTGCTGCAGTTACAATTTTAATGAAAATTGAAAGCTTAAGTGCCACCATTTTCCATATCACTTTTCCCCTAAAATGATTTATTGACCACTTATACATGATACATTCTCCTGTCATGAATAACAGACTATATATTTATTTTCATGAATAATGGCTCCCATTTTAATTGATAGTTTCAGACAGAGGAGTAGATTTATTTCTACAATGAATAAAACTGCTCTCAATATACGGCCTGTATAAATTATTTTAGTATGTATTCCAGTTTTCCTTTTGTAACCCAGTATGCTCCTAATCTTAACAGAAATCAATCAAATAAGATCTAATACATCACTAACCAGCAGCTTCTATAAAGTATAGTACGACATTTTTCTATAATGTTTTTAAAATTTGTGTTAAATGGTGTTGCCAGAAGCTTTCACTGAACCAAGGAGCTTTTGACTTGGCTGATATATCTGTCTGTAAGATGTCTGTTTCATTCCCCGTTATCTTATTTGTCTTTTACTGACACCCTACCTGCATACACATGACATCTCAATTACTTTACTCAAACGCAACATCTCAGCTACACTCCCCTTTTTTTGGTAAAAATTTAAAACTCAACTATGTTAATAATCAAACATCGATTCTTGCAAAGCATGAGATTGTGTGGGCAGATGATGTATTTTGCATTCGTTCCTGAGTGTGACACCAAACACAGAGAGTCAAGCCTATGAAGGATTCTCTTAGCGAAGAAGGTGATCACAGTTCAGAACTGAAACCCCCATTACTTGCAAATGATCTCATTCTGATATTAATGTTCAAGTCAATACGTGCTGTGTGCTCACAAATATGTCTCAATTGTATGCTGCAGAACTACAGATCTGTTAAGGGAATAAACCTGCATACCTTCCTGTGTCTAGTATAAAAACCCCAAGCTTGCTGTGAATCATTTCAAAATAGAATTAAAATGGTACAGAGCATGCACTAGCTGGCTTCATTAAAAACAAGCAAACAAAACCCCAAACAGAAATTCCTGAACAAATTGCATTGCAACGCACTGACCCAAATATCTTCACAATGTATTCGCCTACCAGTAATTTTAGAGCGCTATTATTTATTCTTCAAAGTCAGGAATGATACAGTTCTCTCTTCCTCTTTAATAAGGATTTCCTTATTGTAGCCTGACTAGAGTTTTCTAAGGCATTACTTCAATCCCTATGTAAACATTTACATAAGGGATTTTACATCCATTCAGAAATCCCGGAACGATGCACCAGTATTGGAAAGTTTTGACTGTGGCATTTTGATGTTTTTCAGTACGCAAAGAGATTGGTGATGGGAACACTGTCAGATATAACGGCTAAAGGACAGACGAAAGAGTTTGTGAATGCACTGTAAATGAAATGATCCAAATGTGAGTTCCCAAGAATGAATTTCAAAATGTGACTACGTTTTGGCAAGGACAGAGAGGTAGAATCCACATAAGAGAAAAATATATTTGGGTCATTGCCTGCTCTTGAGTAAGACACTTCACCATCTATTACTTCAGGTAATTAAATTCTAAATGGCAATAATATTTGGAGCCAGGTTATACTTTATATTTCTATTCGTAAAGCACTCTGAGGGTTTTTTAGTTGAAAGACGGTGTTGTGGGGTAGAATATTAGTAATGTAATGTAACACAATGTTTTAATCACAAGAGGTATTGCTTACAGATCTGGCATTCATGCCAGATGTGCTGTATAATGGATGTACAGCAATTTAGCATTTACTGTACCTTATTTATAATGTTGTCTTTGCTTCTATATATATTTCCTTAGCTAAAGCTATGGTATTTGAAAGAAAATGGAAATACAAGACTGTGTAAGAATTTGAATAGCTTTTATCTATGTCTGCATTAACATGCAATTCCTTTCCTTACTCTAAAATAAATAAGCCATTTTCTTGAGAAAACAGAGACATGATTACTAGAAACTGTAGTTTTCTATTTTGTTATTTGAGCTATGAAATCAAGATATGTTTTAATAAAATACTGCAGTCAATTAAATTCAGCTGTTAAGCTAACGCAGAGACTGATGAAAGTCGATCAAAACACACCACTCACTGCAGGGAGGCAAGTAAAGCAATAAAGAACTAGACCTAAAGCTACATAGTTCTTTTTGTTAGGTAGCAGCAAAGTAATTTGCATTATTCATTTCACCCTGGGAAAAAAAAAAAAAAACACACCACCAAACCCCCCAAAACCAACACATGAATAGATTGAAAGGACTAGATGGAATCTAGCTGGCAAACAAAGCAGAGGTAAAGTAAGGGAAGCAAAGAAAGCAAAATCAAATGTAACAATGCTACCTAGGTGAGTAAAAGAAATAAAAAGGGTTCTAGAAATATCTAGAGAGCATAGGAAGAGACCACTGAAAAGTAACAAAGGGACTGTATAAGTGAAGACTCCAAGATGGATGAAAAATGTTCAAAACTACTTTTTCTTCGTTTTCAATATAAAGGAAAATGATGAAAGTGGAGAATATTATGTAGGAAGACAGAGAACTATTACAAGCAATGGGCCAGAATTGTGCTTAACTTGCACACAAGGGCCCTATTTTCTGCCTTCTTTCTCATGTTGAATAATGCTTATATTGCAAGTAGCCCCCCGGCTACTCATCAAAATGGAAAAAAAGGAAGTGCCAGATAGTATAAGGATGACACATGGAGATACAAAGTGTAATGCAAGCACACTGCTCTGACAGCATCCTACAGAATCTCTCACTAAAACATTCTTCTATGGAGGTATGAAAAACGTTACCTGAAATGAGTATCCATGCAAATTAAATTATGTTTTTCCTTAGTTTGTGTCCATTGTGTTTGAAATAGAAGATGGCTATTGCAGTGCATGATGTCTTTCACAGTGCATGCTAACACCCTAGCACCACGAAAAAACATGGAGGACATGCTTTAGGACATTAATAAGAGCCACATGAGGTACACTCAATGCGTTAATTTAGATCCTACTCAGAATATACTTCAAATATATTTTTATTGAAGAGAGTAAATATATTGCAAAAGAGTATTTTATAACAATGCTGTGGATGCATGCATTTTCACTCCCATACTTTTGGTTCTGTAGAATTCCTCCCCCCCTATTTTTTTTTTCTAAATACTTGGTGAGGCCTTGTGTATTAATCGGAGATTATCTTGCTGGAACAAAAGTGATGTTATAGAGGGAAAGCATAAGTGTATTACTTGGAGTTGAATGATGTACCTGGGGGAGATCCAGTTAGAATCTTTTACTAAAAAACTTCAATCGGAAATGCCATTACTGTCTGAATGACACACATAGCGGAGAATATACAATCTGCCTAAAATATAAACTGTTTTGACAGCATGGCAACACTCCTTTTTGGCATTTTTGGATCAATGAGATTTTTCATTTTAAAATGACTACTGAAAATGAAAATAATTCAAGTACAAGCAAAAAGTGTACAAAACTTAAATTCCAAACAAAATGTTTCAGTTTTATCTAAAGAGAACGTTTGATTGACCTGAAACATTCTCTTTCTAATATAATTTCATGGAAGATTTGTACATTTTGGCTTTTCAATTAAGTTTGTAATGGGAAAAGAAAATCCATGTACTCTCTCATGAAATAAAAAATTGAGTTAGTATAAAACTCTGCTGTTGCATTATTATGTGTCTAGGGCCACTGAGCGGAGAAATTAATAAAAAGGACAATGAAGCTGACACTACTCAGCATTAACAAAAATGACACTGCTCAGTTAAAGAAAACAATACAAAAATCTGTAGAATAAAAATTCCTTTGCCTTTATTTTTGTAGTCTCCTTGCTTCTTTAGTCAGTTGAGGAACTTTAGAACATTATGAGAAGAGATTTCTTTTTGCACAAGAAGTTTAGGAAAAAACCCTATTACTACTCCTACAAGCGCGTGTGTGCACATACAGATGGATAGACAGATGTAGGTATAAAGTTCCTGTAAGTCTGCCAGAGTCCAATATTCTCTGAACAGGTTCATTTAGATATTCCACATGTGGAGTGTAATGTTTAATATCAGATTTATTTGTTTGAAGAGGTTTGACATCACATGGGATTTTTGATTTACCAGAATGATACAAAACATACTGAAATCACAATACAAATGTAAGTTACACTTGGCAAAATACAGCAACTGCAATGCACAGTTCAATTGCAATACCAAAGAGATCCCCATTACTGGTCTATATAATATGCTCACTGTCACGATGCTGGGTGTCCCCAGTCACCAAGAAGGAAGGCGTGGTTTAGAGCAGCTTGAGCCCATTGCTCTCTTTGAAATTCTTTCTTAAATTGTTCAGTTTTATACTCTGCGTGGGACTGAGCCACATACACACTCCCCCCATGCTGGTCTGGCTAACTTGGGGACACATTCACAGTCTTGATGGATGCGGGGAGAAACATTTACACCACCAGTTGATCCACTCAACCGCTGATAGCTGTTTACCCAAAACGAAGGCCACCCTCTGGTCCCCTTTGTGTTGAGATAAAGTCAGTTTTCTTTGCAACAGCTGTGGTCACTCACACCCTACACATTATTCCTTGATCTTCAGGGGCACAATGCCCTTGTCCATCTCCTTGAGCCTTCTTCTAATTTATGGGTTTATTGGTCAGCCACAAAGTAAAAAATGCTTGGTCAAGATCTTTTGACCATTTCTTGGATTCCAAGTCCAGATCTACAGTGACTTCCAAAGGTGAAGATAAAAGATAGTATGAAGTAGGATTTGCTCAGTCTTTGCTTTCTTTTGATTGTGGGAGCAGCTGTTTGCTTTGCCTTGACGATTTTCATCCTAAGAGGCCTGTGGGCTAAAGTTCTTTAATTCATGCTACACTAAGTCACCTACACTCTGCATGGAAAATGCAGGAGAAAGGTGGAGTAGTCGAAGAGTTTTAGCTATAGTCTTGCTTTAACTTTTTATTTATACTGATTTGCATGTATCCTTAAACAATTCAACTATTTAAAGCAAAATTTGTTTCTAGTCTGCCATTTTATGCTGTAGGCTGAATGTAACCTTAGCTGAGAGTAAGAGGCATGCAAATGTATCTACCACAGCTGAAGAGATTCATGCACATATGAAGCATGGCAGTTCGGCATAGTTATTCAATATTACATATGAGGAGGATCCTAGAGCAAGCAAGCATTTGGGAAGAAATTAATATCAATCTGGAATAAATGGAATAAATCATTAATAGTGGTCTCTATAACCCATTTGGTTAAAAAGGGTCGTTTAACAAATGGTTTCCTCCATAATGTTTCAAAAAAGAGGTCACATTATGAATAACACTAACTGTTATTGACAGGTCATAAAACTGACTCAATTTCTGTGTTTCAAATAAAAGGATGCACTTTCTGCCCAAGGTTTGGGACTGATCCTGACCTGATTTCCTGAACAGATAAAGACTTCACGTACACAGGCTATTATTAAAATGTGAAATTGATAAAAGTGAAACCTAAATAAAGCATTTACTGATTTTGACATGTTTATGCATAAAAATTGTAAGAAAAGGTGCAAGTAGGTTAAACGGTTTGACATGCTTAAAAAAAAAAAAAAGGCAAGAAAACCTATTTGGATTTCCTGCATATACAGGTCATAGTATTTCATCAAATGAGTCCTGCAACAGGACAACAGCTCTGCACAGGCTATGGGCTATCTATTTAAGCTTTTATAAATTAAGAACGTGAATGCTCTTAAGCAAATAATTCCAAAGGTTTCTTGCCTCCTCTGGTAAAAACACCCAAGCTTTTTAATTTTAAACTTCCAGTCGTTACATTTTGTTATACTATGGAGCCTGCTACTATTAAAAATTTTATCCCCATTTAGGTCCCTGCAGATCAGGAGCAATTCAGCTGGTATCCTCCTCTGTGTTAACCAAAATAATCACTCAGTCTAAAATGGATGTTCCAGATCTTAGATAATACTCGTGACTTTTTTCTGAACTCTTTCCAGTATGTCAACACTCTTTCTAAGTGGAGGATAAAGACTTCAAATTTGAGCAATGTAATTGGTCTCCAAAGGTAACAGACTAAGGAATTAGTACTAGTCAATAAATGAGGAAATGTTTATTTTAGGAATGTCAGGCATGTGGCTTTCAGAGAGGAGGTTACAATTAGATACTGTTAGAGAAAAAAAAAAAGAAATCCAGTATATTCTGCATTCTGATGTCTCCACAGAGAGTTTGATACGTAACCCATGGTACCAAATGGGACTCTTCCAACTGACTTGAACAGCTTTGGATCAGGCCTTAAGTGGATCAGGAGGTTTTATGTAAAGCTAGGGAAACAACTAAGGACTTTGCCAATCTCTGGCGAAACCAGAATTTTGCATGCTGTTTTTCACTGCTCGTGAAAGCTCTGAACACAGGCAACAAGAATGATGAAAGGATTAAAAGATATGCAGGGAACCTGAAAGAGCTAGATGCATGCAGTTTTAAAAGAAAGGGGCTTAAGAGATGCACAACTACTCTGTAAATTCCTTCCAGGAACTAATATATCATCACACAGTTTCTCTGGGAATAATCTCTCCTCAACTTTTTAAAATACAAGATATACAGAAAGGAAATAATGTGATGTGCGCTCTAATGCACAACCACTGTTCTTTTTATGAGAAAATTCCTCCTCTTCCTTCTTGTAATCTATTTCTCAGTTGAGTCACTTTCCTGTTTTTTTTTCAACTCAGCTCAGAGCTTTGCAATCAAGTTTGGTAGGAGAGAAGCATTTGCAAGTTATAAGGATTAGTTTCTTTAAACTCTGGGTACCAGTATTCCTACAGTGTGGAAGGAAAAGAAGAATTAGTGTGAATTAGAGAATAGCAAAGCATCTTTACTTTTCCTTGTCTCTGGCCATGATAAAGAGTAGAGCTGAAATCTTGGTCCCAATGAAGAGTATGACAGAATTCCCTTTGAATTCAGTAGTGTCTATTATTGAATTTTTCATTAAATTTATCATTTTCCCCCCTAAGCAGTTCAACAATGGCAAAATAGTCTGTGTAATTCATTGCACATACAAAATATGCATATAGAGCTCTTGGCAGAACAAGCTCTTGCATAACATAAAAGCCACATAATTCATTTATATAATGCAGTAAGGAATGGGCAGCATATGTGCATATATACATACTCACATATGCCCCTTGTGGGTATCCAAAGCTACAGGATGTTCTGGGGAGGAAAGAGCCTAAAGCCAGAAATTTAACATCTCATGTGTTGATGTGTTATTACTTATTTCCATGACATATGTATATATGCTCAAAAGTTCAGTATTTCTATTCATCATAATATATGCCTTCTTATTTCCTCTATTTATATTTCTTGATCTTCCCATTAAGAGAGTAGGTTGTGTAAATAACTAAGTTATATCAATCCCATATAAAAATTATCCTCAGCTATTCATCTCAGGTACTAGGCCTATGTATGTCTACCTATGCATACCTAAATATATATAAATATATATAAAGATATAAAATATATACCCATCTTGAAGACTTAGAAATATTTGACAATTGAGATGTTTTCTGACTTTTTTGAATTCTCTGTGTGAAGTCACAAGGAAAGAGCCCCTGGATTATAGCTTTGCTAAGTCTTAGAGCCAATACCTGGGGTTTTGATCTATTTGCAAAAATATTGTACATGCCCATTTTGCGGGGGGAGGATAATTAACTGTAGCTCTTTGGGAACCCAGTGGATACCACTTTCAAAACAATAGTCTGCTGTGGTTTTCCCTACTTTATTTTCTCTCAGGTGGATATGCAATCGTGTATACACTCAAATCTCCTGCTAACCTTCCCTAGCCTTTTGTCTGTTACATCTCCATAAGTATAAAAATATCCACCTAATTGCAAAGACTAATATATTTATTTTGGCTTTACTTCTCATGACAGCAGTCATTGAATTCTTGATGATGACAGCCAAATCTTCATTGCTAACATAGTTATGCTTCATAACAAAAATAAAAAAGATAGCAGCTCTACATACAATACAAAAAATTAGTTCCTTCTTTATATTTTGCTGCATTCATGATTTCTAGCCAAACTGGTGTTTTAACATTTATTAATTCAGTCAGTCCTCTATAGGAAAGACATTTTACGTACTTTAGAACAATACCTGAAAATAGGCAGGTCAGATATTTGTTACTAAACTTAATCTTGATGTGAGTTACTAAGCAGTCATTAGTGCCTTTTATAAGTATTGTGAGTCATTCTGAGTATTCCTTAAACTTTCCAAGGTGCAATTTGTTAGTTAGTTTCTGTTTGCAAAAATTTTCCTTAGAAGTGACGTTGGTCCAGTAGGAGCAGCTATAGCTTTTGTGCTTGCCCAAATTGTTCGATGACTTTGGAACAAGATGCTGAATTCATCATAAATTTTCTCTCTTGCAAAGAAACAGCAGCCCACACATGTTTTTCTTAGAAATAAGCAGTGGCAAGTACCCTTAATATCTGACTGTGGGAGTGTTTCAGAGCTTCCACTATTCAGGAAAGCTAGACTTCATCAAGCAGAGCACCACTGAGCAGTGCATCAGAGTCAGCAGAGGTAGGCTGTAAGAATGATGAGGCTTTGATGGTAGGTGGAGAAGAGGACTGCTTCTGATACTCGCATTGACTTGGAGATCTTCACATCATGGTGTGCAATGAAAAGTAGCTACTGTTGTCTCCCTTGATCTTGTCTACTGTGCCTGAGGTATGTGGTTTTTAGAAGGTGTCCCCAGCGTCATGGCACGATTGCACTTGGGTGTGGTTTGGGCAAGGTTTGGAGGTTTTGCCATTTTCCATGTTTTCTCAACATCTTTCCGTTGGGCATATGTATGTTAGGCCTACTCGCAGTCTGCACAGTAATACCCAGTACTGCAAAGATGAAACCACCTGTACTTGGCAGAGGGTGTTGGAAGGTAACTGAGTGAAAGGAAGGATTGTCATATTCATAATGCGTACAAGCGTTCAACCTTGAATGAAACTGCCTACAGCGTGAGCTGATTCACATTTTAGGCTGCGTTTCTTAGCTCTGCTTTAATTCTTCCTCCCAATGAACATCTCCCAGCAGCCCTAAACAAAGCAAAAGATATTGCTGCAAGATCAGCTGACATGGAGAAACACATCTTTATTTTATGTTATTATCAGGAGCAAAAGTTATTTCTGGCCCCTTGCCGTTCTCCTTTTTCATCATCTTCACGTCTCTCCTGCAAGAGATCAAAGCCTGTTGTCTTAATGCTCCGTGGTGCTGAGCAGAGTTACATTAGAAGCATTTTACAGATGAGAACAACGTAGCTATTTTTAAGGTAAAGTGCTTCTGCCTCCACAGAAGTAGCATCAGATTTATATAATTATAAGTACTCCCAGCAGTAATTCACTCAGCAAATATTTAGTTCAGTTTTCATTGAATATCCTCTCATTCATCGATCTTCACTTTTCAACTGTTCTTGACAGTAATTTCCTGTTCTGGCATCAAGTCTTCCTCCTTTCATTTTAACATGGTTTGAGTACAGTATTGTTTTGCTGGTTTTGAACAGGTGAGCTGGAAAATCGGTGAAGATGTCTTGGGCTTCTATATGGGTTTCTACTATTTTTGTGGAACGAAGGAAATCTGAGCAGGAGACTGACTGAGTGGCTTTACATCAAGGTAAAATAAAATTCACCGCAAATATTTTAGAACTGCATCTGGCAGAAGTGTTTTGTATACATTTTTAAAGGATGTAAACATCAACTGAATTTCTGTGTCCAAAACAGAATGCAGCTAAATATATAGATTTTGGTTGGTACATGCTATTTCTTTGTCTTAAAAGCCTGAAGGTGAGATACAATCCCTCTTAATAAGATATATTTTGCAGGATTGCCCATAGTAAACATCTCAAATTGTACTTGAAGAAGGCTGCTATTTTGTAACTAATGATTTTGTTTAGTCTGAAAATAGGTAAGTGATGTCATTGATGAGGCTTTAAAATAAGCTGGATACTTTAAACACATCCATATAACTCCTTTTTAAACAGATATAGGACTTTATTTAAGTCATGTCTGCTGTAGAGGATCTTTTGTGACCTCCCTTTGCTAGGTTAAACTTCACTAAAGGAGCACCTTTTTTGCATAACAGTGGCTTGAGTGAAATAGCCTGAGTGTGTTATAAGGAGCTTATAGCAAAAACCCAAGCACTGGGGACTGAGGAATGGAAGTCAAGGAAGCAGTAGAGATAAAGGTCAAATAGCACTATTTCAGAGTTAATTTGCCAGTGCCTTGCACAAGAAGTGACCATGTACAATGGCCTGCTAAACTTCTGCGTTGCTTTCACTTCAGAAGCATAAATAGTTGTGTAAGTACAAGGCAGTCATGCTGGTTTTTCCCCAGTATCCACCACTTTCCTCCAGTAACTCCTTGCTACCTCTCAGTCCACATATGACCTGGAGAAGGAGCTGCACCTTCCTCTCAAGCTTGCCTGGTGCATGTCTGCAGTAAACCCTGTGATTATTCCCCATCTGGCCCCTTGCAGGCATACCTCAGGGTATTCACCTGGGCCTGTGCTACAAATTTTTTGCACTCAAGAATACATAACAATAAGCATTACGTCACACAAGAATATAAACCACTAAGCATTACATCACGCAGTTGTACAAAGCGAAGCAAAAGCTAAAACAATTCAGATAGTAGACACCTGATCATTAGATAATTTCCACAACAGAGAAATGAAATAAAACAAAGCTGTAGGCAGTCAAAGAGAAGTCCAGGCAAAGCCTGACAAATCCTGAGGCTGGTGCTGTTAGCTTCACACAGAGCTGGTGGCCACACCATATTAACTGGCTGCAGGCTGTGCCGACACTGGCTTGGCGTGGCAGCTCTTCACAACCCAACTCACCGAAGTTCCCAGTTGACAGCGCCTCACAGACTTCAAGCAGGGTACCAGTGTTGGAGAAGACCTCGCACTGACCTTTAATTTAATCTTAAAATAAAGTTGCTGATAGATTGCTGATCTTTGCCAGGTATTTGTATGCTTCTGTTTAGAATGTGTTTAAGGCTGTATTTCACAGGCACTGATCTTCAAGCACGAAGTACACTGTATAAAAATCTGAGCTGATATCCATGTAGAAAATTTATACACAGTGAGTATTAGTCAGCCGCTTTCCATCTACCTAAAGGCATGAATGCCAGGAATGCTTCAGACTACAGGATTTATTGATCCTAATGTAGCTGCCATATTCAATCAAGAAAGTCTGAAAGGAGTAAATAGGCATCTGCAGATTGATTCCGCTTTAAGGTTTTCCCAGTAGCATACACTGGTAAACATTACATAATAATTACTTCCCAAATAAATAGCTGATTAAGACTGACATTCTTCACTCATGATGAATATTCGTGAACTCTTCAAGTAACATCACTGAAGCTAATGCAGACACTGCAATACGATAAAATTGTGAAGAATAGAGCTGTATGTGTATTTGCTTAAGTAACTCATCTATTGAAATATAAACACTTATTTTGGAAAATAAAATGCCTAGATAAGCATTAGACTCTTGAAATGCACTAACTAAAGTGAAACACACCAGAGTGCTGTTTAAGATCTCCTCCTCCTAACAGGAAATTTAGTAGCAACAGGTGACAGTGGAATTTTGAAGTTCTTGCTAATAATCATTATATCCTGCCCTGAAACATATCTTTATAGCTACTTAGAACTATAAGTCTCTGTTAAAAGTACTTCTAAAGTGAGCTCCAATATGATACTGTCTTAAATCTAGCAAAGTTTTCTGTGACGTCTCCACCCCCCAAAAACCAAGAAGCGCACAAAGGCTAATTTGTGTTACAGTGCCTGATACGTAACTTATAAGCTTGCCAACAGCCTTCAGTAGAATTCACTTATGATAACCAGGAAATTATTTGAGAAGGCATATACTATACCACATTTTATTATTTATTGATTGCTAGCAGCACTTTTAAACAAATAAGACAGCTTACATTGTAATTGTTTACATTTCTCTTCACAGAAAAAGTCTGCAGATGTAACTTCTCAGCTTGCCAGAGGATGAACCAAATCTGGAAGTTGAGGCAATGCAATGACCGTGTCTCTACAAATTCCTTCTCTCAACAGCATCTTGCAGGTTACCATCCTTCCTCCCTGTCTTTCCAATCTTACTGCTTCACAGTTTGAGCAGCAGTGGCTGTTAACAGCTTGACCCGTCTGAAGGTATGTGTGTGCTTCAGCAGAAAATGATATGCCAGAGAATATATCACTTGTTGCACTTCTTTCATAGTTTAACGAACAGGTCTCACACAGTAAATGACAATGCCATTTTTGCATATATTCTGCAAGGGGGTTTGCATAGATCTGTTCTGGATAAATGGAAAACTCTCTCTCTGGACTAATTAAAAGCAGGGCTGAATATTTTTCTCTCCGGTGAAAAAGAAAAAAAAGGTGGCATTGTGAAAAAGAAGGGAGACATCACAAAGAAAAAGATATACAAGATATTTTACTGAACATGTTAAATTAAATATTGATTACCCATAATGTGCCACGGTAGCTTCACAAGAAACGGAATTCAGTTGTATGTATGAAACTCCATGTCAGCACAAAAATTCCTCTAATATGATAGTGATCTTCAACTGATTGTAGTGCTCTGCTGAAGCCATAGTGTTACTTAAAACCTGAACAGACAAATCTCTTGAGGTAACTTCAGAAGGAATTTCATGTAATCAAACTTGTCTCTTTTTATGATTCTCTGGTACCTCTGAAATGTTATTATTACATTTTACTGGAAAGCAAAACTCACGTCAAAATGTTAATTTTATTGTAAATTCAAGACAGTTAGAATTGGGAATTGCTGTCTGCATAATCATATGATCACACCATCATGTGTCTTTGCTTTGGGGGGAATACCTGCTTGATTCAACTAGTCATATCAGTCCAAGGCTCAGAAGCTGTGTTAGTCCAAGTGAGTCAAGTTTCAAATGGAGGGACAGTGGAACTGGTTACTTGGAAGGAGAAATACGCACATCGACGGAGTGCACTGGAGAGGTACACAAGAGGCCGTCACAGTTCAGACTACAGGACAGTTTCCCAGCAGGGAGCCCCACGTCTGGGCCGTGCTCCATACTGAGGAGATGACACTGAGATGTGAAATTGCAGAATTTGGCTTTACGAAAGCAGAGACAGATACCCAAACTGCAGTACTGCAGTGCATTCAGAAGATCCAGCTGTAGTTTCCTTTGCCTTAACGCTCATGACATAAGAGGTAGATGGTGGAAGATGCTGTTGCTTCACCTCTGATGCTAGTATGAAACTACCGCTGAAGTGAATTGTAGTTATATGCCTATGGACAGCACAAATTAGAGGAGAGAAAGAGATTTTAAACAGATTATGTCTCCTTAAAAGCTGAGTGTAACTCTGTGTGCTGAAGTTAAGTTGGTCCTGCAGCCAAAGTGTGCTCCTTGAGCTAACAGCCCAGTGAGGACTCCTTGAAGAAAAAGCCGTGGAAGGTTTCTTAACTGCAGAATCCTAAGGATTGTCCTAGTAGTTAGTGGTATTCCCGGTCATTGCAAATCCCACCAAGCTCTCCCTGACCTTACCAAGGGCTTTATTTACATAAAGCCAACATGCAGGACTGAACGCGCGTTCCACTGGAAGTTGCCTGCTGGCAAGGTCCCTGCGGACCTGTCACAGGTGTCGAGGAAGACACAGGCATTCAACAGCATAATTCAACAACAGGGGTCTGTTGACTCAATGTTACGTCTAGTTGCCTGAATTAAGAGATCCTACGAAGGGCCCTGCGCTAGAAAACACTCCCAGTCCCAGCAGCTCCTAAGTGAAACAAAGCTGTCCCCGTGCCTTGCCTGCGCTGGTGTAACCCAGCGGGGTGGCCCATTTTGCCTGCCCACCAGCAACACCACCTTGGGAAAGAAATAATTAAATAGGTGACGTTCCTGGATCAAATGAATGTCAAAGCCCTTTCACAGGATACTCAATAATGAGACCTACACCACACCGCGTGGCCCCTGCCTCAGCTGCAAGCTCATGCTGCCAGGCAAATAGTTTAGGTGAGCAATACACGTGATTTCGAATCAGCTCCGTTGCAGAAAGAGCCAAGCAAGGAGATGGCTCCTTGGGCAGTGCTGCTCTGCAAAAACTCAGCTGCATCATCAGTGCTAGTGACAGCTGGAGCAAAATGTGCTCCGTGCAAAGGGAGTAGTTCACATTTTCAGCATATTCCAGCCTCTGCAGCTCTTGTTCGCAAACGTAGCAAGGTGCAAGTTCTGTGCAAGGTTGAGAATGCTTCCTAGCAAGTGCACGCATAGCCTAAGGCCTCTCAGCTTGCGTGTATTACACTGGGTACCCATTTTATTCTGTTAAAAATTAATGCTCAGGTGAAACTAATAATTTTACAGCTAGTAATAGAAATATGGACAGAAATACTATAAATATTATTTTCACATGGCATGTAATTTTTGCTTTGCTTACGATTTCTTTCCCTTCAGTACTTTTCCATAAAACTATCATAATAATAGTGATAATAAAATAAAGAAGAAATAGTAAAATAAAATAATTTAAAACCAAAGAAACCAAACCAAACCAAAACCTTTTTAGTGGCAGAAATACTCTCAGACGTGTCAAAATATGCAAATTTTATTTGCTTCATAGAAGGGGTTTTTACTAGATGAGTGCTTCAATAGCTGACCTACAGTGCATCTTGACTAAATAGCTGTTTGAAGATATGAGAGCTAGATGGAAGCAGTTGTCCTCAAGATGGTCTAAATACCTCATACTGTGTTCATTAAGGACATCACTCAGAGTACTGTGTTAGGATTCATGGGGTCCTCTGCTCAATTTGATCATCTTTAGAAGCTCACAAGATCACAGGCCAGATTCATCAAAGCAAAGGATAAAAGAGATTTTCCTTTGTACATCTTGGATGTGGAGCTATTCTAAATTAAACAATATTTTAATAAATTTAGTTTTCATTTCATTAATAGTTTTGCATTTTATAGTGGCTGGGTGGATGATTGCTGAAGCAAGTACGATATGAAAAGTTATGTACTTGTTTATATTTAATTTTCAATTTTATATGGAAAGTTTTGTGCAGTTATCTGGTAGAAAATGCTGTTAATTTGTGACTGTCTTAATATAATAATAACAGGGTGCCCTGGTTTAACCCCAGCTGGCAACTAAGCACCACACGGCTGCTTGCTCCCTCCCCCCTCATCAGGGTGGGGGAGAGAATCAGAAGAGTAAAAGTGAGAAAACTCATGAGTTAAGACAAAGACAGCTTAATAAGTAAAGCAAAAGCTGCGCACACAAGCAAAGCAAAACAAGGAATTATTCGCCACTTCCCATGGGCAGGCAGGTGTTCAGCCATCTCCAGGAAAGCAGGGCTCCATCACGCGTAACAGTTACTTGGGAAGACAAACGCCATCACTCCGAACGTCCCCCCCTTCCTCCTTCTTCCTCCAGCTTTTTATGCTGAGCATGACGTTATACAGTCTGGAATATCCCTTTGCCCAGTTGGGGTCAGCTGTCCCGGCTGTGCCCCCTCCCAACTCCTTGTGCCCCCCCGGCCACTGGCTGGTGGGGTGGGGTGAGGAGCAGAAAAGCCCTTGGCTCTGGGTGAGCACTGCTCAGCAGTAACCAAAACATCCCTGGGTTATCAACACCGTTTCCAGCACAAATCCAAAACACAGCCCCATACCAGCTAGTATGAAGAAAATTAACACTATCCCAGCCAAAACCAGCACATTCTCCACCCCTTTTTCCATACCATTTATGTGATGCTCAGGTCCCACACTATCCAGTACATTCTCATTACCCACCACTGCCCTTCCCATCCTTTGATATAATACGCAGATATCTTTCCCCTAGTCTATGGACCACCCCTGTGAAATGTCTGTAAAATGTCCACAGATGTCCACTGACTTTATTTAGTCCATGACTTTGGGCTCCATCTGTTATGGTGGTCACTCAGGACAGGAGAGGTGGTGTGCTGTGTGGAGTTATTGGGCACCAAAGCCAGCTCAGGTCGGGTCACTGCTGCACTTGCAGTGCTTCTTGTAAGGCTTGTCCTCCATGGGTTCCAGTGGTTCTTGCTATAGTAATTCCTATAACGTGGGAGTCAAATCATGGGTTATAACAATTTAAAGGTATTTGCATTACAATCTCCAGCCCTGGTCCCTTTGGGCCAGATTATAGGGTTTAACATTGCAGTGAACTCCTCCCCTTGCTCCTGCTTTGCCTTGGACTTATCCAGACTGCAGTCCCTTAGGGGTGTACCTGCACTGTCATGGGCTTCTCCATGGCCACCCACTTTGAGGTGCTCCAATGTGACCTCACGAACAGCCACTGATGCCTCAAGGTGTACCTGCTGCAGCGTGGACTGACCCACAGCCACGGATGCTTCAAGGTGTACCTTCTCCAGCGTGGACTTCTCCTCGGGCCACAATCCCTCCAGAGGTATACCTGCTGCGCCACAGACATAACCACGGCCACAGACACTTCGAGATGTACCTGCTCTGGGGAGGACTCATCCACAGCCACAGACGCTTCGGGGTGTCCCGCTCCCACGTGGACTCATCCGCAGGTCACGGTCCCTTTGACTTGAGTTCACACCAGGGTTCCAGCCTGTCCAGTACAGCAGCACAGGAACATCAGCGATGCCCTGGCCGTCTGCCAGCCCATGCACACGGCCGTCGCTGTTAGCAAAATGTTCCTGGGCACAGCAGGGTAAGATGATAAGCGAAGCAAGCAGCGGAAGCAAAAAGCAGCCACTAACGAGCACTGGACTCCAATATACAGTGAGGCAAGCAAGTCCCATGGCAAGCACAGGAGCCTGCCGATTAATAGCTAAACAGCAATAACAGCAATAAATTCCATCTAGCACATTCCAATCAAATCTGTTGTTATCTCGAACCCTTCGAGCCCCACGTTGGGCACCAAACCAGCACATAGGGCCTTTTATAATACCAAGGTTTTTTCCATACGTGATGTAATTTGCATAAGATAATAGACTGCTGTTTGGACTTTTAAATTAGTGAAAAGACAAGATTACTCTAATTAGAGCTGGGTTTAGGATCCTGTCATCTCAGTTTATAAGGGCCTAGGATTGTTTAGACCAAGGGAACTAAAAATGTGAAGGAAAAGCATGACTGTCAAAGTTTTAATGGGGATACAGTACAAATAATGAGATTCGGAGTTAGAGCATACTTGAAAATGTCAGGACCCAATAAAACCTGGGAGTGTCTGCACTGAAGAACAATCACTTCTTTTTTGGAACCCATTATCTGGGTGACATCTAGAGTTTATTATAAAAGATGATTTACTCGCACTAGAGACAGCTTTTCTGTGAAAGTAAATTATAGCAGTTGAAAATTTTTTTTTCAGCATTGATAGGCTGTTTTTTTATATTGCTACAACAATTTCCTTTGGGATTTGTAGTTCAGGTGTGTCCTTCTGCCATTTTCTCCAGAGACTGATTTGCCAGCTAAGCTATTTTTCTCTGTACTTATTCTTCCTTGGACTACAGCAGGTTTTGAGATCCCCTAACAACAGTACAATATTAGAAATATTGCCTTGGAGAAGACAGTTTGTGAAGGAGATTGGGGGCATAACTACTGATATATGCTTCATATTTAGGCAACATGCTCATTTTTCCCAATATGAATAGAAATTCCAAACAGTGAAAATTCTACATAGAAAGATGTCTTATCCTCCCCCTCCAAAAATAATGTTTTGTTGAAATCTTATGAGAAAAAAGATAATTTTATGAAATTTTTTTTGGCAACCCTACAAGTAACATCAGGACTGATTCTTCTAAACTTGAGATGGAGGATCAAGTTAGAGCATTCCTGTTACAGGCACAGAATATTAACAAAATAAAGAATAATAAGGAAGTAATTTAAAATTTCCTTCAAACTGCTTCTTACCACTGTATAATTAGAGATATATTTACTAATCACTGACTATTGCCAAGTTTACTGGTGTTTAAATAAATTACTGTCTGATATGTCAGTAATGTTGATGCCACATTAAAATCCCCTCTGAATGCTCAATTAACAGACATCTAATCTAGAAACTTTTCAAGAAAGTGCAATAAGTATCGAGAAGCAGCAATTAATTGTAAATGTTTTCAGACAAATCGTTACCATTGAAGATATTTGTTTATCAGTTGACATGACCTTTGAGACGAATGCTCACCCATGGCCATCGCTACTTCTGAACACATGTAAATTATTCTATTACAACTACCAGTTAAGTACATGTGTGCACAGGGATGTCTCTAAGAATAAATGTCTTTTAGCATTTTAAAGAGAAAATGGCAGGTTTCCTGTCCATCAGAGGAAAAAATTCCTGATTGTTTATCTAATTCAGATAGAGCATTATTGTGGAAGAAAGACGAGAGAGCAAGATACAGCTTTGCTTAAGATATCTCAGTACTATCTATGTCCACTTCTTTCCAGAAGCAAGGCTTAATCCACAGTGACAGCCTGGCGTGTAAATGGTGTTAGTAGCTTTATTCAGTGTTTACATGCTTATAAGAATATGCGAAAGGCCAAACTGGGATAATCCAAAGAGCCATCTACTCTGGTAGCCTTTCTGACAGAGATCACGGGTGGGTGCCTATGGAAGAGTATGTGAAACAATACATTTAAGTATCCAGGAACAAGCCATGAGGGGAAAAAAAGAAAAAAAAAAAGACGAGAAAGAAAACACACAATAAATATCATCTCTTTTGTCTTTTGATAAACTAAAAGCAAGTGGAGGTTTTGATTCTCTGGCAAACACAATGATTACGGTAAAGATGCTTTTTTCAACCTGCTCAGACAACTGATGGTCTGCAGTCAAAACCTTGTTGCAGGGATGCTACTTTAAAACTTAGAAAGAGTGAAGTCATTAAAAATACCAAATTTATAATAGAAGTCTTTATAATATTATGTCTTTAATGGAAGGCCTCTTTCACCAGTCAAGCTATTTTCCTCAGAGTCTTTAGCTGACACTATTGGTACGAAGTCTAGAAATAATACATAATATCATAAAACCTGGGGTTTACTACCCCCAAATCATTAATTCTGGCATATCCTGGGCATTTTCTTGCTTTTGTGTCTCTGGATTGTACCTTGAACATTAGTTTAACCAAAAGGTTTTTTGCTTAATATGTGTATACAAGGCACACAGTTCACTACACTCTTAAAGTTCATCGGTTTACTGCCAAATAAACTTTATTTTAATATTCAGCTTACTGCACTTAGTGTCTTGCTTTGGAATTAAGCACTGTTTTTATGGCTGCAACCTTTTAAAGGGGTAAATGTGCACTCCTATTCCCTTCCTCACAATTTCTGTCAATTTTTTTTTCTTGCATTAAGCAGAATTGCCTTCTATAAAGAGTTTTGCTAGCATAACTTCCTTAGTGTCTGCAGTATTGCATAGCATGATAAGGCCTCATTTACATAGATGAAGTAAATTTCCCTTCTTTATTTGCTTTTGAAGCCAGTGGGAGCTATGTCCATATACCTGATGACATTATTTAGTTATTAGACATTAAAGCAAAGAGTTGTGGGAAAAGCAACAGACACACTATGAAATTATGATGCTTCTCAGAGAATTCACAGCAACCATTTTCAGCAATTGAGAGATATTGGAGGGATTATTCTTCAGGGATCATGGACAACTTACAGCTGGAGAATAAGGGGAATAGGTGAAAACTATTCCGTTCATCTCAGCCTCTGCGTAGCCAGGAATTCCCATGTTTTCTTTGAACATTTATGTAGTTCATCCATACTCTTTTGCTGTTCACTCCATGCCAAAGCTCAGCAGAAGGATGCAGTTTAATGGCAGTACTAACCAGCAAGACCTCGGAGGAAATATTTGCTGGCTATGAACTGATGACAATGCCACACACAAAGGTATCAGGGAGTTTTGGTAAATTTATTTACCAAATATGTTTTGTATTTACCAAATACCTTTTACAACTTCCTGAGATCCACGGAGATATCACAGTGAGGGTAGAGGACAAAGGAATAGGGATGCTTTATCTGGAAAGCTTAATTAAAAGCCCTATTGTGTTACTCCTAGAACGAAAGCTTGGAGCTAACACAGGCACCACAAATACTAGACAAGAGTCACAGCAACTAAGTCACCTACTGTGTTAAATGAATCTCAGTCTGTTTTTCTGTCAAGTCTGGAGGAAACACCAACAGATGAAAAGGAGTAGAGGAAGCACATCCTTTGCTTTCGGATTCAGAACAGGATATGCAGGGCTGAATTTAAAAGGAGTACAGTGGTGTTACACCTGTGTGGTGGGGTCTGGGCGGACTGTGTCTCAGTCACTATCAGCCTGCTGGCTGCAGCATTGATTTCTCTAGAACCCATTAGGTCTTCACATCTTCTTCCTCTTCAGCTTAAACTGAATTTTAAGTCACAGGGGATGTGAATTTGTGCTCTAATTGTGCATGAATTGTCTCTTTCTTAGATGTGGAATACAGTAGCTGTCTTCTCTATGTGCTGCGCTAAGCTTGATCAATGGTCAAAGCATTGGGTCAAAGCAAAACAAAATGCAATATTCTTCTGAAAAAAAGCAGTGTGTGAGTTCCGTTTCTCACTACAGCTGAAGTGTAATTCGGTTTTCTGTTACACTTATACAGCACCATCAATTTAGATAGGGCATCACGGACCCCATCTAATGTTTCAACCAAGTTTTGAGTGAGTTCCTCCATTTCCAACTCGCTCTGAGCTATGCTGCATCTCTAGTCTCTCTCTCTCTCATAAAGATTTTAATACAAAATGTTGATACAAGGAACATCTTTGGAAGAGACTAATCAGGCATGAAAAGGTGTACAGCAACAGTTATAGATGCATCCTTCTGTAGCTACTGCTATTACACTAATTTTAAGAGATGTTGAGTGTCTTCAAAGATCCCATCATTAGAAAGGCTAGATCTTAATTTGTGTTTTGCTGTTTTCCCAGTAAACTATGAAGGAAGCCTGCAAGTCATTAGTATAATAGAGAATGCTAGCTGTTCCTCCAGGAAAGAAAGATCTTGTACCTTGAATGAAAGGCTGAAAAGAATAAAAGGAAAAAGACAGGTCAAAACATTTGAAGACAGGACAGAAGCGGAACCACCCCCAGCACAGCACTTCAGAACTACAGGTAGAGACCATCTGGGGTACAGGGAACTCTACAAAGAGAGACAACAGGTGAACCATAGATAATGGTAGAAGTTGTATTTCTGAAGCACCGTTTTCTGTAAGTAGCAATGTGCAGAAAATACTCCTTGGTTCATCTTTCTAAGATGCTGAAAGTTGTGTTTTTAAGAATAGATTACAAAGGCAAAGGCCATGGGGGAAGTAGATTAAACATGTAGTTCTGTGAGGAAGGACTATGGGTTTGTGCCTTTTTCTTGACTGGCTTAGGTGTCTCAAGCCTGGTGATTTCCGACTGAAAATTTTCTGTATTTGAGCCACTCAGATGTGCTCTGTCCTGTGTGGATTTTGTGTTTTCAGTAAGGTGTAAGTGAAAGCTGTAACCTGAGTTGGGGATCTTATCAAACTTTTCTTTGGCAGGCCGGCTATTTTCACGAGTTTTGTACAAGCTTAATTATCTTTAGGACTTTAACCTTTATATCAAATTCTGAGACAACAGACAGACTGACATGCACGTGAACAAAATTATATTGACAGCATGATAGAATATAAACTTTGTTTCTGGAGGAAACAAAGAATCAGTCTCATATGCTACAAATCCACTGACCCGCCCCAAAACCCTTTTAATGGTAAGTTAATTAGCATGTTTAATACCTATTTGTATTCTTATTATAGAAACTTCTTAATTAATTTGTTATGGTCTGTTATTAATATGAATTCTATATAACAACTTATTCCTTCTCACATAGTTTGAATTGTTCTGTGCTTTCTTTTGTGCTGCTCTCTTACTTAAATTATTGACAGATGCTTTCTGACCTATCTTCTGGTCCTCCTCCACAGCCTGAAGGCTTTAGGTTATTGAGCTATACATGGTAGCTCTGGAAACTGCAATTGCTTTTGCTTATGTCATGATGCTGCTTTAACAGTGCTGTCACTGCAAGAGACTGCTTTTATTGCCTGATGGGTCAAGTATTGAGATGATCGTGGTTATGAAACCACATTGTATAAGGACTCAACAAGTAGCTTATATTTGCTCTGACGGGACTGTAATACGCGGAATGCCAAAGTACATTGTCCTTCTCATGAGCCTGTTTATTTTCCTTCATAAAATATTGAAGAGCACAAAGGATTCTGCCAAAAGCAACACTTCTCTTCTCCTAAGGGTTCCTCCTTGGATTTCTTATAAAGACTGTGGACAGACTTTGATTGAACTCAGTGGGTCAGGCTTCAATAAACAGCAATGCAGCAGAGGAATGAACACTTATTTTTCCTCAAGGCATCTTGAAAGAGGTATTTTTCAAGAAAAAAAGACACAAGTTAAACACATAGTACTTAGTGCCTTGATTATCAAAGGCTTGCGATCAGAGGAAATATGATTAGGTAAGCATGAATTGAGGAAACCACCTGAGAAAAAGCCCACAGTAAAAAAGATCTATTGAAACAACACTTTATGGACATTTGCTGCGTGCACTTATGGCACTATATCAATAAAATAATAACCTAGAAGGAGCTGTCTCCCATTTGCAAGAAATATAGAAACAGTGTTCTAAAGAGACTTGTGTGTATAATAAAAGATAATGTGTGATGGCACACAATATATTGAACAGAAAGGCTGAAAATAAATCCTGATACCCTTACTTTACTTTTCAGCATTCGTCTGCACATTTCTGAATATTATTAAAATGGGGTATCAAATTGTATTTATTTCTCTACAAGCCAGGTGGACTAGTAATGAAATTCACATCCGCTTCTTTTCCCAACTCTTCCTACAAACGGCGTGAGAAGGAGATGTGGGTATGTCTGATGTACTTTGCACTGAAGTACACTTGGGCTTCAGTGCTCTGACTGGGCCTCCTGGGTCTCGGGAAGGATGTACACCATAACAATAGAAAAGCCCGCAGATGCCCAAAGTAGAGTTTCTTTTCTTCTGCCTGATGATGTCGCCTACTGGTCAAGGTGCTGCTGATAGGGCTGGGACTCTTCTTTACATCTCTGTTTTCAGGGCAGGATTTGCGAATGAGGCTCTGCATGCAGCTATGTTTCTCTCTTGGTTTTTATTATCTCGAGGTTAAAACTTACATCTGTCATTTGTATGTTGAGTAGGCACCACTGAAAGCTCCTAGTCTGTGTCATACATCAAGAGGGACAGGCTTCCACCCTGGGGAAAACTGGAAGGCAGAATCATCTACCACATCCTGGGGGCCCTTCTAAGTTCTCAGGGAAATTGGTATTTTTACATTACATGCACTGTTAGGATCTCCAAGAGACTGATTATTTTCTAAAGTGTGAGGTCTTTTTATCATCTAAATATCTGTTTGGACATAGCAGTTGTGTGATACAGAATAACATTGGCTTTACTGAAGTGAATATATAGACTCATAAAAGCATTAATGAGCCTGGACTCTATCCTTCCCATGTTAAAAAGCTTTCAGGCATCTACCTCGTACTTTTTAAGGGACATTTTTCTGACACCCTGTCCCCCCCCATGTGGCAGGTGACCTAAAAAACTAAAATCAAGTAGAACCCAGGTTATGAAGAGGTACTGTGATTTCAAAAAAATGCATCCTGCAGATCAGGGACAGCCAGTACCCACAAGCCATCTGTCCTATCCAGTGAGCAATTCTGCCTTTCTTCAACTTGAGTTTGCACAGTTTACTGCTTCTGACATTGGGAATTCACTGCCTCACCTGCAAAAATCATCTTCTGGTGTGGATTTCTCCCATGCTAGACATAGGAGGCCAAGTTGCATACCAAATTCAGAAGGAAAAAAAAAAAAAAAAAGGAAAGCATCCTGCTGCATATTGGATTAATGTGCTGTCAAGAACTGTATGTGTCACTGCATCAGAAACAGAGAAAATAGAAACACAGTTTTAAAAAATCAGCCTGTGGTATTTTCCTTTTTCTGACTGTACTGCAAGCTTTTCAGTCATGGAGAGCTGATCAGTCTGTTTTTCATATTTCCTTTTTTGCTGGAAGATCAGTATGTGTGAACCTTCTTCCAGTGCAGGAAACCTAAAATGGGCTTCCAGCAGAGCACGATATTGCTCTTGCTTGACCGTGCAGGGAGTCACTGATGGAAAGAAGAAAGCTGCCCAGCCCTCTGAAGTGTCACCACCATTTGTTACAACAGATTGGTCTGTCAACAAACTAAAAGTCATGATACAGCTACAGGAAAACTCCACCAGTTTCTGGAGGCATAAATCAAGTGCCCGGATATGTAGATACCATGATAGCTCTAATTTTGAAGTCTGGGCTATTCTGTCTCCATCCCCTTGAATTTAAGGGGAATGGCACAAGAAAGAGAGAAGTAAATTCCTCACATGAGGCATCCAGCTGTCTATACAAAGGATTCAAGAGCTCCTTCTCAAGAGACAACCAGGGGTGGAAGAATCCCATAGTGTTGGGATGATGGCTGGTTGAATACTGCTTTGTCAGTCTCCAAAAACCTAAAAATGTGCTAGCCCAACTTATATGTGCTTCTGGAATCACTATGCTAATCTGGTTGACCTGCTATTTCCCATCCCTAACTTCTACAAATAAGATTACGTTCATCCCAGTTATAAAGTCTCAAATTTCAGCCATGTTTTGAAACCTGATTTGAAAATGGGATTAATGTTTTCTTTTAAAGGATGGAGGCTATGTTTTTTCACACTTAACCTCACAGAAGACCAATATTTTTTTCAAGCAAATGGTAATAATAATTAATAACACGCCTCTTCAGGCAGAAAACATGCATGGAAAATCTTTATGATAAACATTTAGAAGGTTATTAGCATGGTAAAACAGGGGAATATGAAATATTTTCAGCCCTTACATAATTAGTGCTATTGAATACATCCTACTATTGCATCTGTCTTTGTATTTCTTCATAACTACAGTCTTATAACAATTCTTTAGTCATATAAATATGTCTATATGTTATATATACATTTTGTGCATTCTACATTTTAAATATTACAAGCTCTTCCATGAGTTAATGTACCTCACAGCATACCAAAATAACTCTCTTTTTATCATACTTTTTCACAAGTGCACAATTTTAAAGGTGAAGTAGGTGGAAACATTAATGTTAAACAACCTCTCAAGAAATCTTTATCTGTTTTTATCACTGACAAAGCAGAGGATTTAAGCTTCACCCTGAACTGACATATACACACCATTATTTACAACAACATTAAAGAGAAGTAGCAGAGAAACCTCTGTAATGCTTTTCAATGATATGGTGTATAGTTTAACAACAAAATAATAATCTGGAACTGGGAAGTTTATTAGTAGACATAAAACTGTTGATTCCCTACTAAGGCTGCTGTTAATGTATGTAAAGCATAACAAAAAGAGCCCTCCTGAAAAAGTAAAAACAGATTCTTCAGCAAGCACCGAGAAATTACTTGTAGTTACCTATATCAGTAAATGTTGCCATTTCAAAATGAATGCATTGTTCTTCTACCTCTAGTAAATAATTATTGAATTTTGCAGTCACAAAATTTGTTTTGTCTTGCAGTCTCTGCCTGGAAAGGGTTTCTTCCTCTATCTTAATGATGAAACTTTAGATATTTTTAAATAACAAAAGTGAGAAAGAATCGAGCCTATGCTTATCTTTTCTAATGCAGAGCTGCAGTGCTATACTTACCAGCAGTGCCAGTGCAATCAAGAGAAAATCTGTGGAATGAGGAGATCAAGATCATTCCCTACCAGAGAAGGTAACAAAACTAGACTTAGCAAAGAAATTTTGGGTGGAGCAGGAGTGCTGATTTGACTGCATGTTTTTCAGTTGTCTTTATTTTTTCCTAGTATTTTTCTTTATCATCATGCACTTAACCTCCAGAGTGTTGTCTGCTGATTCTGCTGTCACTTTTGACCTCATCTTACCCAGTTCAAGTTTGAGGTTTTTTTTTTACTTTCCATTACTAGAGATGTTGCTTCAGGATATTCATCATATCCTCAAACCCTACTGAAATCCCACAATAAAAGATGTGGATGTACTTAACTACCACCTTCATCAGGAGTCAGAAATTAATTAGAGCCAGTCGTAGGGGCCAAACAGCCAGGTTTCAGTCTTTCCAATGTGCAAAGCAGATATTCCTATATAAAATTCAGACCACCATACACCTTGCTGCTTAGTGAGAGGTGCAACTTTTCAGTCATTACTGAGATTTGTACATGCAGTATCTTGATTGCAAGTTTAGAAATTACTTTACTTTTGAAAGTGAATCTTATAAGGCATGAAGAAATGCTATGTTTTAGCACAGACATTGCAGTGAGACAAACAGCTGATTTTCCAGGCACCAGTTTGAAAGTACAGTATTGGCAGTTACCAAAATCTTGTTTTGACTTGTAAAGTGAGAAACTTGCTATGGACGTCATTGAGAGAGAATAAATATAGTAAACCAAGATGTCATTTATATACTGTCACTTCTCTGACCACAGCCACACATTAAAAATGAGACTTCAGGATAAAGAACATCCAAAATATTACATGAAGTGAAACATCTACAAAAGATTATGAGGAAAAATTGACTTTATTAGAAAGACACGTGCTTTGATCAGTGTTAATGAACTGTACATGAAAGGTATGGATTTCAAAGAAATGATGGAAACCACAATGCTGGAGGAATGTAATAATGTGTCAGGCTTTTTGCCACACATACTCCTCACTTAGTAGAAAATTAATGACTTCTATCGCTGGAAACTGTTATTTTAAGATTGTTATTTTTGCAGTCCTATTAATTATTCCTAATAAAGTTATTTTACTGTGGACACAAGCAAACAAACTGCTTCATTCTCTTCTTTGGTGGGTATATTGCTCCCTGAGCTCTGAAACATGCAATACAGCTACAGTACAGCATCCCCAGAGTGCCAAGTTAAATGAGTCTTCCCGTAAACTTGTGCCAATTGATTAATCAGTTTTCTTAATAATCACTTGCTTTCACTATAAACACAATGTCAGAAAACAAGCAGTCTCAGAACACTGGATTAAATTTGCCTCTCTGAGGGCATGAAAGTGATGGTTCATATTGCTGAGAAAGCATTTGCTCTGGAAAAAAAAGTGGATGCTGATATTGCTCTGTCCTTCCTTATGAGTTTTCCAGTAAATGGCAAAATTTAAATGTATCTGCAGCTCCTCATCAAGAAATACTGCACACGAAAAATATTACTGCACCTCAAAAAACCTACCTTCCTTTTCAGTTCACATATCATACACACTAACTAATATTTACCCCAATTATATTCAAAACCCTTGTCCCATTTCCTTTGAATTTCATGGCCTCTTCTCCACCACTTACATGATCTTTCTCCAATAGACCTCTCCTTAAACTGTAAGGCTATCCGTGGTGTTTGTACCATCACTGACACAGTTCTGAAGGGTTCATGCGAGTCTCGTGTCTTCTCGTCATTGCTCTGATGGCAACCAAGCAATTTACGCGTGTGCTAACTCTGACTCTGGTTTTAGTCAGTACCTGGTGTTACCAACCTCCAGACGTGGCTCCGCAGCTTCGCAGAGCCAAAGCAGGAACATTCCCAGGGACCAATGCCCTTACTCCAGGGTTCAGCACCACTGGTGTGAACAAAATAAAAGCCTTCAGTGAATTCACTGCTAAGATGTTTCTCAACTCCTGGCAAACCTTATGGCAAAAGCAAAGAAGGGTTTTTAACACTGACGTGCAAAGCTTAAGAAAAGAGCTATTGTCTCAGAAGACAGAGGCTGACAACTGAATCAGTGAAACACATAGTTACCTTCCATTTGGCTTTCAGGTTAGTTCTTTGCACCTTTCAGGTAACACATTTTCTTAATTTTAGTCTGAAGGGAAAGCTGATCTGCTCCAACAGCACTTCTAGTAAAAGGGAAAAATCCTATTGTCCCACTTGTTTACTCCCCATTTTTTTTTGTTCCTGCTTTCAGCTCTACCGTTCTGTCTTCTTCCCTCAAACTAGCTGGACTGCACAGTTGAGCCTCTGAGTCAGCCCACCAAACTATCAGAAAACTAACCCAGCAGAAGTGAATCACTTCCACGTGAAGCTGGTAAGGAAAGTAAAAGACTTGGCTGTATCAGCGCGAGAGATTTACTTTCATTCTTCACACTTTTATTTATTTTCATATCTATATATGTAAATATAATGTTAAAGCAGTTCCTCTATCATATTTACTTGTCATCGATCAGCTATCTCATGCTATGTTTTCTCCATTTCTTCCAGGAATTAGAGCATGACTGCTTCACACATAACCAACCTTCAGCCCCCCCCTGGAAAGCTAAGAGCTCCAGGGTTGAGTTGAAACAAGAAACCAGAGGCCCAGGATTTGTAAGACAGCTTGGAGGTGGGTAGCTTAACCATCACGGAAAAGCCTATTGCAACAAAAAAGTTCTCTTCACGTTGTTCTTGTCTTTTGACTTATGGAGATTTCCATAGCTATCAGATAATAGAGCTGAATTTCAGTGTCCCTGCTATCAAGCATATAATATGAAAGCCCTTTAATTTATCCTGTCATTTTCTGTGAAACAGTAACTGGTAGAAAGCTGTCTAGCTGCCCCACTAGCCTGGTTTTGCAGGAAACGGGTATTTTACCACATAATTTTTGAACAGTGGATGGTGATAACAAAAACAAATACCAACAGACAGCTGAAATAGAGGAACAGCCTTTTATATGAATAAAAGCAGAAGGATGAGTTCCTGCTGATCATGTTTACTGCTTGTGTGCTACTTATTTGCATAAATTATTTTCATGGCAGGCATCAAAGAGCACTGGAAATCCAGGCTCAGATTGCCAACCTTTTTTTCTGTAACATGCAGTATGTAGTTCATACGACTGTCTCTTTTAATTGCTTGGTGCTGGCCACTCAGACACATGGTGAGCAATAAGAAAAAAACCCTATTGATACAGTTCATGAGGAATGTTACTTTGGTAGGAGAGTGTGTGTGTTTGTTTGTTTGTTTAATTATTGCTGTTGTCAGTTAATTATGATGAGAAATCTTTAGACATAAAGGAGAAGGAAAACGTACAGTCTCATATAATGGCTGATTACTGTTACTGTACAGAAAACTCTTAAAAGAACTACTCTTTTCTCTCTATTTTTTCTCATAAACCCTTGTGTATCAGAGAGGGGAGAAAAATGAACCAAAACACTTCATAGGGCCCAGCTAACAGGAAGGAATTTAAAATGCTGTAGACCATTTTTGAAAGAGCATGCCAAAATGTAGCCACAGATATTCAAGGCTACTTCAAGAAAACCTGTTGTTTATTGTTCCGTGGGCATCGAGTCCGCATCAGGTTGTTTCTTCCTTTTTGGGGGACTTTCAGTGGGAGACACTTAACTATTTACTGTCTATTCCCCATACAGAAAAGGAGTACCAGAAGTGTTCAGGGCAGAGAACTAGAACTTGTGGGACAACAGGACGTGAATTGGACTGTGGATGTTGCTTCCAGGTAAAAAGCACCTACAGCTACTGGGTAAACTGTAGAGCTGCAAAAGAATTAAAAAAAAAAAAAAAAAGTAACTTATCCACAAACATTTTACTACTTTGTTGCTGAAAAAAAGAGGTGTACTAAGGTCTCAAAGTAATCGACAACAGGTAAGAACAAAGTTAGAAAGCGATCATTTTATTAATGACTTTTTGTGGTTTTTTGCCTTTTAATCTTGGCTGACAAGTTTGTTGAAAAATGGTACTTTCAGGTAGGAAGTAAGCAGGCTGTAAGTCACTGTTTCAGCTCACTTCAGTGTTGAAGGAGCAAATCTGCACAGCAAAATAGTTGGAAACACTGGTTAAAAGTCCTGTAATTTAGGAAAGAAGATCAGATTGTTATTATTTTTTAAAGGGACAGGTTACAGAGAGAGACATACTCCTCTTCCCTCATCTCTGTTAAATCATGTGAGCAGGCATCAGTGACATGGCCTCTATCTCCTCCTCTCTCATTGCAATATAACAAGTGGGTAAACTACTAGGGCTGTAGCAGAACAGGAAAAATGGGGAAAATCCCAAGTCCTGGAGAAAATCAGAGACAAAAGAACACTCTGGAGATTTGCACTGTGATAAAATGCCTGAATGCCCTAAAAGTACTATTTGCAGGAAGAAATGCAAACTGATTGTTGAATAATTTCAACAATTTCCTATGCCAAAATGATATGGGAAATCACATGTTACTCATTCTGTATAGGAAGAAATTCCTTCTTTATCCCTCCACTCCCAGACAGATGCTAATGGGAGCTTGCTGATGTTCACATCATGTTATTTTGGTGTTCACAGCTTAGGCAACTAATCTAAACTAGTCATCTAGATTTCCTCTGCAGGCAGTGAAGGGGGAGCAGAACCCTCACTGCACAATTTATCCCACCTTAAAATGTACATCTAGAATGGGTCAGAGGAATAAGCGAGGCAAACAATGATCACTTCCAGCTCAGAAAGAGGTGCCCCTATGTGGTTCTCTTACCTGGATGCCTAAATACAGGTTTCAAGCTTAAACTTAGCAGTATCTTACACACTTTTTCAGCTTTGGTGTTTTAGCATCCCTCAGATTATTATTTACTTAATCCTGGAGGCAGGAAGTGCAACAGGAGGATACTAGTTTGGTCTGGTATTTTTACT
This sequence comes from Buteo buteo, assembly GCF_964188355.1. Lineage (NCBI taxonomy): Eukaryota > Metazoa > Chordata > Aves > Accipitriformes > Accipitridae > Buteo > Buteo buteo. Next base: position 75,790,056 of record NC_134171.1, on the reverse strand, counting down.
TTTGATACTGGATGTGACTGGTATTGGATGGACTGTCACAGCAGAAAAGACGAGCTTAGTACATAAAATAGGTGGAAAGTTCTGAACACTATCATATGCACTCCCTAAACCTCAGGCAAATCACCGGAGACTGATTTTCCTCCTAGGAATTAGCCATAAACCATTCAGACGTGAATAGTAATTTGAACGTAATTGTCCCTTGATTGCTGGCATTCCAACTGTTTTTTTGATGTTGTTTTCCAACGGTTCAAAATGAGGATATTTGCATTTTATATTTTATTTGTTTTTAAATAAAACCGATTTGTTAAGTATAACTGCATTTAGAAAACTCAGACTTTAGAAAAAGGCAGATTTAAGATTGCCTTTGCCCAATTTGAATTATCTACATACAGATTTTCATAGGCTATTGCTTTATTTTTTTCACAGCCCAACTTCTATTAGTCTCAGTTGAAGCTGTGACTATGCTGCATTTTTGCAAATGAAAACTTTGCTGTGACAAGATAAGCACTCAGAAAATGAGGAACATCTTTCCTCTCAAAAGTCTGGTTTAAATGACTTGCTTTGAATCATAAGGTAATCTTGTGACAGATGATGATATAAAATACATTTTCTAAGTTGGCGTTACAGTGCCTTAACTGTAGGAATAAAGCCCATTGAAAAATAGATTGCTGTTTCAGTCTTGGTATAAAGCTGGAATTATAAACTTGCATGATGTATTGCCGAGCAACTCAGAACAAAAGATTTCAACTACATCAAAACGAAGAAGTACTCTCTGAATTTACTGTCCAAGTCTTCTACAAAGTTAATGACCTTAAAAGAAACATTTTTTGTCAAATAAACAATTTTTGTGCAAGCAATTCTACCCAATAATTTTAACTAGTTCAGCCTTTTAGGTCTCTTGAGTCCCACATTTATTAATTTTATAGCTTCTAATATCTGAAAAAGTAAGATGAAGGTCTTGAAGATAATATGACTAAGGGGACATCCACAACTAATTTCTGGGCATTGGCCATCTTGTTCACTGTCTGAACATAAAAATGCAGGTTAGGATCATATAATTAAAGACTTCATTATAATGCCTATAGAAAAGAACCCCGAGTTAAGATTAGACAGCTTTATTTATGGTATTTCCCAATATTGAGTTATGCTTTTTCAACATTAATATCTTAATGTAGTTTTTCTTTCCTGTGAAAAAGTAAACTAAATAACCATGTGTTTAAAGCTTCCTTTCCTACTTAAATGTAGTCATTAACACCTTGAAAATAAGGGCCTGCTTGCTCCCTTATCTCTGAAAATAAAGAACTGATGCATTAACAAGCAATTATTATTAATATGGTAACATGTATAATTCTGTAATACAAAGAAATGATAGGCTTTTATAATTACACTTTTAATTTTGTACCAATGTTCACAGTTAATAATCAACATTAGTTGAACAAGATGAACTTGATAAGCTCACTGACATACGGTAACGGCTTAAAGATATGTTAGAAGTAACGTATGGCAATTGCATTGTTTGTTATTGATATATTAATTTTAAAATATCATCACAAATGTTCCCATCAGTTCTCATTTGGATTAGATAATGAGCAATGTGTTAGTAAGAAATTTTAATTAGCTAGACTGTGTTGAGAACAATTGACTGACTGAGTGGCTAACACATTCAGCCACTGCTATACTACTACAAACTAGAAAGCGAGGATTATATGGAATGCTGGAAATACGTCTGGTGCCAGTAATATATATATAAGAGCAGCTCAAGGGAGAATTTAAGTTTAAATTTGAAACAAAATTCATTACTTGGGCAATACTCCTACTGCTTTAAATAGGAGATTTTCTAGAGTAGTTTGTTTCTTGTTAATGTAAACAGCTCAACTCCAGTTTTATCTCCAGAACGCCATGGATCATATATAGTAAAGGACAATGTACATAATTTGGACTACTCATATCATCAGTGTTGTTCATGGTAGCTACATACTCTTAAAAAATACAGATAGGGAAATAGGATAATTAATCGGGCTACAAGGAGATGTGGCTAAAGCTCAATTATTGCACAAATTAATTATTAGTAATGAAGGAATAATTAATAGGAAAGTACAGAAATGTGAGTTGTTGCTGCTCTGGCTTGTTTCTCACGACTTTGAGTTGGATAACCCTAAAAAGTTCAATAGTTTTAGCTATGTGCAAAGACCAGCATGTATATTTCTAGTTGTAACTTCTGTCAAATTAAGGTTTTTTTTAAAAAAATGCTAAAAGGAAATGTCTTACAGAGCTTCTTTGGCCTCCAGAACTACAGGAATCCTTTTAAAAGTCTGGTTACCTGCACTTCTGTAATTTCCCAACGTATCTTACCAATTTCAGGGAAAGACATACACAGGACAAAACTATTTCTTTGCTGCTTTAGATACAGGGCTGCTTCAGCTGTGTCTTTGCTGCTCATATGGCTCCTAAATCTTACAGTTAAGATCTTGGTTTAAACTTCAAAATGTTACAGCTTCCAAAAGAAAGGGGCTATGGCTAGCAACTGAGTTTAATGGGGCTTAAGCATGTTCGAAAGGCTTTCTTGAGTAAGCTCAGGTACTTAGACTTCTTGCTACTTGAAAGCTCAGCAGGGCTTAATTCTCCTAGCCTTTCATTGTCACCTTATTTCTGTTAGAAATCCCAGCACTTCAGTGTAATTAATTGTGCAAATGAATACTATCAATGTAAAGATAGCGGTATTGGGCCAAAAGCAATGACTGTATTTCATGCACTCCCCAGAAGTGACTATCCACCACCACAAGAACAAAGAGAATGAGGTCAGAGAAAATCCCTCATTTCCACTTCAAATGAGAGCTAGCTATAAAGAACAACTTTAGCCTGCAGTTTCATTCCTACTTTTAAAATTGATCAAGGAGAGTTCTGTTAAAATGCTGTACAATGTTATTAGCAATATTAATAGGAAATAATTATGAAGAGAAATAATGCCTTTTCTTAAACAGGTCCTGATATAAAGTACCAATACTGCTAATGTAAAAGCTTAGCCCTCTTGGTATTCAGTGCCACATTAAAAGAATTTTTATTAACTAATTCAAGAAAGAAATATGATGAATGTCTCCTTCCAAATTCTATCCCTATCTTTCGTTACAGTAGTATCTGGTAATAGAAAGTGCTTCTGGCAATACTTATCTGCATATAATGCATAAAATTTTTAAGATATAAAAAGGTCTGTATGGAGGACAGCTACTTGATCCATACCAAGAATATCATAACATTGGCTGCTTCAATTTAAAACTAAACCTAATAGTTCTTCTACTTCTTTTCATCTTATAATCAGGTACTTATAATATATGGGACAAATTCTCAGCAGAGGAAATTGTCATAGCTCCATTGACTTCAACAACAATTTATATCATCTGCCAGTCTGACCCTGTATCTTTAATCCATCATTACAGTCTCAGAAATCTGCCCCTCAGAATTCTTTTCATCACCTTTGACGTCTTTTTACAATTAAATTAAAATAAACAGTTTCATTTAGTTGACATTATTTATGTAACTGAGACCCCCAGACTTGTCGAGTTCCCAAGTGTTCTTATGATTTCTTGATGAATAGGTTGTCAGCGCACATACCATAATAGCATACTAGTAGTACAAATGTCTTTTTTCCTATTACTATTTACTTTTCAGTCTATAGGAGTTTTCCCCAGCCCCAATCAGGATCAAAGCTCTCTTGGCCTAAGTAACAATCATATATTCCTGATCTAAAGAGCATACAGTTTAAGAAATGCAATGGGTGGAATGTTGCTCGTATGAATTACGAATTGCAGCATTAGCCATCTGCAGCCTGGTAACAAATAACTCCAGAAAACAAGTCTTGGCATACACTTAAATTTCCTATGTTAAACAGAAAATTTGGGAGCTAGACAGGGTTGAGGCAGCATCAAAGAACAGATGCTTTCTGATAGTTGGCTGTGGCTCTGATTCAGGAACATATTTAAACACAGAGATATGCTTAAAGGCTTTGCTGCCTTTAGGGAAGGATGTAAAGCTCTGCTTAGACCTAAACATTGGCTGAAGTGTCTTGCTAAATTGTGTATCTAAGAGCAGGATCTCTTCCACGGTCATGTTCTTTAGGACTGCTCTAGTGACTGGTGCTGGGATATCTTCTGTTTTGGTTATCTGTCCGTTATCCATCAGGATGGGAAGCTCCATCAGACAGAAAATCAAAATCTTTTGATTCTGCGATACTGTGACTGTGTTATTATGTTTAAGGTAGACCGACTGATTCTGTCAGTAAACTAAGATAGAAAGCACCCTAGACACAAGACTAGCAAGGTGATTTTTCTCCTTTCAATCTACCCTTTACCTGAGAAACAATTGTGCCAACTGTACCAGCCTCAGCAAATTCAAAATTGAGCTGCACATCAGCACGTCTGAAAACAGCACATTATTATAGTATTTTATGTTCTTTATTGTGTGCCAAGAGCAATGAGGTTGGAATTACAATTATTGGTCAATATTAACACAAATTTTAAATGGCTTAATGTGTAATCATTCTCAGTAACACAGCCTGCAGCTATCTCACATACCTTTGCCAACCCTTCCAGACCTCTGATCTGAGGGTATGTGAGGCCTCTGGTCTGAGGCTATTGCAGTAGTTTTCACTGAAATTCATCCAAGTTTCATGAATTTGAACTGCACCTATAAGTCAGTCTTTTCTGGTTTTTCTCATCAGTTCTTCTTACTGACATGCAGAAGAATCGTATTTTAGAAGATTCAATTACCAGGTTGCCATGATATATTTCAGTAAAATTATATTTCATTGTCAACTACAAATTATTTGAGGTGCTTTTCTCATATATTTTTGGAGTAATAATCTAATATCATCCAGAGACAGCAAAATAGTAGAATACATACAAAACCATAGGAAAGTTAAAAACCAGAAATCTTCTTTTGAGAAATTTTTTGCTATCTGCTTAAGTGATGTTCTTATGAATCCCCTGTCATTCAAAGTGTATTTTTATATGAACGAGAAAAAAGTTCTTAGAGACGCATTTGAGAGCATATATTTGAAGAGATAGAATTTTTATGTATGCCTGAAAATCCTAGGAATTTACATTTCAGCCTCTCCTCCAATCATGACTTGGCCGATAAACGTAATTTCATGTAACCTCTGTAAACAGCTCACCTCCATGCTTGAGTATTTCTGTTATCGTCAGCTCTAGCAACTGATCAAAAAGTTGAAATTCTCCTTTGTGATGGGAAGCAAAACTTTTGTTTCCAAACTTAGAACCTTTGAACATGGGGCTGGGGCAGCCTAAAGACATTAAATTTAAAATCCCCTCCCCTTCTAGGGGTCTTGGCAAATTTAAGATGCCTGGTAGAGAAGAGTTAATTGTTAGAGCCAGAAAGATAACTGAAGCTTATCAAGCAGTCAGATCCAGATGCTTCCTATAGAAGGAAGGCAAAGGGGCTAGTGAGTAGCAAAGGGAAGAAGCTGCCTTTATCTCAGGAGATGCAGCTGTCACGTAAACACTGGGTGTGTAGTGCCATCTGCTTAATGCCTGAAGTTGCATTTGAATCACAGAATGGAAGAACCTTAATTTGAGGACTGTGTTTGCTCTCTAAAGAAAAAGTAAAGGAGGGGGAGCAGCCCTCACTCTTGTAATTGGTGCTGCATGTTGCACCATTTAATTTTTAAGCTCCAAAGGAATGGGGAAAAGGGGAAAAAAAAAAGAAAGATATATAGATTCTGTATAAAATATGGAGACTCAGAAGAACAGCGTAGTAAAGATGAAAAATGACCCAGGGGGAAAAGCAGTACTGGCAATTCCCTGTACTCAGCACTGGTTTCCGAAGCTGCAGAGAAAACCTCCAGAAAGAATGAGGCTGCCCAAGAAGCCTGGCTGTCTGTGATGAGCAGAGGTTAAAGTCTGAAAGTGAAAGGCAGTGTTGTGGGCTCTTCTTAATGCAAGAGCTGGATCTGAATATAGACTACCTTTGCCCTATTGCCAAAAGTTAGTTCCAGCCAGGTTCCAACCCCCATACTGGAATATTGTTAGCTGCAAGCTTTATTCTGCATGCTAGGAAAGTGTTTTCCCTTTGTGGGAAGAACTAATGCGTCATTTCTTGGGTAAGTTAGTGCAGTCAGCTGTGGTGCGAATTTAAAATTCACCAGCTATTTGAAACTAGCTCTGTGTGGTTTTACTTTGTCTTAAAAATGTCCACACAGACAGTTAGGAAGGGCAGTCAGTGCTCTGTAAAGCCCTACTCTAGCTGACTGTGTGCCAACTTTCCGGAGTAGAAAAGCCTGGAGAAGCGATTGTTCCTGTCAAATGCTGGAGAATTCAATATCTTTTAGGGCCACACTAGAGAGAATGATAAATCATCTCTGAAAAAAAGATTAGAAGCAAAGATGTTTACTGCTGTGTATTAAAGCATAGTAACATTTTAATGTTGTGTTGGAACCCAATTTAGAAAAATGCAACCTCCTCATTTTGCCTCTGATATGTGAGAAAACCCCAGTATATTTATTACCTTTATTTGAAAGCAAGTTTAAGAAAGATTCCAAATGCTGTATTAAATCTTTATTGATAAAAATTGTATGGTATTGTCTCTGAAACTCACTGGGAACCATTACTAATCCCTGCATTCAAGATATTGAATGTGACAGCCCTGAAATTTAAAGCTGGGCAGTAATTTTTGAAAGGATAATATTCTATCTTGTGCCCTAGAAAAGAATTGAGCTGAGGTGGAGGGGATGGTTATAATAGAGTTATATGGATATAGCATCCAAAAGCTGGAATAGGAACTGCCAGTAGCTAAAATGTGACATTAACATGTTTGTTTATTGGAACAGGTAGTTTAGGGAGCCTTCCTAGAGAGCCATTAGGCATCCCTGCAGTATTGTCCCGGTTTCGGCTGGGATAATTTTCTTTCTAGTAGCTGGTATAGTGTTATGTCTTGGATTTAGTATGAGAAGAACGTTGATAACACACTGATGTTTTCAGTTGTTGCTAACTAGTGTTTAGACTAAGTCAAGGATTTTTCAGCTTCTGATGCCCAGCCAGCGAGAAGGCTGGAGGGGCACAAGAATTTTGGAGGGGACACAGCCAGGGCAGCTGACCCAAAGCAGCCAACGGGGTATTCCATACTATATGATGTCATGCCCAGTATATAAACTGGGGGTAGTTGGCTGGGAGGGATCACTGCTTGGGAACTAACTGCGCATCAGTTGGCGAGTGGTGAGCAATTGCATTATGCATCACTCGTATATTCCAATTATGGTTTTATTATTATTATTATTATTATCATCATCATCATAATTATCATTATTATTTTCTTCCTTTCTGTCCTACTGAACTGTCTTTATCTCGACCCACGAGTTCTACTTTTCTTCCCGATTCTCTCCCCCATCCCACTGGGTGTGGGGGAGTGAGCGAGCACCCGCGTGGTGCCTAGTTGCTGGCTGGGGTTAAACCACAAGTCCTTTTGGGAGGCGCATACCTGCTGCAGCATAGACTTATCTACAGCCACAGTCGCTCTGAAGTGCACCCGTTCCAGCATGGCCTTACCCACGGCTGCAGTCCCTCAGGGTGTACCTGCTCTGTCGTGGGCTTATCCATGGCCACACAGAGGTAACATTCCCTTACTCTATGGGCCATCCCTATAAAATGTCTGTTGAGTTAATTTATTCCATGACTTTGGGCTCCATCTCTCATACCAGTTTTTCTGGGTAGGAAAAATGGGGTGAAGCCCAGCTGGTAAAGCGTGGGACTCTTAATCCCAGGGTTGTAGGTTCAAGCCCCACGCTGGGTGCCAAACACGACTGTCATGGTTTAACCTCAGCCAGCAACTAAGCACCACACAGCCATGACTGATGCCCAGTTAGTTCCCAAGCAGCAATGCCCTCCCCCCAGTTTATATACTAGGCATGACGTCACACGGTATGGAATACCAGTTTGGGTCAGCTGCCCTGGCTGTGTCCCCTCCCAACTTCTTGTGCCCCTCCAGCCTTCTCGCTGGCTGGGCATGAGAAGCTGAAAAATCCTTGACTTAGTCTAAAGACTAGTTAGCAAGAACTGAAAACATCAGTGTGTTATCAACATTCTTCTCATACTGAACCCAAAACATAACACTATACCAGCTGCTAGAAAGAAAATTAACTCTGTCCCAGCTGAAACCCGGACAAGTATGAAAGTGCTTTTTTTCTAGAAGAATAAATGGCAGGATAGAAGTAGGTATGTACTGAAAATGCATGTTTACTATAAACAAGTTGTAAACATGCATAGCAAAAGTAAAAGCTATTCAAAGACCATTTCCCTTTTTAAGGCTCGTTCTTCAAAACTGATGGCATTTTAGCAAACTGGTGCTAAATGGTGGATGTGGTTTGATCTAAAACTAAATGCGGTTGCACAGCTCTAGACTATGTTCTATTATGTTCTCACACTCACTTTATTGAAGGTCTTTTTAATGCCCTCTTTCTCTAATATGTACTTATTTATAATTTTCTCAACATTTTAAGGATTAGCTCTAGCTTGCTTACCTTGGTTAAGATAGAAGTGCGAAGACTGGCTATTAACTGTGTGTACTCTAGCCTGTGACTACTGACTTATCTGGAAAGTTACTCTAATTTGCCTTGGTGTCCTGTAGTCCCAAGCTTCCCCCTCAGAATGAGGATTAAAAAGGAGAACGGCAACACCTCATCCTCCCCACTTCCCTTCTCTCTCCTTCCCAAGATATACACAAGTACTGTGGTAAAAGATCTTTACGCTCACACCTCAATGCAACACACCTCAGGATTTCTGAGTTTGGGAATGTTTACGACAGTCCCTGGCATCACTGTGATTAGACTAACCATATTCTTTACCCTCATGTGGTAAACCTTACTCAAAGTTAGCAATTATATGTTTCTTTCTGCACACATACACACCCACACACCCTTGAATTAGCTGGCGTAGATGCTTATTGAATTTTATTGTCACAGTTGAAAAGTCCCTTATATGCATCTGAAAGAGAACAAATATTTCATGCAGAATGTTATAAAATTAGGGTTATGGGTCTCTATGTTAGTCGTCTTCTGTTGTAGGCAATGACACTATATCCCTCCACAAAGCAAATGAACAAGCTCCAGCTTAAAGCCAGCCGTGTTTTCAGCTCCTACTATTCATAATAGAAAGACTAGCACAGAAACTCAATGCTCTGATATTTGGAAAGTATCTAATTTTCAGCCTAAATGTACTCACAGCTAGTATATAACTGTTCATTCATCTGCTAATGTTCTTTCACGCAGTTTGATTCCCATTGTGACAGCTCTGCTCCTGAGGTGCATATAGAAAGCAACAATATTCTTTCAACTTTCAGACTATGAGGCTAAGTGAAGCTTTCTCAGTCTTTTCTCGTAACTTGGGACACCTATTCTTATTGTCTCAGTACTCCTTCCACACTGCACTTTGCACCTTTAAAACTGATCCAGCACTTCTCAAGCAATGTCCTCGTCTTTTTCTGGGAGTGATATTCAGCCTCCCTGTGTATTGATAGTTTTGAATCATCAAGTCACTTCATTGCCATTCTCCTGCTTTTCATGCTTGAGTTACCAATGAAAATTTTACATTGGACTGGTTCACAAGATGGAGCCTTGAGAAATTCCACTATTAATCTCCTTTCTCCCCAATGCTTTGCATTTCAGTACAACCCACTGTCATCTCTCTTTCTTGTGGAACCTTACTGAGTTAACAGTTCTTTCACTTTTTCCATCTCTCTAGTTAGACTAAGACTTACAAATAGTTAATCACTCCCACATGTCACATCACAACATTTAGTGAAGCACAGATATATCTAATGCACTGGCATAATTCTTAAGCCTAATGAAGTTTGTGTTTGAGTATAAAAATCTCTCTGTTGGCAGAGAAGTGAGACTAGCCAGATAAATAAGTCTACACTTACAGGACACGTGTGAAGGTGACTTTAATAATCAGAGTGAGAGAAGAATTCGGTGCTGCTTTTTCAGTTCTGTGTTTTTTTGGGTTTTTTTTGTGTTGGTTGTTTTTTTTTTTTCTTTCCTCCTCCCCCTAATCTATTAAAACTATCGACTTTCACAGCTGGAGGCACCTGGCTAGAAACTTTACTCTGCCCTACACTTTAATTAATGCAATTGGCTTTCCTGGGTGGGGCCTAGTTAATAAGAATGCTGGTCTGCCAGTTTGTATCTAGCCTCCTAGCAGACCCAGCTACCTCTTCAGAAAGCTGCCAAATTCAGGTAAGTTTGAAGAACAAAGTGAAAGATAGTTGTTTAGGAGAGAAGAAAGCGTGAGAATGAGTAACATACAGATTGCTGTGTCATATCCGTTTTGTGGTTTCTTATTTCTTGTCTGCCACACATGCATGTAAATCTACTTTCAGAACACTTAGCTTTTTAAAGACAGTATCGCTTCAGAGCTATTTGCATTTTTGCTGTAGTTTATACTCCCATTGTAACTGTGTTAATCCATAAGTTATGTTTGAGAGTAACTGTTGTTGTAAGGAAACTCGTGATTTTTCTCAGTTATGGTTGGAAGTTTGGTATCGCTAACCTTAAGTGTTTGATTTTTTTATAAGGCAGTCTAATGATTTTCCTTTGAAGGCTTGTGATCCCTTATTTTAAAGTAACTAGATTTATATTTTATTACAGAACTTGGTTTGTTGGCAGATTTAGTCAAATGTTCTGAGCGTACCTTTGATGGGTTGAACAGGATAAAAGAGTTTCATAGCTGTCTTTGTAGAGGATAAAGGGCAGAGGCTCAGCTTCATTTTTATTCATAAGGTTTCAGTGATGAGAAATGAGGTTCTAATCCTGCAACTGGAGTGAGCAGAGGGAACCATTTTGCTTGTGGAGTTTCTCACTGAAATCTGTGACCAGCTCAGAGCACTGACAAAAAAATGAGCTTTTCTTTTTCTTCCCTCACTTCCCAACTTTCATTCTTTTGAGGTTATAGGCAAAACGCTAATGCTTCCCACAATATAGTATCCTCTGACTTTGAGGTATGAATAGAGCATTATTAAAATACAGAATAAATATTGTTGAATAGTAAAACCTGAAAAATCTGGAGAAGGTACAGAGATGTGAATGAAACATTTGTCTGACTTAGGCCTGGGCAGTTATAATCTGTATCTCAAATTTTTTCCTTAATGAAGGTTATGCAATTGCACATGGTTTATGTACCGCGTGGCTGAATTACCTCAGGAGTAAGAATGACTCTGCACTTCAAGTCTGAAAATGGGCAACATTTGGTAGAAAGAGCTTTCACTTTGTATCAGGATTTTCAACCAGAAATGGAGAAGTGGGATGATTACCTGTGGGTTTCACAGGCAGAGTAAGAATGTTGTGCATTGGTTCTGAGCTGCAAAAAAATCTCAGGTAGATGTTATCATTTAGGAATTAGTCACTGCATTATTTTACACTCTAACTGTGACCCAGGGAAAATATTCTCACAGCTGGTGGTGAGTATTTTTCAAGCTTTTTGAGTCTAAAGCCCTATGGGTTTCCTTGTTCCTTATTTGCTAAACTTATCCTAGTCTGCACCATTTGCATCAAACTTGCATTTTTCTAGAAAAAATCCTGCTAAAAATGCAGTTTTAGTAATGAAAATTGGTATCTGAATTGGGTTTAAGTGGCAAAGGTTTAGCCTCTAAGAGGTCAGGGCTGCTTAGTGCTGAACACAGCTGGTTCCAGCCAACTGTAAAGTGGACCCACCTGAGGCTGCAGCTGAGCTCATTAATGAAGGTGGTGGTGCTTTTGTGAAAATGGGTTTAAGAAAGGGCAGAAAACACCAGACAGAGAGAGGAGAAGGGAACACCAAGGTTGGAGGAGGTGCTCCATGGTGGACAAGGCAACCCCCACCTACCTGGAGGGACTGCAGGCAGTGGATAAGCTCAGCCCAGAGCAAGTGTTTCCCCAAAGGGACTGCAGTCTGTAGATGAGCCCACACTGGAACAGGTACACCCCTGGGTTGAAGGTAAGCCTGGGAAAGGGCGTAGAAATGTGTTTTTCTGAAGTGTATAGATGTTTCTTTTCTTGGTTTTGCTTACCACTACCCATATCAGGAACTAGATATTTTTTGTAATTTGCAATAAATTAATTTCCCCGTTTTAGCCCATGACAGCAATTGGTAAGTAATTTCCCTGTCTTTGTCAACCCATGAGCTTTCTTGCTCCTGTTTTTCCTAATTTCTACCCCCGTCCCACTGAAGAAAGAAACTGAGTGACCAAATATAGCTTTGAGCTTTGCCGTAGTTGTGATTGAGGCCAGTTCAATTGTAGGTCTTGCTGGGCAAAAGTGGAGGCATGCTTTTCATCATCCATCTCTGCTAGAGTAATAACTGAGCAGCAGTCTCTTAATAGCACAGTATGTTTCCTCTAACTTAGTTTAGAACAATATTTTGAGTTTCCCTGAAGTCACACAAAAAATACATCCTAGAAATGGAAAGCTATTTCCCATCAGTGAGAGAATCAATATACATAAGGGAAAACATCAAAAAGACTGTAAGTTTTCAGTAGCTGTGAATAATTACTCACTTTCAATTATCTTGGAAATTATTTCAAAATGAAGCCACAAACCATGACTTCTGTGATAACCAATAAAGCTGCTGTTGTGACTAGGTGACACGCAACCTAAATGATATTAACTTCTTAATCCAGGTTTGCCTTTACAACAGAGGTAATGATTTACTTTGTAGCATTCAACTTTTTCTTTGACTCCTGATGCAGTCCCTCCACCAGTTGTTTTGTTGTACTTCATTTCACTAAGGCGACTGTGGTCTGTGTTTTATTACTTGATAGAACATTAATTAGAAAAGGTTAATAAACTGCAGATGAATTCAGTAATCGTTTCATTGAATAGCTTGAACACTTCTACTTGCTGGGGACTTCAATATCACTAGAGATATTCATGCAGCATTTGTACAATGACTGTTTCTCCGAACTTGAATAAACTTTTATCAAAAGCAATCCCAGAGCAAGAAAAATGTCAGTGCTCTGCTATTAATTTGGGACAGGCTTTGTATGTTGCCTCTCTATGCAGTCATGAAATACGAATGTAAGATAGAGAGGTGAGTCCCAGAATAGAAGGAAGCATGGGGCCATCCTGATGCTTCCTCACCCTATGAAAACTTAGGGTCAAAAATGTGCTATTTTTGCTGTGCTTTTAAGAACTGGAAGTTGCTTAGATGCTGGATGTTTGTGGTTTTCTATCCGTAATTTTTTTCTTTCTCTAATTTCTGTGATGATCAGAGAATCTTATCTACCATCCAGAACTTTCAGGACAAGCTAAAGAAACTCTAGTTGCTTAGCAATTTCAACTGCTTTGTCAGTGTAAACTGTCTAACTATGACAAGTTTTGTCTGAGATGCCAAATTCAGCCTGATCTTATCTGAAAACTTATCTTTTTCTTCTTCCTCCCCAAATCCCCCCAAACACAACTGGCTCAGCCTTGGTTTATCCATTTCTATGCTCTTTTTTAATGCTCGGCATTTGTGAATATATTCATATGTTTCATTTTTGCACAGAGTGTTGTATTCTAATTTCTGTAGTAATTTCATAATGAGTTTCCTCTGCCTGAGTCAACTGAAAGCTATTAAGCATATCAAGCACTGCAGAACTAGAAACTGTCCAAGCTAATGCTGCTGGCTGGCTGCATTCCCTCTTGCTGGTAACTGGTTTGTTTTGGTTTTTTTTCCATGAAAAAAGAACTGAGGAAAGCCTTTCACTCTTTCTGTTTTCCAAAGAGTTCATAATGAGGGGGGCTTTTAATATTGGAATGTGTTTTCTACTTAGGGCTTTTTTGTTTACTGTATTCATGTCATCATCTGCTGTTCAGAAAATCACTCAGAGGCAAGTGTCTAATAGAGAATGTTTCATTTATTGTCTGGTCTTGACAGATAAGTGTGGTGTTACCTGATTCCTTTGTGGAGACAACCACTTCCAACCTGGTTTGGATTTTGTAGGGATGCAGGGAAAACTTATTTAGTGCCTCATTAAGATAAAATACTTTAACACTCCAAAGTGTAAAGACTCTTCTCCAAAGGTGAACACCTTTGCTGTTTGACTGAATTTCCTCAAAGTGGCTGTAGCTGGATGGGCAAGGTATTCTTCTAGACAAGGAAAGATTTAGATCTGGCTCCCCTTAGCTTGAGGGGGAAATTGCTTAATGCATTAACCCAGTGTTTGGGAGGCCTAGGTTCAAAGAGCCTACTTCTGTCTCCCTATCTTTAGAGAATCTGGAGGACTGATTTAAGTGTTTTGCTTTTGATGTGGAGAGAGAAAGTCAGTGTGCAGTACAAGTAAATTAGTTTTCAGCACAGCATTGAAACAGCGTTCCTTTTTTCTCCCCCCCCCCTTTTTTTTTTTTTAGCTATCATCATTCCCTAATTGACCATTTGCCCTTTACTGCTTGTATGGGACCAGTTGAGAGAATGATATGAATACAATTATAAGCTCTGCCCACAGAAGAAATGTTTGTGGAATGACAATATCAGCGGTATGACATATGAAAAAATTGGGAATCTGACACTTCTGCCATAGAGAAGCCAAGCATTTGATACAGGGTTGGTGAGTCTAAAAGTCAGGGATAGCAATGCATCTTCTGTTCCTAAAAGCTTAAAGTTCCTACAGAAGTATTTAGGACAGCAAGGAATTGGGTTTTTTTCCCCCGTGGTGGTTAATCCCTTAGGATACTAGATTCGATTTTTTTTTGTTATGTTTTGTTGTCTTTTTTTTTTTTCCCCAAGTGATCATTTGTACTCAATTTCTTCTCATCCCAAAAGCTAAAATTTCACTTTTGTCCTGTAAGGCACTAACTGCTGCTTGAAGAATGTGGTAAGTACTTCGCACAGTAAAGGGTGATGACAGCATGATGATGTTGTTAAACATTTATTCGGGCACATAGTTATTAAGAATTTCACAGGAGAAGGTTAATCTGACTCTAAGCCAATCCTGTAAATCGGGATTAGCATCTCGTAAATTCTTACTGCTATGGTCATAATGGCAGTCACATCTGAACTCGGCACCCAAGGGAAAAAGTTTAGTCTTGCGATACCTGAAAGACCCTCAAATTAAGTTGACTTTCTGAAAAATTCTGAAGTTCTTCTGAAGTATTGTTCTCCAGGTGGGGCATGCTGCCATGAGTCTCCTGTTGGATAAATAAAACTAAGGCTTCTCCAACCATAGAATGTAGTACGGTGTCACTATTTGGGCCAAAAGCAGAGGATTCCTCCAAAATGCTTATTTTAAAACATAAAACAAAAAGTTAAATACTCTGAGTTGGAGAAAAAATAGTTGCCTATGCAAAATTACATTTGGGAATCACATTTGTTGGGAACTTGTTAGTTATTAAGAAGGATGTGCCAATTAATTTTCTTTTAAGAAGAAACTTGCCCTTTCTTGGAATTAAGCAAATCCTTCCTGCAGCTTTTCTTCATCAACTAAAACCTCTCTGATTTGACCTCCTATCTCACCATAAATAACAGAGAAGAGGGTTCAGTGAGTCAGAGAATGACTTTATGAATGTGCATTTCTGTTTGATCATCCTATTTTATCAGACTACCATTAAAAACAAAACAATAAAAAAGCCTGTCAGCCTGGCTGTCTCCACAGCTGTCTATATGCCTTTCCCAGCAGTGCTGGCTGTCAAGCTCATTATTCTTCCGCCGAGTTGGTTTGACCCATTCTCATGCACTTTTGCTAGGCTGATGAAGTTTGTGGGATCTTGTCCCTTGGGAAATACATTTAGAAGGATAAGTTAATTCTGCTTCTCTCCAGTAAGCAGTTCTGCCTGACTTCTCCAGGGCTAGTATGTCTGCGTAGTTTAAATTGCTTATCCTGTAAGCAATAAGGTTTGCAAGACCACAGCTGAAACCCTCCCCTTTCCCTACTTGCTCTACGTTGTACCACTGTGTTTTGTTGTGAGTGGTGAGTACTTAAAAGCCTAGGAACCACTGAGAACAGCTAAATCAAGAAAAGAAGGCTAGAAGACCTACTACTGTCCTTGGTAAAAAAAAAAAACCAAACTCCATAGCTTTTTGTAAAATATGTAGGTTTGAGGAGAGGGATTTACAGTCTCAGCTTGCTAACACAAGTCAGTGTGGAAGTGAGATTTTAATATGTATATAATTATTACACATGACTATAGCAATTGGAGAAGGTTAGCGCTACCTCACATGCTGTGTGATTAGGGATCAGTGCTAAACCCCTACAATGAAGGATTGAAGGTCAGATTTCTGGAGCTGCTCGCAGTCAAATGCTGTTCATTGTGGCCAAACCTCCATGAATTACTGGGTTTGATTTGTTGGCTGAATTAAACTGAGAAAAGAAATCCTTTCTTCTAGTCACTGACAGAGGAATGCACTTAGAACATGGGTAAGAAGAAAGTAAAGAGTGTTTGTACTTCTATGTATTTAAGAAAAGGCATGGAATAAAGACTGATATCCTGGAAGCTCTCTTCTGAAAGTATGTGCCCAGGAAAAATGTCAGTAAGCAAGCTTTTTTTTTTTTTACTGATTTAGGCTTGTAGCTGCAAAGTACACTCTTTGCTCAATCATTCTGGCTCTTATTAGTAGAATACATGGTACCACCATGTAGTAAATTTTGAAAGGTAAAATAATTTGTAACATAGAAGTTAAAAATACTCAACTTTGGGTGAAGGGAAGTCTTTACTCATTAGCTATGAAGTTATTACTGATTAGAGCAGATATTTTTTCCCTATATTAGAATATGAAGTGTCCACTAACTTCAACTGTCTGATAAATTCTGTTTTAGAAAACAGAAGCTATAGCAATTACTAACTATTCCTAGGGTTTTATCACTGCTTAGGGATATGGTTTAGCTGTTTGAGATAATGTCTTTATTACAAAAACTGAATGCCTCGATTTGTGATCTAGTCTTAAAGTGTGTATGGTCTGTGTTTGACTAGGTAAAGGAAATCCCTGTCTGGCAAGAAGAACAGAAAACTAAATGGTGTATCAATAAATGGCTCTTACTAATTGTATACTTTTAAAAAATTACAAATGTTCAGCCCCCTAAATAAACAAAAATAAATGGCCAATTCATGGAGCTTCAATATTTAATTAGTTTTTCCATAAACTTTTAAAAAAATCTCAGTAGTATAAATCTTAAAGACATCCCTCTGGAAAAAATATATGTTCTGTTTTCATGAGGAGTGACATGTTAATTGCCTGCAGACATCTTGTTGGACTAATGAGTAAAATAACCTAATAACCAATTGAAACGCCATTGAAAGAAAGTCATTAGGAAAGTAGTATCATATCTAAGTAAATTAACTCCATTTTCTATCCTGAATTATCTAGCTGTTGTGCTTTGATCACAGCTGAATTGGATCATTAACTAATTAAAAGTGAAGCCAATTAATAATTGCAAACTCTTTTATAAAGATACTTTTTTCCTCTTTCACAAGACATTTCAATAAGGAGTCTTGGCTCTGAAAATTTACTTCTGCAAATTTTTAAGAACATGGGAATGACATAACTGATGAAACTTTGGTGAGGAACAGACCCTTTAGACTACAACTAGTTAGGGAGCTGTCCAGCAAAATAAGATTTTTGTTGTGAAATACCTTTTTTATTTCTTTTAGTTCAAATGTCTTGCAAAACCATAACTCTTTCTTTAAAAAAAAATGAAAATCCCCACCTAATGTCTTCCTAACCATTCTCATGTTTGTTTGGCTGGAAAATCTAGGCTTTTAAAGTTTTAGGCAGTCTTTGAAGAAGGAAGTTGAGGTCTTTCAGCTCTATTGTGTCCTCTATGGCTCAAGTTCCTTACCATGGTAATGCTGTTGAGTTGAGCCAGGAGCTGGGGCTTGGTGAACTTCCCAGGTCCCTGCCACAGGACTGATGATCTTGGGTATCTAATAATGGGTCAGGTGTCCAGCTGTTCTGCAGGGATCTTGAAGTCTCTGTATTTCCAGATCCCCTGGTGTGGAACTGGGAGCTCTTATCTCGAAGCTTTATTTTCTGCCTTTTAAGCCTTAGCGACTGAGAAGTTGCTGAGGACCTACAAATCTTGTAAGGGAAAAGGAAAGGCTTATAGGTGAGTGAGAGAAGCTGTGAATTTCAAATCTATTATGCTGCAAATTACTCCTCTCTACTCCCCCCCTCCAAGAATTCATGTGAAAGGGACATTATATTTTTCTGTCCCACAAGGGGAAGGGGGGCATTAGAATATCAGAGTTTTCTGCAGGAAAACGCCCTCCTAATCAGTTTTCATGCATGTCAGTGTCACTGTCCTGTAGCTGGAGCTTGTTCTGATGCTGTGTGTGGTTAAAGGACAGCAGAATGTTGTCTTGTCATGACAGCGGAAGCACCAGTTCCCTTCCTCAGCTCCTTTAGGAGAAATCTGTACTTTCACATTCCTGTGCCAAGTACTCACATTCATGGGAAAAAGAATCAGCATATTTGGTTGTTAAATGCAAAAGTTAAACAGAAGAACTGGGAATTTGTACATTTCCTGGCATAGAAGATCTCCTTTGTGTAAACTTTAGCAACAGATCTGCCAAATCAGTATGTCAAACTGGATTACATTCTTATTGTTCCATTACCTTTTTCTTTTCCAGATTTTTCAGGGGAAAGGTAGACATTGAAGGATCCACTATCTATTTTTTCTTCTATTTAATACTTTCAGACTGGTAAAGGTTTTTAGATATCTAAGTAATTTTTAAGTCAGTAAATCCAAAGTTTCAAAAATCAGTCTGGCTTCTAAACACTTTGGCTCTTCATGGAATACACTGGTTTTCAGGGAGTGTCAGGTGGTGATATTGTGTTTGGAGTTAGCTGCTGAAGACCGAAATGCCTGAAAGTCTGCATGCTCAGGTGGGACCCACCTAGGCTCTACAAAAGAAAATTCTGCGAGAAAAGATATGTCAGACCCTGTATTTCTAGGTTATAGGGAGGTGTGTCCTTCTACTGAAGATTCACAAGTCAGATTCCTGCCTGAAAACTGTATGCCTCAACCAGCTGTTCTCATGAGACAGAATCTTAAGTGCTCTTAGGATGTAGGGCACTAAGAACTTCACTGGTATCTAACCCAACTTTGTCATTTTCCACAGTAAGAAGCTAATTATCAGGTTTAGAGTACTGGAGTCTTTCTGTTGCATGTTAAAGCAGCTGCATTTTGCATGGGCTAAATACTGTTTGGTCAGAGAACATGATTTTGTATTCGAGGTTACAAATATTTCCATTTCAATAAATACTTCAGTGAAAACCTTGCATAAATACTTAACTGAAAGACCGGTTCAAGATACAAGACTACTAGCTGTGTCTCCTTTGTCAAATGATAACCTAGAAAGTTCAGATCTTACCTAAACTATTTTATCTAAACTAAAATGGAATTAAAGAAGATAGAAGTATAGTTAGAATATGGGGGGCGGGGAATCCTTGTCTTGTGGCTTTCTTCTTTTCTTTTAGCCTTTCTAAGACCAAAAAAAAAAAAAAAAAGGGGCAAGGATTAAGCCCCCCTATGTTTATCTTCCTTGGGTTGATCAAGGCTCTGTTCTCTTAGAACCAAAGCCCCATATTTTTAATCAACTGGCCTGTTCATACCCTCCTAAGATGCAGGAAAGGAAACACTTAATGAAATGAGGGAAATGAAGCCCTAATGGGAGCCTTCTGACAGAACTGCATCTCAGTCTTCCTCTTCATGAAATAAATATCTTCAGGGTGCCTAAACCTGAAGCTACCCTTGCAAAGATACAAGCATATCTTAGATGATCTGCAAGATTGCGGAAGCTTTAATTAAAAGCTTATTTTGCTCAAAAGCTTCACAAATTTCCAACACTTCACATTCTCCTCCCTGATAGCGTAACTTCTGTGGTAAACCAAAGAGTAATTAATCTTCTGGCTATGTCTCTGTAGAATTTGCTCACTACCTGCTCTTCCTCCAGCTCTGAAGTAAGCACCTTTCCTATTTACAGGGAGTTGATATTGTATACAATGGTAGATCTCTTTCCACATTTAGTGATGGAGATTGGCCAGATTTGGAAAAACATGTTCTGACCCTGTAGCACTGAAACTAGTGTCAAAATAGTGAACTATGTGAAACAAGATATTATTAAATGTATGTTGCTGAAGGATAAAACATGAATCTTCATGTAAAATTAAAACATCCATTAAGGGTTAATTTGTGTGGTGCAAGATGTACATATCACTTAGCTACTATCTAGTCTCAAAATGAGTCATAAACAGCACTTAAGTGATTTGTAAGATCTGTGCTGGCCCTCTGCCCAGAGGTAGATTTTCATTTAATTGTCAACATTGCTTAATTGGTAGGTCAACAAATGTGAGTCTGGTTCCATTATATGTGCTATCAAAATGCCAGAAACAGATGACTTAACAATGAGGTATGGGGAAAATTAAAGAAATCTCTCAAAACAAACACTTGTCCTGTGGAATTCCTTCCTCCTGAAAAAAATCTCTCTGCATGTCTTTTCTCTTCTTCTGAATTCGTTTGAAGTGTTCCTTTGAAATAAATAAATAAATCTGACAGTATCACCTCTGTGAAAAATGCTGGTTTTAAATAGAGCTGTTATGAAGTAGGTAGGCAGTTAGGATTTAACATATGTGAGAAGCAACCCACACTTAGCAGAAAAAAACATGTAATTTAATGAGAAAACACTCTTGTATGCCCAGTAAAACTTCTTTAGTATAAAATGCTTTACAAGAACAAACTAAAACTTAAGCTGGCACATATTTCTTCCATAACTCCAAAATAATTTCCCAAGGCAGCAATTTATGTTGCTTGTTTAAAATGCAGCATGAATGATTATGAGGTGACAAAGACTAACGAGACTTCATTGTTACTCAATTGGGACTTATAAGATTGTGCATTATGTGAAAGACTATTTAAAGGAAATACTATTCAAGAAAATTGGAAAAAAATCAATGCCGTAAAGCTCATTAATTTTAAATCTGAATTAGCTATTAATTCACATGGTTCTGCTTTCAAAGTTGAGAGAACAAAATACTGTTATCTTGTTAATAAAACTGTTGGAATGATAAAACGTGAAGTTGAATTTATTTTGGCAAGAAATAATTATTTTTACTTCCATTTACTGCTGAGTAGCATTGTTTCCATAGCGGAGAAACTTATTACAATTGTATACACTTATTTTGTGCCTGTCACTTATTAAAAATATTCCATGATTCTGAAAGCCCAGAAAGTATTTTTCCATCCACAAATACTCTATATGGTTATATTTCTGTGGGGTTTTGTCTCAATTTATGAATTATAATTTTACTAATGCTATGTAACAACTCAAATTGTTAGCATTTTAACAGGCTTTTTGGGATATTTCCCATGGATTTATTTATTATTTTTTTAAGCTTCATTCTTTCTAACAACTTTCTTGGCAATCTGACACTGCAACCTTTTTTTTTCTTTTTTAACAGATTTATTTCCTCTTAACCATAAAATTTTGATATATTAATGTTGGGCTTCTCCTAAGTATAAGGATGTTGATACAAATTAAAAAAAATGAACTGAATGCATCTCCAGATAATTGTTGCCAATTTTTGCTTTGTCTAATGTTCTGAAGTATAGAAACTTTTCTCTTACTCTGTCATCCAATTCTAAGAAATCATTTTAATTTACAATTGGATCCACATTTAAGTTGGAATTCTTCTGCTACATGATGTTTCATCACAAAAACTCAAAGTAGATTATTCTTTTTTCTCCTAATAAGTCTATTGTGATTTTGGTAGAGAATGTTACTTCTGATCAAAACTAGAGGATGCAAAAGAATATTACTCCTTAATAGCTAATAACCTGGTAGTTTGAAAGATAAACCTCACTTGAAGTACAAATAAACATTGGTCAAGAGAAAATGGGGGGGAAAGGAACTGTTACACTGAAAATATTACTTGCGAAAGGGAACACACCTTGTTTCTCTGCTGTGTGTCTGGCTCACCCTTGTGATGCCCTCTCCTAAGGGTGATACTGCTAATCTTTCAAGGAACAGCATCAGGATGGTGGGGTGGGGGTGCTGGGGATCCCTTCCTCCTCAGGCTCAGCTTGCTTGGGTTTATTGGGGTGTACCCTCCTCCCAGCTCACATTCTTCTCCCTGGTGCCCAGGGGAGGTCTTTGAGTTGCCCCGGCTCCTCCCTGGGCACCCACGGAGCTGCCAGTGGTTCTTTAGTGATGGCCTGGAGAGGATCAGGTTTTTTCCATCCCCAGCTCTGCTGGAGCCGGTGCCTGCAGAGGCAGCAATGATCGCTTGCCCACTTAACAACTATTATCACTGCTAAAACCAGCTGGGGCCATGGAAAGACCATCCTAGCCTGAGATCTGGTACTGTTGGTTCTGTACAATGTCGATGGTCTTTTACTAGTAATGCCAAGAACTATTTACTGGGCTACAGCCGATTCTGAAGTCCAGCTTGCATGGTGGTTCCATGAGATGTGAGAGACCTTTGTTTGGACTCCAGCTTTGAATCTAATTCTCCAAGTTATAGATGTTTGGCATTCTGTTTTCTCTCTTTGGGTCTGCGTGTGCTATTGGTTCTATTCCATTATGGGATGAGGGGTGCTTTTAAGGATTTTGTTTTAAATGTCAATGGTATTTTAAGATGGCAAGAGTATATTCTGGTGTTAGTGCCCTTTCATATGAATTATTTCAGTAACAGGGTTGTGATTAAAACCTCATCAAAATCACAGCTCCAAAAATGTTGGTGTTGACTGCTCGACTACTGGGATTGGAAAAAAAATGTTGCATTTAATGAAACATTTTCTCCAAATACAATTTTGAACGAAAAAAACCTAAAAAGGGGAGAGGAAAAGGGGAAATTCAACACTACAGAATGTTCCATTTTTTACCTTAAGTCTTCAGAACAAGACATTCTGCCTTTATTCTAACTGCTATTCATTTTAAATAATTCAATTATTCCTGTTTGTGTTACAAAATGACTACACCAAAAAGACGGGATTCAGTTGTCTCCAATGGACTCTTTTTAGAGGATATTTTGAATCATGATAATCCTTTTCAATTTGGAAAGGCCACTTTTCTGTATCCGAGCCCTTTGCAAAACAATTTTTGTCCTTACACAGTGCTAATTATGTCTTTAACTGGAAAATACATAGTGTAAATTTCACAGAGAAGAAATAATCCTAGAATATAATTTGAAAAAATTGTGTACAAATACAGATGTAAGAAAAACAGTTTTCAAAGCTGTTGGTATGTCTGAACAGCTCTTGAAGTGTACTTGGAATCTTCTCTTCTGGCAATTTGCAATCACTTTCAGTATACTACACTTGTCGCATAAGGCAATTTTAAACTTGAAGGGCACTGACTGAGGAAAAAAATGTTATGTGTGTTCTGCATTTAGAAATAGCTTGTATTGGTCAGATCTTTATGTTGTCTGGAAACAGAATTATTTAGCTCCAACATAGGTTGGTGTTGCTCATAGTGCTCAGACGCACTGTGTTCTGGTTAGCTCAATTTTAGAATTCTTCTGTATTCTGTCACTACAAAAACTAGCACATAAAACCTAACGAAAGGACACAAAATCCAAGGCTGTAGACAAACTTATTGGTAAACCATCTCCTATGCTTTCTTAGTCATATTGGTTGGAGGATTTTTCACTGGTTTCTTCAATTAAGATAAAAAAAGCTATAGGCAGCATGAGCTGCCATAGCCAATTAAGTGCACTCATAATTACTTATAAGAAGATACCTTCCACTCTACAGGAATCAAACTTTCTTTAAGAGCTTGCTATACTTCACTATGGATCTCTTTTTTGTTTGTTTGGTTTTTGTTCTTTTAGTCCTTTAATAACAATAACTCTTTGAAATATCACTCTTGGAAGTTAGCTCGTTGCCATTGTATGTCTGAACTTTTTTGTAAGTCCATAGTACTTAGAATTATCTTCTTGGTTATTCTCATGACCTGTCTCTGACATCCTGAATGAATCATGACCTAAGGCAGGGAAACCTTCTTGTTTGAGAGAGATGTTCTCCTAGGGCTCTGCCCCTGCAGGGTAGGTCTGAAGCAGGGTAACCCAGTGCCTGGTCCCCTTTCCTTGGGATAATAAAGCTTGGTAAGGAAAAGCCCCAGTTTCCTGGCTTGACTTGGAGTTTGCGATGTATGATTTAATTTCAGCCTCTTCCTGTCTTGGAAGTTCAATCATAGCAACTTTTCAAAGTGGAGGAGAAAGGAGTGGTGAAAGAATTTTGTGGATTGTGGGGTTTTGTAGGGTTTATTTTCCCCTTCTTAAATCTCTTATCCCAGAGGCGCTACCACTGTTGCTGATGGGCTCGGCCTTGGCCAGTGGTGGGTCTGTCTTAGAGCCGGCTGGCGTTGGCTCTGTCGGACGTGGGGGAAGCTTCTAGCAGCTTCTCACAGAAGCCACCCCTGTAGCCCCCCTTGCTACCAAAACCTTGCCATGCAAACTCAATACAATGCCAGAGGAGGTAGAAAGTAGTGATTTAATTAACTTCTCAGTCTGGTGAAGCAGACACTCATGTGTCTTGTTTTTCAGCAGAGTATATTAGCTGGCAACTATAGATGGGTTTCAGCTGGAGAAGTATGTCTTTTCTGGTCAATCTGCCCATATACAGCAAATAATTAATTTACAATACAAAAAGGAGCAGATGAGATGGTATGACTTGTTAGAGTAGCAATTACCTGTGAGCAGGGAGTCCTAAGTTTCAGATGCTGTTTCAAGAAGCTTGTATTTTATTCAGATATTGCTTAATGTAAAATACATGACTTGACTAAAAGCCCTTAAAAACATAAATCTTAATGACTTGTGTTCAGTTTCCCTCAAAAAGGTTTGTTTTTTTAACTTGCCTATAAACCTGTCAAGGAATGTGCTTTGGCTTTAAAAATAAATCATAGGACATGGAACTAAGTGGTGTTTCTTTATCACTCACCTAGACAAACTATTTAATAATCTGCAGAGAATAGAAAATCTACAGATGTAATTCATGCTGTACAAAGTAGGTGAGATAAGTATGCAAATGAGACAAGGGAAGGTAATAGATATGGAATCCACCTTTCACAGTTGGTGCCAATGCCAGCAGAAAGCAGAAGCCCCATTATTTCTGTTCCATTGACATGCTGGAATAGTGGGAAGTCACTGAGTTGCCATTCGGTATTGTGGACATGGAGGTCCGAGTTATGCACCCATAACAACTTCTCTTGTCTCATCCCTCAGTCATGTCCAGTCTCTCTTAAGTAACTTTCTGTGTTTGACTGTGGAATGAAATCAGACATGACTTTCCTGGCATGCAAGGATTGTGGGAACTTTCTGATGCATTCATCCATCTGCCATCCCCATCTAATTCTTATGTGGGATGCTCATCATATTTTAAGTGAACACTTGATCTCTTTATGGAGTGGGAAGTGAATTTTGCTGCAAGAAGAGTATTTGTCTAATGTCACTTTTGTTTTTATGGCTTTAGCAGACTCATATAAGACATCTGTCCTTTCAGAGAACTTGTCTAAAAATGGTATGGTTTTGTTGTTAGTCACTTGTTCATCTGAGTTTCAGAGACTTCAGATCTACCTTCCATTCAGCAAAGGGGAAGAGGGTCTATGCTTGCTTATGTGGTATTTTTTTAAAGACTGTTTTTAAAGAAACCATGGCAGAATAAAACAGTCTTTAGGTCAAGAAGAAAAAAAGTTACTGTACTTGTTAAAATAATTGTGGAAGTAAAAACTGCAAGAAAGTAATCTTGTAAACAACAGTTCAAATATCTGAGCATAGAACTAGAAAACTTTGTTCCACAAGAGACTGCTGGATCAGATGGCTGGTGAAGAGTGGAAATACATATATTATTTATATTTTTCATCGGAGTGCTTAGAGTATTTACACTGAGTAAAGCTGAAACCACAAAACAAAAAAGACCCTAAATTAAATACTTAGTTACTATTCTTTCTCAAGATGTCCACACAGATATTTAACTCTGACCGGTGTACAGATATAGATATATATGTCCCCTTAAACAGCAAGAATGGTATTTAAATTTACACAGTTCCAATTAGATAGGAAACCAAATGTTTAATACTGTCAGGTTTCTTGAGAAACACAACTTGGAAAATACAGTATGAGTTGCACCATCTTCTGTGTAGACACCCTTCCGATTCTGCTTCAGCTGTTAACTCCGTGGATGTGCAACGTTTAAAATCTGTTTCTAAGGTGTGTGTGTGTGTGTTTTAAGTAAAACCTTTTTCATTAGGAAAATTACAGCACTGACTGTGGTGCCTGTACAACTGCTTCGTAAATATATTTCCTAATAAAATCGCACATTATGCTCTAACCAAAATGTGTTATTCTCCTTTGGAAAAGGCTCTTTGAAATATTCAGACTGAACAGATTCACATAACTTCATGTTTTTCTGCCCTAAGATGAACTGTTACTTATTAATAGTGTATATTTGTCTAAGTACTGAATTTTTTAAGTTGTCATTTAGGGATTTGAAATGGTGTTTGAATTCAATGTTTTGAGTACCATAATAACGAATAATTTCTAAGCAAAAAATAATATGTTCATAACCACTTTGGATTTTGGGGAAAAAAAAACCCCAAGCAAATGATTGTATGATATAATGATTTCTATTTTCCTGTTCTGCTGATACAAAATGGGTACTAAGAGGAGTTTCGTGTTACTTAAGTAACCTTTAGGTATTCTAATGTGTTTTACACATTGCAGTACGTTAATTCCTTTTAAAAGGCTAATTAACATTATCATCAATGTCATAATTTCAAATGATTTAGACACATCATTATGTTTAGTTATTACAGAAAAAATCTTTCATCTCTGATGGATATTAAACACTAGTTTTATGAAACTGCAATCACAGTTGTTTGGCATATTAGTAACACTTTATTTTAATCATTTTAATAGCACTGATTGTAATAAACTCATTTGGGATTCATGTAGAACTAACATTTATTTCCATAAAGTGTTTTACAGTAATTGAACATTAGTTCAGTTATGAATGCTGGATTGCTGCCAGAATATTTCTTTCTTTCTTTTTTCTTCTGTTTCCTCACTGTTGATTTCATAAACCCATCTTTCTGCTTCATTACCAATGAGGTCATTAAATCTAAGGCTGGATTCTTAGCTAGCATAAATTGGACCTCAATGGAACTACTCTGATGACACTGACTGAAGATCTGGATGTTAGTTTTGGCTGTATTTTAGTAAATCATGGACTTTTTAATCCAGGAGTCTTTTGTGACTAAGTCAACCTTTTCAAAATTTTTGTATTTTTGTAGACATGCAGATGGAGCATCTTTCCGCATACGAATCAGAAAAAGAAAATAAAAATGTGTCTATGTACTGTCAAGGGGATCTGTTTCAGGTTACATTTGATTTTACAGAAAATATCCCAAGTCAGAGGATCTGAAGCCATTCATAAGACTCCTTTCACACTCAAATCACCTTTCATGATGGGAATTATTTCAGTAATAGCATTACTGTTCTACAGTAATTTATTAAACAGTTGTTGAGACCTCCTTTGGCATTTTGCTTAGAAGAAAAATGGGTTATTCACAAGACAAGTACCAATACATTCTAACTTTGATTCAACACTAATATGGAAATTTAAATAGTCAAAGTTTGAAGTGTAGGGAAGAACTGCTTATATGTTGTCTGATAGACAAATTATTCACATTCTGCACAAGATGTTTATGACACTGGATAATATCTCTTGCAAATAGCTTTCGGGGGACCTCAAACGTTTTCAAGAATGTCTTATGCAATTGTGATATACGGAGACTTGCAAGAGCACACGGATTGAAAAATGGGTGCTGTTTTAACAATGCTAATTATTTCACATGTAAATAATCTACTTGCATCTATCACAGTGAGTGGATAGGTGATTGTTACATAGAGGTCATTAAAAAGGATGTTTTTGTTCTATCAAAGCAGTTATTCACAGGTATGGTTTGTGGTTTTTTTCCAAAGAGACTCCTCTTATGCCTCAGGTATAAAATGAAACACAGCTTTTGTGAATAGATTTTACAGTAACAATTTCTATAACAATTAAGTTTCTATTCCACATTTCTAAAAAAAAAGTAAAAAAAAGGGGGAGGAGGAAATGAAAGCATTGGTTATCTGTATAAACCAAGTGATAAACTATGAAAATACCCCAGCAGTGAAATTAAACTATAGGAAAACAGTGCAATAGTCTCTGACATCAGCAGAGACTTGGAATTTACCACATGTTGTAGGAAACTCCAAAGCTTTTCATTTTTTCAGAGGTGTGTTATTTAGCAAACATTAAGTCATTAGAACTTGTTGAATTGCAGGTTTGCACTAGCTGTCTGGATATAACCCAACCCACTTCCATGGTTCATCTGCCACTAAATACAAAAACATTAGACACTTTTAAATAGTCTTTAAATTCATCTTGACTATTTCACAACATCCTTGAACTAACCAGTTGTGATAGACTTTCCAGATGAACCAGAGGCAGCCTTGGTTTATAACGGGAAGTTCTGGAGTTTCCCAATTAAAAAAGAGTAGGAAGCTTGGCTTGGTCTTGGGTATCAGTTAAATACCTCTTACAAAAATAAGTTTCATCTCATATAACATTTACTTACAAAATAGCAATGTTAAACAATTTATATTGTTGTTGAACTTCTTTCTTCTCTTAAACTAGAAATTAGAGATTTGAACAGCTGGATGAATCAAATCTTGGATTAAAGAAAGATGCAATCCTGTTATACTGTAGCTCCATAAAAATCTGTTTTTTCATTAGGTGACTTGACCCTGTGCTTCAGTAAATGGAGCAAGAGAAAGTAATAATTTCTTATTAAAAAGTAAAAAAATATACTTTCTTCTCAAAATGTTTGCAACTGTGTTTTTAGTCCTGAGGAGGTCTGGTGGTCTTTCTCCCCCCCCCCGAAAGTAACTGTCCTAGTCAAACAAGACGTACACTAATGGAAGTAAAAGTTTGGACAGGTCAAGAAACTTGAATGACTACTATGTAATGACTACATGTAATACAGCCATTAGCAAAATCATAAAATGGCCAGCAACAAAACACATTTACTAGTTCTGAAGACATTTTTGACTGAACTAAAAGAAAATCATAGATGGAGATCAGAAAATAAGGGTTCATTGCCTCAAGTTAAACTTTCAAAACAAAACTCCATGTCAAACCCCAAATTTGTTAGTAGTAGTTAGTAGTGCATCTATCTCTTTGCTATTGTTGTGGTGTTTATCATCTGGGAGGTTTTTTTTCTTTCCTTTTATTGCTATTATGTGAGTATTTGCCTGCACAATTTTTAGTACTTCAGTTTTGACAAACAGTATGTTTTGAAGCATTATCCCCTGGCAGGTTTCGATTTATACAGAGCATGTGAACTAGATCTCTTTTAGAGAATGTCAGACTGGTAGCTCACCTAATGCTCTCTGATCCGTAATGGAAATGTGAGGGTCCAGACCTATTGCTCCTTCAGACAGCCTTGAACCAAGGGTGTGTTTGGGATGCTTGGTCCAGAAGACAGGTAGTCTAAAGTGAAACTCTGAAACTTTCAACGTGGGGATGATGATGGAGTGCACTCAGCACCATCTGCCTTGATCTACTTTGATCGACTTTGATGTCCTGATCTCCCGTTCTGCTGAATTGCTAATGTCAGCCCAGCTTTTGTTAATAAAAAGGTAGAAAGTAGAATGGCAAAATTGATTAGTGCTACTGGAGCAAAAGGCTTGTGGAGCCTTTTATTAACACTGAATAATATGACCCCACTGAGTACTAATGGAGGAGAGAGCCCACAAATAACTGAGGCAAATGCTGCAAAGGGAAGAAAAAATCTTGTCAGGTATACGCACAGGCAACTGATGAAAGAAAAGGTCATTTAATATGGATACGAAGAAAACACTCTCCTTGACAATGAATTTTGCTAGTATGTGTAATAAATTTCCTGGAGTGATCCCAGCTGATTATTGTAACAGCTAGTCTGGTCTAGATAGTAATAAAAATGAAGCAAATCCTTACTGTCAAAGGGCAAGATGTGGGTTGTCACATTTCTGTATAGTCTGATGGTTACAGAAAGGGTTAAAAATGTCTGACTGACTGAACTGATGCATTGGGAAGACCTCATGTGTCTTCAAATTAGACAGACTTGTTTAATCTGACCACAGTTCTTAGCCCTTTAATATCAAGTTCTAGGAAAAATTAAAATGTTTTAGAGGTTTAAGATCATAAAGCTCCTTTGCCATAAAGATGACAACATAAAAAGCAATTAGAAAACTGTCAAATGAATATATGTCTTCTAAAGCTCTGATGCACTTAAAAGAACTAATTACAAAGAAAACTCCACTGCTGAATGTAATGATTAGCAATATGCAAATCACACAGAAATTCAGGCAAAGGTCTACAGAGACCAGAAGTTTGCCAAATGACTTGTAAATGTAGACCATGATGGTTTAATACCGTATGTGACTGTGTTTTCCTGGAGCTAATCTAGATTGTGGTCGTTATGAAAAGGGCAATGGGAAACACTAATGTTCACTGCATCAGGATGAAGGCTACCCTCTTGCTTCAGCCATTCCATACTCAGCAGTGTGTAAGAGCCTCTTACTGCTAAGATGCCATTTCCACCAACATGCAAGTAACGGGGGTTTACAAAAATTTTATAATTTTTTTTTAATTTCTCATCTGCCTATGCCTTCAATAAATAAAAGCTGCAAAGAAATTCTCTACATCAAAAAATGTGGCAGAAGTTTTGAATCTTTCTGCTGCAACTGGGCACCATTAAATGTACCTTTGGACAGTGTTATACTATATTCAAACACTTTAGAGCTAAGGCGGAACACAAATGTTGTTCCATTTCTTTTAGTAAAAAGGTAAATGCAGAATAGGACGTATTTGGGGGATCTTGCTTAAAACAGTGAATTTTGATATGAAGAGCTCTGCTGAGAAGCACTAGCTTGAGTTATCTAGACAGGAGCCAGTGATGATTCTCAGTAAACTGATGTGTACCGAACTATTTTTATACAGGGAAACAAAGGCTTATTTTTGAGTCAGTTTATGCTGGTCTGCTCCCAAAATGGCCTGCCTATCTTCCTCCAAGCTCAGCAAGCTCTACAACCATGGAGCTCTGATAAATTCAAGAAACTTTAGTATTCAGAAATACAGCTGAGACCACAATTCAAATACTGTAAAAATACTTGGTGTTTTCATTCAGTGAGTAAAGTGTATCTGATGTGTTGTTGTTTTGAAGTACACTTTTTGTAAAAATAAGAATACCTGTTACCAATTTCAGTCTCTCTTTTGATTCTTTAAGTGCAAAGCTAAATTGCTACGATTGCAAAAGGGATAATTTATTTCCCTTTCTTGTTCCTTGACATAAATAAGCTCATGTCAATGGCAAGGGAATAAAGTTCATGTGCAGAAATAGCTGGCATGCCCTTTTTAGGCGATAGGCAAGTGTTCATTTTTCTGTTTTTAATATTCGGGTTAGAAGAGAGGTGGGACTCTGGTTTCTAATGGAAACTTTAACCGGATAAATGTAGACACTCCATTTTAGTACAGATGTTCTTAGGCATACTAGTTCCTACATGCATTGCAGAGCGTTCCTGCCTTTGGTAAGAACAGTCTTCCAATAACCTGTAATCAGCTGATTTTTCTGAAAAATTGATATTTGTCATCTGCTTACCAGCATGTGGAAGCAGACTTGATTTTTGCCTATGTTTCTGAGGCATATGTTGAAATCGAAAGTGAGACTTAATTTTTTACTATTTAAATTAGGTGTGTGTTTGTCTGTAATATTTAACTCTGCATCAGTGAAGAAGTGGTATTAAAGTTCATAAATTCTCATCAGTCATTAAAGCAAAAGATGAAAAGTATGGGTCACTTGTTATCTTAATTAACACCTACCTGGTGTTTTCCAAATGAAGTGTCAAGAAGTAAAGGGCAAATTTGTGTTCAATTAATGCATTCGCAATATTTCTCCCATAACGCCTCCTAATCCCCTTTAGAAATTCTGTGTTCATCTGGGGAAGAAATAGTTTTCCCTGATAAATATGCAATGTGATTTTTTGCATCTTGTACTGATTTAGGGTCCTATTCTGTCTCCTTTGTGAAGTCTAAACATTTTCAATTTAATATAAAATAGGTCACAATACACATGAGAAAGGGAAGCACGTATTACTTTCTGAATAATATTTAACCTGGTCAAATATATTCTGCAAGATGAATTGTATTATTTTCTGAATCAAAATCATCACTGTTAACCAAACTGTATAACATACCTTTCTAGAGAATGTTTTACGTAATTAATAGAACAAGATCCATAATTTAATGAACAAACCATAGTTCAGCATTGCTACTGCTCTGCTATTCTTTGCAAAATAGAAGCACATTACTGACATGATTATTTTTTAATATGTTTTAGTGATTAAATGGCGTCTTAGCCATTGGGTTGCTTTTCTTTGTAATGAGGGTAAAAATTACATGCTTTGCTAGCTGTGTACTCATGATACAAATCTACTGTATTGAGCGTCTCTGCTTAGATTCTTTGGTGGACTATGATCAGCAACGAGATAAAGCAGAAATACTTTTGAGGGGTAATCTGAAGGATTTTTATAACTATGTTGGATATAAACAAAAATTAGCAGATGGGCTCTGCTTTTGCATCTCTCATAAGAACCATAGTGGCCTGCAACTGGCTGCTTGGACAGTAAATCACCATGGGTAAATCTTCACTGAAAATGGTGATCTTATCTATGGATACCTGAGATGCCTGCACAGAAATTGTGATGTCTTTCATCTCTTTTGCCTTGAATGGATCAAGAATTCTCATTCCTGTATTTCCAACACCACTGTATTTTTGCACCTCTTTCTTCCTTCTGCTCCCTATCCTGACTGTTTTTCCTTCAGGCCTGTAATGATGTTCTTGGCATCAGCTGTTAGACACTTGGACTTCAGATCTGATGTATGGGCCTAAAGTATACTTTATTTTAAATTCTCCTATGCCCTTCTCTCCCCCACCCCCTGCCCTGTTGTTGTATTTACTAATAAGTTGAATAATTGTACCTAAGTCAAACTCATCAATTTGCATTTGACAAGAGTGGAAAGACAGATAATCACGCTCCCAAAGAATGTCCCTATACTTAATTGTTTTAAGAGACACTTTCCTTTTACTCTCCCAAAAAGGTGCAAAACCTTTTTGCCTTTGAGAAAAAGTTACCAGGGACAGCAGTGGAAATCTGGAAGTAGAGATGGGTGGACCGAGCAGCTTAATGATACAGATAAGCAAGTTGCCAACTCCGGTGCAATTGAAGCAGAGCTCAATGATCTTATAGGTCTTTACCAACCTAAATGATTCTATGATTCTTAAACAGTTATCTCTACAATATTGTTCAAGTTTACATTCAAATGCCATATAAATCAATAGAAAGACTTTCAGGGAGACTTTCGCAACCTCTGGTTAAGGACACAGGTAATAGGTATAGACTTTCCATCCTTTTCAGTGGTGAAATTCTCTTTATGTGCCACTTTCAGTCTGCATTTAAAATCATAGAAATCAGACTACATTTTTTTTTTGTAAATGATGCTAGGATCATGAAAGTTTGTATTGTGTGTTGTTATGGATGTATTCTTACAGACGTGAGCAGTGTAAGGTGTGCAAAGAAGGGAGATCTGAATGGTTGTGCAGGGTGAGATCAAGTGTCCAGCTAAAACTACACGGTATGTTGTAATGTCTTCAGGAGAAGAAACAGGTTGAGTAACAGGTAGTCTCCAAGTTCAGCAAAATCTTGTACTTGTTGTACTTGAACGAAAGTAGCGGATTGTTCTGTGAGACAAACAGTATTGCAGTGTAGAGTTGATGACTAACTGCATTGGCTAGTGCTATTTTGTGAGTAGTCACAGTTTAATTGATGAAATAGTAAAATTCTAATTGTTAACCTAGCTAAAGCATTTGTGTGTGTGGTGTGAAAGGACTTCATAAAGTTAAGCTATTTTAACAGCAAGTGCTTTGTTGGACTCTTCATGTTTAACTAATCATCAGCAGGTAAAAATATAGGAGGAGCTGCAGTTTGGGTTAAAGTTAGCTGTATATACAGAACGATTTGGAAGGAGTGTCCTTCAATTCTCAGACAGAATGAGAAAGCAGCTGGAGCAAGCGCTGGGGGAAACATGCGTATTAAACAGTCACAGGAGGTATTACCCCATATTACTTTTAAACTGTCTATACTTCTAAACACTCACGTGAGAACAACTGGCTGTAACTTGATATGGGAAATACTAGATGTTTCACAGTCGATTCAGCAAGATACAAATAGTGTGTTTTATTACTAATACAAGATTATTGTTCTAACCAAATAAAACAGTTGTATCGACAACCTCTCTAGCTTGGCAAGATTAAGACAGTGTAAAGATCCTATTGTGTGAAAACAGTTTTAGAAACAGCTTGTGAAAATCCTTTTGTAGCTTTGATAAAAACAACAGATATCTGGGTTTTGTATGGATTTGTAAACTATATCCATCGGTTACCAGGCACAGCACAGAATGAGATATTGAACTGTACTATTTGTTAATGTGGCACTTGCATTTTTTTCTACTGTCACGTCAGCCAGGGTTGGAGCATTGTCAGACACTAATTTTCCAAGTATCTTAAAACTATATGGTATCAATACAGCCTGACTTCTCTCATGTCTTAGTTCATGCTAGAACAACCTTTCAAACTAAGAAACTAATTTACTACAAATTTGATCACTTTTTTCAGCTAGCAAACACCACGCATTATCTCATAGATGAAAGATAAACCATTACGATTATCTGCCCAAAGTTCAGCAGTTATTAGTATTTCAACAAATGCTCCTACAAACTAACGTAACTTTCAGTTAGGTCTTCAACAGACTGTATTTGTATCTATAGTCACTGTTAAAAGGCATTAACATACTTCAACGGAGAGAGGAAAAAAAAGGCTATATATGATTTTATGATTTTTCTAAAGCCTAGAGGAAGCCTATATTTCCTTCTGGAAAATACACTTCCAATTAAAAAAGTTTACTTGAGTTAGTAACAAACCACAAAATATATTTTCAGAATTAAGACCCCAGTCTAATTGTTGTGGAGTGGTCCATTGACATGACTGTTACTTTGTTTATTAGACAACATATTGCATGTGTGACTGTTTGGCTTGTAGTTAAATCATGTACAAAAATACCTGGCACTCAGAAGCTACTGCCTGCGAGCTGACAAAGCCACGGGAAGGGAAGAGAGTCCGGGCAGTCCGGTTGCACCAAGAGGCTGAAGGAAATTGCTGGCAGGTTCTTCTTAAGCCGCTTTGTGCTTCTCGGTCATTTCAGACCTGTTCAGATTACCCTTCAGCATGAGTTGAGAAAGACGTGCAAAGAAAAGGTGTTTACAGACACGGTGCTGTGAGGAATTGAAGGGGAGAAAGAAGGGGGATGGCGGCTGGGGCTGCTGACCCTTATCTCTGGTACGGGGCCTAAGGAAGATGGCGTGCAAAACCTTTGACGGAGAGCTTGAGGGGTGAAGGGGGTGTCTCTCAGGCGTGGGGTTGCTGACAGCGGGTGGCCGTGTCCCCTGCGACGGCCAGCGAAGCACAGCCGAGGGGGAGGCGAGGCGCGGTGGGACCCCGAGGTGGGGTGCACCGCCATGGCAGTAAGCACCCGAGGGAGCGCAGGCCCCCTGAATCTCACAAGATGGCTCGGAATCCACCGCGAATTAAAACTGCCCAGCTCTGAAAGCAAAGAAATCCGGCGGTGCAGCAGGGTAGCAAGAGATCAGGGCCGCAACAACAACCGCCCTCCCGCCCCCGTACTGCGGTTCCTGTCAGGGCTGGCGGGGGAGGGGGGGGAGGGGGCGGCTTCCCGCCCAACGGCTGCCCGGCCCGGCGCTGCCGCCCGCTGGCGGTCCGGGAAAGATCCCGCTCCCCGCGGCTGTGGGACCCCCCCCCCCCCCCCCCGGGGGTTCGGGGGGTAGATGACCGGACAAAGGCACCCCCCGCCCTTTCTGCCAGCGACACGTAGTGAGTCACAGGCAGGGGAGACGCATCGTGTCGCCTGTGAAGCTGTAGGGGGTTAAAGGCAGTAGGTAAACCCGGACGATTTAAAGTCATCAAAAGGCTACCAAGTCGGAAAAATGCAACGGTAGGTGGATCAGAATAACCTGCCCAAGGGGAGAGGGAGGGGTGACAAGAGGGGTCTCACAGTACTGTAGGGTGGTATTTTTACCTGACAAGTTCTGGCAAAAAGGGAGCCCTTCAGCTCGCATCTCCTTCCTGACAGAAAAAGGGGAGTCCCCTGACTGCAAGCCCACGCCGTCAGCTGTTCGTGTGTTTTCCAAATGACACCAATATTGTGGCGCGACAGCAAAAGGGGTGCTGTAATACCTGGTCTGAAGTGGTACAAAATACTCACCCAAAACAGACCGCTGCCGAGTTGACAGCGAAAGGCATTTGAAGGGGGGAAGAGTTGTACGTTTGGAGTGAGGTGGATAAAATTCCCACGGATTTGTTACAAGGGCTTTGTTACTGAGCTTCAAATCAAGACCTGGAAATGAATATTCAGTGTTGGTAGAGAATAACATACTATCCTGTATGTAGTAAATAAAACAGAATGGACTTGGGTGCTCCATAAAGCATTCAAAGCTTTTGGGAGCAATGTTTTTGTTACTTGGAGGCATTACTGCTCGGAAGAGGTAAAAAAAGGTTCGTTCTCAAGTTTTTGAACTGCAGTGAGAAGCTAATCCCACCTGGTAACAAGTGGGGAATGCATTTGTGTAGTATGAATTTTGTGTCCCTAATTAATGTTGTAAAAAGCATCCTTTTTGTAATCCTTATGCGTTTAAATTTCATTACATGTAAACAAATGAGACTCAGAGGATGTTCTGATCATTCTCATTAGTTTACATATTGTGAAAATAATTTATTGTTTATAGTAATTAGCTAAAAAAGAAATTAGATTTTTTAATTTAAATTTGCCTGGAATAAATGATTAAACAGTGATTGAGCAGACTTGAAGCTTTTTAGTGATACAGTTGTTCTTGGAAGATGGTAGCAAAATCAAGCCACTTTGCCTTTTGTGAAGTTTCACCAGAGATAAGCATTTCAAGTTGTTCATAAATTGCTGCCTATTAAAATTGACCTGAGTGTTAACTGTTTTACAGGAGACTACTTTTGTTAGGAGTACTGCATATGGCCCTTGAATGCTAAATGTCTGGGCTGTGGCAGATTAAGGAACTGATTGCTCTTGTTTTAAATTGTTTATTGATCTTTGACATGCTGAAATATGACATCCACCACAATATGACAGCTGGAAAACTTCTGCTGTGAGAACATGAGTAATACTTTTGCTTTTGCTATACTTTTAATGCAGTAATATAGTTTCCACTCTGAGCAATGTGTGCTTAAACATTCTTTTTTATTAAGTGCTTACTTAACATAGGCAAATTAAGTAGCTTAGTCTCAGCTTTTCTTGGGATGTGTGAGAATCAGCTGCAGTCTTACTGTGCTCTTGGTAAATGAGAGTCATGCCTAGATCAGAGGAAAAAAGTATAGAAAGGAAGAATGTGGTTACACCTAGCTGCATGCATTCATAATAGTCACCTAAGAAAAGTGACGTGGCTCCCCCCCCCTTTTTTTTTTTGTAGATTCCACTCCGTTCATTCATGGTCAAAGGCTGTACGTATCTGACTTGGAATCAGTAAGGTTGAAAACATAGAGCACTGCTATGCTTCTGGTTCAAACTGATCCGTTTGCTCTGTGCAATCTGAACGGGAATGAGGCAAGCTAAAGACTGAGTTTACAGGTGTAGCCTATACTTAAGTTACTTCTAATATCCATGTGCAGGGCTGTGGTGCTGTTGCTACAGAAATTATGGTGTTGAAGGTGGGAGGTATCAGATGCTGAATCCTGACCTGTGGTATGGTGAAAATAGCTGGTATGGTATAGGTAGCAAGAGCTTATACTTGACCTGGTTATGTTGCAGTGTTAGAAATGGTTTTGGTGAATCTGACTGTCGCTATCCATCGTGAAAGTTGACGTGTGGCTTCAGGAAGAGGATGTTGTGCAGTACTAGTTGTTACATTGTTGTATTTAAGAATAATTGCTTTTGTTTTGCTTAAGGAAAGGTATTCTTCTCCCCTGTTCCGTGTCCCTGACTATATGACCTGTTGAGAGGCTTTCTTGCATAGAGCAGGGGACCTATTATCTGAACTAGCAGTATAATGGAACTGATCAGCTTCGGCATCTCTCTTTTCTTAGGCTTGAATTTGACTGCATCTAAGTAATGCATCACTGTCACTCCCTTGATTTGTTTTGATTTGCGTTTGATATATTTTGGAATATATAAAAGGAGAATGAGCTCCTTCATGGTTTCATAGCAGTTAGACACTCACGTTCAATCCCCTGTCTAATTAAACTGACCCTTTAATTAAAATTTAACTGATGCGTCTGCTCGTAACAAGCAAGTTAGGAAACTCACTTTCCTTTCTATTCATCCTTTGCCTGCATAGCTGTGTATTGGAATTTGTAACTAAAATTAAGCAGACTGTGTGCAAATCTGTACATAGGAAATATTTTTCTATTATCACTTGTCCAAGTAGGGTACTAAAAACCATAGAATAGCTTTAGGAGAAAAAAGTGAAATGTAAACGGAAGGCAAAGTGCCAAAATACTCTTTTAAAGCTTTAAGTCAAAATAGGCAAATGATTATAAGCAATCAGTACTGATTTTTAAATTTTGTAATAGCCAGTAATGCCAATAACTTGCAAGGTAGGCTTAAAGCATAAGGGCTTGAGATAAGGAGTTTCCTGCACTGCATGGTGGTTTTCACATGGGACTTACTTCTGTTTTATATAGTAAGCATCACGTCAGTGCTGCGCTCAACGCGTGCACGCTATTTGCTGACTTGGAAGATGCTGGTGTAAATTTAGCTAGATTAACTTTACAGTGACTTTGGCAATATGTTAGAGGGAGTCGAAAATCTCAGTATTAATAGACTACTTTTTATTGGAATCAGCTGCTTGCTTGGAATTTAGCTAAGGTATATGGAAGATAGATGCTGAGGAAAGACTCCATTGTAAATTTAAAGTTTCTGTCCTTGAATCAAGGAGCTCGGAAAGATTAATGAAAGCACAGCTACTTTTTAGCACTACATGAATGGGACCTAGAATATTAATCTTTATTCTTTTTCCATTTATATTTCAAAACAGGACCAGTAAATGAAACCGTCAAAGAGGGATAAAGAAATGGGGAAGGTACTTCCAAACTATGTAAAGGCGTCTCTACTTTTATATATGGGAACTGTGAGAGATAGTTTAGTCCAGTACAAAAAGAATACGGAGATCAGGAAAGCAACAAATGAAGCAATGACAGGTCTAACTTGGTTCATTTGATTTTAAATGAAACAGTTTTTAAAAAGTTCTGTTGCTGTTTATTTCACCTTTTTCTTTCTTACCAAGGTATGTATCTTTTTAGGCCAAGTGTCAGTGGGGTTTCTTTAGTAATTGCTTCTTTTTTTCTTTTTGTCATTGAATAATAGCTTAATTACCATAGTAAATCTCCATCCTAACTGCTCTGTAAACAAATTAGACCTCTCCTTAGGCAGTTTTTTTTTCTCTTCTAGATTCATCCCTTTTGTCCAGATTCCTTAATTTTTGAATAATAGAATTTTGTGCTATGAACAGGTCAGTCCCTTTTTAATTTGACATTACCCCTTTGTGTTCTGCCTCATTTCTCCAGTGCATAATGGAGTGTTTGTCACTTCTGCACAGGGGAGAGGGCTTTAATGAATTGCACAGGGTGTGCTCTAATTGACAGTAATGCATTCTGTACATTTTTTAATTAAGTCTGTAGAACTCCCTCATCTAAGGTGGATAATTGTTTCCTGAATTATGCCCTTCTATTTTTATCAGTTTGCCTAATCTTAAAATTTAAAGTCATTGTCACACAATGTGACAATGTGTATTCTTTAATCAGCATATAATACTCAATATCATCTACTGCTTCAGAAATAACTGACTGAAGAAAAAAAAAATATGTAGAGCATAATATAGGCCCAGAAAAGATTTCAGAAATATGTCCAAATGATTGATCAAAACACAGATGCCATTTTTCATTGCATTTTCAAATTGAAAAAGCCATTAAAAATATATCCTTGGCCTATTTAATTCGTAATTTCAAGATAGGTTAAATTCATCACTGTGCAGAGGGTCAGTAAAAGTCCAGGAATAAATTAAATCCAATTTAAGCCCTTTGGGCCTGATTCAAAGCTCTTTGAAGTCACTGGGATATTTTTCTTTGAGTTCAGCACAAATAATAGTAATTACTAATCTCACTCTAAGTAGTTCCCGAGTGAAACAAATAATGAAATATGATTTTAAAACTTTAACTTGGCTTGAATGTTTGAGTGATAGAACAGTACTGGCGCAAAAAGCTGGGGTCAGTCATTTATATTCTGTTGTGGGGCAGACCAAAACAGGAGGTTTTTGGAAGAGTGGGGGTCTGTAGTGCACACAGAAATGACATCAAAGGCTCGTTAGCATGGTTCTTGGTAGAAGGTGAGCTGTCAGCTCTGATTTTGGCTGTTTGAAAGGCTTCTGTCACCTGTAAAAACCCTCATGGGTATTGAAGGCTGGAGCAAGCTTCTAAAAATTTTTTTTCAGTGTACATTTCTAATTGTTGTAGTAATTACTTGTTAAAAAAGAACTAGCTAAGATGCCACTGAGTGCAATTCCTGTTTGAACCAGGTACAGCATCTTATGAAAGCCAATTAATTGTGAATTTTTATAGCCCTGAAAGACAAGGGATAATTTACAAACAGATGAAAATTCTTTTGTATGTATATGTATGCATTACATTTGCTTATATCTACACATATCTATAAAAAAATTAAAAAAGCAAATCTAATCTATTAACCTGTGAAGGAATTGGTGAAAAATCAATTATAAAATCTCAGCCTGGTCTTGCTTTAATTTATATAAAGCACTGAAAGAAAATTTATACATCCTAATGTTGATAACTTAGACCCAATGCATTTCTTTTGATCAACACAAGACAATTTATTGTAGTAAATTGATCCAGTAGTTTTAAATTAATACAAATTACTGGAATGATGAATCACCCAGAGTTTTGCAATGAAATGAATCTTTACATTTATATCCTCTCACTGGAAGAGCAATTCAATCAAATACACAATTCAGTGGTAATATTAGATGGAATTAAGCATGTTTAAAACATTGATATTTGTTTCTTTAGTACCATCCTTTAACATTTCGCTGTTTGCACCTCATATTGCTTCTAGCCAAAGCGTGAATTTTAGCCAACATGTGAATTCTTACATTTCAGTGTTCACCAATTCTGCATTTCAAGCTATTCAATCAATGATAATTTTTTATTTTATGCGAGGGGATTCAACTCAGGTTTGCATATGCAACTGTTTCTATAGTAACTGATGCACTTCAGAGGAGGAAATAGCAATTTAATTTAAAAAAAAGGAACAAAATAGGTGGCATAATATGGGGTAGTGTGAGAATGTTATAAAATTTTATTTACATTAACTTCAGAATGCAGGGCATTTGTAAAGAATGCATGGATGACATGCGTGACTCCAGAAAATATTTGTATTATGTGGAACAGTGATCAGTTTAGAGAGAAAATAGAAACAAAGTGAACCAAATGTAAATATGGTAGTTAGAATAGAGCTTCTCAACTTTCTCTTTTTCCTTGATGAAAAATAACCATTCCATTGAAATCCTATGTTTGATAGAAACTTAGTAGTTTTGTTGATTTTCATGGGCATTATTTATCAGATGAGGGAGATTTTGATGAGAGAATGGACAAGTTACATGTATGTACCAGATTGGCTTAGCCACCTTTCTCAGAATAGATGATGCCTGAAAGCTAAATTACCAAGGAAACTTAAGTCTAAAGGATTGATTTTTTTGGTTGGTTGTTTTTTTGTTGTTGTTGGTTTTTTGTTTTTTTTTTTGAGGCATCCATTCTAATTTTCTATTCCCATGTTCTAACCACTGACTCATTGGATTTCTAGGGGTGGGTCTTGTACTTTGGGTTTTTTTAATGTAAGAGTTTGAAAGCTCTAATTTTCATTCCAGTATAGAACAAAAAATTGTATAAACCCAGGGTGATTTAGTGAAGCAAGATAGTTGTTTCTTGCTGGTGAGGAGACATTAAAAAAAAAAAAAAAGATTCAATTTATGCTTATAAATGAAATCCCAAAGTGAACAACAGATTTTATTTTGGTTGGTTTGTGCTTTATTGAAGCTATCACAGTTTTTTAGTCAAGGGTGCTCACACTCCTTAGTGGGGATGCTTCTTGTGTGTGAAGATGTTTTTGTAGACAGGTGGCATTTATAATTTTCTTCCATTAAATTACTGGGGAAAGTTATCATGGAATTTAGTTATAGATTTTATGGACTGCTTTAGGGCAGCT
Organism: Buteo buteo; assembly: GCF_964188355.1. Lineage (NCBI taxonomy): Eukaryota > Metazoa > Chordata > Aves > Accipitriformes > Accipitridae > Buteo > Buteo buteo. Next base: position 75,747,661 of record NC_134171.1, on the reverse strand, counting down.
TCCCCAGTATATCCGAGTGCTAAGCACTTCCTCTCTGAGGAATTTTCAGGAAATTGGTTTCAATGTCTTCAAACAGCTTTCAGAGAAATCTACCACATAGAGAGTGTTGTCCACTTAATGGTGGAAGTGATGAAGACTGGCCTTTGGCAGCAAAGTTATGGTTTGTTACATCAGATAAAAAAATATACTGTAATAGGTTAAAAAATAATTAAGTGTTCTAGATTGAAGTTTGGTTTTGATAACCTTAATTTTATATATGAATCATGCTGACAGTACTGAAGAAATGCTATTTATACTACACGTTAATAGCATAATATTCTGCCTTCCAAATACCTTTATGGAAAACATTACTGTGATCTGAACAGAATTTAATGAATATAGCCTATGAGAAGCAGAAAAAAGGTAAGATAAATAATACTATTGATGTAAATAATATTTGCTACTGAAAACAGAAGGTACTTCAAATGTGTTACAGATTGTATCTCTAATTGTGCAAATTTCTGTTTAACTTTGTCAATGTTTAAAGTGTTAATTGATGTGTCCACATCAGGAAAAGACATTTTATTTATCTAACAGAACAGGTAGGTATTCCACTGGTGTACCTATTAAAAGTGCTGAAAAGATACAGCATAAGACTTTGTAAGATAACTTTAGTCATGAACATTAGAAAAGCCAAATGCATGAATGAGTGAGCCTTGTATAATGATTCAAGTATCTTTTTAGATTGAAACAAGCATATAAGCCAGCAGTCTGTTTTTTTGGTCGTTTGGGGTTTTTTTAGTTTTTTTGTTTTGTTTTGTTTTCTATCAGTGTTTGCATCTCCAGGAAAAAGCCACAAAGCACATACTTACTGATTTTGAAAAATGTTGGGTTATGTGGTGTTTTGTTGTTGTGGTGTTTGTTGTTTTTTTTTTAAGTAAACCTAGGCAATTTGAACAGTATATCTAAATTTCTGTACTTGCATTTAATTCTAACTTGATAGACACTATTCCTCCATAAAGCCTCCAATTGCCTTCATCTGTTTTAGGCCAGTCTTTTTGGCTTTTTTCCCCAAGTTGTAGCCCTTCATAAAGCCCTTTCTCCTAGAGGAAGTAAAGAAAACTTGGAATGTTACTTTCCCACAGTAATTACATGTTTATTTTTCAAACAGTAACGTATTTGGAGATTTTTAAAATAACTTAATTTCTTCTGGAAACTCTCACTTTTCCTGGCACTTGTTAAAAAATTGTATCGGATGTTTAGTTAGAACAGCCATTGAAATGTACGGTTTTCAAAATACGGCCTCATTCAAAAGTTTGAGTTTAGTGTTCTTCCACTGGAAAATTGTTCTGTGTAAATTGGAATTTTCTGCACTAGCAGTTGTGAGACTCTTCAGCAACCTGATTACCAGCCAGATTCTTCGTACTGGAATAGGTTCTGTCAATTTATGCTAAATAATTGAGTGAAGAGTTAATATTCAAGTAATACTTCAGTTAGGGAGGAAGATCTAATTGTTGAGCCAGCTCAGATCTGGTAAAATGGCTTAATGGAAAATAGGTGCAATTGCAGAGACATTAGTTGTAATATCAGCCCTATGTTTGTGATCTGGTGCTGTTGGACAAGCAATTGAATTTTAGGAACTTCATTCTTTGACTTTGTCCCAAGAGCATTTGGCACTTAGTCAACCAAATGAGATTACTGTAAACTTTGTAATTTATCCGTTATACTTTACTATTCAGGAAGAATAGTGTTGGCGTGAAAGTCTCATGAAATTCTGTGTTCTTCACAGGGACTGAACTGTGCTGTGGTTTCCCACGTTGAAGCTGCCCTGCACTTCAGTGGGCATGTGGTCGGTATATCCAGATTCCTTGTTACTATTGGATAGTCTACCAAATTAAGAGGTTGATCTTCCCTATTGCAACCCTGCAGGAAAACCTTACAAAGAATTTTACGACTATGGAATTTTCTAAACTGACAAAAATTGAAGTGCCCCATGGGGAAGATTTGGGAGGTTCAGCCATATCCAAAAAACCACACGTTTACACATTCAACTCTATTTCTGTGCAAAACCTGTTCAAATCCCAGTTGCTTTTCATAGGATACAGTGTTCAACTGTATCCATAAAGAATAGTTCTACTTCGACGTATGTCAACATAAAAAAAAAAAAAATTAAATTGGATTTCTTTTCTGACCTTTTTCCAGGGACATTCTTGCACTCTTATACTTTGAAGTAACCTTGGCTATAATTGCTGGAAGGGTTTTGGGTGACACTTTAGTAGTGGGATTCTTCTTTCTGGTCATAAGGTCTAGTCAAGATAGATGAAAGTTACATTAAGCTTTTTTTTTGGTTTTAATCTTTCTATTATGCTCTCTAAGCAGAACACTTATGTGATACTCTGTAAGACACTGATGTATGTTTATCAGAAAATAGAGGAGAATGGAAAAAGGTAATGAATACCACCTCTTAAGAATGTCACCTGTCCTGTTTACCTCATAAACACATTGTCCAAAATCCATAAGATGCAACTTGTCTGTCTCTTATGAAACCTCAAGAAGCTTTCATTTCTTTGGATACTCTGTCAAATGCTTATAGACCCTTTTGTATTCACAGGGCAATCTGCTCATATTGAACAGGTCCTATGGAGAAAAAGAAAGTTTGCCAGTAGTGTTAACATAATTTCTCACACTCACCTTTGTAAGACGTTGTTATTTTCTGAGGATGAGTAAATTTTATATCATGAAGCTGATGGAAGTTCAGTCTTTAAAATGCTGTGTCAAAATTACCTTTTTTCTGATTGAATTACTAGTAGCTCAGGTAAATGAAATGCACTGGTGATGAAACTAAAGAAGGTACAATTTTTTAAGTGAGCATGCCTGTTTTTTTCAGAGTATCCTTCTGAGAATGTTAAATTAAAATATACAACTCTGACAGTGTTCTTGTTAGGCCTTTTAATTGTAGTCATTATACATTTCCTCAGTCATTTTTGAACCAAGTTTATCACAACTGTATTGTTACCTCAGTGTTTATTTTCTTGACTTTTTATTTCAGCAAACTACAAAAATAATTTATAATAAATATCTTTCACTTTAAGCTATTTCAAACTTTACCCAATCTGTTTCCATTTCTGCCTCATTAATTTTTGGCATATGTTTTAAAACCCATTGTCAAAAATATATTGGACCCTAGGGGGCTATTACCCATTTTCTTCTATATTTCCATAAATGGTGGCGGGCGCTCATAAAAATTTCAGTGTGAGTATCTGACTGAACAATGATATTTAGAACCAATAGATAAATAATAGACAAATTGTCCATTAATAGCACACAACTTCCAATATTCCTTTCCTGTTTTTTTTAAAGTTGAATGCAGAGCTTGCCATTTTAAATTGAGTATTCATAACTTGGATCATTTGGGTGTCTTGGTTATTTCATGGTAATTGACTAAGTTTGTCTTTAGGGAAGGCATGTTTTTATAAATATTAGTAACTGTTTTATGCTTTCTACTTGGGCCTCCCTGGAATTATATAGGGTTTTTATTTGAATCAATGAAAAGTGTGATGATAAAGAGCTAATTCTGACTTAAAACAGTGATGACTTCTGCATACATATGCAGATTTGCAGCTTCTTTTTATTGCTGCTTATGATTTTTCCGCATTTGAAAAATACAATTTAACTTTGCATGCTTTAAAATGCTTTAAAATCATTTAACATTAGCTCAAGTATGGTTAAAAAATACCTTGAGAACAGCACTTCCTCTGTTTGTACACACTCTCAGTTAAGTTAGGTCTTTCTATTTTGCTTTTAATATTGGAAGAAAAATCATAGGCCGCATATCCTTGAGTGGCAGAAAAAAGAAGGACTGTGTTCTGCTACTTAAGTGTCTAGAACTGCAGGGAGGCAATTTGGGAGGCCTGTACAGCCTAGACTAGCTTGCCATAATGATGCAAAGGCTGTTACTACGCTGACTCCTGTTGGGTAGCATGCACCTACTATTTCTGCTTCTTTTCCTACTGCAGCCTACTTTCTTCTTCTGTATCCAAGAAGTTAAAGATATTGTAGAGCACACTGACTGCAGCTGGCTATGGTGTGCCACAGGAGGAATTCTAGGATGCTCATTCAAAACAGTTTTATGTTTTTACAGTACCAGCTAGTGCACGTTCAGAATGTAGAGAGAGAATCTCTATTTACACTGTAGTCTTCTAAGGTGATTGTCTAGTAGGACTGATGTTTGCATTGTGCTGAAATCCTGTGGGTTCTGACGATCAAGGTGCTGGACTTCTGCTGGATTTCTGCTGGACTGACAGATAAAAACCTTCTGTTGTTTAATTCATTTTGAATAAGTATTAGTTCAGCCATATAACTCCATGTTTTTTCCCCTTTAATTCTACAACAGTCGAGCATTCTGTGCTCAAAACAGTTCTGAAAGTCTCTGCCCAGTGGTTTTTTTGAGAGGAAAAGAATATATACTAGATGAATTCAGAAAAATAAATTTGTTGAAAGGAGATATGCTTTGCTCTGGGAATAGCTGAGGAAGGGAACACTTAAAGGAGTTGCATCTCACAAGTAGAAGAACTTTGTGTAAGGGATTCTGGAGAGCTTTACTGAAAAGTTTTTGTTGTGTGGGGAAGAAATTATCTCAGAATGAACCGTCATCTGTGTATAGGCGCATGCATGTCTACACATAGCTTTTATAGTGAACTGTTAACTGGTTCCAATGCATTCCAGCGTGAGGGGCCTACTTTTGCCTCTTTCAGGTGAAGGGTATGTACTTAGTTGTTTCAAAGCCCAGGTGGACTGCAGTAACCACCAGTGTTGGGAGGTCTCTTTCTCCATTTCTCTCTGCTAGAGATTGATTCCATATAGGTTCTAGCCTTATAGCAAACTTTGTGTCCCTCACATGCAACAGAGTTGATAAAGCAGGGATTTTGGTGGTATGTGTAGTAACCTGGTATATAATGGTGGTTTGTTGTTGTTACATTATATTCATTATCCCTTTTAGTCAGAAGTTGGGGAAACCTTCCATCAAGCTCAGATTTTAGAATCTTGGAGTGTTATTTCTTGCCTATATGTAGCTCAAAATATAGTAACCTTTTCTTTAAAACAAATGACTATGTCACTTCTGGTAAATAAGGAAGACTAATTGTTACGTTCTATTTGCAGCTATTTGTTGGTTTAGTCATGGTTTGCTAGAGTTTCAAGAACTTTTTCTAATGTGATATGAAACAAGGGCATTACATCTGTTTTTTTCAGCATACAAGAGTGCTCTGATCTTCTGAAAGAAATGGATCGCTCTGGACCTCGTCTTGCACTCATTGGAATAGTGCTTCTGCTATCTTTAAATGGTGTGACCCATGACCCTAGTTATAAAGTCTCACTCTTTCTTTTAAGAACTTCTTTTTATTTCAGCACTTACAGCTCTTCATTTCTTGTATTTCTGTGGAGGGGCACAGCTGATTGATTTGGTGTAATACATGACCTCCTGCCCTCTGGGAAGCCAGTGAATTCTTCGTTGTTGAAGCTTTTCTAAGAGATATTTCCAAGGCTCATTTTAAATCTAAATTTGATTCTGTTAGCAGTCGTCTCTGTGTGACAGTTTCATTTACTTCACATGCTAATCTGTCAGATAACATGGCATCGCTTGCTGCCCCCAAATTCACAGCATTCATTTATTAGCTTTACATTGCAACAAATGCAAAAATAGATTCACCTTAATGCTGAACCTTGCCATTACATTTCAGCCTCTGGTACAACTACTGATGGTTTGGGGTGATAGTGCTCTTTTAAGAGGTCTATAATCTTTGAAAGTAATTATCATTTAGTGATTCAGGGACAATTTCATTAAATGTTCTCAAACATTTAAAACAATCTTCAGTTTTTGTGCCATGCATAATGTGATTTGCATGCAAACAACACCTGCATGTCTTTGTGAGCAGTTTTTCAGAGTTTACACATCATTCTTCCTCTGCTGCATTGAAAACAACTTTCAGTGATGCAGTCGTGAGAATAGCAGATTTGATGCCTGCTATTCTTCAAGCACTTTATTAAAGCACTAATTATGCTTCTCATCAATAGATATGAAGTATTTTATAAAGGAATCAAATACCAAAATTGATCAGACATTTCTTATTGACCTATTTTCTATTGATGGTTGGGGGGGTGCTGATGTGTGTGGGGTTTTTCTGTTCTTTTTTGTGGGAATGAACAATATACTTCTTTTTTTCAGGCTTTATGTAACCTTTTTTTTTTTCTTCTTTTTTTCCTCCCAAGTCATACAAAGAGGTACTGTTTATACAACACAGAATTGCTTTAAGTGAGCTGGGTGGATTGGTTCCCTGGTTGTTGCATATCACTGATGTTTTGCAAGTTGAAATAGGTGGTATTTTGTGGAAGATGTGCTACATCTCAGGAGATCAGCCCCTCTATTATGTTGGATGGGAATGTGAGGTGTTTAAACTCTGCTTCGAAGAGCAGTTCAATGGATCATGTAAATATTTTCCCTTTTCAAAGACAGGAGACGAAATCACAGGGGAGGCAAATTACCTGCTGTTATGCATTAAGCCATTAGTTGACCTAGGACAAAAGTCAAACCTCTTAAATCCCAGCTGAGTGTCCTACTGCCTATTCCACTGTCTCATTTTGTAGCATCAGGCAGAAGAATCAAACTGTAGATTTCCATTTGGAAAACAAGCTGGCTAAATAAACAATCATAAATTTTAGAAAAACATGTCCTTTATTTCTCTCAGAAATTGACTAGTGGGATGTACAAGTCATTGGAAAACAGTGATAAAGAAGTGATTAATATTGATAACTATTTGGCTGCTGATACCTGAGATGTTCACATGCCTCTTAGCGGTGCAGATGCTGGAAACTATTTTGAAATTAATATTGCTGTAATTAAATTACTTTAAATTTATTGTTTATTCCTTGCCAACATTGTGCGTAGTTCCAAAGAAAACATAATTTAATGATGCATCTGTAGAATTTTTGCTTTTACAAACTAGTAAAATAACATAGTTGCACACAGTGATGAAATGCAACTGCTTCTGTCATTATTTTGATTCTGCCAGACCTACTGAATATTTGGCACTGTTGTTGTTGCCTTGTAGCTGTTTGTTTAGGATTGGGAAGAGTTTTGGAATTCCTCATGGCACGTGAGAGGTCGATAAAAGTAATTTGGAGAAAGATACTCACAGTTGTGTCTTTACCAGTGGCACGCCGTCTTCTGTTGTCACTGACATGGTAGTATTTTAGATTTTTGGCTTATTTTTTGTGTGTATGTGTGCGTGCGTGGCTTAATGCTGGTAGCTGGTTCAGAGGTTATTTGTCTGCAAACTGTGTGCACACTGTGTGAAAGCATTTCTGGTACCCATTTTAGGTGCACGTATGTTGATGATAAACATGTTACGTGTGAGGCCATACAGAGCCAGGCCCCTGTCATGATCTCTAATATCTCAATTTAGTACTAGTTCTTAATTCACAGAGCTAAAGAGTAAAGGTTTAGGGGAGAATGCAAACACTGAGCTAATATACCATATGGCTGACTGCCAGTACATACATTCTCCTTGTTATGTACTCTTCTCTTTTTCTCACCTACTGTGTTAGCACTGTATGAAGGGTAAGTGTCGTGGTTTAACCCCAGCCAGCAACTAAGCACCACACAGCCGCTCACTCACTCCCCCCCCACCCAGTGGGTTGGGGGCGAAAATCAGGAAAAGAAGTAAAACTCCTGGGTTGAGATAAGAACGGTTTAATAGAACAGAAAAGAAGAAACTAATAATGATAATGATAACACTAATAAAATGACAGCAGTAGTAATAAAAGGATTGAAATGTACAAATGATGCACAGGGCAATTGCTCACCACCCGCCGACCGACACCCAGCCAGTCCCCGAGCAGCGAAATCCCTGCCCCCCCCTTCCCAGTTCCTGAACTAGATGGGACGTCACATGGTATGGAATACACTGTTGGCCAGTTTGGGTCAGGGGCCCTGGCTGGGCATGAGAAGCTGAAAAATCCTTGACTATAGTCTAAACACTACTGAGCAACAACTGAAAACATCAGTGTGTTATCAACATTCTTCACATACTGAACACAAAACATAGCACTGCACCAGCTACTAGGAAGACAGTTAACTCTATCCCAGCTGAAACCAGGACAGTAAGACATCAGCTAATGTTATAACTGTAATGTTGTACAGTAAGAGGTACTTGCTTAATATTGTACTTTTGCATGGACTGTGTTCCTCTTGAAATGTATCAATTGTAAAACAACAAAGGAAAGAACTAAGGCAGGGAGCAGGATGTTAGTCATTGACATCAGTAGAGCAGAATCTGATAGCAGGAGGCTTTATAAAAACAAAGTCACATAGTAGCTTTCAAAATGTGAGAAAACACTTTATGACCTGTGATACTGGACAGATACGACTTAATAGACAGCACAGTCCTGAAGCTTTTGTGTACTGGCAATCATCAAGATTTTTCACAGAAATGAAAATTTCCTCAGATCTGGCAGCTACAAAATACTATATAATAGTGATGTGCAAGACCTTGTGACCCAATGAAAATTATGACCCTCTTAACAAATAGTAGCTCTCAGCAGTAGGTGGACAAGGAGTACTGCTAGAATCTGTCCAAAAATATTTCTAAGAGCTAGCTTACAGAATATAAAGGCAATGTGTTTTAAAAGTTTTTTGAGCAAATGTTTGGCTAGTCTACATGAGAAGACTACATCTGAGACTTGATCCATCTTGCATATTGCATGTATTTTTCATGCAAAGTAAAATTAGACCCCATTGGATAGTCTGATACTAACAAATCTCATTTTAAGAATAGAATAATATTTTTTAAAATGTCGAGTAGTATGCTAAAAGTGTGGAATTTTAAAATAATATAACACTTTCACATACGCTGTATTTTATATAGGCATATTACTTTCTTCTTTATATGGAGGCTACTTTCTTATGAGTTGCCAGTAGGAGTCTTGATTTAGAACTTAGACCTGAGAACATGACCCACTTGATGCCATTTACATTTTTAATTTCAAAATAAAGTTTACTTCTGTAATAGCAATAGCTGTCGTCTTTATATGAAAAGCGGTGTCAATAGCGGAGGCTTAAATATTTGGATTGTCTCATGTAGGCTGATTTGGAGAGATGATTTACTTGAAAATTACCTTTTTTTTTTTTTTTTGTCTGGTCTGTTTTTCAGCTGGATCTCGATCTATCTCAATGGATACTTACACAGGCATGGTAGAAGGGCTTGTATGGAGTATGAGAGGATAGAAAGACAAGAATTGTGTTGCTTTGGCTGCCAGTGCCTAACCGTGCTTATAGAGGAGATAATGTGAAATCAGTTGTCTGCAGTGCTTTTAAGACACAACTGAGTGCTGGAAGCTGTATTTTCCTACAGTGACAAACTGTTGAGAGGTTTTTACTTTCCATGGAGCTTTGCTTCTCCACCTCTTTATTTTTACTAGATCTAAAATCTAAATTCTACTATTACTAGTATGATTATTATGGCATTTAAGAGCTTAGAAATGTGAACATTCCCCTTGTGCTTACAGCCGTTATTGGAAAATGGAAATACTAAATGCTAATATAATCTGAAAATTTTGCTCTGTTGGCAGAAAGTCTCATGCTATACCATTTTCATACATTATACATTTAACATGATAAAAACCTAATTTAATATCATAAAAATGCTGTTATTTAAAGTTATTATTCTTGTATTGCTTTAGGCTATGTGCATGGATATAGTGGCGTAAGTGGAGAATGTACGATCTGTTGTGCTGTGTATGAGGAAGTCATTAAAGCCATGGATAGGAAAAACGGATAATTCTAGTTTCCCACTGTTTTTACATTTATGTGACTGAGGTGCCTTATTTCCCAATCTACATTAGGAATACATGTGAATAATAGGTAAATTAAGCCTGCTTTGTATGTTAGCTGCATCTGGAGCACTTGTGACATGACTGATGCTAGTTGTGGCATGCAACTACTGGCTGATCCTGATAATATGCCTGTAAGAGTTCTGTGATGCCTGTAAGTATTCTGTTAGAAAGGAAAGTTTATAAGATGTCCAGAGTTACCAAGTGCCTCAGCCGCTAAAGTGGAAGTACAGTTCAGCTTGCCAGCTGTCTCCTCTAGACCATGCCTCTAACAAGAGCAATAGACTTGTACTCACTGTTGAACTATGGTAGAACAGGGAAGTGATGAAAGAAATGAAGCATGGCACAGTGTCTCTCTTGCAACATACATTAAATATGAAATGGAAATATAAATGGAAATATGATGGGTTTCATACTGTTTACCTTAGAGAAAGCCAAGTTGTGTCTCTATGGAAATTAATTTGAGTATTAAAAGCATATATAAACATTGACCTTACTCTTAGCACCTAGTCCAAGCCCAGCTGCTCTATCCCAGGCATCCTAGCACTTTGGGTTACATACATTCTTCTATCTGGCTAGGTTTCCATAAGTGTCTTTGAAGCCTTCAATAGCAAGGAATTTTTAGTATCTTTCCAAATGTCCATTAGCCAGTGCACAATATTCTTGTCTGACAAAAGCCTGTTTATTTTCCTGCTATTCCAGTGGATTCGAGTGTTGTTTCCTATGAAGGCTATGGAGTACCATTATTTTGCTAGCCACTTGTTTTACTTTGCTTTATAGTTCTACTGAGCGATGAAGGAAAGTGAAGGAAGTCCCAAGTACTTTTATTTTTCCTTTTTAAGTAACAAAAAAGCTTGTATTCGTTTACATGGATTTCACATTACAGTAGTAGTACTTACATTTGACTAGTTTATATTCTTATGGGAGGATTGATAATGCTAGTGAAAACTGCTTGATTTTCTAATTCACAAATCAAGCAACAGGAGCGTGATGCTAATTGAACATAAAGAATACTGATGTGTTTAAACTCAAAATTCATTTGCATATGGTATAAAAATTGGCATATGCCCATCTCGAGAAGTGAGATAGGCCTGTCTGTCGTAAGTAGCTGAGCGTTGTTTAACAGAATCTGTTTGTAGTTTTGTAAGTAAGTGTCAGAGCTGGTAACCTTTCTACTGATAGTTTTTCCTCTGTCTCAGGGGGAGATAATTAAGTCTTACTGTTTAGGAAACACCTAGTACTTCTTCAGCTTCTGTTTGTTTTTACAGCATCGTACATTACTTTTACACCACAGATTCCAGAGGTTCTGTTTTTTGTAATAATAATCACTTCTAAAATCATGCCCTGTGGTGTGAAAGCACACTCTGTTTGAAGGAAGAAAAGCAGTTTACATAGGGCATGATTCTCTGTATATAGCAGAAGATAAGGCTCTTAAACTGCGCTGTCAAAACCTCCCCTCCCCCTTTTTTTTTTCAAACAGACAAGCAATAGAGTAAATGGCCAATGAAGCTTCTGCAATTTTTGGCGTTAGTGCCAGGTTGGTACCTGCTGCTGCCAGGTAAGCACAAGGGGAGCCACAGGGGTACCCTGAGGAAGCTCTAGGAGCTTCTAACAAGCTCAGTCAGCTGCCCTTGACCCAAGGGTGCCAGCAGCCTTTCTTGCAGCTGCCCCCTGATTACGGAGGGTCAGGCAGCCTTTCAGCTAGTGCTAGGGAGAGGACTAGATAAAAGTCAGGTGTCGAGCACAGCTCCCAGAGTGCAACCAGCGGGTACGGCAGTTTGTGCAGCAGTTCATGCAGAAGGGTGCAGGGGAGGGGAACCTCATCTGAGGTCAGACCAGCTTGAACGTTCTCAGCTATGGCGGTAGTGCACCACGGGGCATGTTGCCCAGCCGGTGTTGGACTAGCTATCGCTGTCAGGGCAGGGGCTTTGACCCAGACACGGCTTCAGGTGATTGATGCAGCCCCCCATGTCCCAGGCTGCAGGGACTGCCTGGGGCCTCTCCCTGAGGCCAGGAAAGATGGTCCTCTGTCCTGCAGGTGGTGTGCTGGTTTTGGAGAGCTGTCTTGCGGGTCGAGGAGTTAAAGGAGGAAGTTGGCAGGCTGTGTAGCATCAGAGAGGATGAGAGGGAGAGAGACAGGATCTTTCTCGGAGATGGAACAACTTCAGGAGCCCCAGAGCCCAACTGGAGTGAAGTCTGCAGTAAGTACAAGTTCTGGGAAGGGTGAAGGGTGGAAGCTGGTGACTCTAGCTCCACATGAAGGTTTGCAACTATGGGACAGATTTGCTACCCTCCAAGCTGAGGAGGAGCTGGGTATGCTTTCAAGCAAAGTGTCTAGACTAACTAAACCCTCAGCCATGCAAGACCATCAGGAGGAAGCAGTGAGTGATAGTAATGGGCGATGCTGCTGTGGGGACCGGACACCCCCATCTGCCTATGTGACTGCAAATCTAGAGAGGGGGTCCTGGTGGACAGCAAATTGAACATGAGCCAGCAGTGTTCCCTTGCAGCAAAGACGGCTAACAGGTTCCTGGGCTGCCTCAGGAGAAGTGTTTCCAGCAGGTCGAAGGTGGTGATCCTTCTGCTCTCTTCAGCAGTGGTAAGGCCACACCTAGAGTGCTGTGCCCAGTTTTGGAATTCGCAGTATGAGACAGATACAGTTACTGGAGAGAGAGTAGCAAAGGGCCACGATGATGATTAAGGGACTGGAGCATCCCTCCTATGAGGAGAGGCTGAGAGTGCTGGAATTCTTTAGCCTGGAGAAGAGAAGGCTCAGGGGTGGGGGCGGATCTCATTAACGTATACAGATATCTGAAGGGGGAGCATAAAAAAGATGGGTGTAAAGAACTTGCCTTCATGCACATGTGAAGATGGATGAAGCATAATAAGATTGGACAAACTTGTTTATAAGGATACATAGACATGTGGAACCTGAATCTTAGTTATATGTTGTTATTTACCTGCCTCAACAGCAATAAGCAGGGGAGATAAAAAGCCAGCTTCAGCTTTAGACCTCTTCCATATTTCTTTATACCTGGTGATCCTGCACTGGTAAAATAAAATATTGTCCCTTGCAAGCCTTCCTTTAAAACTTATTCCTCAAACACAAAACAGTGTTTTGCAGTTATTTATATGCAGTCTCCTGCCTCAAGCTATGCAGAATTTCCGTGGACATTTTTAGCTGGGTATCTGTTCATGTAATCTTTAGCAATCAAGTTTTAAAGTATAGGAGAAAAACATACCAGATCATTTATGAGCAGATGTTGTAAAGTATTCATCAGAGTTTTGCAACCTGAAAATTGGTTCTCAGGACAAGTATATATAGTATAGATTCTAGTTAATACACAGTTCTTCAGTAACGGTATTTTTTCTCTCCCAGTAATCTGTTCTGGTAAAATAATAGAATCCCTCAGGCGTGGTATTGTCTTACTGCTTTATACTGAATGTACGCGGGTATGTCTTACTCAAACACTACTACGGGAGGGTGTGTGTGTGTGTTGTGGGGTTTTTTGGTTTTGTGTGTGTTTTGTTGGTTGATTGTTGTTGTTGAGACTTTGTAATTCATTGGAGATGTATATACCATAGGACTGAAAAGAGTTATTGACTACTGATGACTGAATTAAGAGAAATATGGCAACAGAATAATGACTGGAAATGTTGAGAAAAGAACTCTTTTATTGGTTGATGCAACTTGGAGTAGACCACCTGTACAACATGCAGCTGGCCTGTTATCTGTGCTTTTTGAGAACCTCTAAATTCTTTAAATTAGTCAAATTGCATTAATGTTACTAATAAAGACAGCATGTTTGAATGCTGTAAATTCTCAATTATGGATTCAAAATATATCATGTTTTGGCAGCTTTAACTCTGTTGGTTTTTTGTTGTTTTTTTTTTTTTAAGTTGACTCTGCACTTCTTCAGAGTACCACCATGGATCATAAAAGATAACTGGTTTAGCAAAAGCAGCATAGGGTTTTGAAAATTTCAAAAGTGTGACAATGCTGTAGCATTCAGAGTTGCAAAAATGCATCTTGGAATTTCTTCTTTGACATCAGAGTGAGAGAATGGATCTAATGAATGTCTGGCTCCTTTTATTTCTTCCATTACTACTAATAAAAGAAGACTTCCTTTGAAGTTTTGGGTATATGATATTAATGGTAATTACATATTAGCTCATCCTAATCTTATGAGGATGCCAAACTCTCTTAAAATATTGCCTTGCCTGTTGTCATTCAGGCACCAGAATTACTTGACGATTATTCACGAGTATGAGGAAGAGCACTTAAAGGGAATTTTTAATGTTTTTTCTATTAAAAATTGAACCAAAGCCCTGATGCTCTGAATTGTGTGAAGGGCAAACAGCTTGAAGAATGAGTGTCAGACAGTTTGGCGAATAAATACTTTATTTATCTATTTAATTTTCAGTTGCAAACTTTGCACATGGGAATTAGAGATGGATGAGCAACTGGGAGCAGATGTGTTGGGTAATGGCTGCCAGAGATTTTGGCAAACCTTTTTTTTAATTTTTCTAATCTGTTCCATAGATACTGTGAATGTTGATAATAGGAACTGAGGTGAAAATCCTATACACCAATGTAAAGAGCAGCATATGAAAAGCATGTTTCAGGATTTTACATCTCATTTAAAGTTGTCAGTGCGGTGTAACAGTTTTACCCTTTCCTAAAATAATTGTTTAATCCTGAGAAGCGTTAGGCTGATGGCAAAAGAAGTTCATGCTGTCTTTGCTTAAGTAAAAAGCAGCCTGACATATAAATAGACTTCTCGTCTGCTGTGTGGTTTTAGTGACAGGGTTGTGTTCTCATTCTTCTGGAAGCTACAAAAATTGCTGCATGGGTGCGCACCACTAGCTTTTGAAAAGTCATAGCAAATTAGTAGAAGTCTAGAGAAATCTTCGCAAATGCAACATCAGTATATTTAATTTTTTCCTCAGCAGGCTGCTGAACAAGCTACTTGTTGGTCACAGAAGGCATCTAGAAATATCTGCTGGTGCTTCCAAACATTTGATACTCAACCAGAAGTATCAGGATGGGAACTGCTGTCTTAAGTGAAAGCTTCTGAGACTGGGGAGGGGAAAAAAAAAAGTGGTGGTGGTGAATGCACGTCATATGTGGTAGTATCATAACTCTGCTTTGCCCAGAGTAAAAAAAGGCAGTGATATTAAAGTTTATTTTTTGTCTCCTAAGGCACTCAAAGTAGGACTCCCAGAGATTCCCATAATTTGCTGTATTCACTGACCTGATGCCATATGATAGTGTTGCCAGAAGGTCAAGAAAGGCTATGCCAACATTACCCAGCTCTCAGAATATGGCTCACTTGGTGTGTCTAAACTTTGGAAGCAAAATTGGTTTTCCACTGGGATTTCTCTTCTTGGAAATTCATTTTTAAAAACTTAATTTTGATTCCTATATAACCTCTTAGGCTTCTGGTTTTCTGAAAAACTGTGCGTCTCCCATATCTGTGTGAGTGAAGGCTTTGAATTGATGGTATGTTCTATCATTGTGTATACAGGTATCTTTTATATTTTCTTCATGTCTAATTGCTTTTTTGGAAAAAAAAGTCAACTGCAACAACATCTTGTTTTTCATCTTGGCAGTTGTCACAGGTGTGGGATAACAATAAAAATATTGCATCTTACATCACTGTGTACTCTGCTAGGGCTCTACTGAGACTTAATCTACATGCAACATCTCTGCAGCATGTAAAGGCTTTAATAAGAGGAAGTCAATGAGCCTCATGTACCTTTTATAAAACATGACATAAGGCAATATAATTAAAACTAAACTTATTTCCTGTGGTGAAATTAACTTACAGAAATGAAGGTGTTTATTTATTAAATAGGATCTCTGGAGTTCTCGCCTTATTCTTACGCCTCCTGGGAAGGTTTTGATTGTTTGCTTCCTTTCTCTTGCCTGCTTGCTGTGTAATTTAAAACTGATATCTTCCTTTGGGAAACAAAATTTGATCGGAGAACAGCCTGCATCACTAGCTAAACAAATTACCAATGTTTTACTCACTTTTCTTTCCCTATTCTTTCCCCCCACCCCTAACTGTAAGGGGAAGGAAAAAAAGTGTACAGAGGTTTTAGAAACATAGTAGTAGTGCAGACCAAATTGTTTTTTCCATAACAAGGAGGGCCTTTTCTTTCAGGGTAGGTAAACACGTTTTTTTTTTTTTTTTTTAAAGTAGCAGAAGATAGCAGGTGGTTGCTTTTTTGTTTGTTTGTTTCCTGTGACCAAGCCTTTTGGTGTTCATTGTTGGTCTCCTAGCATGCAAACTGACTAGGTGCAGCTGCTTTATGTTATATAACATGTAATTTATGGAAGGATTAGAGAGAGAATGTTAAATCAGTGTTGGTAGCTACTTAACTTAAAATGGCTAGCAGTGTCTTTACAATGATGTATTAAAATACAAAGCAATGCAGCTGAGTTTTGTTTTGTTTGCTTTGTTAAGAAAAACAAGTATCAGTGAGTGGATACAAGAATGGTTATGGCCAAAATCAAGAAAGGACAGTTGTTTCTTTGTGTGCTGTGGCTTCTACTAGTAAAACTATTGCAAAAATAAGTTTTCTTTTAATGTGGAAGTATGTTAAGATATGGGCAAAATCAAATCCTCATGCTCAAAAGCTTCAGTTGAATGAGTTTGAACCTGGACATGTATCTGACCTGCATGGTTTGGATTTCTGCAGTAATACAGACGGAAGAATAGTTATTCTTATCATAATGCTTTAGTAAACAAGTTTCTGTAATCCTTTCTGGTAGGCAAAAAGTTGAATGATTTAGATCTTTTAGTTGTTACAAAGTAGTAGTAACTTGTAACTGACTTGGAAGATTTCTTTTAATATTTTGCACACCTATACACTGTCTATCTGAAATTATTATTATATTATTTCTTTGCAAAATTATCATGGTTTTCCTGTATGTTGTAGAATTGAGAAGGCTTTAGAATATTCATTGGAAACTGTGAGCCACTGAAGTTTCATGTTCTAACAGAAAAAAGAATTTCTTTTTTTTGTTTTCTTAGCAATGATTATTGAAATTGTGCTAGAAAATTCACAAAATAAAAATCAGCAACCAGCACTTCATCATGCAGTGAGTGGAGGTTTTAAAAACTCTAATACAGATTGGTACTGCACTGTATCTTTTTTTGGGGGGGGTGAAGAAATCCTTTATCATAGTGATATACGACAGCATTTTGACTGTGTCAGTGATTTTCTAGAAGCAATATCATCACATTTGTTACCTGCTTATCTGTATCAGGTATAGCTGTGATTTAGGTTCAGTTCTAGTGTTGTGTGAGACACTTGCTAGTATATGCTTTTTCATGAGATATGAAAATCAAAAAACAATCCAAGTTTTGATTTTATTTTTTTTTAGACTTCTAGATTGCTAACTATGATTTTTCAGACTTGCCAAATTTTTGTATACTATTAGTATAGTCTGAATAACTCTTTGAAGAACTGTAGTTAGAGAAATATGAAAACACTGACTTGTTCTAAAGATTTCGGTGAGCTAGAGAGGTGGTCTGGAAGACTTCTTTAATGCACAATCTCAGATTTACTGAAGGAGCTCACACTTCAGATGCAGGAGGGAGGTACTGCTTTAATTCATTAAACAGGAAGAAAGTTTAGGAGAAAGATCATTTTTCAGCTTACAGACATGGTAGGGCCACTTCTTGGTTGTCCATTGCTCTGTGTACTCCTCATACATGAGGGGTAGGTGACTCTCTTGGTGTGAGTATAGTGAAGTGGAACTCTTTGGCTTTTCTCTGTAATTCATCTGCCTAATGTCTTGAGTTAGTAATATTTTCTGCCTCTTAACAAGTATAAATTGATGGCTTCCAATTAATAGTAGGTATTTATTTCTTCAGATTATTACTAAGAAAATTGTGTTTGAATTTACATTACTCCTATTCTTGCACTGCATATTGTGGGAACAGAATGGGAACTAAGAATACAAAAAAAATTGCTTTGTATTTTTATATTAACTAAGCTAAAACAATATATGACAAATTATCTGAAAGGCTTGGGTTTACTAACATAAAATTTCCTGAAATTAAACAGTGTGTGATTTTGAAATACTGACATAAATACTTGTTTCCTTCCATAAGGTAGCACATATGATGAATCACTAAACAAGAGTCTAACTGCTACCCAAAATAAATAGTTCTTGTCTAAAAAGAGGGTTTGATTTTGCCATGGTTGTGAGTTGATCAAGAAGCACTTTGGCCTGACCTTTATAGGAACTATCAGGAGGAACCAAAGTGACACTGAAAGTTGTACCAGTGGAACTTAAAAAGCCTCATTAAGTTTTACAAAAAGCATACAAAATACTGCACTTTTTTCCATGCCCCCCTGAGTATTTTATTTTAGTGCTTTCTAAGTTTTGTTGTGTTTTGTTTTGTGGGTTTTTTTTTTCCTAATTTTGCCGAGTGGCAAGGGAAATCAGCATTAAAAGGATTTTTAAACTGAGTGAAGGTCCTTCTGCAAGAGTGCTGAAGAATAAACATTTTTTTTCCATAAGAACTCTTCTTCATTCCAGTATGCTTCTAAAGCTTCTCATCTTCCAGCCTTTTAATATCTTCATTTTGGCATTGTTTCTCCCTTACATCCTAGAGCAATATATGTTTTCCGTGGGCTTATAACTGCCTTACTGTGCACTTTTCAACTTTTGTGGGTATTTAATTGCTAGAGAAGTTAATATTTCTCCTTACGGAATGTGCCATTGATGGTTTTATAAAGTGTGTCCTCTCATTTTAAAACAATTAGTCCTAAGAAATGTAATTCAATGAAGTTAAATTCATGAGGGAGGTAAACACCAGGGATGGAGAAGAGCTATTTAAACTAAAGGACAATATTGGCACAAGAACTAATGGGTGTAAGCTGGCTATGAATAAATTCAAGCTGAGAATTAAAAGAAGGTTCCTAATTGTTAGAGCAGTGAGGTTCTGCAATGGTTTTTCAATCAAAGCAAAATCATGAGCGCTCTTAGGAAGGAGTTTGATTGCCTTATGAAAAGCATTAAATTATGCAGTACTTGTCATGGCTGGGGACTGGACTGAACTTTGGTGGTCCTTTCCTGTCCTGTAATCCTAAGAAGCATATACTTTGAGATACTTGTTTACGAGTCAGAAATTTATCTTTATATGTTCTGATGGATGCATAAATTTTGTTCACATTTATTTTAATCACAAGATCAGCCCTCCGCACATTCGGTTTGATGTGTTAATTCTCCGGGGTCAAGCTGGAGTCTCGGTTCAAATTGTGGAGTCTCTCAGTTCCCTGTATGTGATAATGGGACGTTAGATATTGAGAGAGAGAGAAGCTGGAGGTTTCTTGCATTTCAGTTCTCCGAATTTACATGAAGAAAGGTTTGTAATCTTTTTACTTGACAGTGTATGTGGGATTAAAAGAACTGCTTTTTTCTCATTATCACTACTCATTTTTAATACAAACCAAAATAGCCCTCTAAGAAGTGTACTAGAGCAGTCTACTTGGGTAGCTTAAATGTTGCTTACTGTAATCTGAAGTAAAATTGAATGTTTTACTTCAGTATTTAGCCTGGGTTTTTTCCCCAGAATCTACCTGAAGTGTTTAAATAAAGGGAAATACATTAACAAAGCAATGGAGGGTTTTTCTCATTGAAGCCTTACTTGTACAGTTACCCATTCCAATGACTTGTACTGCCTCTAGTGCTGACTGTGCTAAACATGATTTACTATTGATTCAGCTACATGATGCCCACAGACCATATTTCTGAATTATTATGCAATAGAACTTAATTTCTGTTCCTGCTTTAATTTTTTTCATGCTGAAAACTAACCAGCTTCTGAGTTGCTGTCAAGCAGTAGACTTCAAGGAGACTGAGCTGACTTGCAGGTGCTTGAGAACTGGCAATCTTTTTACAGTCTTTTCTGCCTCCTCATGCAATCATGCCCGTCTTATTTTGTGTGTTGGGTTTGGTTTTGTTGGTTTTTTTTTTGACCTTTCATACTAGCACCAGTTATTTCATGAATTAGCCAGAAAGACATTACTAGTAGGTTGTTGTTAAGTTCTCATTCTTGTATTCTCTATTGTCCTTGTATTTGCTTCATTTGACACTTAGTGCTGCACAGATTGATCCAATCATTTCAGAAAGTCATACTGTGGAAGCTGAATTGGTATCTATTTAAATAAATAAAAAGTTTAATCTCACCATCAATAACTGTAAAAAATACTCCATCTGACCTCTTAGAAATGGAGCTCAGAAGTTTAGTTGTACATGTTCATAGTGAATATGTTTACTAACCTGTGTCAGCTGAGCATTTGATGTAATGAGTTTTATCGGGAAGGTTTTCCTGAGGCTTATTTGTAGTGTTGAGCAGCTGCTTGCATGTACTGCTGTCGGAGAATGGCAGAAGGCCTGTTATTCCTTTAATATGTTAAAAAGAAGCACCCAGCTTAATGAAAACTTATTTTTATTTTGTTAGTATATGTTAAGATGTGCCTGTATATTAAGGGTGCACTCCATTAACCTTTCACTTGCAGAGTTGGATTAGAATCTGAAATGGAGCATCAGAGGGCCTTTCAAGACAAAGTTGAAAGAATCCCTTGTGCAGTATATGAAAGGCTGGCCTTATGCCATCTGACAATTGCTTTGATCATATTTCTCTTCTGGGAAGGTGGTTTTTATAATACTAGACTCTTACAGGTATTTTCAATAAGCTATTATGAGTGAAGCAGATAAGCACAGTAACAGTCTTTGATGTCCATTTGATTTGTCAATGGTTATTGTGGGGGTTTCATTCTGAAGTAATTTTGTTTACCAAAACCAGTGTCTAATTAAATCTACTAACTAAATAACATAGTCAAAAAAAAAAAAAAAAAAAAAAAAAAGCGCCTTATTTCCTTTCTGGAAAAATTGAGTTTAGGAATAGGTGCCATATTCATGTTTTATTTACAATTGTAAATGCACATTTTTCATCAATATTTTCTGACAGGTTTGTATTGGATTTAGGCCCAGAAGGTTTTCTGCAGATGCAAGGTTTCCAAAAGCTATTGTTTTAGTGATTTTTCACAGTATATTATAAATGGCTTGTTTTCTTTACTGATTTCTCTTCATTTTATTCTATCTGAAGACATGCTCTGCAGATTAATGTATTCCTACTGGGTCCAGCCCCAGTTAGTTCAGCCCTTTGTGAACTGTTCTTGTTTTTGATGTGCTTGGGGACTATGGCTTTGAGTACTTCATGTTTGGAACTAAAGATTTATAATCTGTGCAGCCGTCATTCGCCAGTCTGGCATAAACACACAGCATGCTTTCTCCTCTCCTGGCGATAAATAACTTCTAGGATATAGCATTCACTTTCAAGCATGTCTTAGTAGTTTCTAGTCTTTAATAGATACACTTGAATATGGGGTTTTGTAACTTTTGAGTGATACTTGATTTCATTTGTGAACTGAGTGATAATGATTTACATCATTACACAGTAAAATTATTTTAAAAAAAAATAATTTCTCAAGTAAAAGAAGAATGGGTGAAACTTTTGTTTCTGTGGTATAACTTTTTAGGGTTTTGTTTGGTTTTTTTTTTACCGGAGCAAAATTTATTAATGCAACAGCCATAACACAAATGTTATAAACCAAAATTGAAATTAAAGAAACAAAAGTAGGACAAAGGTGTGGAAGGAAAGAAAAAAAGGGCTTTTGGAAATGTGCATGACTGAACTTCGTGGCTGCTGCTACTGGTGATTAAATTCTTTATGGGAATAATAGGTACGTTGCTGTGAGTGAGTGAAAGGGACAGTTAACTTAAACTTTTAGCTCAGCCTAAATCCTTTCACAAGTCCCATCTTTTATGAATATCAATCTGGTTTGGAGTATCTTAACCTTGGGAGAGGTTAGCTTCAGGAAGATAGAACATACAGTCTTCATCAGTGTCTAGCCTTCTGAGATAGAGTAGATAAGAGTTTCACTATCTGGGCTTCTTTTACAGATATGGTTTTTTTTCATCAGGGATACACAATATTTTAATAGGCATCTTAAAAGGCACATAATTTTCTGTTCTACCATTTGTCGACACTGTAAGCTCCTTGAAGTTCTCTTATTTACATCTTCTAATGGGATCTTAATCTCATTTGAGAATTAAATGGCTGTAACGTCAGGTAAATGCGAGTTAGTGGGAAGTGACTTCAGCCAGGTACAAATGCCCTCACATTACAAATTCTGTGTGTAGTTTCTGTGCTGCTGTTTACTGGAGTGCATTATTTCTCATGCAAATTTATTTTCAACTATTAAATGGAGGGCCAAGCATTGTTGATATAGAAAGATTACGACAGAACCTTTGTGAGGACTGTTTGCACTGTCTTTTGTCCCCCCCGAGACTGTACGTTGCAGGGTGAGCGTTATATCCATTGCAGGCACCAGGAGGAGGGAGGACCTGGTAGAGTAGTTTACAAGATATTCAGAAACAATAGGAGAATAAGTCTGAGAACAGGAAGACGTTCCTAACTGATATTGGAGGAAACCATTTGTTCCTTAAATGCTATGTAGAGATTTCTTCATACCTGTTTTCTTCTGAAATGCTTCCAGTGCCAGTGGTAGCTTTGGTTACTGGTAATGTAACAGGTTGGCAGGCATGTTAGGGCTGTCTGAGGTACTGTGTAAGATTAAAATTTTGTAGGAAACCTTTTTCCACAAAAAAAGAATCCCAAACCCCAAGGAACCCTCTTGCTCCTTTTAATAGTTTGTAATCAAACCTCTATGTGTTGGCATGTTAACTTCGTCAGTAGTTAAGGTTTCTGTTTTCCTACAAAAGTTATTTTGTAACTAGGGTTGATTTGCTGTTGGACTGTTTTTCAATGGCTCTAAAGATGATTTGATAATGAGCATTAAAAACATTGACAGTGGTAAAGAAGAGGGTATGGATAGTAGTTACAATAGAATAGATAGTTGTGCACTATGTTTTAGTATTTGATATTCAGTATGCACATTAATTTCCTTTTCAAAAGTTTTGCTAGAAAAATGTTCAGAGAATTATAATTGTAGTCTAAGTGGTTCTGGCCCTGGTTTTCTTAAATTAGGTATTTTAAATATGTATGTCTGGTAATATATCATTATGGAATATGAGAGCAAATTGGATGTGGAGGGCTGGATGTAGTGCTTCTGAGTGCTTCTTTTTCTCTCTGGGAATAAAACCATATGTTTAATAGACTCTTAGTCTGAATCAAAAGGTAGAGTTGAATTGTTTGCTGAACAGAGAGAAATGAAATAATATTGAATTGACGTTGGTTTTATTTAAAAGAACCTGGTTTTGTTTTAACATAAACTGTCAAGGTGACCTGTTTAGACTTAATTCCTATCGTGAAGAATTTCAAGTTGCTGTAAGCCTTTGTCATTAACAAAACAGTCTCTTTTAACAAAGTACAAGAGACAATATAGTCAAAGTTTACTATTTTCACTGTAAGTAATGTTTATTACATATTACTGATTTTAAATACATGAATTGAAGGTATTTGCATGTGTTTTACTCTCCAAATGTCTGAATAGGTCAAATGCTAAGAATAAAATGCATCCATACAACAGACTGTTTTGCATGGATAATGCTTGCTCCAAGCAAAAAGGAGTGGCATAGATCTTCTGGGTCATTGAATGCAGTCCCATTCTATCACAAGCAACAACATTTATATAATGCTTTTGCACCTTGATCAAGCTTCAAATTGTGTTTTCAGTTTTGTACATGGGTCTCAGAGCCTGCCTTACTGAGAACCTGTACTGTGTAGTCCAATCATGTGTAATGTCATATGGGAGCGCTCTGAAAAAAAGTGGAAAACATGAGCATTGACAATATATTCCAAAACCAAGTGATCTCTTTTGCATTTTTTTCTTTTGGCTGTATCCTTAATATCATTCTTCTCCCTAAGCAAAGCTCTTTCTGTCAAAATATGTTTGTTCAACAATAAAGATCCTATGTAAAATCAAGACTTTTTTTTCTTTTTTAAGAACTCAGAGGTCAAAGGCCTGCTTACTTCTTCACAGACTCCTTCAAATAATGTGTCACGTGCCTCTGTCTTTGGAAGAAAACCTGTTTTGTAGTTATGCTGACATTTGCTGTGTTCCATTTTGCTCAGGAATTGTTAGACGCTTTGTCCGTGACAAATGTTTCCATTTATCTAGTTCTGAGTGATAGGAAGGTTTTCTCTAGACAAGAAAAGTTCATGTAAGTAATAAAATAAATTTTGATGTTGTAACGAAACGGTGTATTAATACAAAATCTCTTCTCTGATACTGTTGAGAGCACCTTTGTTTTAATGTCTAATAAGAAATATGGCACTGAAATAAACTTCAACCATTTCAGCAAACCCTTGAAACGACTGCATTCATCCTGATGGTAATGTGGCATGATTTGTGTTGTGAAGTAGTGGTTAGCTAGTTGTTGTTAAAATTTAATCTTCCCGAATTAGTCCCCTAAATTTCTGCTATTAAGTAAGTGGAAATATATGCCGTCTTCAGTACCAAGCATTTTAATTGTCTCTTGGATACATGAAACCACAACCAGCACCCATGTCTCTCCTAGGTGCTAAAAGCCTCATCTGTCCCTTTCTTGACTGTCAACTTCCAGCTTTCTTTAGACGACTTATGTAATGATGTCTCGTATTCAATGTGAAAAAAAATAGGTCTGGAAACTGGTCTTTAGCATGGAATAGATGCCATCAAGAGTACTGGATAAGAGAAGAGGCATTGGAGGATGGTGGTGCTGCTGCCTAATTTTGTCTCTGCCAAAAGAGGGTGAAGTTGCAGGACAGAGGGTAGCATTTTTACTGTCATTATTTATTTTAGTTTTGCTGTTGGCCATTTAAGAAGACAGTATGAGTATTGCTTTGTGCAAAATGAAATTAGCAGTTCTGATAGTGGCTAGTTTCAGTGAAAATATCCTTGCTGGTTCTCCTGTGGAGTAGCTTCAGTAGCCTGCCTTCCTAACTGTTCTTAACAGCGTGAAACCTGATTTTACCATGTGGAAGCAGACTTTGTCACAGCGGGGATGAGGCAATGTGCATGTGTAGCTGCAAAAAAGCTGAAGGAGTCCCAAATCACTGCAGTCTCTGCAGGGTCCACCTTTATGCTTCAGTAATTTTTCTATCAGTTAAGATAACTGCATGGATGTAATGGAGTTCTTACATACTGATTCAGAAAGGGAAATCTAAGATTAGGAGAGAAAAATGAACAGTGTGGTGAAGAAGTGAAAAGCAAGGAAATGCATAAAACTGAGATCTTATCTGTGTGAACTGCATGACGTATATTGTGTAATTACACTCTGTTACACAAAGAAAGATATACAGATTGTGTTATTACAGGGAAATGCAGAAAAGCAAGGCTCCACAAATTTTGCTCAAATGTGTTTTGGGTTTGGGTTAATTTAGGTCAATACCAGATGATCAAAAACTGTGAGTCAAGTCTAGAAATACTGTGAGAAAGGTTTTATTCACCCGTAGTACTAATTGGGATTTTTCTGAAAGCATTAGGTGAGAGCAACATGATGATATTTTTATTCTAAAATATGTAACCAGGTTTTATTAACAGCTCATACTTGCTTCCAGAGAGACTATTAATACAGCTGCTCAATAGACAAATACTTGCATTTAATTAAATATGAAACCAAAAAGGAAAAAGCACACGCTACTGTACTTTCTGTCATTACCATAAAAAAATACTTTATTGGAAGTATTAGGAGGCAATAGCGAGTAGGAGTGTGGTGTTTGTTTTTCTTCCTCTGTTTGCTACTTTATTAGTCTCCATGAATAGAACAGGATATCTGGCAGAAGAAAGGGAGTTGTAGAGGTGAATGTTTTCTGTAGTAGTAGAGAAATCCATATGTTGAAATATTGTAAAAATATTATCTCCAAGAATGAGTCTGAACTCTATGGGTTATTTTGATGCATGAATGTGTCTGCCAGCCTGCCCCCCCCCCCTCCCCCCCCAGGTTAAATGTATTTGTTCCCAAGGCAAAACCTTTCCTTAGTTTTTGACTGGTCAGTCTGTTGAGAAGATACTTTTCAGGTTTTGGTTAATATCCAGACATACGGTGTTCATCTGTAGTGCAAAGGAAACTTTTTCAAGTAGCTAAGTAAATTCAGTTAATCTATTTTCTTCTATACAGCTACACTAAATTTACAAAATATTGGCACAATGTTATAGTTATGAATGCAGTTCTCTTGAGTGCTTTAAGTTGAACAAAGCATCAGGCAGTTGTTTTTGTGTTTTCAAAGTGTAACAGCATCCAAAAATGGTGATATAAGGCTTTCTACTTGGTTCTGTGCTGAAAGGGGCAATACAGCCAAACACTGCAAGTGTCACTGTATACGATGCTCTAGTGGCATTACAGCAAATTTCGTATCCTTACAGTTTCTTTAAAAGAAATTCACAATGCAGCAAGCAAGTTTAAATAAATTTGAAAATACAATATTGTGAATGGAAATAAAACAAATTGAAATAAACCCCCGACTTGAAATGGGAAATGTTACTTAAGAGTAGTAATATGTGTTGACAAAAACAAGGCTGCTGCTATAAAGGGAGGAGAATGTTTTTCAAGGTCAATATGTTTGTAAGCTGGGGGGGAGGCTCTTAGATAGAGTAGACAGCCTTAGACATCAGTATTTACTCTTGTTCATTCTGAAACATTACAGCAGTTCTTTATC
Source organism: Buteo buteo (assembly GCF_964188355.1). NCBI lineage: Eukaryota > Metazoa > Chordata > Aves > Accipitriformes > Accipitridae > Buteo > Buteo buteo. The sequence goes on along the minus strand of NC_134171.1, from coordinate 75,721,109 downwards.
CTGAAACAGAAACTAAGAATTTCTTACCTACTACTGTGTGGCAACTGTGGATTTTTGAATGCTTGACTCAAAGTTCTCGAGCTGTGCTGTGCCGTGAACTTGGTAGGAGTTTTAATAGTATGGACTGTAGGAGTGATGAGCAATAGGCAATAAGACTAGGACTAAGTAGAGTACAGTAGGGAAAAGTTATGTTCTAAACAGTTATAATATTTCAAGGAACTTATTTTAAGTATGTGAATTTGTTAGAGTTATGTTAGAGGCTGGTTGTAGCTATTAACCATTGTACGGAGTAGAAGTTTTTAGGGATGTTCTGTGTTGTACTATAATAGATTACGTTGGTTTTATTTATCTTTAACATCTCTGTAAGGGGCATATCCTTTCTGTATTTGGAATTGGCATCACTTTGTTGTTGCACAAGCAGGGCTGGAACTTAGTATTCCTCTTGTGTCTCTGCTTTCTTCCCTTTTTACCTCAGGGGAGTGCAGTATCTCAAGATCTGCCTCCTTACTTCCCTATCAGAAACAAATTTCACAGTTAAGGACAAGTAAATAGTCCTAGAAGAGGGAAAAATAAGTGGGGAAAGGTGTTGACTAAAAAACCAAAACCTCTAACCTTAAAACTCCCAGAGCTCCGAGCAATGTGGGAATATTGGACTGTAGTCTTTATACACTATCACATTAGTATCAGTATTAGAACATGTTGTTGTTATTAAAAACAATTAAATGGGCATAGGAGAGAAACTAGTAAATCTTAATGTTAGTGAGTACCTGTAACTGAAGTAAAATATGGGGATTGTTGTTTTGTTTTGTTTTTTTAAATTAAAACTGGAGCCTCAAAATCAATGCTCAGCTGAAAAGAAACATAGTATTTGTCAACTGATCAAATCCACTGTTTTAAAACAGTATGTACAATTTAATATTCCACTGTAAGTCTGGGTAATTTCTTAACTGCAGGTTTTGCTCATTCCAAGTTCTTCAGTGAAACATTGTCCTGAATAGGCTCTGCAGAATGGTACCTTCTGTACATGTGATAGAAATGTTAAGGAAGTGAGTCTGATTAATAAAAAGTATAGTTTGTGCATGCATTGGTTGTTAAAAATGGAATTCATAGTGCATTATTTCCTCAACACAGAAGCCTGGAATGCATATCTCCTATTTCTATTAGTGGAGAAACACTTCAATGGGAAGTTCTGATCTCCTTATTTCATCAGCTAGCCCTTATATTGACCTCATTTACTCACCTTTTTTTAAAAAAAAAAAAAAAGAAAAAAAAAAAGAAAAACCCCCAAACTTTATTTCTCATCACATGCCAGGGAACATGAGGACAGTAGTGTAGAGCATGTGTTACACCACTGCACCAGAAAACATTGTCCAAAAGAGGTAGCAGCTTGGTATTACTCATTCGCTTAATGAAGGCAATAGACATTAAGAAAAACAAAACACACCAGGCAGAAGCAAATAGCATTTTGTGATGAAGTATAAAACACTCGATAAAATAATTCTAAATTGAATCTGAACACGTCACATCTCAAAGTCTTAAAAGAAGAAATACAGTCAGTTGTGATTCTTGCTAAAGCAAATGCTCTACTAAAGTGTTAATCACTTTAAGTGGTCTGATTAATAATGAGTTAACTTAGGATTCTTACTAATTTTTCATAGATAGACAAGTAGTAATGACCAAGATGGCCTTAACAAGTGTTTTGCTTTAATAGGTCATGTAGAGGCTTGATCCTACACTCAGTGCCCATTTCAAACTCCTGTATAGTCTGCAATCACCCATGCTCTGTGGCTTCACTTCGGTAAGTTACTGTTTCTGGCTTTAAAATAGAAGTACTGAAGCTCTGCAAGGGTAATTGCAACACCACAATGTCTGGAATATTCTCATGTTTTGTGGGTGATTGGTTTCTGAATATTATATTATGTGTACATTCTACGTTTACTTAATTTATATACACTGAGCACACATTATCTTAAAACGTTGGTTTTGATGCCATCTATCTAGATAAATATTATCATGCTTTAAAAGGCCCCTGAAAAAATGCAAGCCTTTCTTATCTGTCCTTTCTCATATTCCCAGCTAAGAATCTTCTATCTCTTACCACGAGTAAAGCTGAAACCGGTATTTTATTCTGCCTTCTATTTCGTTGTCTGATAACTCATGACTGTTGGTGCAGAGTATTTGACAAGATTAATGATACAACTAACCTCTTTGTGTTACTCTCATTACCAGTATTTATCTTAAAATCCACTTCCAAGAAGGTAGTATGGGCGCTTGAATACGAAAGCTACTGAGTATCTTTTTACGCACTAAGCTGAAAGCTGAACTCAAGTAAGGGAAGGATGCAGCCTTCATTAAGTACACAGCTCTGGGTAAATCTAGTAAATATTGCATATTGTGATATTCAAGAAGGCTGGAAAAAATGCTACATAATGTCTGAGTAATCTTTCTCTGTATACTTCAGCTAATAATTCATTGATTTACGGCTTTTTATAAATGCTTTATTCTCAGTAAGGAGAATGTTCTTCACTGAGATAACACTATTTGTGTGTTATAGAAAAATGTAGTCAACATAATTACTATTTATACTGTTGGTTATTTAATAGTTTGTGGTTTTGCATTTGTTTTCTACACGTTACTCCATTTTTCCTCAAAAGTATGTTATAGTAAGTATGGATGAATGCAGATGGGAGAGAGCTTTTACTGTCAAAATTGAATTTTGATAAGTGACAAAGTAAATCTAATGCTGCTTGCTGTCAAGGCTTATGGATATCTCGTGTAAAGCTAAAACAGTTAGATGTGATTTTACTGTGTTTTGTGGTGGAGCCAAAACTTCTGGGTACTTGCCCTGTTCTTGGAGTTGAAAAGTCGGTTAATCACAATGATGGGCTACAAACGCTCTGCATAACTACTTACCCATAGAAATACAGAAAAAGGAGCGCAAGTCGAAGAGAAAAGAGCAGTAAGTGCTCTTTCTCAGCTGTTCCTTTCCTTTTCGGGAGCATTACTCTCTACCAATCTTCAGTAGCCTACTATTTTCCATTCCATATCAGCAAATTGTTGCATTTTTTGTAGTTTAGGGCATGTTTTTCTAAGTCAGGGTTGGATTTTTTTGTGGTGGTGGTTTTGTGTTTTTTTGTTTGTTTTTTTTCCTTTTCCTCTCCTGGGGGGTGGCATTAGCTAAGGTTCTCTTATAACCTTATACAGTATTTTGAATTGAGTGGAAAAAGGTATCAAAATTGCTAAGAGCCAAGAAATCTTGGTTCTAGTGCTGTCCCTGATAGGAAAAAGTTCTGTTTTATAGCCTATAGATCTTTGATGTTTGATCCTTTGCAAGTCATGGCAATTGTGCAGCTTAGGTAACTTCTGAAGAATTGTTTCCCTCGCTTATGTGGAAACATCAGTTGCACAGACTCAGGGAAATGAGGGAGATTTATTAATCCTTTTACTTCAAGATATGTAATCCAACAGCATCTAAAAGTCTTTACTGAAGTTGACATCCTCTGTGCTGGGCAGTGGACATACACATTGGATAGAACAGTTTGTCTTGAAAATTCGAGATTCAAGACTAACTCTGCCTGATGTGAGTTACAAGTGGTCCTGGTCCCTGCTCAGCTCCGGATTTGGCAGGAGCAGAGCATCGAGGGACTCTGTCTGCCTGCTGTTCAGTGTCGCCTTCCTGCTTCAGAGGTGGTGGCTTCCTTGCAGGGAGTTCTGCCAGGCTCTCTGAATGCGACTATTTCTAACACACGTGTGTGTACACAAATACAAAGGTTTTGATATGTTACTAAGTGAAACAGAAAGTGGTGATACTTATCTGTCTAATTTGAGTGCTGCATGCCTGACCACGATACTCTGAGGAGAGGAAAATGTGTCTTTAGCCATGAATAAGGCATTCCACAGCAGGAACTAAGGAAGTTGGAGGCATCTGTTTTCCCAAGGTGCTATTTTTATCTAAGGAGTTTAGCTCTTGCCATGTAACGGGCAGAGCATCCAGACGTGACTATAGTGATACTCAATGTTGTGACTTTGTTTCCTATCCCTTTATTCCTTAAACTCGGGGGTTAAGATAGCATGAGAATGCTGTAGGAGAGCATCAGCCCTTAGGCAATGCGAGAGTAGTTTTTCCGTAATGAAGCTACAGCATTTAGCAGTGAAGGACAATTAAATTAAACTATTGAAAGATTTTTGAGTTAGGTGACTGCCAGCCTCCTTTTTAAGAGAGGTCCAAATTTCATGCTTTTTGAGCTGATTTTATAGTTTGTGAGTTAACTGATGTATGTATTATGTTAGCTATTATCTCTAATAAAAACATTTTTTCTAATATTCGATCAGCTATAGATGAATTTGATCTGATGCTTTTATAAAAGATTTACCACATATGCATGATATAACCTGAAGATAGCATGTTGATTCAAGTCTTGTGGCACATACCAAAGTGTTTAGGTTTTTAAATAATCTGGAAATACAAGTGCAAATTATGAGAAGCAGATGATTTTGTTTCCTGTTGGAGAATATCAGGCATGGACATTGTCCCCTGGAATAAGGAAAACTACTGCATATGATAAGAAATGCATTTGTGCAGATGTGAATAACAATCAATCAACAATCCACTGGTATCTTTTTTTCCCCCCCCCCAATAGAGACATGAAAGACTAGAAATGTACTAAAGTGTGACAATGAAGTATTTTGAGCTATAATAAATAAAACCCATTAATCTTGAAAATTTAATTTTTTAGAGCCAGTAGCCAAGGAGCAGCCTAATGTAATTACTTGGTGAAATGCTTTGTGCAAAACGGATGTTTGGAAAATTGAAATTGCAAGAAAATGTAAAAATATGCTTTAGTAAAAAGTAGGATATTAAAGCACAGGGGAAAGTGTATTGAGTGAACAAAGTATATTTCTGTCACAGTCAGTAAACACCATTAAAATTAAACTGCAGGGGAAAGCAAATGGACTATTTTTATCAAATATGAGATTAAACAATATGCTTAATATATAAAATATATATATACACAAATAAAATGATGTTAAAAATAGGAAATGCAGCAAAGTTAAATTACCACAAATACTTCTCTGCGCTCACCTATGTTTGTTCATGTCATTCATGTAGATGCTATTTAGTGATCAAGGAAAAGGAAAAAGAATTGTGGTTTGGCAGATATGAAAAGCTAAAATACAACTTCCAACCTCAATTCCAGTCGACACTGATCTCCTTTCACCTAAACCAAGTAAATTTAAGTCCTTGCATGAGTTAAGCAGTGCCAGACTAAGAGAAATGATTTGGTTTGTAAGTATTTGTTATTGCAAGTATCTCAAGCAGATTTACTTCACCTGATTGTGATCCATTCATGGCACCACAACTAGAGGAAATGCAATAGCTGACTGACTTGAAGGTTGAAAATATTTTCCTTCAAAAGTTACCTCACCAACAGGACAGAGTCAGGAGTTTTACAATATTCAGGTTTTTACAGTCTCTTTAGTGTGACTGATGCTTGCTGGACAGGTCCAACATTGCTTGACGTTTGGAGAGACTGTTCTTACTTGGCTTGAATAGGAATGATCAGATATTGAAAGAAACAAGGGGATGATGAATTTACTTGGAACAAACCTATTACTGTTTCTTATTCAAAGCTGTGATTTGAAATAGCTTTTGAAGCAAGAGCTAAGAACCTTACGTGCAAGCCTGGCATTGGTATGGCTTAAAATGGCTGCTCTGTAGGGAATTTAATTTGCAACCTGAGTCGTTATCTCTCTGATAGATTAGGATGAGCCCACATACCTGTATATGCATACCTCAGTCAGAATCTCTTTCTTTGTGCCTTCTATTCTTTCTGACTCTAGTTACTATTTTTCCTAACAGTTCCATATGTTTTATATCTGAATCATATTTGCTTTCTTTGAGGGCTGATCCACTGAAATGAGTGGAACTCAGTGTAACACATTGAAATATTGGTCTGTAATAGTTTGACTGACATGGTATGTGTTTAAAATTATTATTGTTTAAAAAATATAAAAATTATTGTTTAAAATTCCCTTCCAATCTCCTAAAAAAAAAAAGTCCCCCAAAACCCCACAACCAATTATTTTTTAATTGAAATAAACACATTCCTTAACATGGATTTCTTTTGCTGATACCACATTGAGTCTCTGATATGTTAACCTGGGTTCACAGCTTGTTGGCTGGTGACATGGTGCAACACAATTTTATGCACAAGACATAAGAGAATCCAGGGTATCACAACTGAAGTGTCCCAACAGATACCTGTTTATAAAGCTGCATTATTCAGTCAAAAGATGCAAAAGAAATTAACAAAAGGTTTGACAAATCATTCTATGCAATTTTTAGGATTTAAAGTAGGAGTTAAGTAGTTTATCTTTTATTTTTCAGTCTCTGAATTTGATATTAGAGAGCTGGAAATCCATATTTTTCTGTACTGATCAAAAAATGATGTATTAGAGCATTATCACTGAAACAATTTATCACGTTCTGTATGACACTTCAAAAAAGAGCTTTTCACACTTACATTGTATTAAGCTCCTGTACTATGTTAAGGTGGTCAAATAATCTTTAAATTCTTTAAAATATCTCTTCTGAACAATCACTTATTGTTCCAGTTAAGGAGCTAGTGAGGAAGTTGAGAGGTTTACAGATGTCTATATGTATATGCTGTTAATATACCGTTAACCAAGACTCGTGGCGCACTAATGAGCTGTACTTACTCTTGATACTTTTGGAGAATTCAGCTCTGTTGTCGATAATAGTTATAACTATTCTTTGCTTATAAGAAATATCCTTCTTCCTTGAAAATTATTTTGCTGTTTGAGTAGCTAATAAATGTCACTGGGTACTGCTGCAATCAGTGACAGCACCTCCTAAAATATAATGAATTGTATTAGAGTGAAATACTGTTCTTACGCTGGCAGTCATTTGTATAGGAGCTAGGGCTTGCGGATGATGTGACTTTTGGAATGCGTTTTATTTAGCATTCTTGTTAAAGATAGAGAAAAATAGGGAGGAGGTCTGTTATACCTTTTGTAGCGATGCTTTTATTGAGTAATCTCTCCATTCACTCTATTCTTAGGAATAAATTTTAGGCTTTGATGTATTCTCCCTGGTCTGTGCACTACACAGCCACCCTCTCCTATGTCATTCATACTGTGGTGGAAACTCAAATAATCTCCTTTGTACACGTGAAATTATACAGCTAGTGTGGAAGCTCAGTGCCCGGTTTTTCAACTTTGATTTCCATACTAGCTGCTAATAAATTTTAACCTCAATACCCTACCTTCTACGTAGTAGCAAAAGGGGGCAACATACTGTTAGTCATAAATTACCATGGCCATAGAGATATTTTTTGGCTTTGAGGTAACTTCTGTTAAAAAATTTGATTTAGGGGAAGAAAGTAAAGCTTTTTCTGTAGTTTGTCCTCTTTCTGTTTCTTTAAACAGTGATTATAGCGAACATTATTAGTGGTTTAATTGGTGCAAGAGCCAAAACTTAACCTGAATTAATTGCAGTTGTATGTGGCAAATTCTTATCTTTGGATGACTTAGTGTAGTGTCTGCTGCTTGTTATATTTTTTAAAATTTACCTATGTATGACTAGTTTTGGTGCCCAAATGTGAAAGAAATATGTTGTTTGGTTTTTTTACTATAATGATACATTTTTTCCAGAAAGATAGGTAGAAAAATGTTGAAATTTGCATAAAATTAATCTTCAGTGTACTATAAATTTACTAATTATTGAATCTGTATCTTTAAGTGTTTTGTGTGTTTGGTGTCAAGGTTTTATTGGTTTTGGGGTGGGTTTTTTTGTGTGTGGGGGTTTGGTGTTTTTTTGTTTAGTAGTGCAAATGTGATATTCGGCATGTTTGATATTGCTGCCAGGGAGAGGGGGATCAGAATTCTATGATTGCCACCGACTATTAGAACTAAACCCCATAACTTCCTTTTAGAAGAAAGTTATCTTTAATCACAAGCACGTTACAAAGATCAACTTACAGTGAGCACGAAAATACTACATAGGACTGTAGGTATTTAGAAAGCATAAGAGGCTACCACTGTAGGAGTTTTGGATAGCTTTCACTAACATTCATAAAATCTTCCAAGGCATATGCATGCAAATATGGAATAAATATTTAAAAAAAACAAAACCAGCATTTGACTGTGCTTCTACATAATTTCTGAAGATAAGCTAGCCCATTTTTACTAGGAAAGAACTCTAGATCTTTTGTTTATGAATGCTAACAAGTTGTGAATGCATTAAGATGCAACTTACAAGTGAGTGAATAAATCAGTTTTTGGACTATATTAATCTAATGCAGTATGGACAAATACCCAGAAATAATTAAAATGATCAACATGTTGGTATTGCATGCAACCCCCTACAACGTTATTTTGCATAAAAAGGGCAAGTAAGGGGAAAAAGTCCATACATTATGGATTTAATTGGCAGTTTCTGGTTATTAGAATAGAGGGTTGTTTTCATTCTTAATGTACTTAATGTGAATTTAGTATTTGAGAAAGGTTGATAGGTGAAAGATTAGGTTAAGGGTTGACTTGTGAAAGGTTTAGTACTTCTGGATTGACAGCTCTAGGAATCTTGACAATAGCTGTACTAAAAACCAAAACAGTACAGACAGGGCTGCTGCCATCTTTTTGCTGCTCCATACCTTACCAGTGCTGTACCTACTTTTATCCAGAGTTCGTCTGTAGCTCTGAGATGTATTCTTTAAGATCCTGGCTTTTTTGCTAACTTTACTTGCAAGAGGACTAAATACAAGAATACAATGATAGCAATGGCTCTTTTCAAGATCCCAACCTACTAAAAATTGGCTTATGAGGCCATGTGTGCTGTTATGTTGTAGCTAGCTGATCATTACTTTTTCTGACACAGCTTCTGGGAGAGAGCTGAAAGCACTAAACCTTCAGCAAACTGATCATTTTTCTCCAAAGCGGTAAAAGCTTGTTACAGATGTCAGGGTGAACATTCAAATTCAGACTCCAGTGACGTTCTTTCCTCAAAAGTGGTAAGGAACAACAGGCTGCTCTTGGAACTATTTTGATGTCCAATATGTGATCTATTTCCCCATCTCTCATTCTGATAAGTATGAGTTGCTTGAAGATGTCTGAGGAAGCTAACAAACATGAGTTGGAAGCTAATTGTCCAAGGCTGTACCTCTTATTCATACATATGCTTCCTTTCCAGTGATACTTTTCAGAAAGAAAAAATAATCTTTGAACCTATTTATGATAATTTTGCTCTTAATAACATGACCTTTAAATAGTATTTCCTGCGGCTTATATTCATGCTATGTGCACATATACTGTAGTAGCTGAAGCCCGTGGTATTTATTTCTCAGGAGAGTTAGCTCTCCAGAAATAAGATGTTTCTCTGTGGACTTAAATGAACAGAAAAAAATTTTAATTATATTTTTTCCCAACTTGGAATGGAATACTCCAAAATTATAAGCATTTATGGAGTTATGTAATTTTATAATTGAATTATTTTTCACTCTTCATTTTAAGATCCCACTTTGTCACTAGCAGACGATCATGTTGCATATGAAGTTGTGAGTACACTTTAAAAAAAGTGATAGAGTGAGCTTTGTAAGACTTCTGGAGGTATTCAGGCTTTTCATTACAAGCGGTAATTACTAACTTGATGTAACATGATAATACTAGATTTTTCTCTCTACTGAGTTCATAATCCACCATGCAACTGTGGCTAGTGTCCTCAAGCAAGAAAGAGGTTATAGATAATGGAAAGTAAAGTCTCTCAAGTTTCGTCACATCTTGCTATATAGGCTTGTTATAGGCTAATAGTGCCCATCACTTCCTTTGTGACAGGTTGCTAAGGTTTATCATTACAGTTGGCCTTTTTAATATGATAAGAAAATTTCATATATTCAACTATTCGTATAATTTTGCTCATTAAAGGACAGCTTTGCCAAGGTCTGAGGGAAGTTGCAAGTATTTTCACTGTTCGAAGTAGTTTTCCTCCTAAAATTTTATGATTCTTTTTGCCTTACTACATCATGTGAGTAGCAAAGTGTGGCAAACTGTAATGCTGTCAAAGTGTTGTGGTCATATGGAAAGGGAGCCCAATCTAGAAAGTCTGTAGCATGAATTTCCAGTAAAAATTCTGAGTATTGTGAACAGAGTTCCTTTAGGAACTTTTGAAGATATCAATGTAAGGCATGGATGACAAGCTGGGAAAATCAGGTTAAATGAAGAAAACATAAGAATATGTGGTTACAATCTACATGATCTTTGCAGCGAAGCATGTTTCAAGGGGATGCTAGCTTTGGAAGCATTGAAGAAGGGCCTAGGGTAAAGTCTATGCACATAAACATTTGGAAAGTGGGCTGTACCAAAGAGGGGGTTGGCTGCAGTACCAGCACGCTGAAGATTAAAGGAGGGATTGTTCATAAGGCTGTTCCACGTCATGTTCTGGTAGTTCTGCTAAAACTGCAAGTTTAAACAAATGACCTGTAAGGTCTTTCTTGGTCCCGCTATCTTTGATCCACTGAATTTGACTCATTTGTTTAGTAATTCCCAAATGTTATTCAAGTAATGTACATTAACAGGATATTGACTTCTCTTGAGGCAAACATCAATGTTTATTGAAAGGAGAAATAAATATCGACTGAAGTAAAGCCAAAGTCAATTTTTTCCTCAGAACTATAAACCTTAGTGTTCACTGAAATGCCAAGTAAATATACAATGTTCGCCATTTAAATCTTGATAATTCTGTGGAGATGTATATAACACTACCATTGCTGTTTACATGTAAAATATGACTATTGTAATAAATATGTAAAAAGAATCTGCAAAGACTTAGGTTGCTCACTAATGGAAGCACAGCTATGAAAATGTGATTTGATAATTTTGTCAATTATTGTCAATTATTTAATAGTATCATGGCCTTTGGCAGCAAATGTTTTATTTGCATTGTAAATTAGTGTTTTTTTCTGTGATGGATTTTTTTTTTTATTCCCAAGAGAGTAACATCTGTAATGTACTTGCTGCAAATATGAACTTATACTAATTAAAAGAATTGTCATTGATTTGTAAGCCAGCTAAACATGTGTGCATGATAAATATGATTTGTCTGAAAGAATATATTTATTAGAAATTATGTATTTACAAAAGTATGATCTGTAAGTAATCTAAGTAATTATTTGTTAGAAAAGAAGTGTTGCAGGCAAGTTTGTTGCTGTATTATAGTTACTCGAGAAAGTGGTTCTACTGGTGCACTCACATCCAGGTTAAGTACTTGACTAGACAGAGATACCTGTCTAGCAGTAAAAATAGCAAATGATGTAAATGGAGATGCAGTTCTTTCAGCTAGCTTTGTGAAGACACTGATAAGTCTGACTTGCTAACAAGGCTGGTTTCAACCTTCTGGAAGTTTACGTATTGATGTAAGATTCTGTTTTGTTGAGTGATTCAGTCATGAATGAGTCTTGTCATGAATAAATGAGCAATGGCCAGTGAGAGTCAAGGTACAAATAGCCTGTGAGGAAGCCAGGTGATGACATAAGTTCCATCAAACTCTTGTGAGTATGTTAATTGATTTTATGAACCACTGCATCTGGGTAAAACTATTACTACTCTCAGTACCATTTGCAAAAAAACTTCATTAGATTGATAAAGTCCAAGTAAGTATTGCACATCTGATCTGCACTGTTAGTTTTAACACTAAATGGTTTTTATTATATGTCTGCTTTCCAAGCCAAGTGGAATAAGGTCTCCATGGTCTTCATCCTTGCAGTGGTGGATCTAAAGGGCTGCTTTTCACAGTCTTTTTTATTTTACTAGTTGTCTTTATCCTTTTTTCACACAATACCTCCCATGTAGAGGAAGCATAATTTTAGCTGTGGTTAAGGGTTTTCATGCTCACTGAGGCGATTCATGCACAGAAAGGTCACTCTAACATCTTCAACTTTAAAGTGGCAGTGACTGTCTTTGTGACATTTTCCATTATGTCCAGAAAGGGGACACTTTCGGTATTGTTTGTGCTCTCTTTTCTCTGGTGTGATCTTTGCTTCTGACTGGCTGTCCGCAGTGCTGAGTGCAACATACGCGGTCTGTATGCAGAATTTTTTACTGTCTTTTAGCACCACAAAGCATAATCAGACATCAGACTTTGGTCCGATCTGTAAACTGAGAAGACGTGTTCCGATGCAGTAAGTGAACTTCACATTTTGAAATACTAGTGTGTGCTATTTTCATGTATGTAGACCCTCAGGTAGCACTACCCTTTTCAGAAAACCAGTACTTGGGAATGAACTAGTGAGGTGTTCCAGGCAAAATTAGACACAGGAGGAGACAAAGTCAGTGGGACTTCCAAAGTAAAGGAGACACAGGAATGAACTCACTGAACTATCTGAATAACCAACACTTCTGCTGAATGATAAGGTTCTTTTCAAGTAAGTTGCAGGTTGTATATGTGAAAGTAATGTAATTGTTTAGTTTTCAGTTCTAGTTTAAAAACTGATGGAACAGAAAATACAATGCCTTCCCCTTTTATAAAGCTCAAATCAGTAATGCTACTTCTTCATAGAGAATGCTGTCATTGAATAATGGTCTGCTGCCAGGAAAATGCTGAAGCAAGCTGTCTTATATTTTCAAAGCAGGCACTGCTGCCTTTGAAATAATCTTGTAGATGTTATATGATGGAATACTAAATAGAAGACCAATTCCAGATCTTTTGACAACGTTCTGTTATAATGACTTTACTCCTATTATATCAAATGATTGATGTAGATGTAATCATTGTGGTTGATGGATGTTAGTGTGGCAGGGTGACATTTGATTTCTGTTCTGTTTGAATTCTGATTAGCTTAAAGAATAAATCTGTGCAGCGTGGTTAGAAAAAAGTTTACTGTACCTGTGTGACTAAACTGGTGTCTGACTGACATTTATTTATTTTTATCAGTGTGGAAGGGTCAGCACTCCTTATTATTCAGACTTTAAAGTGAATTTTAATGCTTGTGAAAGCAGCCAGATTGACAGCCAGAGGAGGTGAAGTCCTTTCTCCATCTGCAAAAGAGACACAGCACAGACAAGAAGGATGTTCCTGTCCTGCCTAGGGAGCCTTTATTCTTAGTTATGGGAGAATAATGTTAATAGTCCCAGATCTGATGAACAGCGGAACCCTGTATTTTTGCCACGCAGGTTTGTATCATAACCTGCCATATGTGGCCAGGCAGGAGTTTGAGGGAAAGTAAAATTTCACGGTCTGTTTCATGTGGGAGAAAACCAGGGGTTGCTGTTAGAGTGGCTGTGTGTAAAGATGACAGAGATGAAAAAAGTGTGGAATTTCAGTTACTTTCATCTTCCCTTCTGCACCTTCTTTCATCTCAAAGCTGTTGCAGAGCAAGAGTAGTGACTGATTTGTTACTGGGAAGGTAAAGAAAAATATTTTCTTCTGGATATATAACTAATTCCTGTTATTATTTTATTTTATAACTTTTATTACTGTTCTGGCCTATTTCTTGTTTTCAGTTGAGTTCGGCTGAGTCTCATGGTGAGCCCTTAAGAGCTGGAGTGGTGATTTCTAGCCCTTGTCTGCTGAAGACTAAATGCACCTGTGTACTGGGTCTGTTTGAGATGGAGTTCATTTTTTTCATAGCAGCCCATATGGTGCTGTGTTTCAGATTTGTGACTAAACCAGAGTTTTGGCTGTTGCAGTACTTGCACAGCATCAAGGCTTTCTCTTTTTCTTGCTCTGCCCACCCCCCTCAGCAAGTTGGCTGGCGTGGTCAATAAGTTGGGTGAGGACACAACCTAGGCAGCTGACCCAGACTGACCAAAGGGATATTCCATGCCATATAATGTTATGCTCGGCAATAAAACCGAAGAGGAGGTTTTTGGGGGTGACCACACAGCCAGGTACATACCTACATGTGACTCAGCTGCTATTGTGATGGTTTGACAGGCCTTGTGGAATGGAAAGAGGTTAAGTAATCGTGTGAATCTGCTTTGCTCACATCAGTTCACTTTAATGTTATAAAAAAGACTGACGGTAGTAAAAGTATCTCTTGTGATTCATGCTCTGGTTCTTGGTGTCACTGACATCCATTTGAAAACATGTTTTAGAACAGTGGTGTTAATTACAAAATGTGGAAATTCTGAGGGGGCAAATTCTGCTTGCTCTTAATTTTCATTTTTCCCCCCTCCCTTTGTTGCCTAACCCCATGTGATTTCAGTTGAATTTCGTAAAGGTGAGCTGACCCTTGTGCTGGCATAAACTGTTGGGCTGGCTTGTTGTATAAGTAATGTCTATTCTATGTTTTGTTTGAACGAATGTGGTTAGGTTTTAGAGAAAGCAGCTGCCCATATATGCTGTTCTGGCTAGCACATAGAGGGTTTCATAGAGTCCTCTGGCAGAAGTGGGAAATCAAACTGTTTTTGTCGAGAGAAATGAACATGTTCCACTAGAAGCTGTTGAGAAAGCTATACTAACACCTGTAGGGAGGTCTTAGGATGAGCACCAGTATGTTTTATAGATCTTAAGGCAAACAGGTTCAGTTTGTCCTCTCTTATTCCATAGCCTGCGAAATTTCACCCAGATAGCCTCATTTGGAGAACAGTGACTTGTCTGATGAAAGTATATTTTCAAAACGGCACCCAGGTTTAATTTGAAACTACTAAGAGAAGGGCAATGGTTTCAGTAGTACCAGTGGTTAATCACCATCACTGTTAAATATTTATGACTTATTCTTAATTTGAATTTGGCTGGATTTAATGTCAAGCTCTTTCTTAATGCTGGGTCTTTCTCTGCTACATCTGAAGAGCACTTTAGTACCCAGTGCTTTCTCCCTGTGAATGTTCTTACATATTCTAATCAAGTTCCTGCTCCGTCTTTCTTTTTGATAAACTAACCAGATTGAGCTATTTCACTCTCTCACTTTAAGATGTTTTGTCCAATCCTTGAATAATTTTTTCAGGCTCCTTTTTTTAACACCTCCTGCAATTTTTCAGTATTCTTTTCAAAGTATCAGAAGGGAGAGATACTGTATTTCAGCATTGATCCCAGTGATACTGTATTTAGAGATAAAATGACCTTTCTGCCCCTTTGTACATGAGCCTCTTTGCTACAGCACAGCCTACATTTTTTTCTCCCTAGACGTATGACTTTGACTATATTAAAATGTGCTTGATTTAGAAGGCCTACTTTACTATGTGTACTATAAAATACAATATTTAAAGCTAAATACAAGTTAGTTATGGTTTATTATTATATACCTTCATGGTGAGAGGATTCTCTGCAAGTGTATTTTGGAAAATATTCACATGAATGAAATGAGCTTCAGAACTGATTTATAAATATTGCTATTATAGTTAACATATTTTGGATGCAGCTATATAAATAGATGATAGTGGTTTGGATGCTAGACAAATATTGTTTGTTATTTGCGGAGATGTATTGAATGAACTCTTGATATTTAATTCACAGTCAAGTATTTGTCTATAATCTCCCTCAATTATTAATATGAATTAAATTTAAAAAAATGCTTGAAAAACATAACTGATGTTATAGAAATAGCTCCTGATCTCATGCAGTAGTTTGGTTTTTTTAATTCTTCGTATCCCATGGCTCCTCAGCTCTCAAGTTCTAGTCTATGTATTTGTGAAGTTTCCCAGTTGGAACTAAGTAATATGTTTTTTTAGTGAATAATTCACGAAAATAAAAATTTTGAGTTAAACAAGTATTTGCTTTTCAGGTTCATATGCAAAATAATTCTTTGTTCCTCTCTCCTGAAAGTTTAAAAATTCTGAGGTATTTGAGATGATACATGACATTATTTTTCCTCTGAAGTTTTCTTTGAAAAGATTACGACTTCAGAAATATTTAAGTCAACTTAATGTTGAAATTAATTTTCTCTTGTTCAGTTCCCTGGGAAGATCAAATGAAGCTTTTGAGTTGATCAAGCAGCAATTTTAAGAATGAATTATTTATACAACTTTAATCTAGATGTCACCTAACCTGTTTGCTTGTCTCTCTGTCTGATGCATGATGACTGGAAAAATAAACATTGTTCTAAATATGTAGAAATTTTTAAGTACGTAGAAGTTAAAATGTGATTTGCAGATTGAATTCATCCTGTAATAAAACTTGAAGTTGGTATTTTATGCAACCTGATTCCTTACCAGCCTGGTTTTAAAGCAGTTTAAATTACCAGAGGTTCTCAGCTACGGTGAGCATTATTACATGTCATCACTCTGGTGATACAACATAGCACCATCTTAAGGTAAAGGAGTGCAAGAAAGTAAGAACTAAGTGAAAAAAAAAAAAAATCAATTGTTGTAAAAAACCAGAAGGCCTAGAGTCAGCTAAACAAGCGGATTTCTGTTGTATTTGTGCTGTCTACAGATGGATAAAACCGATGGATAAAACCCATGAGTCTGGGTCTTTGGCATTATTCCAAAAGGAATTGCTACTGAATCTTAATTGGAAGAGATCAGTTGTTCTCAGTCCAGTGCCATACCAATTGTAGGGCATTTCAAAAGTGTTTCTGTGTCAAACTACTATATAAAACTTTGCCTGTTCCTAGTGCATTGAGGTGAATAGTGGAGAGGAAAAGGAAGGTCCAGTGGGATCTAGTTCCTTAGCCCTTGCAGATCTGGCGGAGGTTCCACCTTTTCTGTGGAAGGTAAATAGGGAATAGCAGGTCCAGCTATTAAGAGAGAAGGTGGAATAATCTGCAACTGTCAGTGGACATGCTGAGACCAAGAAAAAAGTTGTACCTTGTTTAGTCATAGCTTCTCAGAAGAAAGGTAAAGGACTGAGCAGCCTAGAGATTGTTCTTGCCAATTAAAATATGGTCCTGTTGGCTGAGATGCTGGCAAAGCAGTGCTGTGACGTGTGGTCCAGAGTTTAAAACTGAAAGCATGGGTATGTTAAATTAAAAAAAACCATGGATGAAGCAATCCCCCTCTCCCTCCCACCAGCCCTTGAAAAAACCCCCAGTGGTAAGTGGCCAGTATGTTAGGGCTTAGTGAAGGGAAATAGTCCGGCCACTCTCTTGAGTGCAAAATAAATTGAACTGCATTAAGCCTCTGCTTTTGAGGTAAAATGTGATTACGATAATAAATTAATTTCATAGTTTAACCATAATATATTTCGCCTGTTGCAGGAAGTGGGAGAAAAATGCATTGAGTAACCTTGCTGGGTAGCCTAGCCTAAGTAGAAAATGTGGTATGAAACATTTGAATTAAAACTCCCATGAAAGCTTCAGTTTACCCACTTATTTATGGATAGCCAACATACTGCAATATTTGGATGGGATGTTCACCAAAGGTTTATGTAAAGCCCCCATTTTCCACTGAAACTAGTTTGATTAAAAAGCCTTTTGAAATATAGATTGGTGCTTGATTTAAATTCTCCTTCCCCCTGCTCGCTCATCCTTTCACCTTGGCTTCTGCTGGGAGGAAATGTAATTTTTTGAAATGCAGAGGGGGTTATCGTCTCTCCCAAAATATTCAGGAAGAGAAGCAACTTTCTGAACTGAGGGACTGTGGTCTAGGACAGTGGATGCCTTGCCGTCCTGTCATGTAGTTTAGATGCAACCTTCAAGCCTAGTATATGTATACATACAAATTTTTATTGAGATTCTAATTCTGAAGCTTTCATTGTGTTTAGCCACTAAGAATGATAATTAACTTTAGACAAAAACTTGAAAAAAAATTTTGAAAGTAGCTTGAATTGACATTCCACATGAGATATATGGATAAAAAGGGAAACTCAAATGAAAAGCCTAGTCCTAACGAGACAGCCAACTAAGCTGAAAGATTACGCGTAGTGGGAACTTATGCCCGCTTGCTTTATGGAGTTGCCGAAATATCATTGAGATGTATTCTTTTTACCACAGTGGGAAACAATGCTCTGTTGCATTCCATTGTTGGAATGCTGTTCAGAACCTACACTAGCAACTTGCACTGTGACAGCCAGCTGAAGCCACCATGCAGAGTATATGGAAGTCACTAGAGATAAACTAGTTTTGAAATATTTGACCTTCTCAGGGGGATTTCCTTTTGGCTGCAGCTGCTGGACCTTCCTGTTTGAAACATTAATCTGGAAGTGCTGTTAAATGCTGAACAACACAGACAATTTGGGAAGTACAGCATGGCTGCCAATAGGTAGGTTAAGCAGAGAGAAAAGAGGCAACAGGGAGATGAGTAACTCCAAATCGGTGGAAGGGAGAAAATGTAAAGGAAGAGAATCCAAATAAAGAAGGGGTTGGGATGACAGGGAGAAGAAAGACTCAGACATGGGAAAGAAGAAAATAAAATACAGTGTATCAGAAATAGAATCTGTGAGTTAGGAACACTTTCAAAGCTCCATGGCCTCCCTTAATCCTCCACATATATTGCTTTGAAAATATGCCCATTTGATCTGTTCTCTTAAAAGTTTTTTTGGAAATAAAATACCACCTGACCTCCCTAAAAAAGAAGCACGCTGACATCAGTAACGGTGACCAGCATTTCATCTTCCATGGGTTGGAACCTTTGTCTTGGCCTTCTAATCTCTTCTTATTTTGGTGATTTTTGTGTGTTACATGTCTCTTTGTTGTTTCTGTTGCCAGCATTTGCCTTCATTTCTTAGTTGCAGGCAAATCTTTCTCTTAAAGAAGTTAAATAGTATCAATGATGGAGGATTAATACCGCTTTCTAGAACGAGACACAATCTAGAAAGTCATTATTTATATTTCTCAGGTGCTACTGTACCGATATCCTTCAGTTCCAATCTGCAGTAACTTACAGTAGTTCTTTTTCTCTTTCAAGATGAGCTTTCTTGGAGAAATGATGCTATGCTGTGCCAAGTACTGTTATGGTATCAATTAGTGTCTCGTAAAAGAAAAGACTAAGAATAGAAAGCTCATTGAAGAAAGTACTTAAATGGGATTAGAAAGTCAGTATGAAAACAGAGACCAATTTGATTCAAGCAAAGATCCCCTTAATGTTGATAACAAAGGATTTAATATCTTAAATGTGTTTAAAAACAGTGAGATTGTTACCATGTATATTAAAAAAGAAGTAAGTATGCTTCTTGGGCTTAATTTTGGCAAAGGTCTTTGATCATTGTGTAGTTTTGCATATTACATGTGTGGTAATTTCTAGATATTGGAGTCAATGGTAGTTTTGCATGAGTAGGAACTGCTGGTTTGGTCCCCCGTGATTCATTGATAAGGGTATTGCTTCTGACATTAGATTCAGCTAAGGGTAACAGACAATAACATGGCTGATTACTACAGTAGAAGATGTAAATTCTTTCACATTTCTATGCATTAAAAAGGCTTAGAATTCCTGAATTTTAATATAAAATACAATGAAGTGTATCAAATAAGATTCCCCTATCTTGCTTTGTAATAATAAATTGCAGTGTGCACATTCAAAGGGTGAAAAATGGCTTTAAAGAACCTTTGCCTCCTAAGGTTGAGAAAATACGTTACAAAAATCTCATTAAACACTCTTACATTTTATGTGTGTGATTGCATGTTCCTTTTTCTTCAAGTGATTATATTCAGACTTGCATGATCTTATTAAAACCAGTTGGGCACACAGAAGTTGACTGGGTCTACATCAGTGAAATAACTGGTATGTTTATATATGACGTTGGTTACTAGCTATAAAAGAGAGCAGAAACAAATAAACGTTATCATCTTATCTGGGGATTCTGGAATTGATTTTCTACTGTGGTTCTTATTTTGTTGTAGGCTTTGCCACCTTCTCTCCTTCCAGGCTTCCCCAGCATCCCTTGAGCTGCGCTGATCGTTCAGCCTTTCAGAGCTTGGAATGCACTCTGTTCTGGGATTTGAGTTCAAGGAATTTAGCCTTTATATACAGGCTTGAAATAAGTAGCAATCAACACCTGTGTGAAAAAGATGGGGTGGGTGTTTTGTTTTGTTTTGTACGTCCCGTCCCGTCCCCCCCCCAAATCTCACTAATCCTTTTAGAATCTGTGTGTGGAGGGGAGAAGAGAGTAGATACTGGTCAAAGCTAAGAGGAGAGGAGCAGATGCAGCCAGGGTTGGGTCTCATCGGGCAGGGTTGTAGTAGTGGAGTCCATCCCCACCAGAACTTCATAACCCCAAGTAAAATCTTCAGAGTTACTATTTTTCCTGTTAGGCTAACCATGACAGTGATGGACATACTAGCACCAGAACACACTGCAACATAAAGTACAGCGTGCTTGGGCAGTGCTGAGTCTTAGTAGAGGAGCATCACTGCCGACTAAAAAGCATTAGAGCCTCTGCTGTATCCAGTGTTAACTTCTTGCGGTGTATGTCACAAAGGAGAAAAGAAAATAAAGACTCAAATGTTGTTCCTATTGGAAATGTAACTCAAATAGAGTAACACAGCTTTTTAAAGTTGAGTTTGGAATTCAAAGTCTAATTATCCTGAATGGTGCATAGTTTTTTTGGTCACATCCCAATAAATGATATTACTAAACACAAACCAAAACCTTTTAAGTTGAAAATATTTTCCAAGTGTCTTCTTTAGCAAAGGTGACTGCAAGTAATCAGGCTTTTTAGTTTCTCAGAAATAATGCATGACGTTTATTGTGTCTCCTAAAATAAGATTTTTAAGAATCTATTGGTACTAGGAAAGAAAAGAATTGGTACTTTGAGCATGTAGCTTCCTTAATTTGTAAGTGTTCTGGGATCTCTGCTGCCAGCTGCTGTTCTTGTTCCCTGAAAGTGCATGTGGTCTGATTTTAAACAAAACGAAACAAAAAAAGACGTGACAAATGGGGGTTGCTATACAAATAACAAAAGAAATAACACTGCTAATTTCCCTTTTTGGAAGCAGTTATTAATTTAAAATAACTTACTGCATTTTTACTCATGAGATAATCTTTTACTGTGAAGAATATGGCAACCAGTATCAGGAATTCACTGAAATTCACAGAATTTGCAGGTGGTGATGGATGCTGAAACACTGTAGGGTTGTTGTGGAAGGGTGAGTTAGGAGCTCCCTAGCTACGTATTTTTTTCGGTGAGCACTTAACCCATTGAAATAACTTATGTTGATGCCTCCTTTTTATTAAATATTTACTCTTATGTGCGTATATTTGTTTGGCTGATTGCTGTGATTATTCACTTGTTCCACAATGACCTTTTTGTTGTTTCTTAGTGCTGAATGTTTTTGGACATGATCACATCCAGAAGAAAACAAATGTCTTGACTGTATGTACATAAATGTATACAGGTTGAGTGATCTTCATTCAAGCGTTAAATGCTGCGAAACTTTCACTTTTGATATATTGTACAAATGAGTCTATCTAAATTACTTAGTCCATTATGTACTTAGCAGCAAAGGGAAAGGAGAGGGGAGTTATTGTCTTGAGTGATCTATAAATGCAGGAAAGTTGTTTTTAATAGAACATTAGCTTTCCTAAGCTCTCAAATAACATCTGAAGTATATTTTCTTTACCAATAGATGGCAGCATAGCTCTTCAAGAGACTCCCGTAAGGTACTTAACGACTCGGTGTTAATGTAAATTACTTTAGCAGAAAGTTACTATCTGAGTAAATGTTGTTCTGCTTTTTTCGAAGTTCTCTACCTATTTTTGCTTCAAAATAGAAAGGAAGCAGCTATGGGTGGGATGGAACTTATGACTATATATTATGACTAAATATATACTTGAAAAAAAAGATGTTAAAAGAAAAATGCATTTTATATACACAGGCATATTTCTCAATCCTGATATAGTAGTTTCAGCTAGAAATCTTAAATATGTCTTTTTTTATTTGACAAAACTGTCATTCTATTAATAGAACATCAAGACTAACACTTTGCTTGTGCAGGTAACAGAACCTGGGCCAAGCAAATCTGAAAATAAAGCTGAATGAGTATTCTGTGTTGTAAATCCTAAAGGTTATTGTGGGAATGGTACAATATTTAAAAGGGCAGATTTTTCTATAACCTACTCTAAGCAAACTGCGTTCTTACTGTATTGTTTGCCTCTTAATTTTAGTCTGAGAAGTAAGGATCTGATAGCATATGATCCTCTGTGGTCTTGTTGAAGGATAGTTTTCTTTGGAATTCCAATATTCAGGCACCCACCAATAAACTATTAAATGTATGCTTGCTCAACACTGTGATTAACTTTGGCAAACGGGGTGGGGAGGAGCAGGGTGATGGGGGACAGGAACAAAAAAAAAAAAGGTTTTTATAGTGCTGTGCCTGGGCTTACGCTTCTCAGAGTCACCTCTCAAAGTGAGGAAGCACATGTGAGGGAGAAATCTTGGAGGGAAAAGAAAGCAGGATTCATGAAGGGCACTTGAGGTTGGCAGTAGCTGGGAGCTCTCTGCTGAGCTGCAGCCTGTGTTAGGCAAGAAGGCAATCAGATCAGCTTGTAGCGAGCAAGCAAGTTCTTCCAGTCTCAATTTTCAATGCTGTGGGGTGTAGAGTAGCACATTCTTAGTTGGAAAAGAATTTCCACCATACATACAATCCTCATTTGCTGTCTGAGGCTGATTTGGGATTTATTAATGTTTTTTAGTTTGAGAAAGGACAAGTTATCAAACTCCTATTATTTGAATTATCTTGATAGGCAGAGTAGAGCAAATCTCTTTACTCCAGATCTCGCCACTCCTCTGGCCTCCGTTTTAAATTTGCCATACAAGGAATCTGCTTACTCTGCAACACCAATGCATTTTCTTTATTACTCTTAATTGAGATACTTGAATATTGTTGCATGACTGGCTATTTCAAGTGAAAAATGTTGCCTAGCTGTTAACTCGCTGCAACGGCTGATACATAGACTGGTAAATTGGACAGAAAATGTTCTCTTCCAGCCGTGCAGCATCTGGATTTGTCAGTCCGTTCTGGAAGGAGGTATGCATACTCTGCTTCTTTCCTGTTGCCTTTGACCAGAAATTCATCTTGACTGCAAAGTAAACTTTTTTGGTGAAAGTATTGTTGAGATCAACGTACTCATGAGAGGCCTGCCTTCACTGACCAATATTTTTCAGTGGGATTTTTTTTTTCTACATCAGTAAATGATCAGAGTCAGAATGTGTAATCCTTGAATTTTTTTGAAAGGAAGACTTTGATTCCCTTTTTCCTTTCTTGTAGTTTACCAGATTACATGGCTATTTCTCTATATTAAAGTTATTTATTTAAAAAAAATATTTTTTAAAATATTAAAATGTGTTTTGCAGTAACTGTGGGAGGCTCTAGAGCCGGTGCCATGTTATGTATCATGTTCTTGCACAGGCAGTAGACACTCATTAAAAAATAGTTTCTGATTTCCATTGCTTGAGGTTGAAAAACATGATCCAATGGAAGCCAAACTTGCGCTTAGTCACTTAATTTTTGCAATGTTACAGTTGCTTTTGTTTTCTGCTGCCTGCATCTGAATGTTTGTTCCTCTCCAAGTAATGCAGGGTCTTAGAGATTTGGGCTAATGAGGGCAGCTAGGATATCACACTGTTGCTCTAATATGGAGCATCACATGTTGATCATTCAGTAGAACTTTATTTTTGGTTTGCTGAAATGCTGTTCTTCTGCAGGCATGGGATTTTCTTATTTTTGACTCTATAAATCTTAAAGAATCATTGTTCTGAAAATTGTAGGGAATCAAATTCGAAAATGAGTTATAAGACTGGGATACTCCACCCTTCTCCTCAGTGAGGTATCAGTGAAGCCTTTCTGTTTGTGGTGATCTATAAATTAATATAGAACTGGCGAAGAAGCCTGAAAGCATTTTCTTTCATTCTGGTATCTGTTGGTTTTTTGGTTTTTGGTTTTTGTTTTTTTTGTGTGTTTTGTTTGTTTTTTTTTTTATGGCGAGCTGAAAACACCATTGTACACTTCCTTTCTCTGCGAGTCTGGGATGTACTCAGTATCCTGAAAAGTAACACGGGGCTGGGTCTTGGTGATGAGAGCAAGCAGTTCATTGCTAAGGAGGCTGTATCCTGTTTGGCAGAAAAATCCTGAACTGATCAGCATTGGCTGTAGTTGATGCTGCTTTCTGACATTTTCTGTAACTTTTATTTGGTTGAGACCTCTGTGCTGTGTTTGCAGGTTGAATTGATTTAAGCTTTTAATAGTAGTTAACTGTGTTGCATGGGTAGCGACAGAAGAATGGTTCGTTTATGTTACCATACATCATGGGAAATGTCCTTTTTAGAATATAACCCTAAGTTTCTTTGTGAAACCTATTTAGAGGATGAGATATTTAAAAAAAACCTTCAACATATAGACAATTTTTTTTAGTATTTTGCATTTAATGAGTGTCTTCCTGGAACTGCTAGTAAAGACTGTTGTTCCAAACAACAACAAAAAAATTTACAAGGAAACCTCTCGTGTCAGTTTAAATTGAGTTTATGACAGGAATTCAAAATGTCTCTATATTTATCCCAAATATCTAGTTATCATTATATTTTTTCGGATCTGGAAGCCCCTGAAGAGTCATAGTCATATCCATGGAACACAATAGATGGCCTTCTAGGCTAATTTATCTGAATTTTCCACCTTCTAAACATAAGTTTAAATGTAGATTTAAGAATGTGAAAAATTCTCAGACTGTTCCCCCCTGCCCATAGCTTTGTAAAGTGATTTCTGATGGATAATAATCACAGGGAGTAAGGAGAGTCATGGAACTGAAAGAATATAATCAGAATATATAGAGAACATATACTTTGATAACTTAGAACACTCTTATAATGGGATGAAGAAAACCTTTGTAATGGTGTCATATGTTAGTCTGAAAGATCCCTATAGGGGAAGTTCTTGGAAACTGAACAGTTGATATACCTACGATAAAGGCTAGACAACATGCTAATACATAATACATTGTGGGGAACTTGTCTTTAATGGATGCTGGATTAATTAATAGGTACTTTATGTAAGCCATTTTCTTCTCCAAAGTATTTCCATTCTGAATGTAGCCAGTTAGACAAACAGCGATCATAAGTCATGTTATTTTAGTTTGCTATTTAACTGTTTTTATTAGGGCCAGCAAGAACTGTATGCACTTAAAACTGAATTTACGTACTGTTTAATGTCTTATTAATCTCAGCTATCTTAAACTGTGTTCTTCACAATACTTCGGGTAAACTAAAAACAGAATTAAACTTCAAACTAAAAAAGGAATACTCTGAAACTATGTGTTCCAAGGCATGTTCTTCCCCGCCTCCCCTTCCCAAAACCAGCTTCCGCACACCCCAAGCCTTAACCTATAGTGGATCTTAGATGGATTTTGACTTCACAAGTAAATAGCTTGAACAAAACTCGTCATAGACGGTACAATCCTGTGCTCTCTGATAATTTTCATAATGTGTTTTGTTTTCCTTTGCACTGGCATGCATTTTCTAGAGAGTAATGATCTACTTTTTCTTTTTTAGTATAAAACCTAAATTATTTTATTTAGGTGCTTAAAAATAGACTTTTGCTTTGAAGCCACTTAAGTGCTTTTAAAAATCTTGACCTTCAGAGCCTAGTTTTACATATCCAATTTGGAAACTGTTGATTCTATAACAATCAGTATAAAATATAATACATTTTGACAGCAGATCATTAACTGATATTGAAGTCATTTTTTTCTATCAGTTATATCCAAATCCAGCCTAGACTGCTAGCTGCAACTATTACAAGTCAGCAGAACTTAAAGCCTGCTAGAGGGGAACAAGCTTCGTGATTCTTGGGTGAGTATGAACAGGCAATTCTGTCATAGGCTTGGGGTTCCTGGGATGATGGTAATACTGCCTAGATCATTTTATCATTCTCATTCTGAGAAACGCCTTGGCTAGACCAGGACAGAACCATGTGCAAAGCTAAGTAAAGGTGACAAAGTCCTGAACAGCAGTTGAGTGCAAGAGTTATGTCTTTGTTACTGCTCTTCTCATGTGCTCCGGCAAGCTGATGCCCTCTGATGGGAGAATATTTAGTTCTAGGAACTAAAACCAAATCCAAACGCAAAATGCAGTCTGGTTCTAGACTGGTAATCCAGATGCTGTAGTAATGTTAAATAGGTGTCAGGAAATAAAATTTTTATAGATAGCTTGGTAAGTCTGCAGAGGATGAATCCTAGGGGTTCTTCAATTTTTATATAACTAATGGATCATACTCTTTTGTTTTCAGTTTTTGGAAGTGTGATTAAGTTTACTTCAGCTGTTCCTAGATGGTACAAGTACACTAGTCAGAAGCTGCAGAAGTCTTGACGTTGGTATTAAGTGCTTCTGTCTTGGTTGCCTAAACTAACTGAAGTTTAAAAAAAAAAGAAAAAAAAAAAAAGGTTGTCAGCTTGCCAAATACATGACTTGTGGGTAGCAGGGTGCTACTGAACTTCAACAAGAAATCAAGGTCCAGATTTGGTCATTTTTGAGACTATTGGCTCTCATTGGCTTTCATACTATTTAAGACTTTTCGTCTCAGGTATTTATAGAGCAGAGATGGTTTCTAAATAAGCATATTAAATGTGTTTTCACATGCTGTGTTACTTGCAGGTATCTTTTAAGCATTTCATAGTAACTACTTATCAAAAGTAATGAAGAACTTTCTCCTACTGTTACTTCCTCTTGCCCATGCATACAATCACAGATGAGTGTAGGGAGAAAACTGGTTGTTAGTTCCCTGTCACGTGTCTGTCATGTTGCTGGAGTAGGGAAAGCAAAATCCTTGCTATCGTCCTTCCATATGTATCTATGAAGCTGTAGCGGACCATTAAATTCATGATATTGATAGGTTTTAAAGATAGATAGGGATCCTTTGATTAATTTAATCTGATCTCATGCGTAACAGAGATCAGGGATTTTGTCCCGGAATCTCTGCTTCCAAATTTATTGGGAAATCATATTCTTGTCTTCATTGCCATTTGACATTTTTCTTTTACTCCATGTTCAGTCCATGTCTTGTTCCTCTTACTGCAAAGTGTGCACTCAGCAGTAAAATTCTTTTTATATTTTATTTTTATTTTTTTTTTAAATGGTGCATTCACCATTGCTTCAACACAGGAAAAAAATATTCTCCCTGTTCGTATGGAAATAATACTATTGTGCCTAAAATAGTGGCCAACACCACATGCTTTTGGAAGATGAAAGATTCCTTGCTCTTACAAAATAAACACTTATGAATTAAGTGGCTGTTGTAATTTTGAATTCCTTCATTATCTATATGCATTTGCATTAGTATTTTTAATCCTAGGCTTTTGGCCTCATTTATACCTTGTGAAAAAGATTTCCAAAAGCTAATTGCATTCATGTTGATAAGCACTTTCTTTTAATATTATTCTCTTTCAGTTGCACTAGATGTACCCTTCTGGTGTTCTGAGGTTTTGAATTGGTTTATTTAGAGCAGTTTGCTAATTTGTTGTCTTCCGTGTGTCTTCTCCTGTATATGAACAGCCACATAAATCCTATCTCTTACAGTGTGGTTATTTTCCTGCCTGGTTAATTCTAATAGTTCTCAGCATTCATTAGGAATCCTTTTTACTTTTCATGTGTCCAGATCTGGTTAGTTTATCCATCCTAAATGTTCCCCAGGCAGTCATACACATGACATTTCTTTAAACGGTGTTTTTTCAAAATTGTGCTCTGCTCCATTCTTTTTTCTGAAATACAGTTTTCTGAGTACTATAGGGCATTGCAGAAAAGTCATCATTCATTCCTCTGCAGCGATGAGCAGATACCAGGGTTATTTAAATGGAGTAAAATAACAAAATGCTTAAAATCGGTCTTTTCAGTGCATATGTTATTCTTAAATAACATATTTTAAATATATCATTCTCATTCTTTGTAGCATGTCCAAATACCATTCTATTAGAATTAAAATACTTACCCTCTGGCAACTTGTCACAGCAGAAACAAAGGTAGTGAATTTTGCAGTATGCTCTTAAATCACGTATGTATCTCATGATGAAGACAACACTACATTTGCAAGTAACCCCAATCAAATTCAAGGGAAGGTATATACTTGATATAATTTTTACAGTACTGGAAGTTACATGTTACATATATATATATTAAAATTTACTTTTTTTCCGAATTGATACTATTTCTCATTATTCAGTTTTATAAGTATGTGTGCTGCTCTTCTTTTTTTACAGGTGAAATTCTAGCATGTGAGATACCAACTGTTTAAAAAAAAAAAATAATAATTTTTTTTTTTAAACCTGCAGTCAGGTTTGAACCACAGATGATGAGTTATATAGACAGTAAAGTTCTGTGTTTGCTAGGCTGCTTCTGTCATCTTTGTTTTGTGTATGCATGTCTTTAAGCTAGTATAGTTCTTAGATGATTTTTATTGCCTATCAAACTTGTGTTCATTTTTAGTATTATTCAGAAATGCTTGGTATATTGAAGTGCACAATTAACTAACTAGTCTAATTTGGAAAATTAGCCTGCCATTCTAGGCTCTGAGAACTACCATTATATTTTAGTATGTAAAGTCTACTAATTTTCATTCCTTTACAATTTTCTTTCGTTGATAATTTTCTACTTCTAGCAGGGTATTATTTTTCTGAAGACATTTACAATGAATGTTACTCACTGGTCATGGCTAACCTTCAATTAACAGACTTTGATGCAGCACGTATCATTATCCCATTATCAAGTCATCCTTTTCTTCAATGGTTTTTCAAGTTATTTATTTATGGTTGAGAAATGTTCTATTCTCAATTAGTATTCTTTAAGGTGTCTTTTCAGTGTCTCCAGTTACACAATACCATCCTGCACAGTGACTGTCATATTTCAGAAGCATACAAGGTTCTGTTAAACCCAAACCATATTTAAACCAAGAAAACAACCCATGCCAACATAAAAGAACCTCTCTAAAAACCTGTCTCCCTTTTATTCTCTTTAGAAAATTTTCATACAAAGTGATCACTTTAAGACACAAAATCAACTGTGACAACACAATTAGGTGCTGACAGTGTTGTACAGATGTTATAAAAAAGATACCTGTTCTTATTTTAAAACGTTAAGCGCTTGCATTTAATAGTAAAATACTTCTATTTAAAAAACCATAGCATTTTGTAGTCTGCCTTGCCATCTCTTCCAAGTAGGCAGCCCATCTTTCTTTGTAGACAAACTTCACCTTTAAAAATAATGCCCTTTTCCTTATAACAACTATCCCAGAGAGCTTGCAGTCATCTTTGAAGGTGAATTACGGTGAATATATTAAAGGATGTTGGATCCAGGGAAGAGCAACAGGCTGATTTTATGAGTGGATATTTGCCCATACCATGAAGTGAGGATTATGAAGTTAGCCTGTCACAGCTTAATCCACCTGTTTTCAGCATTGCTAGTTAGCAAGTCATGACATTTATCAGTTGTCAGAAATTAGCTTAGTACAATTGCGGTTTTGACTCTCAAATGTCTTCCTCGAGATTTTCTTTTCTGCTCACATACCTTTGTGATGCAACTGTTCACTGAAATGGCTCTTAGGCATATTTACCCTGGTTTTTTTGTTGGTTTTTTTTCCTCCTCCCACGTAAAAATAGTGGCATCGCTCAGAAAGTCCAAACAATCCATGATAGAAAAACATTTTGAAGGAGGAAGATGCTGGCAAAGATTACAGTAGTAATAATCCTTGTGCACTAGGGATTTAGCGGTGTGTTAATAAATTAATAAACTTATGGGGTGGATAATTCTTCTTTTCTCAAAATGATGTTACGCTTTTTCCTTTCTATATTTCCTGTACAATGGATTCTTTCCCACTTGAGGAGTTGCTGGCAGTGGAAACATCATTAGAGTTAAAAGGGGAGGAAGTGTGTGGGATGAGTCCATAAACACATTGAGATTAACCCTTCATTACAATACTTTCTGTTTGCTAAGAATAGAATTTTAGCTGTTAAAACTGAGTGCCAGTTTTCAGGCAAAGTTTTGCTGTTGTTCCTTTCTTTCCTCCCAAGAAAAGCTAAGTGGGAAACCAAAATACTTGACAAGATTTTTAAGTGCTTGTTCACATAATAGTGCCTCCTCTCTCACTCTAATAGTTTGCTGTTTCTTAATAGCCTGCTCTGTAAGTTACCAGAGGTTAAATGAAGTAGCAATGAAGAACCTAGCAGAATGTCACGTATGCTTAAAAATACCAACAATAGTGTCTTTTAAATTTTGCATCTATTTACAAAGATATAACTTGATTTAAATTGCAGAGCCCTGAAAGTTCCTCAAGTTTTATGGTATAATTGATGAAAACTTCTTCAGTTTTAAAAAAGCAGGTTAAAAACAACAGCAATCTCCCTAAGTGGAAATTTCAATAAAAACCAGCAGAGACATCTTTACAAAATGAAGTACTTATATGTATTATTTTTATTGTGGGCTAATAGGCACTTTCTTCCTCACTAATTGGTCTCTCTCAATTAAAACAATTACAGAATCAAATATATGAATATTTATACAGCATTTAAATTGATATTTTATTATACACAAGTCAAGAAATTCACAGTTAATTTTTCCCACTACAGCCTTATCTTCATCCCCCTGAGTGTATGCACTACAGTGAAGGACTTTATTTTACAATTATACCACATGAATACATAAATATTTAAAAAAAAAAAAATGAAAAAAGTTATATTTAAAAGATTAATTACAGAGCAACTCTGCTGGTTGCCTTAACTTAAAAACAGGAATCACAGTGTTACAATTAAGCCAAAAATTTAACTATTAAACTTGTAATAGAGTATGAACATTTCTGTGTCAACAGGATGCTGAGTTTCCTTTGCCTATTGTAGTCACTATCATATTGGAGAGAATAGCCTGTCTTTGCTTGTGCTGAAAAGGATGCACGGTCACAGATATTCCTCTTTAGGAGTCCATGAACCAGTCCATGCAAAGTATGGAGAAGTTGCATTGTGATGATGTTTAGAAATCATGGATATTATCATTTATGTATAATTAGAAGTTATTACTACTATCCTTGTAGGGCTAGTAAGTAGAATACATTGCCATTTTAAGTGGGTTGGTTGAAGTCATGAAGTGAAGCAACATAAAATTCTTGTGATTGGAAGCTGAGAATTCAATAATTTAGTGATTCATTTGCACTGATGTATAATTTCTAAAATGACATTGAAAACAAAAATTGTAATGATAAATTGTGATATACTTTTGTAGCTAGTATGGTGCTTGCTGAAGTTGGGGAGAAATTCCCAGGTGGTCTTCAGTTTTCATTGTTATGTCGTCACGTTTATCAGTTGTGCAATGTTACGGCGATGGGGATGTGCTGTAACTATTTTCCCTTTTATCTGTTTAATTGCTTAATATTGAGTGTAGGTTACTAGAGGATTGGTAGGGTTCATACAGAAGTCAGTGGCAGAGCTGCCATAGGTTTCACTAGTATGTAACTCTCACAGGAGAGGAATCGGTACTTGGGTGCTGCATCAGACAAATCTGAGGCGAGACTGACAGTATCGAAACACTCAGGATCAGGCCAGCTGAGAATCCTTAGATGAGAAAAATGATGTGTTTGTATCCTCAATATTCAGTAGTGCAGATCACTCTCCAAAATACTCCAACTCTGTTCATCTGCTTGCTCTGGACAGGTCTATACTGAACGTGGATTTAGGACTTGGGAAAGCTTCACTAGGTTAATGAGCCAGATGAGCAGAGTAAGGAAAAAGCACAATGTCACATTATATTCCATTTAAAAGCAGAAGGTGCTTTCCAGTTTTGAAATTAGAAGTCAAAATTCTGCTCAGTGAAGCACAGTAGGATTAGCAAAGAGGGCAGAATGTGGCCCGCAATGAATCTTACATTATCTGGGCTTAAAAAATCTGGGAATATTAGTCTGAAGAATAAAAGCTGTATATGCAACCTACTGTTTTCTTTTTCCTTTTTACCCTTCTGCCCCTCCAAATACCCCCTTTTACTTCAAACAAGCAAACAGAAATCTATAAATGCAAACATCTGCAGTGAGATCAAGCATAAGAAGTTTCAGCCCAAAATGTTACTTTCTGACAGTGTCACAACAAGAATGGAAGCACCATTTCAGTCCTAACTTGAATGTTGCCACGGCTGCAACAGTGTAATTACCAGTTTGTAAGCTTACTTTTGTCTGGGGAAACAGTTTCGAAACTACAACATGGTAGGCTTAAAGCTTTTCCAAATGTGGCAGAGAGTTTCTTTGTGTCTGACTTGCCAAGCACCACTTGCAGTTCTGGTAACTCGGTGGCTACAGAAGTCTAGAGGAAAAAATGAGCTTTGCGTCAAAAAGTGTGTGTGTATTTTATATGTGTGTGTACTAATTATGTGTGTATGTATGTTAGATACGTATATGTATATTTGACCATTTGAAATCACTAGTTTCTCTTATTTGGTGGAGTGCTATTGAAACTTTCCATGCCTTGCAGCTTACACTTCACTGTGACTGAAGTATAACCCCGACTTTAAAAAGATTATTAAAAAGTTTTTGTCTGTCAAATGCCTTGATAGGTGTTCAATTACGTAATAACACCTATCTCAGGATAGGCCCATTTAATGCACTTTAAAAAAAAAAAATATTATTCTATTCTTCTGAGTCCTACTTTAAATATTTTCCTTTAATTATAAGTGTATGATATCAGGTTAGAGCTAAGCTAAATTACTGCCTTTCCATTTGGAGATGTACTACAGTGAAAATAGAACATTGTGGCAGTATAAAATGTTGCCCCTGAGACCAAGTCTTATATAGTTTGGTGTGTCCATGCATCTCTAAATTTAAAATGAGTTAATTTAATGCATGCTTAGGGCTTTAGTCCTTGCCCTCTGGTCCCTACTGTAATGTGTGTCTGTGTGCAAAGGGGAATGAGGTTAGAAAGGGTAGAAAAAGAGCCTGCAAGAAGGCTTTTCTGAATGCGAGAGCTGAGGGCTGAAGGATGCCAGCTGATGTAACTTTAGTTAGTCAAACTGCTGGGATATAAAGTGGGAAGGATTGACGTGCTCCATTCCTGCAAAAATACTATCACATGCATACTTTCAGGAATGTACAGTACTGTCTTTATGAGCGGCAGAGAGGGAGGCGTAATTTATGTAAACTAAATGGGTATTTGACAATCTCGCATTGTTTCACTTCATTGATATAATTTATTTTTGAAACATGGGATAGTAAACGCTGTCCATTGTATTGAATGAGTCAAGAAGTGCTGTTTTTTTTGAGGGAAAGTCTACAAATGTTGGTGATTGGTAGTGCTCCTTACTAATTTTTAGGACAATGAAACTGCTTAGTTTCTTTTTATGATTTTGTATTTTCTTTCTATAAAGAGAAGTGTCAAAATAGAGTGTATGTCTTTATGTAATTGTCCCCCTGGACTACTTTATGCAGAAAGGCTGCTGAATTATAAGGAAGTTTTTGTTTTAAATGCAAATGATTTGTCAACATTAAGGATTCAGTGCTTTCTGCAAGGCTGCTGCATGAAGGCCTCCGAGAGAGGGAATGCCACCAACCCAATCTTTTGGGTTTTGTCACTTAAGACTTGAGCTCCTCACTCTTTTGGTTGTTTTTGGGGGGGTTTGTTTGTTTTTCTGTTTTTTGATCCCTGTGCTCCTGGTGGCTGCGGGCTTGAAAGCTGATGTTATTGGAGCAGCCCTATAAAAAACAATAAAGCATGTTATGTGTTATGTCAGTAGATTTCTATCTATCTGCAATGGATATTTTTAGAGTTCTGCATTTAAAAAATTGCATGGCTTTAAACATAAAATTTTGTGATTAAAGAAATATTTTTTTTTTTGTTAAGGAGGCAAGAAATGAAATGTGCTGTGGCATGCAGACCCCAGTCCCTTTATGCAACTTTGACAGCACAGAGGTGTTCTGTGCTAGCAGCTGAGGATTCCATGCATAGATTTTTGTTCCTTTTTTTTCTTCTCTCTCTCTTTTTTTTTTTTTTTTTTTTCTCAATGATGTGGTCATGCCTGGAAAGATGAAACCCAGGCACTGTGGTTAGTAATCTCTCAAAAAATTTAAGACTCACCTGCTCCCTAGTGTTGTTAATGGCTGGGGAGTAGGAAGTAGAAAATTTCCCCCCAGGCTGTCAAAATGTCCTGGTTAAGAAGCAAACATGAAGCAGACAGTGGGCTCACCTTCTCTCCATCAAGGAATCTAATGTGGAGCACAGTTTAAAGTATGATACAGTTGCATATATGTGAATACAGAGGCAAAGAGTGCTCAAAACGTACTGAGCCTTGTCACAGGTACATACTGTAAATAAATTAGTATGTTATTTAAGAAATGTTTTTCTCTTTCGTATTAATGGCAATAGCATGATATCAGATACCAGCTGCTGTGTAGTTGTATCCAGCCTTTGTTTTACTAGCTTGTTGTCAGGATGTTTCCATGAAAGAGTTTTAATTGCTTTTATTCCTGTTACTAAAGTGCCTTTTTTTTTTTTTTTTTAACTATTCAAGCTGTTGGTGCAGCTAAGTGGTGCTTGCATTCTCTTGTATTTAGGTAGTAGTAGTAGGCAGTTTAAAAGGATCCCTTTTAGCTTCTGACTGTGCTAAATTCACCTTGCTTTTTTCTTTTGTGTTGATTCAAGAAAAGAGAATTTCATCTTCCTTACTTTTTTTCCCAATTCCACTGCTCCCCTTTTTTCTTTTCTTTTTTTTTTTCCCCTCCCCAAGGTGTTGTGTGAGATATTAAGTTGTCTGTAGGTGATCTCCCTCAGCGATACGGACATCAGCACTAGATGGATTAGATGACTGCAAATTAGATTCCACTGACTGCATATGCAGTATGCTATTACATTTATATAGACAAAGCCCCCATTTCAAAGACAGCAGACCTGAATCAATTAATGTCGTCTGAGTTTGTCATTTAACATCTAAGCCTGCCTTTTTTTTTCTTTTAACTTGAAGCAATGCTATGTATCTTTCCTCCTCCTCCCCTTCTCAAAGCTGAGTTCTGCTTTTGCCTTACAAGCTGTAAAACCTGCTGTTCTTCATTACTCTGTACTTATGTCTTATGACTGTAAATAGCGATTACATTCTTGAAGTACGAAGTGATACTCCCCCCCCCCCCCCGTTGGTTAGTCTCTTCCGAGATCTGCATGTACTAATGGAATGATATACTGGGTTGTTTGGGGAAACATAAAAAACTGATAGTAAATTATTAAGCTTTGTATGTGCCATTAATAATGCATTTTTGTTTTAAATGCAATATTTTCATAGTCTCAGAAATTTAAATTGGAAAAATACGTATTATGCCATTCAGTTCAATTTCATCCACGGCAAGCTGCTTTGGTATATTTAGAATGTATATTTCCCAGTGCTTTGTTTTAACTAATCAAGCAATGAGGCTTTCAGCATTTATCTTGGGAAACTAATTGGTGGGTCCCACTATTAAGACATTGTTATTTTGTGCCAAAATTTCTTTCCTTCTCTCTCTCTCTCAATGTTTTTCTTTAAAGTTTCCTTTAAGCAGTATTTCCAGCATGCTCTCAAAATCCATAAACTGTATAGTGTTACACCTTTTTTTTTTTTTAATTGGGTTTTGGATTTGTTAGTAATAAGATAGTGGAAATACTGCCACACTTGGGGGATGAGTGGATAAAGGTTGCTCAGGAGTTTGCAATGCAGCCTACTCATTTAATATGTAACTTAGATTTACATGCCTTGCTAGCTTGACCTGAAGTTCAATGTGGGCTTACATTTTTTCTGTTTGTATTTTGTGTTTGTTTTTTTTTTTTTTTTTAAGACAGTCTTTCTAAAATGGCTTTATTTTTACATTTTCTGTAGAAATAAGCCCTTAATGAAGATTATTGCTAGGTTTCTGATTCCTAGATTGGAATAATTCTTATCCCTTAAATAAATATTTGACATTTTTCACACCTGTGTGACTAGACCATTGCTACTTTTATATATTACCTAAACACTCAGTTCTGCATTCAGATATAATTATTTCTACCTGTCCTAAAAAGGCTGTGTGATGTAGTAGAAATTCTTCACATATTTTGGAGGTGCTATCAGGAATGTGGGGAAAAAGAAGTAATTTAATTGTGCCCCACAAATAGCACTCACTGGTGATGTGTTGTTCATAGGCATAAAATGTAAATATGAGATATTCAATAAACAACTGATTTTTGTGAAAACACTTTGGGTGATCATAGGGAAGTCTCTGCAATGAGTATTTCCAAATGCTCTTCTGACTATTTTGCAATACGTTCAGTAGCAACAATCGGTGTGCTCCTTCTGCAGCAGGACTCTTTCTAGGAGCAAATGCACCTGTTTTTGTTCATTCCATTTTGTTTAATTCCTGCTTGTGGGATTCAGTAAAGATAATACCTCTAAAAGCATTTCGCTGCCAGGAAACCGAAGGTGGCAGCTGTTCTGGATTAATGTAACTTAATATGTTTTCCATTCCTCAGAATATTCAGGGTGTGAATTTACTGAAAGATGTCCAAAGTAGGCTGCATTTTCTTCTGTAAGTTGGTCCTAGATTTCCTGTATGATCCTCTTTTCTGAAGGTTGCAAAGCAGGCATGTAAAATTAAAAATGGTGACATTATTACTCTGTTGTTGAAAAGTCATTTGCCGAAGTCCACCACTAGGTAAGTTGTTACGTGGCAGGAAAGGGGGTCAGGTAATGGATGAAGAAGAATACCTGAGGAACTGCTCCAGGCATCTTTGACAGGCAGCTCTTTACCTAGGCTAAGGTTTGGCACTGGGCTTGCCCTTGTTTGAAGGGATTCTGAACTGTGTAAAGCTGTTCCCATAGTGCTGGCAATAGGCAGTGACTGACTGTATGCTTTGCAGGCACTAGTTAGTCTCAAAAATGTACGCTGAAATCTCAGACCCACTTTGAAACTCCTGAAAGAAGTTTTGATTTAAAATATGAGGATGAAAGACTAACTTGTTAGTGTTAGATTTCTACTTATGAGATGAAAGAAACTATCTAATAATAAATTATCATATATAACTATTTTATTGAAAAAATTATTAAAACAGAGTGATCATGAAGAAACATTCAAGTTTCTTTTGTTCCTCTCTTTTTTTCTTGTCCTATCTATTGCTCTTCTGCTTAAAATTCTTTATGCAACAATATAGACTTGATTACAGCAGAGTAGATTATGATTTTCTGTTTGAAAGGATATTTATGTTCATTATGCAGAGATCTTTGTGTGCTTCTGATTGTCTCCAGGGGTTAGGCATTTGAACCTCCTGGATAGCTGCTAGTATAATCCAGCTCTAATAAAAATGTAGTTTATGCATATCTCAGGAAGGTTTAAGGCAGCTGTGAGCTATTCATACTCTCTCCTCAAGAGAGGTCTAAAATGTTCTGTTTTAAATAAAGTGCCTTCTTCCAGTTAACTTTAACTTGGGGGGGGGGGGAATCCCAACATCTGTACACCCTGTCCCCCCAGCCCGCCCCCCCCCAGTGTTTAATTGACTCTGGACCAGTGAGGGGACCATCCCTTCTTTAGTACAGTAATCCAATTCCCCTTTTGTTGGGCAGATACTCAGAATGGGAGGGGGTTTGATAGGAAGAGCCGGTGGGATGTAGCCAGTCTCTTGATTTGGTTCTCTTCCAAAGTTAGGGACCAGTGCTGAATGGATTTTTTTGTTGTTGTTTCCTGGTTACTGTTCTTTATATACATTTTAATACACATACATACATCTACTGACATAGCCATTTGTGCCTTTTTAGATAATTAAATTTAAAAAAGAGGGAAGTCACAGATATATGTAGGTAGAGTTCATGCATGCGTGGCTGTTAAGTCCAGTGTTCAAATGCAGCCTTTGGGTGTAGAAGTTCAGGAATGACAGACTATTGGAACCTGGGAGCATTTAGCAATGCAAGTATCACTCTCTATTTGTGTGGCTTACACTTTTTCCTAACACCTGACATTGCTCCCTATTGGAGCTGTGATAGCGAACTTGGTGGACCCTTGTTTTGATCCAGTATATTCTTACACAAGCAAACAGACATCTGAACAACACTGTTGTAGGTAATGGTTAAGAGAATATATTTTTATTCTTTCATGTGTCTCAAGGATTAGAATATACATTTTAGTTATCCGAGGAAAGGTGGTATTACTGTGTGTGTTGGGTGAATTAAGTCCTGATGATGACAGCACCAGAGCTCCAGGCTGCTGTCTGGGGTTAGTGAAGCATATCCAAAAGCAGCTCTGCTCCCCGCACTCTCCCCCCAAATAAAGACAGCCCTCCTTGCAGTGGCTCACGCCTGCAAGTGTGCATGCGCTTTCTAGAGAAACACACAAGCTTAGGGTTAAGATTAGGTCTTGAAGAAGTACACCTTTCTTAGGCAGATGTTATGCCCGAGTTGTTAAATCCAGCTTGATGTATTTATAGGTGTGTACCGCTTCGAGGACCAAGCTGGCAACTTTGCTTGGCACTGGACTGCGCTGCATCATGTAGGCCTAGTCAATTCACTGTTTACTGCTTCAGGGATTTCTGCACCTGTAAAGCATTCCCTTACTTTCCATTTCTGCACTCAGACTCCCCCCCAAGACTGACGACAGAAGTGCTAGCTGTGATCGTCTATTGTAAAAACTGATATTGAGCCCAGCAACTTGTACTATGTATCCTCATGAAACAGGTATCAGATAAAACTGACTCAAGGCCATCGTGGGCATGATTTGCTCTTAAAACCACAGCTTGTAAACAAAAGGCTTTCTACTCATTAGCAATCCCTTGAGCTATTCAGTGTCTCATAAGCTAAGCAAGGTAATCTGACACGTTCAAGGATTTGTCTCACTTAGATGTCAGACTACTTGAAAATTCAAACTAGAGACCTGTGAGGGAGGAAAATAAACTGGGGACTGAAGTGGGTTATGCATCTAGTTGTGTAAATTGCAGGGCAGGGAGAGGGGAGGAAGGGGGATGAGAAAGGAGAGGAGACCAGAGAACTGTCAGCTCTTTAAGGAAATACGGCTGCTGTCTCTGGCAGAGTGAGTGGGGGAAGAAGGGCATTGAAACAGTGATCAC
Source organism: Buteo buteo (assembly GCF_964188355.1). Lineage (NCBI taxonomy): Eukaryota > Metazoa > Chordata > Aves > Accipitriformes > Accipitridae > Buteo > Buteo buteo. The sequence continues at coordinate 75,682,235 of NC_134171.1, read as the reverse complement.
AGCAAATGGGGAAACAAGGAAGATATGAGTCACAGGAAAGAGAGTAGCAAAAGGTGTGATATTTTTGATAAGCAGCTTCGTGTTGAGATTATCATCTGAAGTTAAGTTCTGAAGGTTCTCTGATCACTGTTATAAATCCAGCGAGACTTAAAAGGGTGTAAGTGCACTGTGGAGAAGCTTCAGTGATGCTTCTGTAGCTATGCACAAAAGGATACGAATCATTTTGCCAATCTATGTTTTTCCAACCAAGAATCTGCAGCTTTCCACCTCATATGTGCATCAGTCAGTACCTTGTGCAGAGATCTGTCTGGCACCCCTTCACTTTTTTTAGCCCACCTTTTCAAAGAGAATTGTGAGATCTTTCAGAGCTTGTTACATAATTTTGTTTCAGGTAGAAAGAAACAGAAAGCCACTCTTGCCTGCAGGTACACAGAGCATGCTGGAAAGATCTGCTTTGTAGTCTTTCTGCATAATCTAGAATCTAAGTAGAACAAGAGTCAAAATTTTGAATATGAACTACAAAACGAAGACTTGTATGCTGTCTATCTCAGGCTTGATGTTTCTACAGTCTTAGTCTTTGACTCTTTGATAAACTAACCGGCTTATTTTGATGGCTTTTATTTTTGTTGACAAATGTGTTCATAAGCTATGTGTCTTGAAAAGTAGGAAATAAACCCACAGATATCTGAATCTATATTTTCTTTTAGATAGGAATTCTGTATGTGTATGGGAGATGTGTCTGTGCATCCTGCATACACCCCGGATAATTATTTAGTGGCTGCATGACACTGCTACATCAGAAACCAACTTGTAAGGGGAACACCGCCATATTAAGAACCACGCATGATACACACTTTTCCTAAGTATTTGCAAAATAGTGGTTTAATGCCTTTTGGAAGTCAAGGAATGGAAAGGCAGATTAAGTGATCTTCTTAGTATAAAGCTTTGTATCAAAAATGGAAATTGCATACCACCATTTTTTGCAGACTTTACCTGGAAATCAGTGAAGAGGAAACAGGCTGTGTTAAGAAAGTGTATTTGGATAAACTCAAGCAGATCCTAAGACTGAGCAGGAGGTCCTTGTCCACCATCACCCACTGAAAAGAAACTGATGTTTCTGTGACGCCCTCGTCTCCTCCTGTGGAAGATTGGCAGCATCAGCCTTAGGACTGGGGAGAACATCATGGGGTGAGCCAGAGAAACCCTATAGAAAACTAGGTAGGTACCAGTAAGTGTTTCTCTACAAAGCTGTTGACTGATTTACTCTTGAAGCTTTTATGTGTTTAGCAGTTAAGTTGGGTTCTGAGTGTACATATTATGGTAACAGAACTAATAATAGCTATTTGTTGTTGTATTTTGATTAGATTATTAGGACTTTATTTAGAGCAACAAATTATTTGCTCCTTATATATGGTATGTTCCCTTTTGATGTTAATGAGTTTTTCAGTGTAAAAAAAAAATAAAAAAATTAAATGCTCCATTACTAGAAAGTATAAGAAACATAAAATTTAAACCACAGCTGAACTGTAAGTGATTTTCTTTGGATATAGAGTGCCCAGTACTTTGCCTTGTGTTAAAGGTGAATATAACACAGAAGAAGGAAAAAGCCAAGCCAAAGCTGCTGATACTTTCATACCAGTAATTAACATTAGTTTAGTCTGAGATCTGCATGCAGCCAGAAGGAACGTGTTTACTGAATTCATGGTTTGGAACGTGAGAACAGTCAGAAGAGAAGTAGTGTCCTGCTTGTTAAGTCATATGGCAAGTAAAGGTGTATGTGCTTTGCTGAGAAGAATGATCATACTGGCTGAGATACAAGGTCTCCCTAACTCAATGTGGTGTTTCTAGCAGTGGTCAGAAGGGATGATTAGGAAAATAATAGAGAAAGAAGGCACGTAAGGAATGATTTTTCCTCTAAAATAGTCTCAGCTTTCTATAATCAGCGGTGTGGAGATTTGAGTTAGCTCTTTTATGCAAAACATTGTATTTAATAAAAGTTTTTCATAGATCTTTATTCCATTAATTTATGTAATTACTTTTTGAACTTCTAAAAGATTTTCCAGTAAAACTACTGTGCTTCTGCAAACATTTGTGGAGTATGGGGAAAAAATACTGTTTCCTAACTTAGGCCCATTTCATCAAGGGCCAGCTAATTCTTGTGTTATGAGATTTTCTATACCCTTTGTAAATCTTTTAAACATTTTCAAACATTTTCTGCAGTTATTCTTTTGTTGGATCTGAAGCCTTCTTGGCTGTACATTGTTCGCAGTTCACAACCCATTTCTCATACCTCACTCTGAATTGTGTGTACGCAGAGAGAAGGCTCCCTGAGATAATGGAGATAGCAATGGCAAGAAGTTCACTGAACAGCTACTCTAATTAGGGTGTGACATTAATTAGGCTACAAAGATATTTCTGTGTAGGTCAGAGAAAGAACAGCAACAAAGTGAAGTAAAATATTTCCAAGGGGGAGATTCAGGTGACAGCAAGAAAAAAGGTCTTCATTTTTTTCTGATTTTGAGTGCTTTGAAGCTGAACTTTCCAATGAATTATAAGTTTTTAGGTTTTGTTAATGTTGTTATACTTTATAATTGTATGCTTTGCAGTGAAACTTTACAGTAACAGAGTTTTGCTTAGAAAATAACTGAAAAAGGGCGTTCATGTTTACTGTTACTTTTTGTATTAAATTTGCTTAAATTATGGGTCAATCCTGATTTTTCTGATTTACATCAGTCCAGGGAAGCTAAGGAATTCTTCATCTTTGAGTTTTGATAGCAGTAGGGATTCCTAAATTAAAATTTACATGACATCCAAATGACACAGGATTGAAAACCCAACTATGCATTCCTGCTGCATTTGTATTGGATTTTAAGTGTGTTAAGTTGATAGAATTTACAAGATTTGCAGACACTACTTCAACTCATGCTGAAATAAATGAGGATTTTTCCTTCGTGTTTCTGTGGCTTCTATGGTCTATGGAGAACATAGAATTCTAGCACAAAAGAAGCATTTTTACAGTGAAATGTCTGCTTATAACCATGTTTTAAGATGTGGTTCTTGAGTGGAAACCAAAATCCTCACATACTGTATTCATTCTTTTGACTAAAACTCCTGAGGCAGAGAGTGTAAATGGTGCAGCAGCAGCTTTTAGAAGTGTGAAAAAATATTCCATACTGTTGATGGGAATTTCCTCAGCAGTATGTCTAGTAGCACTATTAGATTTTTGGGTATAGTGACACTGCTTGAATAATGTTCTTTTGCTATCGTTACTGCTTTGATTGTATAACATTTTAGTGGTATAGAGTTTATCTGACTTTCCCTTTAGCTTTTTAGACATGTATGTGTGGGAATCCAGTCTGTGATTTATTTGTAACTGTTGCGGAGAGGCTAGGAGAGACGAATTTGCTAACAAAGGCTGGTCTAGAGTGTCGGAGAGGTCAAGAGCTTTGTCAGTTCCTTCAGTCACAGTCAGGTGAATGCTCTCACAATATGATTTGCTGTAAGGTTGGGGAATTAATTGCATACAGGGTTACAGTTTTGTTGTTTAACTTTAAAATTCAGACTATGGATGATTCCTAGAAGCCTACTCATTGAATCATTATATGAACCGTAATTCTAGCTATTTTTTTTCTTCCTCTTTAATCAGGAAATTATTTTGATGTGTAAACCATCTCACATAAAAATGTGCAGCTAAAGTATCAAAACAGCAAGGGTGGTAAATGACAAAATATGACACGCACGCCATCCCCTTTGCGCGTGCTGTATAATTATCTTTTATTGTCCTAAATAGATTCTAGTTTTCTTCACCATCTTTTCTTTAGACAATTTCCTTCTGGAAAATTTTAGAATTACTCGTTGTCATGGTAAACAAGCTTCAGCTTTGTGTATGGATGGAAACAATATTTTACCTGAAGAAGGTTTTTAAGGTTTGAATGTGATTCTTAGCTAGGGAGGAAGTTTGTTGCTGGTTTCAGTTAGAGCGTGTATGGAGAGGTATGGACAGCACTGTGAAGCTTTTTGCACCTACTCTCTAAGAATTCAAATTCTGGTTCACATAGGAAAGAATGATGGAAAAGACCATGGTCTCTTGCTACTCTGATGGTCAAAAATGATGACAAAATTCATAACCATCCTTTCTGTATTAATATTGTAAAAAACGTCAATTTCAAAAAATCATAAAATCTTCTGTTGGGATTTTGCTTGGGCGAGTGTGTTTTGTGCTTTTTTATGTCTAGCATAAGCATATATTTAATCTTTTAGTAGAGCAGTATTTTAGCATTTATAGCAGTAACAATCCATTGAAATTATGAAGCTGAGATAAAATTCGAACCTTCTGGAAGTGTTCTACCCTGAATAAAATTTTAGGCAGAAGCCCTGGAAGCAGAACAAATATTTTTAGACTGTAAATTGACCATGAGGAGAGCGTATTGTCTGTATGTTGGGAGGCCGTAAACTCTGTTTAGTAGCGAGGATTCCTCACTGGCAAAAGTATTTATATGTAACTAACCTTTATGTTCCATGGTGTTAGAAAACCAAGGGTCTTTTTTGTGTGTGTGTGTTTTTGTTTGGTATATTGGTTTCTTACTCTCAAAAATTTGTGTGTTTTGCAGCTTTGGGTATTGGCAGAAGCAAAATTTGGCTCCATATTGTATTTTTGGTGACACGCTGATATAATAAATCTGTTTTAAACCCCACATTCTTTGAGGACACTATTCTTTCTTAGTGGCCCTTGCTCTGGAACACCACTGAATTTGGTGGCAGCTCTGCATACACAGCAGCTACAGAATTGTACCCTCAGTAAAAGTGACAAGGTAGTATTAGCTGCTAACCAAGGGCTCCCTCGAAAGCTTCAGGAAAGCAGATATACGAGGGCTGTTTTTGCTAGGAAGAGCAAAATGACAAAAGAGGAGATGGATGCCTCTTAAGAAGCCAGTTTTCAACTTATTTTAAAGGAGCATAAGGAAATAAAACAAGCTAATAGACTTTGTAGTCAAATGGAAATGAGAGCAGGTTTATTGTTGTTAAAAAAAAAAAATCAATCTGTCGCAAAGCTTTCCACTTATATATGGGACAGAGGATGGAACTGAGCACATAGAAGTTGACACACTTGTTTCTTTTATGCATATTGTCAGCAGAAAATCTCCTATCTGTAGATAACATTGGTGATACAAGCAGTTTTGCAGGAATGTGGGCACAACAGACAGTTAAAAAAAGGGAAAAATGAAACTCCTAGGGGAGATTAAAATGTCACTGAAATCGAAGGTCCGGCTTTCCCACAAGTGCTTGCAATGAAGCCTTGTCTGTGTGTACATTTGTTTAAAAAAAAATAAATAAAACTGACATATTTTATTAAAGATTTTTTTCACTGATAAAAACCCATAAAATTCAATTGGACTGTAGCGTTTCCCTTCTAGTTTAGGGGTTTGGCTGCTGAACCAACAAGCAGACCCTCAATCTTGCCCGTGGCTTCCTAAGTGATAACATGTTTCTCAGAACACTTCATATTGCTGTTAAACCATGAGTGGCCAAAAGAGTTTTTGAAGCACTCAGAATGCTTTTTTGAGCTAGAAGCTCAAAAATGCACAAATCTCCATTTAGATGTCTAAAAGTAGATATCAATATTTCGAAGTATATAGCATCAGGAACTCTTAATGAAAGTGATGGGATAACTGGAAGAATCATTGCAATCTTTGAACATGCAAAAGGAATAATTGAAAAATGTACTACTTGTATATATATGCAAGGTATTTTTTAATAATGGTGATATGTATTCTTAACCACATTTGGTACCTAGAAATCAAAATACACCTATCCTTTACTGATGCACGATCAAATATATTCAGGTGAAACTCAATTTCACTCTGTTCTGCAAACAACATTTAGCCTTGAGTGAGTATTCACACTTCTGCCAAATGTAATGTAATTCTTCCAGAGGTAACCTACAAACAAATTAGTTTTCTTTTGCTAGGTGTACTTGAAAAGGTTGCAGGAGAGAGTGGGAGATCAGAGAGCATATGTTATTGTTCGGTAAGCCATGCAGCAGATATCAGAAATTAATGAGGCAAAGAAAGCAAAGGCGGCAAGCAATGCAATCGGCGACAACTAGATTTGGGAAAAGCTCGAGTGTTCTGGGAGACAGGAACATTAAGTGTTCTCTCCCTTTTCGATATCACAAACCTGAAAATGTGGAGACTTGAATAAAAGTGTTGAAGTAATTATGCATGGAGGTAGCCATCGAACTTCAAAACAAAGTTGTATGTAAGTTGCTAGTGCTGTATACCAAGATTGAAGAGCAAATGAAGAAATACAAGACAAAGGCATCTGTAAATAGTATAGTGTCATAAAACAAATTTTCTGCATGGGATAAATAACCTAATGTTTCCCAGAGAAGCATCAGAATGCCCATCGCAGATGGGATGCTGTCTTCATTCTGAAATTGTAAGCAGTTTTAAACAGCTGTCTTCTCTGCCTTGCTACAGAAATGTTTGTATCTTCCACCAAATGGAAGCACATCTTAATTATTTTTATGGGGCCATGTGATAGGATGAATTTATTGATACTTCTTTATAGGGAATAAAAAAAGATACCTTCAGGCCTGTTTCATGAGAGGAGGAAGAGGCAACCTTTCTGTTCGTTGAGTGGCACGCTGGGTGTCAATGCTGAAAAGTCCAACAGTAATGAATGGTAAAATTCTAAGGTGCACAAAGTACATGGGTGAAGTCATTCAAAGTAAATAGGTGTAGGCATTTTGAATTTTTTTGTTCTCTGAATTCTGAGGAAAAAGAAACCCTTTAACAGGCAGTGTTACACAAAAAGCTGCACTATTTTTGTGAAAATGATGATAGATTTTCTGAAGCAGTTTGAGTGTTGTCTCTATAAATACAGGGTAAAATAAATGAGGTTTATGGCTTATTCATATTTAAGTGAGCTTTATCGCACAGGAATAACGTGAAGTTCCTCAATTGAGGTAGTGAAGCCATTCTACCACTTTGTACTTTTTGTATTTATAGTTTCAAAGTGAGCCAATTTCAGGTACAGCTCTACATAGCTTGAAAAATTTTTCACTTACATATAATAATTTTGGACATCTGTATATCTTTGCAGAATCATTTGATTAATTTAAGAAAATGTCTACCAAACTCCTCTTGCCTTTAACTGCTTGGTAGATCCCAGTGATACGTGGTGGTTGACAAAATTCTAAGCTTCATTACTGTGTAATAAAACAGCTCAGCTTCAAAATTGGTCAGTTTATTGATTTTTAGTGGCAAGGGATTTGAATGCATTCACTTTGTAATGCATTCACTTTGTGGGCTGTTACTTTCTCACTTTCAGAAACCAATCTGCTGTTGTGAGTAGTGAATTAAGCATGCAGATATTATGATAATCGGAGAAAATGAAATGTGCACGCTAGGGATGTATCTCTGAAAAATTATATGGAATATCTTTTCTGAAACCTTTGTCACTGAAAAAAATGTTGGCCTGGATTATACTGCAGCTTTGCTTTTCTTTTCTATGTTCAACTTTTGGAAAAAATATGAGGAAAATGTAAATGTTTTAATTCATGTTTTGTTTATTTTTCATATATGTGGCATTTATAAAGAGCCAACTTACTTGTGCAGTCATCCTATTGCCGTTCTACCCTCTTCTCTATTTTTTTTCCTGGTTAAAAATCTTTGACTATGTTCTCTGTCTAATAAACACAAAGAGAAGGAAACATTCAATTTCCCACAAGAAGTACGTTAATTTTGTGCTGTCACTAGGTCAGGCTGTGGTGCTGGCTATGTCTTGCCTGAGAAGTAAAAGAGATAGGAAAGATGATGCATGCCCACATCATCCGAGTCATACATAATATTCCAATCAGGGCCATGAGGCAGCATCGAAGAAGTGGATTGGTGAGTTTGTTCATAGACAGTTGACTGTTGCCTTCCTCATGGGCGAGTTTTGTTTTGATTTGTTGAAGATAATGGACTAGGGAAACAAGGACCAAAGTTACTGTGAGTCACAGCACAGCCCCTGCTGTGCTTTGGCCCCCATGCCACTCTGTGCTACCCAGGAAATACACAAACAGAAAAAAACCCACTGAGTCCTGTACGCAGTGAAATTGAACTATTTAGATAATTGCTTTTCTCAGAACAGTTTTATTCTGATTATCTAGAACTTTTGTATGTTTAATTTTGTTGTGGGTGCTGGCTTTGGAGATAATTTTCCATAAAATTAAATTATAGCAGTTGAAGAAATAAAATCTTATTAGACTATCTAGCCTAAACAAACACTACTTTGAAATTATTGTGCAACATTAAGGGATGCATTCATTAAAGGCTGCATCTGATTTTTTGCATTTAGATGTCCTTTATATTTGCATACTGTTTCAAGACTTCAGAATTGTGCAGTAAATGTGACTAAATAGTTTTCATTGATACTATCTACTTAGAATCCATAATGCAGTGCTATGAATATTGATTTTTAAGGATACAAGTTTTGAAGTCAGGTGTTGATAATTTGAATTGGCATGGGTCCAACTGGATGCAGTCTTGAGGTTTGATGTCTACCTGTGCTGTAAAAGGTAAGTGTAAAGGAATAGCATAAGCGTATAGGGTGAAATCCAGCTATCTCAATCAAAATGCGTAACAAATCGGTTTCTTAAATTTGTCTTACAAGAGGAAGGTCAACGAAGGTACAGGCAAGATGCAAAATGGGAAAGGAAACCAAATATTTGATGGCAAAAATATTTTTTTTATTGGTCACAATAAAAAGTGGACTATGGATATGTAATTGATATGAATGCTTTTAGAAAAATTTAATAATTTGTTCTGGTATCCATTTATCTCGTACCCATTGTGGGGATTAATAAGGATTTAAGAAACAGCCAACATAGGTCTTCAAGAACAAACCACATCAAATTGATGTAATTTTTTCATGTAGTGTTGGGTAGGTGGGAAGCAGCAGCTGTGATGCATTTTGACTTCAGAGAGGTTTCTTACACTGATCTCTATACTCTTCAGAAGCAAATCACCAAAAGGTAAATGCACAAGATGCTGAGATTAAAATGTCTTTGGTTTTGATTGTGAAGTTGCAAGGACTTTTGTTATGCGTTGAATCTTAGTTTGGTTCTTATTAGCAACCTTTGAATAGTGCAAAGGGTGGCAAGCACTTGGAATCCAAGTTGGAAATTCAGAATGATCTTGGTAAAAAAAAAATTTGTGATGAATAAGATCATTGAAGACAAGTGCAAGTGAGAAGATGGGGAATAATTAGCTGTGCAGCAGTGCTGCTGAAAAGAATGACAGCGCACCACAGTCCAAATCAGCAATATGTTGCTGTTCCAAAAAAGCCAGAAGTCATTCTGGAATGTATTAACGCAATTACTGTATAGGTGTTATGGTTATTATTTTTCTCTATTTGGTGCTGGTCAGGCCTCAGCTATAGAAGCTGAAGAGCTCAGAGATACCTGAAATAATGATGATTTTGAAAAGAGAAAATAACAAAAAATATTGGAAGAATTTTTCACTAAATAAAAAAATCTGAGGGGGGGGTTGTTGAGTGAGATATCAGCCTTGCAATAACAATTGTTAGAAAGAAGTGATAATCAGCTCTTTTGGTGGTTTTTTTTTGTTTGTTTGTTTTTATGGTTGGGGTTGGTTTTTCTGCTAGTGGAAATAGAAGGGATTTTTTTTTATTTTTTTTTATTTTTTTTTTATTCAAGCTGTTTTAGAAAAAAGCTTTCCACCTGGCAAGTTAAGCCCTGGAGCAGCTCCTACAGGAGACTCCACTGAAGGTTTAAAAAAAAACCCCAAACCAAACAAAACGCAAAAAACTAATACCATAGAGTTGGGGATCTCACCTGGAACATGGGACACCCAAATGAAGTTACAGTATCATATCATAGAAATTCCATGTATCGTAATTAGACTACTAATTATTTTGTAATGGAATTTAGGTTTTCTGCATTTAATCAAAAAGCTTTTCTTTCTGTTACTACAAAAGTAATTGGAGTGGGGTTTTTAATAAATTTTAAGTTTCAGCAAATCTGTATTTTCCATTAGAAAAAAAATTTGGCCCCAAATTCCTGACTATATCAAGAAATCCAGCATTTGTATACACAAAATGGTATCTAACCGTTTAAATTCCTGTTTGACAATGAACTCTGTATACAGTCTTTAAACAAATGGTAATTCTAGCTATGCACCCTTAACTCATACAAATGACCCTGAAGATTTGGGTCTTTTAATCAGTGAACTCTAATTTATACAGCCTTGTGGTTTTTATGCCAAAAGTAGCTTTGCCAGCCCTGTTATGAGTTCAGAGTACTTCTGGTACTGAATAGCTGAGGATAAACAGGGAGAATTTCTGTTGTTTAATGTACCAGTACATTATTGTTTATATATATTTATAAAATGTATAGATATCAATTTTATATGAAAAATATAATTTATAATTTTAATACTATTTTATAACTTTATATGTAGTTTATAATTTCATATATTTATTTCTATAAATATATATAGTTATTTCACAAAAATACTCTGTCTGCCAAAGGGCTGAATAATTCTGTACTCTCTCAGCTATTAAATAAATGGGAGGATGACAGTCAGGTCTTATAAATTGATTACTTGATCTTAGCATAAGCTGCCTGTCCTGCTTCAGTGTGGCTTAACTCCTCTATCTGCAGGGCAGCACAAAAAAATTACATTAGTATATCAAAACATAACATTTAGAAATAATATTTATACAGTTTAAGACTTCAAACAAAACAAAGTTGACTTTATCTAAAGAGATATCTATTGTATCTAGAGCATAGACTGTTACATGTGGATGTAGACACACATTTGCTTGGGTATATAATAGTATGTATAGTATATACTTGCAACATGAGTGTTTTAAAGTATGCTGTCTGATGATCAAATGGCATTAATCACAGTTGAAGAAAAGACTTATTGTCTTTTATGTGCAGTGGCTGACCTTGCAAGGACTTGTGAAATTGCCTCAAGAGAATAGGAAAAAATAATCTATTTCTTTGGCTTCTTATCTATATTCACCCTGAATAATACTTAAAATAAAATTTGGGAAAGTGTGTCTGAAATCTAAAGAAAACAGTAGCTATTATGATAAAAATGGCTGTGGCCTTTTATATTTTTTTTTTTTTTTTTTAAATCTTTTAGGAGTGCTCTGTTCCCTGCAGTGTATCTGTGAAGTGCAGCAAAAGTTCACAGCAGATGATTATACTAAGGTACCAAAGCTAGTGAAGTGTGAGATAATCTTTTGAGCTGAGAATTAGCGTCTTGGGCAACCAAGTGAGAAACCAAAGTGGAGTTGTTTCTTTAGTAAAGTTTAACATCTAAGATACACCTGAAGCTGTAGCTCTTTATTACTTTTCAAATCAGTATCTTTGACCATCTCTTACATATTAATAAAGGTTTTTTGGTGAGTGGGGGATTGTTTTGACAGGAGAGAGTGGCTTTGCTCCAAAATCCTATTTTGGTTTTGATATTTAAATAGAATAGAATTTGGTCATACAGGTAATATAACCTTTACAGTTTTGTTTTATATACTATCCAAATGTGTGTATGCATTGTGGGGATTTCAGTGGGTTCTGGTTTTTGTTCCTAGATTACATTCATACTTTCACCCCCCCCAGCCCTTCTTCCCCTGCTTCTGAATCCTAGAAGAGTTAAAAGAACAAATTTTGGGAAGAGCTATTTGACTTCTTATCAAAGTCTGTGTGTCATCAAGACTGGACATGGCACCTTTAGTACTGTCTAGTAGAACTACCTGAAATCGTAGGTTAGAGAGTAGCTATTGACAGTTTCTAAGTTATACAGCACCCCTCATTTATTATTGTAAGGCTGCGATGATATAAACAAACCTTGGTTTAGTGGGAACTATGAAAACCTGTTATGAAGTACTTGAAGTAGTATTGCTATCTAGATTATTTTCATTTACTGGTTTTATGAACTAGGAAGCAGTCTATTCCAGGATGTTTCATGTTTCTTTCTCGATGCAGTGATATGCAACTAAAGAGTTGGGAGTAGGGCAGTCTAGGGGATATACTCTCACATGTAGCAAGGGCTTGAAAAACTGTGTAAAAAGCAGGGGAAAAAAAAGAATTTCTAACACCAAGGTTGTTTCAGAATTTTAGTGCTTTTTCTCATGATGTTCCTGTCACCTGTATTTGCCAAAACATAAAAATCAGTAATAAAAGTTCCTCCACCTACTTTTTAAATTTCTTTTAAAATATCTGGAAATTATTTTGTGTATTTTTTTTATCCTCTTTCAACCTGTCTCCTTGTTATTTTCACAGCAGAATTGACATTATATATTCTCTCAAACTTCAATGCGTCAGGCCAAGGATGGTTAGAGTTGTTAGGTGCTAATAAAACATCTGGCATCACAAATGGTCTTTAAATAAAACACGTAAGCCTACTTTGTAGGTGTAACTGACCCACTAATTATGCATTGCTGTGTCTGTGTATGATGCTACTGTGTGAATTAAGTACTCGCCACTCATTGACTTTTGAAGGACTATAATCAGGGTAATAAGCGATGATTTAAGAAACCTATTGAAAATTAAGAGCCAGCTGTATGTAGTGTTTGATTAACTATTTAAAAATGTTTGATTGATGCATGCTGTCAGCAAATGCTCTACCTAATCTTCCAAGTCAGATGAAGTAGTTGGATTTTATTAGTGATTAAAAATATGTATGTTTGTGCATTGTTAGTGCTATTTCAGAGACAAGTCTTTCTTTAATGTTGCCCTACTTTCATACGCTTTCACCCATAAGCCAGTTCCTCTCATATTATGAAATGCATGCGTGAATGATTGTGTGATTGATACAGAATCACAGAATGGCTGATGTTGGAAGGGACCTCTGGAACTCATCTGGTCCAACCCCCCTGCTCAAGCAGTGTCACCCTGAGCAAGTTGCCCAGGACCATTTCCAGATGGCTTTTGAGTATCTCCAGGGATGAAGACTCTGCAGCCTCTCTGGGCAACCTGTGCCAGTGCTCATTCACCCTCACAGTAAAAAAAAAAAAACAAACCTGTTTCCTGATGTTCAGAAGGAACCTCCCATGAATCAGTTTGTGTCCGTTGCCTCATCCTGTCACAGGGCACCACTCAAAAGCATCTGGCTCTGGCTTCTTGGCACCCTCCCTTCAGGTATTTGTACACATTGATGAGATCCCTCCATATGCGACGTACCATATGTGCTATCCATGTTGCAAATTTTTTACTTGCATGACTGGTGAGAAAGACTTGTTTATGGGAATGTCCACTCCTGCCCTTGCTTTGTTTTTTTCGGGGGCTGGACTGATTCTGAAGAAAATTTTAGTATCAGACTAGTGCACTGTCTAATTCTGTTTCTTCTTCCAGAGGATTTAAAACATTTTTCAATTTCTAGCTACTGGAGAAATATGCAGAATGTATTTTGGGAGGAAGGACCACAACTTTGACTCTCCCGAATCACAAGGAAGCTTTTCTGGTCATAAGGCCTATTCATGAGAACCTGTTCCCATGACTTCTGCATTCATGGCTGATGTGCGAGTACTAAAACTTTCAGTAGGATAAAATGTGAAAATACATGCCTCAATGTTGAAAGAACTTGACAGAAAGGAAAATTTGCATTCACTGTGAAACCATCTTTTATGTAAGGAGACTTCTCCATAGTAGTTTACAGTGGCTGGAAACTCTTTCTGTGAAAGAAACCTTCTTCAGGTCTACCTCTGAAAAATGTGTGTATACAGAGTGAGTGAGAGAGAAGGAAATAAAACCATGTGTATGTATCTATATGAATATATCTAAAATCTACATAGACTGAGGGAGGATCTTGCATATCTTGGTAATAAATACTGTAATTCAGTCACCTTTACTATGTTGACAGAATGGAAACTAGTATCTGTCATTGCTTCCTGCAGTTCACTGCTTTTTTTCATTCCTTTTGTGCAGTTAAATCAGTCTTTGTTAAGGCATTATTAAGTTTTCCTTTGGGCATGCTAGTTTTCTGAAATCTGAAGATTTCTTCCTTATGGCTTCATGTGAAATTTTTGATTGACTACTGAATATAGGTAGTAGGCCCTTGTGCCAGCCATTCTTCTGTGTGACCATTCACCCTTGCGGAGCACTGACGGCGTTGGCTGAGGATGGGTGGGCATCCCGTGTCATACATCCACAGAGGACTTGTGAAAGTCATGAATGAAGGAGCTGGAAAATGCGTCGTGACCTTGGTTTGATTGCAACAGGCTCTTTGTTCTGACTCAGTCTTCTGAGTCTTCGTTTCACTGCTTCTTTTACAGTGTCCAGTTCCCCATTTGCAGACCATTGCTTGTAATGGTCTTACCACTTCCTATAGTGGGGAGAGGTATAACATTTTGCCAGATGTTACAGCCAGGCAGATGTGTTCTGACAATTCCACATTTTCACTGCTCAGAAGAGTTCATGTTGTCTTATACTTCATTAAAGAGCTGCATGCGTTCTTTAGATTAGTGATGTTGAGTGCTTTTAATGCTTCTGCTGTGACTTCTGTTAAGATTAGTTAGAGAAAATGATTTCTTTGTAGTAAAAGCATGTTTTCTGAAAGCAGAAGGATTCTTAGTCTGAGGCTTGAGCTCATGGCCAAGTGACAGTGGCAATGGTGTTGCCAATCTTTACCCAAACTTCAGACTTATTTAAGTGAAAGAACCAGGACTTGCATCAGAAAGAGCAAAGGAAGGATTATGCTGTTGATGCAAAGGCACGCTGTCTTCAGGGGGCAGAAGGGAAAGCTTCAGATAGATGGGGAAATCGGCTTCTACAATAGGAATATGTTTCCTTAGTAGTATGTAAAATGTTCGGGTACTCTCCAATGTGACTTAAAATAAAGTTCAGGTACTCTTACAATGCGACTGTTAGAAGTGTGAATGAAGTGTAAATATCCGTGGAAGTTTTCATTGTTAAATTCCTTTTTCCCCTCATGTTTTTGCTCCAACAGCTTAATAAAACATTTTAAGGTTATCAGGTGCATGATAAGGAGGATAAATCAGGTGTCCAAACTGATGTAGCCTCACTGTGACACGCCAGTAGCGATAATGTCTAGTGTCCATACGACTGCGTACCGTCACATCTTGTAAAATGATGGTAAGTGACACATGAATTCAGAAACAAAGTTGCACTCTTCCGATTCTGATTTTAGGGACAAAATCTTGCTGTGTTCAGTGTTTTAAACATTTTGTTTTGGTTTTTTTGCTCATGATTCTTAAGAAAATATATTTAACTTTCAGCTTTTGTGGTGGTTGTTTTTGCGTATGTGCCTTTCCTCCTCCCCCATCCCCAGTTCTTAAGAAAACGTATTTTAGAAGGTGGTTGTTTCCCAGGCAATGAGTATTTGCTATCCAGCCAACTTGGCTGCTGTGTTTATTTGCTTGCCCTTTGGATCGACAGCTGCTTAGCAGCTCTTAGTGTGCCTGCTTGCCACGTGGTGGAGAATGAGAAGTTCTCCTTCCTCCAAAACGTCTCTTGAAGTTGTATTTGGTTACCTCACTGGAGGAAAATCCCAAGGAGAAGAGGCAAGGAGCTTGAGTCATCCTCCTCAAGGCTTTTTTTAAAGGGGAGCTTTGCGAAGGTTGTTTTCTTGTTGCCTGCCCTCCCAGCACAGGGAAGCGGCAGCAGCCGCGTGTGGTCTCTGATCCCGTGGCCGTGGACACGGACAGCTCCGGTGATTGTGCCCCGGTGGTGCCCCCCCCGCTCCTGCCTCCCCCCGGAGCGCCCGGTGCCAGGGCTCAGCCTGCGGGTGCCTGAGACTCGATACCTTTGCATTTGATGGCAGAAGAGATGCGTTTCGGATTTACGGAGTCCTAGAGGTCAGAGTTGTGTAGTATTTTGCAGTGGATTTTTCTCACTCGCTACCTTTTTGGCACAGTGGCTCTATTTCAGCCTGTGAACTTGCTCTTCTGTTTCTTGGATATACTCTTGACTGGCAGACAAAGAACAATTTGTTTTCCTGTACTGTAGTAAATACGGCGTATTTATTTCCAATGTAGGGCTGATCAGATACTTCCATGGGACAAGTTTTCCAGCAGTCTGGGTGGATTAAAGAAGTTGGAAACAGTAGCAAAAATGGTTTAGCAGAACTGTTCTTTTACCATTCTTTGAGGCTAGTGCCTGAGGGCGCTGAGTGTTTTCAGCAAATATTTCAAGGAGTTCTGAAGGGACTTATGAAGATTGATCTGTTGTTGAGTGCCCCAGAAAACTGATACGCATTTCTCCTGTGTTTGAATTTATAAAAAAATGTATATATGCTTTTGTTGAGTTGCTTAAATACTGTAAACTTAAAGAAATACGTGTGGTAAGAAGAGACAAGGAACTTTTTACAGTTAATAGGTTTTTTTGAATCAAGCTTATTAAGAACAACTGACTCCACAGTGTTTTACCCAAATTACAGATAGGGTAATATCACAGGGCTCAGCCGCCTCATCTGAAATACTTGTCATCGTAAAAAGCTTTCATGAGCTTATTTTTCTTCAAAGATGTTTTTCCTTTAGGATCTCAAGTTTATTATATAAACAATATTAGCTTCTGAAAATAAATATACTAAACTGTTCCTGCTCATCACCCAGGCCTCTATATGCAAGTCATTCTTTGGTGCATTGCTTTTCTGTTTATGTTTAATTTCTGTATGCATTAATGTAAAGAGCTTAAAACAAAGTTAATGTAATATAATCTAATTGTTATTTCCTGAGGTCAGCTCCACAGAAAAAAGGTGTGTCTCTTCTGCTTTAAGCCTATAGCAGCTACAAAGGAAGATGAAACTTTTAAAATTAAACTAAAGTTTTTCTTGTTTAAATTAATATTTGTTTTATTATACAGTGTTAGTTCGCTCAGCTTGAAGTTTTAAATTATATTCGAGATCACTACTGCAAAATAAAACCAAACAAATACAAATAGTGAAACGTTGAAAACTTAAACTTGCAGAGTACACGAAACACTCATGGCCTCTATTGGGTATTTCGTTACTCAGATTACGAAAGGGACAGGTTTTTTTATTTTAAGTGCGTTAGCTTTTGACTTCTGCTTTACCTCAGGTTAGTTACTGGACATGTCACTGGGCTCGTTGACTGCAGAATGGCTCGACGAAGGCATCTGAAATCCGAAGACGTAGGTTTTCCCACCTCTACTATAGCTTATTTATGACAGGAAGAAAACAGCTTTGCTAAAGAAAAGCCTCGTAGCTGTGACTTATTTATGTAACGCTCAGTGTTTTCTGTGACAACAGAACAAACTTTGCCATTGACCGAGGCCCAGCATGGATGTAAAGCTACCTCCGTACACCTTCCTTGCTTGTGTTTTCAGTCTGGTTCTAAACCAGAATAAACTAAGTTGCCCACTGGACATGTCTAGTAAACACTTGACAACATTTATTATTAATTTATTTCCTTGGAATAACTGAGCTGCTAGTAATAAATATTACTTTAAATCAGTCAAGAATTCTTTTCTTTGTTCTAATTAAATTAATTTTATGACTGTTAATTTTCTTAATTAAACATCTCTTTTAGCCATTTTTTTTTTTTACTCATTCAAAGCCATCATTGCCTTTTGTTATCCCATTGGAAATTACAGCCATAATTTGAGACAGACTGGACTAGTGACTACAATAGTGCTTTCAGATCTTTGAAATATGCAATAATAAAATTCCAGCTTACTCATACTGGCAAAGATACATTTTTTTAAGCCTTCATAAATTTGATTAAAGTACTAGTAAATTTTGATGTAGCGGAAATTATTTCTTTTGGGGAAATAAAGGTAATTAAACTGAAAAGTTAATACAGGAAACTGAGATTCAAATAGGTGGGACGTATTAAGGTGAGCTTCCTCTGCAGTCAAAAAAATTCAAGTAGAGGTGGTGAAGCAAGCGGGGGGGGGTTGCCTGGCTTTTAGTCCTGGATCTTGTGTGGAGAACTGCTTGTTGGGTTAACTATATGTTGAAGCTGTGTTGGCAAATGTGAGACTAAGTTAAATGCTTATGAGAGAAATGGACACTGATGAGTGCCTAAAGGTGTGTTGGGGAAAAGTAATGTGTTATGTTGCAGCCAGAACAACATGTTTAATGAGGCTTCATATATTGCTGTTGAGTGTATGTTCTTTCATATACAGTAAGTAGAAGTGTTATGGATATGGTTCATCTGCCGTGTGATAAGTGTAAAAACTGTAGAAATCAGACATGTTGTGTTTGTTCTATGTAGTTTTAATTGATGTTTCTGTGATACAACCACAGCATCATAGGCACACCATACAGATAATAACATCATGTGTCACTAGATAGGGACAAGCCCATTTGTACTCTCTATCTACTTCTGCAGACGTTTGGCTGCCCATTAAGCTCTGCTAATTATTTATAAGACCAGAAGATAGGCAAATGGAGTAAGTTTGTTATTTTGATCTGAAATTTCTTGGTTGATTATGAATTTGCTAAAGTAAGATCAGAACCCTCTCTCACTGTGTAGAACTAAGATCAGAAGAAAGCCGATAATCTGCTCAGGATCCCATATGTGGTCATGTAAAGTTGTGTTGTGGCCTCTTTAACTACACTAGGAAATACTGCTATAAAAGATTATAAAATGTGTCTGGGAGTCTAAAAGCACTACTGCTTTCTTATTGTAGCTCATGTCAACAAATTGATCGGTATGCTTCTCTAAAGCTCTCTCTTTCAGTGTTTCTAAATGAATTCTTGTTCATTTTCCCTAAGAGTTGATTTGTTTTTAACAGAAAAGTTTATGAAAAAATTAGGTTATGCAGAAAATGAGTTTTGAGGAAGGCTGTCCTGATTTTACTGTAGTTCTTATTTTCAGAAATATTTGAAATAATTTTTTGAAAAAATAGACTTGTATCTTATAATGGTTTGGTTTTTGGTGATGGGTAATGCCTGAAAGAACGTAGTACTTTCATGATGGATAAGCGTTAAATTTTATCTTTTAAATAGTGTGTGTGAGAAAGCATAACATAAGATAATATTTTAGTAGTTAACAGAAGTTAACTAACGAGACTCTAATAAAGACAAGTGGAGTTGTTCAAATCAGGCTTTGAACGTTCCTCTAAATTTGGCTATTTCAATTTTTATTAATATCATGGGCTGATTATATTAGAGAATGTTTTTTAACATATTCAGATATTTTTCCTTGGGAGTTGCATATGAATGTTTTAATATTACCTGCTAAAACTACAAAGCATTGTTTAGACAAAAAAACAGGAAGAAAAAAAAATATCCAACTATAATACCAGTAACCTGGGAGTTGGGAAATAGTGATGCTGGGAAATACATTAGTTTTTTAACCTGTATTTGGGGGATTCAATATTGTCAATCTCAATAAGGAAGACAAGGGTAATGTCTTCAGAGTAGCTAGTGCTTTTTAGTATGCCTTATTGGATCGTTACTTAGTTAGCTGATGTAGGAGGAAATGTTTTTCTCAATAAAACTTGAGTAGTAAGAAGTTCATATATATAAAGAGAAAACAATGCAAATTATTTTTTAAACCTTTTAAAGTGAAGTTTGTGATGTTCCAGGCTTCACCTGGAAATCTTGCCGTGCATTGGCCTTTAGGATATTCAGCTCTAATTCAAATACATCTGTAAGGAATGTGCCATTGCTTTTGGAAGGAGAAATTTTAAAGTATAGTATGTATAGCACATTAGTGTACTATATACAAAATTCAAAATGTTTTGATAAGACATCTACTCTTTTTGTATCCTACCATTTATTTATCTATAACTGTGATAACACTGTTTTAATAATTTCTCATTTGTCATCAATTAGCATACATATTTTAACAACACATTTGTGCTCTCTTGTTTCTCCTTTGCCCTCTGCAGCTGAAGAGGGGGAAAAAAGGCATTCTTTGTTGCCTTAAACACATTAGAGCAAAGGAGCAAAATTTAAAAGCTGTTTCACTGCAGATAAAATAAAGAAGTCTTGGAAACAGGCTGTGCACAACTAGCAACAAGAAACTTGTTTAAAAAGTATAAAGGGAGAAAACCCTGGATATTTGGTATAAATAAAAGGTCAGACTATGAAATGCGTTTGTGTTTTTTTCTCACTTTGAAACAAAGGGGAATTAGATAACTAAATGCCTTTTGAAGTCTGACTTAAACTTCCTAGGTGAAAATTTGTCAAAATCTCAAGAGATGCGACTTGTTTTCCCCCTTTTACCCCTGTGACTTGAAAGTAGCTTCACAGAGGTCAAGAGTTAAAGTGCTTTAAGCTGGATGTGGAGAGGTGTGTTTGTCTTGAAAGAATCACAACATTTGGATTGTAAAGGTAAATTTTGCTTTCTTTATTTTCATAGTTCTCATCATCAAAGAATCTTGATGACCCACAGACTGTAAGGAACTTATTGCTCAGACTTGTCTCTGTTGTGAACAGAAATATTTGGATTTAAATATCTAAGCAGAGCCTGTGTTTGTTTACAGGTATGCACCTGTTCAGTCCTTGAGGTTGTGACAAAGTTCGTGATACTGGCTTCTGCAGGAAAAGTTATTCTAATCTGCTGTGGAACACAGCAATGCACAAGAGGAGGAAACATCTGCAAAATGAATTCCACAGTTTCTTATGGGAAAATATTCCAAAGTAGTATATTACACTTGAAAGAAATTATTTTTTTCTCCTCTGATTATGTGGGATAAAACTACTTGAAGGTGGCATTTTTGTCTAAGGATATCCTTTCTTTGGTGTACCTGTAATGATTTCTGCCTATGCTTGAGGAACCTAAATAAGATTATCAAAACCCTTCGTAGAAGAGACTTATTCAGTATTTCAAAATATATTTCCCAGCCAATAAAAACCAATACCCTACCACTTTTTTATATATATCCTTTATCATTTGTCCCTCATTATGTATATATATATGACAGGAATTCTTTGGACCTCAGAGAGAAACTGATTTTCAGTACTGAATAAAGAAGTAATTCTATAAAGAAGTGAACAAGTAATTCAGCTGGGTACTGTGTCTAAGAAATCACATCCTCTATATTTTCTTGCATTGGCTGCATGGAAAATTGGTATTTTTTGTTATTATTGTGGTCACTCTACAATTTTACTCTGTTAGTTTCTTCATCTGTTAGGTGTGCCCTGAAGCACATAACTGATCTGAACTTTATGTCAGCGTACTCTGCCTTCAAAATATTAATTTGTTCCTTCTGCTAGACACAGTTAAAAACACACTGAGCTGTTATACAGCAAGGTTGAGTGAGTGGCCTATTCTGTCATTTGGATGGCCTCCTTATTTTTATAAAGTCTTTATTCTTCCCTTTCCATGTTCTGAATTGTCTTGTCCAGATGACCGCTTATTGCCATTATTTCTGGTAAGATACCATGTGAATTGGATGGAGCGACTTACTGTATCATTTTCTGTCTTCTTAATAGGAATTTCTGAGGCTCTTGTCTTGTCGCTTGTTTAACACACCATAATCACCTGATCTGTTTAAACAAAATTTCCTCTAAAATTACTTCTCCACATTTGACACACTGTCAGTGGAGATTGTCAGATTCTGTGTTACATCCAAGAGAACCTGAGATGTCAAGTGACTCTTCTTCTAGAAGCAGTGCATGTTTATTTTATGTTGCCTTTTCTTGGGTGTGTTAGCAGTTCAAATAAATTTCTCAAATGGCCTTCATCCATATGAACAGCTAGTTGGCTGTATTCAACTCCCATTGAGTGAGGAGAATTGTTGACTTAGCACGAAAGAAAATAAGGACCACAAGGAGACTGACTAAGCTGATGAGGTAAGATGGTTAAGAAAATTGCAATATTTATCCAAAAAAAGAATTCCCCAGCCCCCCCTTACCTCTGGTGTTATTGATGCTATCTAGTAAAATTGTAGATTCCTGTCTTTAGTTGCTTATTAGACCTAGTGCATCTACAGAATAGAATAGAGTATTTCAGCTGGCAGGGACTTACAGTGATCATTCAGCCTGACTGCTCGAGCAGTTCAGGGCTGACCAAGTTAAAGCGTGTTATTAAGGGCATCGTCCAAATGCCTCTCAAACACTGACAGGCTTGGGGCATCGACCACCTCTCTAGGAAGCCTGTTCCAGTGTTTGACCACCCTCTCGGTAAAGAAATGCTTCCTCATGTCCAGTCTGAACCTCCCCTGGTGCAGCTTTGAACCGTTCCCATGCGTCCTATCACTGGATGCCAGGGAGAAGAGATCAGTGCCTCCCTCTCCGCGTCCCCTCCTCAGGAAGCTGTAGAGAGCAAGGAGGTCGCCCCTCAGCCTCCTTGTCTCCAAACTAGACAAGCCCAAAGTCCTTAGCTGCTCCTCATAGGACATTCCTTCCAGCCCTTTCACCAGCTTTTTTGCCCTCCTCTGGATGCAATAGACTATAGGCTTGATTTTTGGGGGGATTACAAACTTAGTTTGCTTTTGAGGGATGACAGAAGCAAAATAGGAAGTTTTACCATCACTGTATGTTGTTGTTTTTTTTCAATCAGTAAATTTTCCCTCAAGTTCATTCTCCTACCTATCATTTGCATCTTCTTCCTGTGCTGTTGGTGTTGTTACTGATGTGATCAGCCATTTATTTCCTTGCCTCAGTTGTTCAACTGTCTGCCTCAAATGCCTCTATGAAGAAGAGGCCAATGACTCAAATAGCAGACTTGTTTGTGGTTGGTGGTATTGGAGGGTTTAAAAAGTGTTTGTCCAAGTTTTGGTTGACTATGGTTGCCTCAGAGTTTAGTATTACATGTTTTTATATATATATATATGAGATATGTGTATATGGGCTCTTCAACATCCACAAGTGTCTCAATTCTGTTCTATCTGAAAGCCCAACATGCGCAAGCTATGTCAAAACATGCCACACACATTTAACATTAATTGGTTGAAATAATCTAGTCTAATTAAATCACCTGTAAGCTGAAGAACAGGTGTGTTTATACATTTAAAAAAAACAACAGTGGATTTAGAGAGGGAGGAAAACATTTCATATAGCCCTAAAGCACAAGACATATTCAAAAGCATAAGCTTTCATAATCTTCTACTTGACTGTTAGGAGCTAGAAGGGAGTTGTGAATCATAATGTGGTCACATTAAAAAAAAAAAAAAATACAGTCCCCTAAACCCTAAATGCCAACACCCCTGTTCCCCAACTCCCCACTAAAATAACCAACCTTCTATAATTTGTTCATAGTTAATGTCGCTGTTGAATTTCTCTGGTAGATTTTTTCTCATATCTTGAGATAAGTTTCATTGCAGAAGTGAGCAAGCTGATGTACTTAAGCCTGTTAAAATATGGATGTGAGCAATTTCACTCCATTAACATTTAAGTAGTGCATTGGAAGTACAGTTGTACCTTACAGGATAGTGTAACTCCGGTATCAGAGAATAGATGAATTATAAAATAAGTTTGGTGGCAAATGGTCCCTGAAAGGTATTCATTTGATCACATCTTCTTTTACATGATTCCTACGCTGCTTAGGAAAGCCAGTGAAGTTATTTTTTTTAGCCATCTGAGAACAGGAAGGACAGAAGTCTGCTAACCAACCTCTGTTATGCAACATGGCAGATTATAAACTAGCTGTTTAGTAGGTAAGCAGGTCTTTCCCACTTTATTATAAGACAGATAAGCGTGTGGAGATGATGGAGGTGGGAAAAGCTGATGAGATTCTTTAAAGTTTGGGAAGACAGGAGAGGAAACAAGGAACTCCGCTGTATCTGAGTTGTACCTCAGCATCTATTACTAAAAAGATTTGTTTCAAGTAAGCAGTAAGGTTTTTGGTTGGGAAGCTAGGTACTGTGTTGCAGATGCTTTAAAAAAAAGAAAAAGTGTTTCTGTAGAAAGAGGGTTGTCTTTGAGAAGGATGGCCAGAGCTATGACTCATTTAACTTAGCTTTTATGATCAAGGAAAGGAAAGGAGGACCAGAGACTATGTAAGAATCCCTGAAAGTCTTATCTGAGAGGAGCTTAAGGTATTATACTGATGAGTACTCTGGAAAATTCTTGAGTTTAAATTTGCCTATTTTTTTTCCAGTCATTGCATGCCTGTCTTCATAAGGCAGAATGAAATAAGAACTACATACAATGCATCAGGAATTCCTTTCCCTTTTCTAGTGTAAGTCAGCATTGAAAGAGGCAACATCAAACTGAAAACATCACCTTTCTTTTCTCTGTGTAGGTCAGCTTACTCATTATGTGCAAAAACTGTGATCAGTAGGTATTCCTGACAAAATGTTGTTTACATCTAAACATTAGTAAGAGAATAGGAAAGCAAGTATCAAGAGCACATGAGCCAGAAGGGCGTGAAGTAATGAATAACTTAGATTTTATTTTTCCTCTAGTAACGAATTGAGATTACTTTCTCTCAGTAGGAAATGTAAAATGTGCAGGATCTGGCCCTTGTTCAGGAAAGCAACTTATTAAATGTTAACGTATGAAAGTATTTCTTCACCTACTTCATGTAATGCTTCTAAAGTGTTTGAATGGCATATTTTTCTATCTGTGAAATTATGAACTGGATGGTAAAGCAATCAAAGGTTGAAGTGTACTCTTGAGTATGCACATATCAGCCCTGCAGGGGTAGATAGAAGTTTCATATACAAATACAGTGACTGAATTTAGTTCACAGTGTGTAAATGGACTGTTGAGAAGATTTTTGTGTTGCACCCTGATGCCCTGAAATGTATGCATGCTGTGATGCTCATTTGTTGTGCCATGGTCCTGTTGTATCCCTGAGGATTTTTCAGTGGCCTTCATCTTCAGATGAAGAAAAGCAGGATATACAAAATAAACATAGTGGGAGGTTTTCGAAATGACTAAGAAATAAATAAAGTAATCAGCATTTCACCTGCTGTACTAAATGGATGCTATTAGTAAACACTAGAGGGTAGGTTTTCAGCATATAAAGACTCCAAGTAGCAGCAATCTTTGATAATGATGGGAATTGCATATTTAATTCCCTGCATGCCTTACTGAGAGTTAGCTAGTAGCTGTATGGGACTTAAGATCAGCTAAAGCTGTCTGCAGCTCCAAGTTTTCATTTCCCAAAGTTGTGAATACTTTTTCTTTTGGCTTATAAATCTGTAGACGCTCTGCTCTGATATTATACATGCAAATTGACTCTAACTGGATCATTTTGCGTCAGTCTGAGCTGATGAGAAAAGCCCCACGCTAACCATATGTTGTACTATCTCTGTAAAGGGAGCAATGGGATATTCTGTACTTTTTGTAGCTGTCACTGGATCTGTAGCTTTTTTCCTAAACTGTATATTTAGGCACCAGAGGAGAACTGGATTTACAGTCCTCTGTTTCCTAAGATACGGTGATTGTGATCTGAAAACAAAAGAAAAGGTTTTAAAAAGGAAAAAAAAAAATCCATACAACTGTGAAGGGACAAAAAAGCCTCAATAGCTGGAAATGCATCATAAAATTAGTTTTTCCAGCTTTCATGAAAACTAAACATTTCAATTTGTTTCCTTTATCATTTGCCTTGCTCTGCTTAAATGAAGGATAAGATTATCTATGGGGATTTTTCTTTTTCAACGTTTATGCTAAAGATCAGTGTAGGTAGCTTCAAATAGCTTCAATAGTCTTTACTTGCTACTCCTGTTTACTGAGAAAGCATTCCCTATAGTTTTCTCGTGAAACTGTGACAAGTTTTCCCCATTCCCTTGCAGTTTTGCTGTGTACAATTTTCTACCACACATCATTTTCTTGGCTTTCTGGTAGTTAATTTTAAATGTACTATGACTGTTATCAGGCAAATAGAGATTTGCTCATTTTTCATTTAAAAATCTTGCTATGTGGTTTACATTTTATTTTATTTCATTTTTTAAGCAACTGTTGGGGTTTTGTGAAAATGAGGAAAAAAGTTGCCAGCTAGGCTTTATCAAGCTGGGTGTAAGACTATGCAGACTGTACATAAAGGTAGTAGCTATTTGTCTTCTATTTCTTGCTTTGCAGATCATGCTCAACGTTGTTGTAGCTGATCTAAGATTTCTTAAAGATTTTTAATACCTTTATTTCTGAAAAACTTGAATATACTGCCTAAGGTTTTCACAGAGACTTAAAAAAACTGTTTAAGAACAAAAAGGAATTATATGTCTCTTTTTTCACTTTGGACTTTAATATCGTAGCTAAAAAGATCATAAATTGAAATGAAATGTTAGGAAATATTTCCATAACTCATAAAAATGTTAAGAACTGTAGAGATTGAGCAAGAATTGGCATCTTTTGCATAAATTTAAACTAGGGTTTATGGTGTAGTTAAAGCTTAAAAAAGGTGGGGGCGGATCAGGTTGAAGAGCTAGATTATATGAATTTTGGAGTGTTAATAGGATGTGAAATATTTAATGGAGTACATATGTAGAAAAGTTGTGAGAATCAGAAAGAATCTAAGATGACCTTACTGCTGAAGATACACTTAATCCATTTTATGTGTAGAAACAATGTTTGTTTGCTAATACTAGCCTGTTTTCCCAGAGAAACAAGATTTTTGCAGTCACATGGTATTTCTGTCACTAGCAATTTTTAGATGTATTTTGGTCATAAGAATCTATTTGCCCATGTTTGACAGTGTCATAAAGGTTTCAAAGATGAAACCACATTAAAATAAGCATATGGATAACATGCCCTAATGAGAGAGTTGCTGTATTACTTGATTATCCAGAAAAAGTGAGATAAACGTTGTAGCCTTGGAAAGAGGTTCAGTTGGAGCTTACATCTTCAATGCGCATTGAGGTCAATCAACTGCAGGGCACAAATCTATAAGGCACCAGACTTCATTACAGTTCATTGGATTGCTTTGTTTGTTTGTTTGTTTGGAGGTAGGGCTTAGTAAGACTTTCCTATAAAGATGTTTAGTGGTTCACAGACAGATGATGTTTCTGTCAATTGAATATCAGTTTTGTTGCCTGACTTAGCTTTTCTTCTTAAATTCAACTATTATCTTGAAATATGAGCAGCGTTGGATTTTGGAGAGTGTAAGGGCAAGTATCCCAAGGGGAGGCGGGAGGTGGGGGGGAAACTGGAGTAGGGCAGGGAGGACGAGGACACGAGGAGAAGAAAAGTGGAAGCATACTTAATGAGACCTTTTTCTACTTTAAACACAGGTGTATAATTGCGTGTCTCCTATATTAGATTGTTTACAAGTGTTTAGTTTGTTACTGTATATTATCTGTTCTTTCAGTTAAGTGCTGTTTCTCAGTTGGTTTGTGTTTAAGAGACATTGCATTTACTACTTTGTGTAAAACAGAGATTTGTTCTCCTAAAATATGGCCTACTTCCCTGTTTTGGGGCTGGGGGGAGTGAGGAGGGGCTGGGTGTTGGGGTTGGGTTTTTTGGGATGTGGTTTTGTGTGTGTGTGCATTCTCATTTGCATCTCCAGGAACAAATAATTGGTTTGTAACTGTCAGAAAAAGCCAATCTCTTGGGAACAGGTTTGGGGCCAGGGTGGGAGGAGGCACGAGGAGGGAGTTCAGTCTCCAGAATTTCAGTGCTGGTGCTCTTGCGGATGGTGATCCCTAAGCTGCTTAAATGTTAATGCAAGGAGTTCAGTAAAATGCACTTGAGGAATAACTGGGTCCAGCGTTAATGACAATAATTTGGCCTCCGAATGCTAACAAATGAAGTGTATGCTGATCAATACTGGAAGGGAAAGAATACTAATTTGTTCAAGAAATGTGAATCAGACTGCATTTTTAGGAGAATGCCTGTCAGCTGGCCACCCTCGGTTGAAAAGCCAAATTTTGCCCAAGTGCTGCTATTTTGTAAAATCTGTCGATAAAAGAACAGAAGTGGTTGATGATAGGAAGAGTAATATGGTCATAATTTGTGTATGGGATCAGGAGTTTACTTAATGGGGAATCTCAGTCAAATCATCACGTAAACTAGATCATTATCAGAACTTGAAGATTTGAGTATTTTGACATCAGGCATCTGTTGAGTAAATAAATGTTTGCGGAAAGTTTCTTACACAAACATCCCCCCCCCCCCCCAAGGAATGAGCCTGGCCTGGTTGCAACAGCCTATGCATATTACAGATAAATTTGCTAGCCACCAAGATAGTCCTCTTGCTCATAATTAAGGTTGTTAAAGCTGTTTTTCTTTATGTAAATTAATATTCACTAGTTTATTAATATTCCTGCCCTGGGTGAATATTACATACAAGGGGCTGGTTCATGGTATAAAATGAAAATCATCATTCTGTATATATACTGGTCAAAACTTTTATGTACATTTATGTGTAATAATAGTAACAATACTCTCCAGACTCCCAGAACACCACCAAACACAGGCTTTAATGAATTTGATATTTTTCTGATTAAATAATTTTACTAGAAATTTCCTTACTGGCTATAATGATTACTAGTAGACTTCTTCACTCTTCTTTTGACTTCTTATTTTCCAATAACAAAAGCAGTGGAAAAAATACAAAGGCAATTTCAAATATTGAAAAGTGTATTTGCATAAAGTGTTGGGGTTTTTTTCCATCTACAGTGATGTGGCTACCTGTATTAAAACCCAAGGGGGATGAAACTGAATGAAAAAAGAAAATGTCATTTGGGAAGCACTACTTGCATTTTCAAGATTGCTTAATAAGCATTTTGCTTTAATGAGCATACTTTAGTCGTTCCATAGGAGTTTGAGAATTATTAATAGCGGTGTCATTCCCAGAGCAGTCATAAGTATTTAGATCCCTGTACTGAGTTTAATCAGTTAAAATATATATTCTCCCTAGTTTGCTGCCCCCAAAACATATTTTTCATCTGTCAGACAATCTCTTTCTTCTTCAGTGCTGTTAATCAGCTCAGAAGAGTTAACTCTTAATTATTTAATTAAGCCTTTTTATTACAGAATATGGCATTAATTTAATTCCTAATTTAAGCTAGTTAAATAACCTTATAGACCCGATTAGGTGAATTACATTGAATAGCTGCTGTTCAAATAAATAACACAAGCCTCTGCATAAATGGCATCTAATCCCTGTAATTATGTTTTGTTAGGATTGCCTCTTAAATATTAAATATTGCCTTTTTTTTTTATGTTCACGTGACATTTACTTAAATATTCTCTAGTGGAATGCCTTCTAGAAAAAAATGCTGATAAACATTGACTGTTAAGTGTGAGTGTTCTTAGTGCATTGAGTCCGATACTCGTCCATGAATAATTTGAGATCAGCACTGTGCTCCAGAAGACGCTGGATTAATGTTTAAGGAACTGATTTAGAAAAATATTTGAACATGTTCACGATTTTGAACACATATGTTTACGTATTTACTTCGGTTACTTATGCACTTAAATTTACACATGTGATAGTACCTTTTTGAGTGTAAGGCGTATATGAACAGTTTTTTAATGATAAAAAGTAAAAATATTTAGTATAAAGTCAGACCTTTCACTGCCTAGGTTTCTTTTTGCTAAATTTCCAAATTCATTCAGAGAAAAAGCCCTAAGGATTAAAGCAGAACTCTTCATTCCCAGTGATGGCAATATGTGGTACTGGTGAGTCACAGTGCATTGGATACTTCTCATTTCCACTCAGTTTAGTTTTGCCATTTTTAAATAATGCTATCCAAGTATGAAAAGCCACCTTCTTTAATATCTGTTTCCTTCCCATTGTTTGCAAATAGAAATTATAGCTGTTCTTTTTTTTCAAGCCTAATATGTCACTTTTGTAAACAGACAGAGGATGGACTTACTGGGATGATAGAACACCCGTTCCCATAGTGGCTGTCTTTTAACCTACCGAACACCATGTCTGGTCTTTTTCCTTTCTGTAATGTCAATGATTTTTTTTTTCAGCTGGTTTGCTTGCAGGGGTTTATGTTACAGAAAGAAAAATGGAGCTTAGAAGTTGTCTGTGCAGTGCTGGTAGTTGGAGCTGTGTGAGCAGGTGGAGTCACTTAACATGAGAGAACGTAAAAAGCAAGAGGAGGAATGGTAAGCATGGCATTAGGCAGTTTGTGTCATCACAGACATGTCAACGCCTTGGTCCCTTCTTAGTCTTTTAAACTCTTCAGCTGTATGAACTTCTTTTCTGAGATAAACTTCATAGGCTGGTGCAGTAGCTGTTTGCTATTCCAGATTACCTTTGAAGCAAGCACGTCTTGACCTTGAACTGACAAAGATATTCTTATTAGTAAGAGCAGCATGTTCCTTGCTCTGTTTCTGCATAGTGATTGTGTGAAATGTAAAAACCCTTGGGATGTTGAGTGGACAAGGCTGTGTTCTTCTGCAGTTTACCTTTCTCATCATGAAGTTGATCAGTGAGCTGTAACAGAGAGAGAGAGAAAAAGGGTAGGAGCATAAGAGAGAGAAAATCCACTTACACAGATTAGCCTCGATACTCATTGATTTAACACAACAATAAGAGCTTTTAAGAGAGGCTATACAGCAAAACAATAGATTTTCCATTTTATTACAACATGAAGAGAAAAAGAACTTATAAAAATAGTTATATAAATTAAATTAGATAGCCAAGAGAGAAAATTATATATAACAAGAAGAAAAAATATTGCTTTGTTTGTTTTTGAAAGAAGCAGAAGTAAATTTATGGAAATTGCTTCTATTTTCCAGCTCCACTAGCTTTCACAGAAAATTCCATTAAAGAAAGATGAAAACTAAATATATGTTTTGTATAAATGTGTGACTTTTCCAAAGATGAAGAAATTATTGGAAGAAGCTGAAGTTAGATATTGCTTTTTTTCTTTTTCTTTTTCTTTTCTTTTCCTTGAGGGAGCTGGGAATTATTCAATTTGAATGTCTGCAACTTTGGTGGGTGAAATATTAGTTTCACCTACCTATTCTTATTTAGAAAAGTCTCTTGAGAAGTACACGCTGTAGTGCCTTTTTGTGGTTACAGTATTTTGGGAAGTATCTTTTTCATTCCTTTGTTGAGCCTTGTTTTTCACAGCACCTTGGGCAAGGGCCTTGTTACACCTTTAGTTTCCACTTTTAGTTTCTCTTAATCAGGTGTTTATTTAAGGCTCCTAAAGATGGGTTTGCATGAATACACACAGAATAGAGGAACAAAGCAAGCTGCACAATTAATCTACCTGGATTCCTATGCTGACTCATCGCCCCCCGGCCCATACACAGCATAGCTGCCTATTAGCCAGATCTTACTTCATGGCTGGAAAGTACTGATGGCCTAAAGATTGGTAGATGGGTGAAGAAGCAGGACCGTGGCTGCTGTGCACTCCAGTGGGTTGCACAGAATGTAGTCTGCAAACCCTTCCTGCAGTGCAAGGCTTGCAAGATTTGTCGTGCTGCAACACTGCCCTGTAAAATGCTTGTGCAGGACTTGCAGCTGGGTGGGAAACACAAACACTGAGGTGTTGACATTGTAAGACACGCTATAATAAGGTTAAGGTAACGCCTGCAGGTCTGCAGAATTAATCCAGCCATTGGCTGCATTATATTTATAATGGCCAGTCCAAAGGTCTGCTGGGGTAACGCAAGGGCTGTCTTCAGTCACAGGATGCTTTGGATTGGAGTCTTAATGTGTAAGGCACATTGATGTGAAAGGTTTCAGGTTTAAAATAATAAGATTAGAGTTCTATGAAAGTACATGCCTGCCAAAGGTCTAGACAGCATTTGATAGCGTGTCAACCAACTTCCCAGATTTTATCAGAAACGCATTTGTTCTCTATGTAGATTTGTGTTTATCTTGTTTATGCATGATGTACATACGCAGGAGTTGAAAATGTGTATTAGAGCTTGACTTCGTCCACACTTCCACATTATTAATGCTGTTTCTGGAAGTCACAAACTAACACGTTAGTGCACCGGTAGTGCAATAGGTGGATTAACTTACTGTAGAGAATGTTGTCTGGTACTTTTAGAAATGTGTTAAATTATTTAGTTTGGAATACTCTAACTCTAAAGAACCTTTACAATGTTCAAAGCTTCTTGAAGTACTAGCTAGAAAGCATGTCTTTACTTGTATTAAGCAAGTGATATATCCTATATTTTAATATCAGTAAAATCTGATGAACATGGGAACAGACCTAATTACATGAACTTACATTTGGTAATTACGTTCTTAATACAAGAGAAAAGGCAAAGTTAGCATCACCTTTGTGTCAACTACTTTGCCATTCTGGAATGATGTACATTTAATTAATGGGTCAGTATCACTTAGCCCCTTAAAAGAATCTCCATGTCTTCACTTTAGTTAATGACCGTCAAAAAGGTAATTGAAATGGACTCAATTTCTTTATATCAGTGTGCTTTGTTATACTTCAATTATTTTATTTCTCCTTTCCCTGAGATTACTTGTATATGCTTAAGCAATTTGAGTATAAAGGAAACAACAGAAATAGACCAATACATATTTAATTTTGACCTGTAGCCTTCTTCATGGAATTCAAATCTCTTATGCTTTCAAATTAATGGTAATTTATCTGAATGAACAATTGTGTTAAATATGCCAGGAATGCAGTTATGACTAATCAAAGGAAAATAGTACTTTTGCAAAACTGAGGTTCCTGGTTGTGCACCTTTGTTTTTATGAGGGTGAAGATGTTTGTACTCAGATACTTACATAGGCTTCTGCTTACATAATGCATATCTAATTGGATATCCATTGAAAGGATTAGGGTGACCAGTGCCTATCTATCCCCCTTTTAACTCATCTTTTCTTTTTTTCTTTTAAACAAGCTAGACTCCACAAATAATTTGTACTGAAACAGATCCAAGGATAAGTTTGACGGATGTGAAGCTTTGATGATAAATCAAGCTTTAGAGACACATTCATTAAAACAGAATGGCAGGTCTACAATAATAAAAATCAAGTGTCTCAAGTGTCTCAAATGGAAACATCTACAGATGTCCTTTCCTAGAATATCTATTCACCTTTAGAGTACCCTAGATAGTTTCGCCAATCCTTTTTCCTAAGGTTGCCGCACAGGTTGAACTGTAAGGGCTGCAATATTTCCTTTCATTATAGTCTCTTAGTTTATAGTGCCTTGGCCTGAACTGAGGTTTGAAGTCTCTGAGGCAAGGGCTATCTTTTTGCTCTAGCGATGTCCATGAATAGAGCTCCTGATAATGGTTAAATATTACCAACAAACATTGAAATGCGGTCCTGCTGGAATTTAAAGTAGTTTTCTGATTGAACTCATTTATTTTAAGATTTCTGTTACAGGCTAATAGCATATTCCTCTCATCCAATCAGCCAGTCAAGAATAACTGCTCAAAGGTAATTTATACTTTAATATAGAAAACTCTACTTGGAAGTAATGGTTTTCTTCAGCAGATGGGCAGTCTACTGATGGCTGCAAAATTCAGGCTGAAACTTGACATGTGTAAGTTTTGCTGAAGTGGAGAGGTACATGCTATGATGGCTTCACATCAGTTGAGAATTTTATCTCAATCTGAAACTCTAACAGTACTCTAACTGGAAAACATAGCACTGTCACTACAAGACTGTAAAAGCAAAATAATAATAATATTTTGTTCCTCTGTGTACCGTGTTAAGCAGACTTTTCACTTGGTATTTGATTCATTTTCTAGTGCAACATAATCGATTAATATGATTTCTTGTTTTATGCATCTGATTCTTGTAAACACTATGGTATAAAACCATTATTTCATTCGGTAAAAGTACTATGGAGTTCAGTGTCTGGCAACAATAGAAATGATTTAATTTGATCTGGAATGCTGTTCTGCTCTGATTAAAATATTGCAACTTTCTTAATGATCTAAATTTAGAATAAGGAGTTGGAATTTGCTTATTCTATGAAGCAGACAAAGTGCTTGCAATGGGCAAGATGCTTGTACTTCTTACTTAACATTATGGTAGCTTTTGAGAGTATTATTATCAGATGAATTTGGCCATGTCAATCTTCCTTGAGATATCACTTGGTTGAAAATACTGTCTTGAGACATGTTATTCAAAAAAAAAAAAAAAAAAACAAAACCAAAAAACAAACCCAACCAAAAAAAAAAAACCCCAACTATATTGATTCTTCCCTCCAGATGTTAATGATTGAATTTTCTGTATATCATTGATCAACAACAGTAAAGTTGATGTATTATTTACGTAAATGAGAAATACAAAACATACTTCATTTTGGTTTACTTGCAGGTATATGATCATGTGATTTTGAGCTTTAAAAATCATATTTTCTGAAAAAAACAACAGGTAAAAGACATGTCTTTTTAGTAACATTAAGGAATAAAGATGAATTCAAGTGCTTCAATGCGTTTCTTATCAGTCTTGCATAAATTCCTTCCATAGAAACAAATGCAGGTCCAGAGAGGCTAGGTCACCTGTATAATTGTGTTTTGGGTGGAATGGTGGGAGGTGGAAAGGAAAAGCATTTATGCAAAGGAAAAATGAATTATTAGGAAGAAAGAAAAAGAACTTGGGTGACAGCTTTAGGGTGGTACATGTTTGCTGGGAGAGTAATCCAGTGTATTTTTTAGTTCTGGCATGTACAGTCCTAGTTAGTAAGTACATATTGATATGAAATTGGTTTGGGGTTGGGGTTTTTTTTCCCCCCAAAAAAATTATCTCTCTTTATTTTTTTTCCCTTTTTTCTCCTACTTAGACCTTTACAGCATGGCATATAGGTCATCTGATGACTTGAACTAATGAGTATACCAGGCAGTATATTTGTGTAGACATATGAAACCTCTTTATATTTCCTTGCTGTTTATCAATGAAATGTTGTATATTTATTTTCAAGAAATTATGCATTGTTGTTGCCCAGAGTTAGAAAATTGATTCGTATGGAAATTGCTCATAGAAATTTGAAAAATAAATGCTCTGACAGCATCCATATTCTTCCCAGCATTGTCAAGAATTTGGCTGGCATTTTGGTGCCAGAGAAGTACAACATTCATTACTGATGTGATGTTTTCAGTTCAGTGTTGGAATACGAGATTCCTTTCTGCAAGTGACAGAATTTCACTTTGTGTTCTATAGAAATAGCCGTCTTAATCCTTCTTAAAACTAATTCAATCCTTGTGGAAGATTGGTGCTTCTTCACAGCCTATTAATTGTTGCAAAAACTTTCCTGTAACTAGTTCTTTAATTCTAGTTCACTAATTTATTTTGACTGTTGCGGAACCTCTTGCACTATTTCTGTTTATTTTCCAGTGAATGAGCATTACTGGAAGTGGTGGGTAGCATGAAGTGAACTTTTGGGGTAATCAAATTTTGAATTAACTGCAAATTACCTAAAAATTTAGTATTGGTGATTATATTTAAGCAGTATTAACTCACATATCAAGTAGATTAAGGCCAGAATACTGGAGCAAGGGGGGCTCAGCTCTGGTGACTAATAACAATTTAGCTTTACAATTGATTTGCCACTTATTATCCTGATGTTAGCTGGAAGAGAGGAGTTAAGATTGCATCATATTAACTACCTCAGTTCCCCTTTTCTTTCAACATGGATGGTGGAAGTAGAAGGGAAATACACAGTCCTTCAATATTTTATTGGTTAGAATAATAGAATGTTTATGGTAGAAATGTTAGGAAATCCCTGGATTTGAGGAGAATCCCTTGAAAAAATGAAAGTTGGGAAATTGATGAGGCAAAGTAGCTGAAAAGTCCTGAAAGAAAAGTTTCTTCTCTTTCTCTGGTGAAAGAAAAGGTGTTTGGTTTCTCTTAACCTTTTGACATCATAAAGACAGGGAATGAAGTTCGTCTCTCCTTCAAGTCTGATTGAATTGAATTGATTTATGCTAGTGGTTATTGAAGAAAACTTATAACTGGGCCTGGCAGTATCTTAACTCTTTCTTATCAGTATGCAGATGATGATCACAAACTGTGCTTGTGCTTTCCAAAACTGCCTTTTCACTAGGGCTTGCTGGAAACTGTAAGCAAGTCAGTGCTCAAGTTGGACAGAATCAAGGCAGCCCCCAGACTAGCAGTCCAGAAGCAGCAGAAAGTAATGACCAGTATTGGGCATGTTCAGTAGTTGGGCTTTTTTGTCTTTTTTGTTGTTTGTTGTTGTTGTTTTTTTGTTTGGTTTTTTTTTAAATCTAGATTGATATTATTTAAAAAAGGGGGGGGGGGGGGCAGAAATGATGACTCCGTATCCCTGTTAAGCAAATCTGTATCATATCCTAAAACAAGGACAGCCTGATTCTCAGAGGAACTAAGAACGTGCAGATCCTTTCTAAGGTCATTTAATTTCTGTGGTCAATTTTCATGCAGCACATGGAGTCAGGACTTAACAGATCTATGGCTTCAAAACATTAATACTTTGTATCTTAAAAAAATCAAGACTGTGTTTGTGAATCTGATTTTGCATCGGCTCCACAAGGTAATGCTTCCATTTCCCAGGAAGATAAATTCCAGCAAACAGAAGTGACTTGTCCATAGCTTAAAAAAAAATATTGTTGGAAGGGCCAGTGATAAATTCTGGATCTCCCGATTCTCAGCACTAGTACCTCATTTGAGTGCATGCACATAAAAACAAGAAAAAAATCTTGCAAATGCATCCTGTGTATTTAATCATAGCTTTTGTGCCTATGCAGAATGATCCTTTACATATACCCTTTTGTGAAAGCAAAAAGTTGCAAATAGTATCATAAGAGCTTTGTGTTTTATGTTACCTTGCATATGGATATCTGAAAGTGTTTTACAAATATTAGCGAATTGCTTCTCTTCTGCGTACTGTGGACACCTGCCTTATGCTGATGGACAATAAAGGCACACACAATGTTGATGAAATGCTAAAATTCTCGAAGGAGGAGTAGAGGAAAACCAAGGAAGGAAGAGACATCTGATGCTGTGCTGAGCTATAATCAGAGAACTTCCTTTCTGCAGAAGATGAGAAGCTAAAAAAAGTCTGTGGTGTTTTGAGACTTGGTAGATACGTTGAAAGTAATGAATGAGGAAATCCCTAGCTGGCAACCTAAGCCCAATCATTAGTCTGAAGATATTACACAGACACAGTTGATTAGTCTGTTGTGCTGCACTGTCTGGAAGAAGTTAAAGTATAAAATGGCAGTCATTTCTATCCCCTGTGAGAATGCAGCCCCTTCTGCAGCTTTCAGATGATAGACCATTTTTTAATTAATTTTTCTTAGTGCTCTATTTTTTTCTTTTTGCTTTAAAATTTTCTATTAACTTTAATTAACTTTGCCAGCCTTGCAAACTTGTTTGTAAATCAGCTGAAGGCATGCTGGTTCAGAGAGCAGGCTTCTCCAACTTGGATATGTACAGATCAGTAGTTCTGATGCAGATTATTGCTAAGGGCTCTCTCTTATAAAATGTGAATATCCTAGGCCTGAACCAGGAAAAAAACAAACCAAAACAAAACCCCCAAAAGCCCTGAAACCAGTGGTTATCCCACCAGCACAAGAAGAAAGTCTGTGGATATCTACGTAGCTCCCTGGGTAGTGTTAGTGGTGGTCCTGCTTTAGCGCTTATGAGATCAAAGTATTGAACTTTGGGGAATGGAGGAAGGACATGGAGACGTGAGGAGATCAGAGCCTAAAGAAGTCAGTCTGCCTATTTATTTTGGCACGAGAGGAGGAGGAAGGTTTGTTGTTGGTTTGGGTTTTGGTTTGGTTTGGGTTTTTTAGTTGTGTGGTTTTTTGGGTTTTTTTCCCAGTGGTAAAAAATCCGTGGACATCTCAAGTACATTATGTTTGTGAATAAGAATAGGAGCTCAGTATCACCGAGGTACTCCTTCAGGGAACAGCTTTCACTCATTAGCAGCTGCAGTGAGAGTTGGGACCGGCTCCGTGTAGGAGCATCGTCACCATTCTGGGAGCCATGGGTACGGTACTGCACAAATGCCAAGCAATTCCACATCCTATTTACTGAGACTGGATTGACGGTGTGTGCAACACAGAGCTGCCCTGCAAGGTTCAGATCCATTGTCTGCGAGAGATCCTTCTGTCCTGGAGGCTGCAGCCCAGAGTCCTGCCCCAGTCATTACTGCAGCAACAGGATCTTCTGGCTGTTGTCCATGTGCCATGTAAGCCCACTTTTTGTACTTCTACCAGTTGATGCAGCTTGGGATGGAGGGGGCATTCATTTTTTGCAGACCCAGCAAGTACCCCAGGCTTCCTCCTGGCATAAACAGAAGTGTAAATTGGGCAAAGGTGACTTAACTCTCAGGCTGTGAGCTCTTTGGAGCAAAGACTGGGCTGTGCGGACTCTGGCACAAGGGCACTTTGGCCTGGTTGGAGCCTAGGCCACAAATACAAATGTGTGTTAAAACCTCTATGAAGTTTTCAAAAGTTCATCACTGCCACTGGAGCTTCGTGTCGATGAGGCAGACCTGGGTACACGCTGATTTCCAGTAGGAAAAGTGAAGCACTTTACTGTAACTTTTGCTAGTCTCTTATGTTTTCCCAAGACAAATTGCCAAGAACTGTTCAAATTATCACTTTGTTACATGCGTGGTGAATACTTCTCCAGCAAACCAAGCAGCATGACACAGCATTCCCTTGACAAACTTACAAGTTTGGCTGAGCTATGTTGATATGAATCTAATTTTCAATTTGCAACAGTTTACTGTCCTTGGGCTGATGGTTTCAGGGCAGATCACACTCCAGAAAAATCCTAAGTGAGGGCAACTTAAGCAGCCATTTAAAAAATCTAAGCAGCAGTAAATAAAACAGAAGCTACACTGACTTTTCAGGAACTTTTTCTTTTTTTCTTTTTTTTTCTTTTTTCTTGAGCGCTTTGCCTGTTTTGAGATAAAAGTTGACTCTTACAGACAAATAGCAAAATGTCAATATGGGTTTCTAGGATAAAACTTTGAATAACTGGTTCAGCGTTACAACAGCTTTTTTATTGACCACTACTCATATGGCTTGCAATATTATTTACTCCGTAGGTTGTGTGTTTCATAAAAAGCTGTGCAGCTGTGTATGGCACATGAAAGGATGATGATATGCATACAATACTTAGTGGCAGAAAAGAAAAACAAAATACATATTTCCTTTGTAATCCTAGTGGAGCACTTTTTTTTACAAAGCATCAGGGAGCATATATTCACAATGTGTATTACAGAAGCTACATTTCCCATTAATTATTTTGTAACTGAGTTTCTTTCAACATCAGACATAAAAGTGAAGGGCTTTTTGTTTTTGCATTAATTGGTGTCTTTGTGATAAAGCACTTTTTGCTCCTGTGGCTGATAAAATAATCAGCATTAGTGTATGTATGCGAATATTCCCTTAGGGTTCACTTCAAAGACTATAAATGAGGCAGATTTTCATACGCATGAAGAATTGGTTTAGAACTGTGTGACATGTTGTTTGATAAACACTTCTGAGGCATACCTTATAGTATGCAATGTACAAACAAAGTAGTATGTCCTTTTAAATTAGAATTATTTTTTTAATCAGAAAAGCATTTTATCATCAGTACATCACAGTGGAAGATTATTACAGCCTAGGCATTTCAGAGCTTCTGCAGGTTGGTATATTCTGTTTATTTTCAGAATGCAAAGATGTGATTTTAATTTTTTTCTAAACTCAGAAGTATGGATTGTAGATCACATATGTATACTCCTCCTTATACCCAGGGGAGCTTCATTGTGGATTGAGATGAGATTGAGCTAAACCTGGCATCCTGAGCCAAAGCTTCCTGTGACATATAATCTCAGAAATATTTGTCTGTCATCATTGTTTTGAAAATGAGTATTCATGCTTTTAAAATGTGCCTTTGTATTTATGATTTTGGTAATCAGCCTGAACTTTGCA
Source organism: Buteo buteo (assembly GCF_964188355.1). Lineage (NCBI taxonomy): Eukaryota > Metazoa > Chordata > Aves > Accipitriformes > Accipitridae > Buteo > Buteo buteo. The sequence goes on along the minus strand of NC_134171.1, from coordinate 75,642,594 downwards.
TACAGAAGACCATTAATAAAAAATATTTGGGCCTTCAATACATGGACAAATGTGACTTGGGTTGTTCGGAGATAGATGAAAACTTTCACTGATGCTCTTAATCACCTAGTACAAAGTTAAGCGTTGATAGATGTTGCTAGTGCCATAACATGTAGCAATTGTAGTTACACTGAAACAAAAATCACATGGGATTATGTTAATCAGAAAAAGGATTAACTATCAGCAATCCTTTGCCCTTACAGCATTTGCAGAACTTTTGGTAAGATCGTTAGGGAATTTGTAGAAAAAACCCAACTGAGATTATCTGCTGCATCTAAAGCCTTACACTTTGCTCCTTAAAAGCCCATTTTATTATGGAACTAATGCAGAGCTCGAGGTGGAAAGGAGTGTAAAAGGACACTAAGAAAAGCTACCTGCTTGCCGCGTGGACTTTTTTATTTGCTAAATAGTCACAAGAATTAGGCATTTTTTAATTTTTTTTTTTTAAGGATATAATTTTTTTAAGGGGAGAAGACACAACCAAATCATGAGGCTCTTCCTTAGCACATCAGTGGAACATACAACTACTTCTAGGTTATGACTTCTATTTGTGTACCTACAACTTTGCATGTACAAGTTCCTCTTTGTTCATTACAGCAAAGGGATTTTTGATGGTAGGATTACTACCTGCTGACCATTTGTGTAATTTAATCTTGTTGAATTCCTATATATGCTATGTGTTGATTGCTTTTCTCAATTTGAGCATGGCAGGAAGCAGGAAACCAAATTCTGAGTATCTGGCCAAGACTTGGATTCACATTTGTGCTCTTCCACATTATTCTTTTACAATCTTGATCAAATAATTTATTTACTTTGTATCTCACTCTAAATTTAAAGTGCTTGTTGGAATGAAAATCCAGCAGGGGATTTTTGTTTCTGTACTACCTGGAAAGATGGTACATCAGTTAAAGTGTACTTTATTATAGTGTCTGTAGTATCAGTTATCACGCGTCTCTCTCTCTCATGAGAGTTGCTTTGATTTCTGCAGATCTTGGTATAGTGTTTGTAACTGATATGTTTTTTTCAATCAAACTTGATGTCTCCTCTTTTGAAGACATGACCCAAGTAACTTGTTTGGTGTATACTGATTGACATTTTGCATGAAAATTCATGGATTGTGTTCTTGTTTCATTAGGCTTTTGTCATTTTCTTCTTTGCTCCTGCCGTGTAACATAATGTCACTGAGGATGAGTTTGATTCCTGTCACTTCTGTTAGCAGTACATGTACCGATTTCTGAAACAGTTTTGGTTCCAAAGGGTATCTAAACTTGAAGGGATGTTTTTTCAAATAATGCTAAAATAGTTAGTTTGGTGGTTTGCTGGTATTTATAATCAATTGCAAGTATGTGATGTGCACTGGTGACAGAAAGCCTATACGTGACAGAATTTGAGGCTGATAGGTTTTCATGTTCCGTTACTGCTTCTTTGTTTGAACCTGGGGTTCCGCGAATGTGTGAAGTGCCTGGGTGTTTTCTTTTACAGTCTAATTGCTGAGCTAATCCATCTTGATAATCCTTCCATCTTTCTAACACTGCTGAACTGTGCCATACTGTGGAGTTCTTTATCTGCCTTAGACCTTCTTGTTAATCTTGAGAGCATGATCCCCAGTACATCTCAATCATACGGTATTTACACTCTATATAATATCCCAGAAGACATGCTATGCATTCAAACATGTCAAAGCAGCCTATTCTGGTCTCTCCCTCCTTAATTTTCTGTGCTGTGACATATCCTGTGATAAACTCCAGTGATATTAGGACTTTTTATCAATTTGGCAAGCTTTTAATTCCTGTTTGGTTTTTTTTTTTGTTGCAGTATTTTACTACTTAGAAAAAGATAAATATATCTCGACATTTTGAGTTTTGTGCTAGAATTTTACATTTAATTTCTCTCTTTTTGTAAAGAGTGTAGAGGGAAGATACCCAGTGAGGCTTCTCACGGCTCTCTTTCTCACAGCTCTTTCTGTAAGGTTAAGTAGCTGCACCTTATCAGTGCTGGCCTTGAGCATAGGCAGCAAAACTCTTAATAAGGGGCCTGACAGTGAGGGTGCAGTTTGCCTCATCTCCAGGTCATTGATAAAGCTATTACACAGGATAGGTCCCAAGATGGACCCCTGAGGAACCCAACTTCTAGGTACAGCATGAACTATTAATCACTACTCTTTGTTGATTTCAGTGGGAATCCTTTGTGAATGATTTCACATTTAGGAGGGAGAAGACTTCAAAGTCTGGACAAAAGAAATTTCCCTTACATTTGAAGAGAATTTTGTGTCAAAATGGAGTCTATAAAAAGGAAGAGCTTTTCATCATCTTTTCACCTGGAATTACTTCACTCTACTTTTTACAATACATTGCAATCCTTTCAATAAATGCTCAGCAATTAGACTCTTAACGTTGCTGCCCGGTGTTCTGCGTGCACCTTATAAAAAAAAAGGGTTCATCTAAATGAAAAGGCAGTATAAGGCGGAATTAGGGTACTCTTAAGTGTTTTGGGCTCAGTTGAAATTACTTAAGCTACTTTGGGCAGCCTCCAGCCATTGCAATACATGTAAGAAAAAAATATGCTCTCTCAGTACTCTATGATGAACAATTAAGCCTAAGAGACTATGATTGTCCACCTATGAAAGTGTTTTTTTCTGTTTCAAAGGATTGATGTGATGATTTACACAAATTTGTATTTCTGCTTGTTGGTGCATTCAGAATTTCATTCTCAAATGCTGTATTTATTATCTCTTCTTTACTACATTCAGCTCAGGAGTCCTTTGCTAGTGATGGAGTAGAGTTGGTCTGGAGGAACAGTAATATACAGCACGAGTGGCTGGTCATCTTTGTTTGCAAGAATGGGGACTGGTGAACACAGCTACAAATGATGCTTTACTGGCATTACTGAATGGAACAGGGCCAGTGCACCTGGGACTTGCTGTAATTCATTGGTGCATTACTTTGGTTCCGCTGACCGAAGTATGTTGTCTTGAAGCCTCTAAGTTCCTTTAAGCAATAGGGCTGATTACGTTAGGGTATTAGAGGGACAGAAACTGGTTCTGTTTTTATAAAGTACTCTCTGTTCCGAGATGTGAATTTATGACAGAATATAAATGTATGAACTTGATTGCAAGTTCAACACAAAATTTCTTGATGTCTCTAGTTCTCAGTCTCAAATGTAGATGGAAATGGACACTAATAATTGCTGATGCAATTTAAGCAACTCAAACAGGATTGGAGTCAGTGAGAGGGTAATGTGAGTTGTGCTGATGCCCTTGGACTTTGACCATGACACTGTGGTCTGTCTGCAAGGTCTAACCCAAACATTACTCCTGCAGTACTGCCTGATAGCCCTAGACTTTGTGCAGTTCATCTAGCCAAAGCATTGCATCCCTTCTGTTTGGAGTGTCCTGGAGCTCTGCCACTGGGTGGGAAGGAACTGGAACAAGCACACAGATCATCTCAGCACCTGTCCCCTTCTGTTCACCGCTGAGAGGGCCATCTTCTCTCTTTTCTTGACCTGGCACTTTTATTTTCTTCTCTGGTATTGCCTTTTGTATAGGAGAGAGCTCCATGGAAAAATGTGGAGTCACGAGGAAACCATCTTACCTTCCTTCAGCTGCTACCTCAAGACTATCGTTTCCCAGGATCTTCCTAGTAAATTGAAACGTGATGATGGTAGGCAAACAGAAGAGAGTAGTTTCTGTTTTTGGCGCTTGAGGGTTCTGTACACCCTATGCTTTGTTTTGCCATATTCATCTCATTTGCTTTTCTTCTTTGCCTCTCATTTCATGTTTTCTATTCAACATCAACAGAACAAAGTCTTTGGGAGTGGACTGTTGCATTCAGTCTGTTCCAGTGAGAAGGAACTCAACGTGGTTAAGGTCGCTGGATGCTTAAAAAAAAAGATGTGTAAACAATAGGAATGTTAACAATGATAATAATACTTATGGTGTAGAAGAATAGCAGAGCATCTGCCTGGGAGCACTGGTAGAGAAATTATGCCAGTTTTCTCTGTAAGGACTATGTAATACTGCTCTCCCCAGGGAAAGGTTCTGCCTAAAAAAAATTCTCAAACACTTCAATATATAATTTATTCTGCAGTTCAGGTGCCACTGTTAATTTTACTTGCTGGCAGTCCTTTTTGTAGCAATTACTATTGCTATAGCAGATTTCTCTATATTGCTTTTATCTGTTCTTGATACTGAAGCTTTGAAAGTGAGTGCCAATAATGTTACATATGAAGTCTGATATGAGCTTCCTCCCTCTCGGAGCTCTGTTCTCATTCTTGGTAAGTGCAGATACTGAAGTTTCTTGTATGTTCTCCTTAATTCCATCACTTTCCTTCAGTAATCTAAATTTCTCTCACGTTCCTTGTGCTCGCTTCTCCCTTTAATTTTTCTCTTTTTGGCTCTTCTCTTTTACTGTTGAAGTCTACTTTGTTGCTCATTTCATGCACAAAGAAGCAAACACCAGTCTTTAAAAACAACAGCACTTTCCTCTATCCCAGTTAACTCTCTGGCTATATCCCCAGCATCCCACATTTCTCCCTTTTGTAGTTAAGCTGAATTCACGTATGTGCTCTGAAGCGCCTTTCCTCAGACGTTATCCTTGGCCCTCTCTATTCAGTAGTTTCATTTCCTGAGATTAAGTTTTGCTAAAGTAATCTTTAACTCCTTCCAAACCAAGTATGGTCCTCCATGACCTGTCAGTCACTTTGAGCACAACTGGCTGTTCTTTCTTTTTTTCCAAATCTTTTTTCTTCTGGTTCTCTGCTACACCTGTAGCCAGTCTTGATAGATCTTTTGGAGGACAAGGAAATTCCCTTTAATGTCCCTTCCAGCTTTCTGTGGCACTCTCATTGGTGCATCTATGTTTTCTGTCTTCATTTCTCCCCTCTTTTTTCCTCTTGGGGTAATTTTATTCACAAACACAAATTAAAGGAAGATCTATTTTTCTCCTGCCCAAATGGTATTAGTCTGTCCCTGATATCTCCAGCTGGAGATCTCTTATCCTTGAACTTACTGTGTTTCAGGGAGGGATTGTACTTCTGTTTGCCTCATGAGCCTTTTTTACTGTTTCTGATCTTAGTCATGTAAACATCGGCAATGCTTCTGTGAATCTGATTTCCTTGTTGACTCAGACATTTCTCAGAAGCCTTGGGTTTCCCAGACTATGGCTAAATTTTGCAGGCAGTTTCCGCATAGTGTGTGCAAAGTAGTATAATGCTTACTCCTTGACACTAAACTCCAGTCTGGGCTCTTACCTAACAACTTGATTATTATCATGGTCACTTCCCTGAATTTGACTGTTTGACTTACTTCACTGTGATCGCTCTAGGATGTTGCTTCAGAGAACATTGATTGTTTTGATTATCTACTTTTTCTGTATATCTCTCCACTGATTATCTTCTCCCATCTTTCATTAGCAGTTTGATACTTTCAGTGCCCTTCAGGGACCATCCCCAGTCTGTCATGTATCAATGATCTTCCCCCCCCCCCCCGCTTCACCCATAAAACCATCTTTCATAACTCTTACTATTTTCAGTTGTGAATATTCATGTTTCTCCTTTCCTTTAGAAAGACCTCTTTATGGATTTTCAGAACAAACCTGTTGTAGTCCTTCAAATCCCACCGCAAAATTCATATTTTTGTCGGCAAACCAGGTTGCTGATTCTCTATGAATGTGGATGAACGTTTTTTTGTAGTTTGCTCATAGCTTCCTAAATGTTATCTTCATTTGAACTGTCAGAATTTTCGTGTGTAGAGGGTGGCTTTTTTTTTTTTTTAGGTAACACCACCGTTTTTTGACATGATTTTGAAATGCTTTATAGAATGGTTGCTATTAAAACTTGTACAACCCACTTACAAATGGAATAACAGTTAATGTACAATTGTTTTCTCACAACATATCAAATGCATCACATAATCATTAATTTATAAAGGCAATTTCTGTTAACCATTTATTATTATTAATAATAAGCTATTTAGAATTGGTGCTTTATTTTAAAGTATTCTTCATTCCTCTCTGCCACTCTAGTCTGCTGTACTATTTCAGATAAGAAAAGCCATTACAAAAAATGCAGCAGCTTTTCTTAGTAAAGGCACGTATTTCACCTGCAGTTTTCAACAAAGACATCATTTTTAAATGTCCTACATAATTTTAACACCTGCACACTTTTATGTAAGTGTTATAACACAACATATGGAATTAAGTAAAAGATGCTCAAGCATCCTTAGTTTCTTTGGTTTTGTTTATAGCTTTGCATGTACTTCCTCAACATTGAATTATTAAATATATTTATAAAATTAATTAATGTTACAAAATTCATCTCTTCAGCAGAAGGACCACTTGGTGTGACTAGATAACACATACCCTTTGGCGAAGGGGGGGAGGGTTATCTTGCTTTGCTTAGCTTTGATAATATGCACATATTCCCCAACAGTAAGGACTTGGTACGAGATTTGCAAATACACCTGCAATATGGTGTGGTTCTGAAGTTTTATATGTTCTTCCTTTTTATTGCAGTTAATCCTCCTTGCTCTCTTGCTCATCAACTTGTCTGTTGGCTACTTCTAATGTTTGCATAGTACTTAATAAAAAGGGGACAGGAGAGGAAAAAGGCATTGTTTCTCACTTTTGCAGTTGGTTTATTTGGTACTTTTGAATCTTTATTTTCCACTCACTGACAAGTAGAATTTTTTGTTACCTTCGAGAGAGACAAGTGTCTGTTGCTTATAGTTTGACGCTTAGTCAGAACCTTCCCAAACCCCAGCACATTTATTCTGAACCTATACATGCAAAAAAGTGCCTTAAGATACTTGTATCAGCTGACCTGTTTGAATGCTTGTGGTGGTTTAACCCCAGCTGGCAACGAAGCCCCACACAGCCGCTTCCTCCCTCCCCCCTGGTGGGATAGGGGAGAGAATCGGGAGGGTAAGGGTGAGAAAACTCGTGTGTTGAGGTAAAGACAGTTTAATAGGTAAAGCAAAAGCCACGCAGGCAAAGCAAAACAAGGAATTCATTTGCCGCTTCCCATGGGCAGGCAGGTGTTCAGTCATCTCCAGGAGAGCAGGGCTCCATCACACCTAACGCTTACTTGGGAAGACAAACACCATCACTCCAAATGTGTGTCCCATCCCTCCCTTCTTCTTCCCCCAGGCTGATCATGACGTCTTACGGTCTGGAATATCCCTTTGCCCAGCTGGAGTCAGCTGTCCCGGCTGTGCCCCCTCCCAACTCCTTGTGCCCCCCCAGCCCCTGGCTGGTGGGGTGGGGTGAGGAGCAGAAAAGCCCTTGGCTCTGGGTGAGCACTGCTCAGCAGTAACCAAAACATCCCTGGGTTATCAGCACTGTTTCCAGCACAGATCCAAAACACAGCCCCGTACCAGCTACTGTGGAGAAGATTAACGCTATCCCAGCCAAAACCAGCACAATACTGCAAGTATAATGCCAGAAATCTACTTTCGGTTATCAAGCCTTTTATCGTGGTAGTTGAAAATAAGGTTCACAGAGTAACTTGGTTGTTTTGGGGGGGGAATGGTGTTCAGCTTGGAAAGGTATTTGGATGATAGAATTTAATCATTTGGGGCATAAAGGCCTAAAAGCATCCGAGAATGACACATTGTATTAACCTCTGAATAGTTCCACTTTTTGTTTAACAGTGTCGTATCTAGTTAATATGTCAGTCTTCTAGTGTTGGTTTGTGAAAGAATATTACTGATGGTCAGAGGGTATTCTCCAATCTTATTTAGACCCTAGCATCATCTGTGGAAGCTGTTGTTTTCTGGTAGATGCACTCACATATACCTGCCTGCATGGGAAGGATTGATGATTCAGTCTTGCTGCATATGTCATAGATCATCAGCATCCACTAAACGTTGGTTGCAGAAGGAGCAGGATTAAATGAATGTTCACAGACACTTGGTTCTCAAGGTCATTGTTGCATACGGTTGCCTTCAAATAATTCATAGCGGTTACTTGCTCATTTGCTGTATATGGATTTTATTTTATATTTTTTTTCCACCAAAGAAAGCTCTTTTGAGAGAACTTTTATCAGCAAAGTAGGAAATTATCTGGTGAATATTAATAAGCATGTCTAGTGCCTGATGCTTGAAAGTAAAGCTTTAAGTGTTTGATCCTTAGCTGCACTGCAGTCTGCTTGAGCCACTCAAGTAGATATCATGAGTGAAACAGAGAAAGAGGAGGAAAAGCAAGAAAGGGGTTATTTGGGATCATTACTTGAAACAAGTGGCTTCACATGCTGGAAGTGAAATGTTTAGTTCTCTGTTTGTGAATGATTGAAGATCCAACCTGTTTATTCCTTAGAGCACAATGTATCTGCCACAAGGTAAGATGCAACCCTGGTATGAGGGCCTTGACTCCTGACTTTTCATGCCACATAACTCTCAGTCATATAGCCAGTTTGGCTATCCTGACAGGAGGAGGGAGAGGCTTCCATTTCCATGATTATGAAGATCCTGCGTTCCTGACCACATAGGGGGAAGGAACAAAAATGCAGCTTTTCTACCGGCTTATGAATAGAATGGGAATGAGAGGGGCTTTGCAGCGACTCTTTATCCTGTGCACAGCTGGGGCGGCTGGCTCCCATTCCCACAATGCCTATTCAGGGCACTGCGCTCCATCCTCAGCGTGGTGCAGGGATGGGTGAATTTCACCTTGAAAGCTTTAAGGTTAGTATCTGGCATCTGTGATTACATTTGCAATTCAAGTTAGTCTATTTTCTGCTTTTTAGCTTTTATTCAACTGAATTTAGTGCTTGTGAAAGATGTTGGATTGTTATTTCTGGAGACTGAAATCTTTTCATTTATCCGTGTAACAGATACACCTTAAGTAGTGGCAATGTAATCCTCCCCCTGTCCAACACTACCCCTTCCCGTGTTCCTGATGCTGAAGAACTATCTCTTAAGAGTGAGAATAATGGTCAGTTTTCATGTAGCTGTAGCAGTATTAATGACTAGCTTTGTATGGGTGAATTTAAGACAAATCTGGACCTATCCATATTATGGACTGCTAGCAAATAAATGATGGTTACCATCACCTGGTAGAATCAATACTGATTTAAAATGTTAGGCATTACATCTGGGATAATACAAATGGGTGGGGTACAGAATATCTGTGCCTAAACTTGACTTTGTGAATATCTCAGAAGCTAAGTAGTGTATCTCAAGGTATTGAAAAAAATAGCACATCAGCACAGGTGTTTCTTTGGGTTTTCACAGACACATACTCCTAGCATATAATGCAGTGCCATCCCGATTAAAAAAAAAATTAGTGGAACAATAAATCTATTATCAGAATCATTTAAAGATCATTACTATAGTAAAGTCAAATTCATATGTTGAGAAACAGAAAGTCTGTCTGTAATATGGGAATAACAGACTATGATGTCGTTGTCTAAGAAAGGGGATTTACTCGCAGGGCTGAAGTACGGAGGTGGTCAGTGATGTGATACCTCAGCTAAGCATCTGCCAACTTGAAGCTGAAATTCATGGTTCCTGTTAGGAGTTGTGTTAAAATAAGGACAGACAGTTGAATGCTAACTGCACGATTCTTGTGCAAGAAGTTTCCTAAGACCCCCATCTGAAGGACAAAGTGCTGTGTACATTTTAAGTCATTCCAGCTGCTTGAGATTTCGATGAATTGTTCAGTGATATCAGGAGAATATTCTCTGTTCTCAGGTTTCTAGGATGGAGCATGGTATAATGGCAGATTCATTGGGCTAGAGAGACAGTGAACATAACCATGCATCTCTAAATTAGGAAACGCAGCTGAAAGCTGAGTCTTGGGTATCTCTTCCTAATTCAAGAAATTATGAACAAGGTAGTCTATAAAGTATCTCAGAGTCCTTGGAGTAGGAATAAGTTAACAATCATGTTCACTCGCTGATCCTTAAGAAATAAAAACATCAGGTACCAAATGGAACGTTTCCTAGAGGTGTTTCTAGAGCACTGCTTCATCTCCCTCTATAATTCATATACAGATCTATTTATACTAGTATATATACACACTGAAGGTTAACCCATACACTAAAAGTAAGTACAGTTTTCTGAGTGTTTCTACAGGTGTATTTGAATCCTTTCTTCAAAGAGAGGGGATTAAATCTAAGTGTCTCACATCTTTAGTGGGTTAACTGGTCTATAAATAAAAAGGGGATACCGTATCTTTCAGCCGTCTTTGTAAGGAATCAGAATTCCACTGCATTTCAGCTATATTTGTTGTACAGGATGCATAGAAGGCTGTTTTTTGACCTTGCTGGGAGGTAAGCATGAAATAAATGTCAAGTTCCTCAGCTGTGTCAAGTCCTGAGGCACTATTAGTCTTCTCCACCAGAATTTGGGGAATCATAAGGAACCTGAGTTTTGAAAGCTGATAGGCCTATGAAGTTTAGATCTTTCTAGGTTAATGTAAGTGTATGGAGATCACAATTTTTAAATTTGTGAGCCATCTGTAAATCTCACTTTCAGACTTAATGTATGGATTTGGATTTTAAACTGCCTATCTTAGTCAAATGAATGTGAACTTCACTAAAACCTGGAAGCTAAAAGTGTGAAATATGATACAAGCTCAGAATAGGAAGGCTGAGTTACTTTGCTGTTCGATATTACTGAGCGTAGTGCTAGACTACTGTTTTCAGATTCTCTTTTCAGCCCAGAATTTTGAAAGACTTGTGGAAAAGTTGAGAAAGATTTCAGAAAAAAAGCTACAAGAATGAATCTTTCTAGAAAGAAAAAGTTTCATGCAGAAAGAAAACTTTGAAGCTAAGTTACTGAAATTAAGGTATAGGGATGATTTGAGTACTGTTTACAGGTATGTTTATGGGGATGAGATATCCAGCAGCAAGTAATTCTTCATGGCACAGGAAAAATAATGGAAGACCCAGCTTGAAGTTGAAGCAAGGTAAATTAAAATTAGAATTAAATGCATGTTTTTAACTTAAAGTACTTCAGCTATTGAAAGCTTTTTTGAGGATGTGGTGAAGTCTCTAGATTTAATTTATTATTTGAAGTCTGTAAATTTAAGACTGCATGACTTTCCAAAGGTGAGTTGTAGATCAAACAGAATTTTACAGGCTGGCTATAAAGGTTACCATAGGCTCTTTGGTTTGTCATGCAGTAAACAGTTCTAAATTCAGCTAACTGCAAGCTATTGCAGGCAAAACTATTGGTAAACTACTATTTGACACTTTACATTTAGTGGGCTATTAAAGATGATGCTGGAAAATGCTAATTCCCTTTCTTCCAACATCAGCATGCTAGGTGTGTGTGTAAGCAGCTCTGCTGTGGTGCGTGTGAGATGCTAATTGTTCTCCCATGGGAACCCAATTCCCCCTTATTTTTAACTCCCTAGTGTGGCGTTTTACTCATGGAAGAGATAAGCCCTCAAACTCTGGTGAGATGAGTAGGGAGCCCTTACTAACTTGATTATACACAGCAGGAAAAAAAAAAAAAAATCATCACTTAGTGATCCCTGGCTTTTGCATTGTCTATAGTACCAAGCCAGAGAGAAGAAAAGCTGCTTTTCCCCAACTATCTCTGAACACTGAAATTATTTCAGCTAAGCTATCCAGGCAGCTGTGAGAGTTGAGACAGTCTTTTCCAGGTTCAACTAATCTATGGCATATAGACTTCCACTTAAAAGCTGTTGATTGGTATTGTTTTGGTAGAACTGTAGTTTATTAGTTATGTATTTAATTTTACATGAATACTTTCTCCTCTATCTATTCATACCATATGCCCAGTTTAATGTTTTAAAATGTTTTTTTGTTTTGTAGCAGAACAAAGCAATTCCATGAGATTTAAGCAATCCAGAAATACTCATGAACAGTAACTGCTCATTTCAACCCACAGATAGAAAATTGCTGAGTTGTGTTATGAGAGTAATAGATACATTCAACTGAAATCAGGATTGCTCTGTGAACAAATACCAGAAAGAATAAATTTGCATTGATTACAATTAGTGTCAAACTGATATCCTAGAAACTGTAATCTTAATTACAGTGCCAATTTAGGAAATACTTAAGCACATGCTTAAGTATAATTAAGCATATGCTTAGTCCTTCATTGATTTGGGGCCTCTTCGCTGAAATATATGCACAAGGCTGGCAGCCTCACTGGTAGATTCTGCAAAGTACGTGACTGCTGGGCTCAGATTCTGATTTGTTTTAGTTTTAGAAGAGAAACTGTAATTCATTATGCATTTACTTAGTCAAAGGTTGCAGTTCCTGCTGGCAGTGACTGTGTCTAAAACATGAACATAAGCACATTAGGAATTGCCTTAAGTTTGGGGAAAAAAAAATAAAATTCTCTGGATATTTAAACAGGTCGGCACTAATTTTCTTCTGTAGAGGGCAAGGTCCTAATGCAAGTCAGGGAAAAGTATCTGGGAGGCCTTCCCTTTGCAATTGTCACAATTTATGTAGTGCCGTGATACAATACTATTTTAGTGTTTTATTAATCTTGTACATTTCTCTGTTTTATATCCTTATTTCATATTTCTAATGTGCATGATAAGAATCCTGAATTAATGTATATTTATTTTTAAATCATTGTTCATAAAATCTGGGATAGTGTGGATACGTATGTCACAAGGAAGCAAATAACCATCCTCTGTTTAAAAGAAGAAAAAAGTATCGAGCACTGGGATCTTATTCCTAATGGTGACTTTATATTACAACTCTACTGAGTGTCTTCACTTCTTAAAGCAAAATGTTAATTTAAATATACACTTCCATTTATTTACATCTTTGAGATTGGATTTTCAAGGCAATTTCTTGTTATTTTCAGCATATAACTGAAAAGTCTCTGAATGAAGTTAAGATTAGAGGCTATCTCAATGTATTTAGTTTTCTACTGATGCCCTGTAGTTTTTGTTATTGTATGTCTTGGGGTTTCTTTAACATTGTCTGGCGTGATACCTTTCCTGATAACAATTTTTCATCCTCAACAAATGACGTCTGTTGATGACCCTGGCCTCTTGTGAATATGGAATTAATGAGTGCATTTACTTTCATTCATATCTCTGCTGTCAGCACATTATTTTTGCCATCTCTCTGAATCTGATCTGTCTTCTTCACAAGGTTTTTAATGTACATGGGGAAAAATCCTATCTCAGCTTCTTATACAGTTTATGTCCATTTTCCATATTTGACTTTTCTTTCCTTTCCTCATTTCAACTTCTATCTGTTTTATATTATATCTGATATATAATACCTTCTTACTCTTGATTGCATTATGCAGGTCTGATTTCATCCAGGCTGGGATTCTGTTTCCTTTCCCACATATTCAGCCAAATGAAATGCAGGAAGACTGAGCATATTATGCAGAAATACCCTATGAACAAACATTTCTTCTTTGCTTTCACAAATGCTTCACCTTCTTCAAACTTGTCATTTCAAACTTTTTTCCTTGGGTTCGTTTGTTTGGTGGTGGTTTTTTTTGTGGTTTTTTTTTTGTTTTTTTTTTTTCATTTTCTGCTTTAAGAGTTCAAGTTTTACAAAACTCAGCCCCTTTTGATGCTTTATGTCTTTTGGGTGCATATTGTTATTTGTGTCTCCTACATTGCTTATTCTGTAGAATAAGCCAATAATTTGATTCCCACCCCACTTAATTGGGAAACTGCTTTCTGTCGTCTCTTAAAACTAGGAACAGTGTGATTTCTAATAGCCTTTTATTGTGCATTGATTTATATTGCAGGAACTGAACACTAGCGAATGATACAAAGGAAACTTTTCCTTTCATAAAGCTCTCTCACTGATAGAGCAGGCTGTATGTGGCATGCAAATGATCAGCTTGCTTGTTTTGTTATTTAATGTATAACAGGTGTTAATCAGTGTTTGAGGAAGGTTGCTTTAATTGATATGATCAATGAGATGACTTTTATCTGTTTTACTTTTGTGCCACTGTAACACCACTGATTTCTAAAGTATAATTGTATGCATACATTGATCTAAGTCTGATGGAAATGTCCAGGCGAGACACAGAATTTTACAGGTAACTTGAAAAATACATTTGGGAGTCAGATGACATTGAGAAGTAGGTTTTTGGCTGGATGAAGGGTGTGAAAGAATCTCACTATTAAGAGCGAGCTTTACTTAGCTCATCTATGAATATCCCTTTGTATCCTCAATGATTTGATTATGCCTCAGATGAGCAATGTGACATTCTATTGCTGATCAGAACCCAAGTCGGGTTGGTTCAGTGTAGCTACACATGTAATCAGTACTGTTTTGTCTGCAGCTAGATCTTTGACTCCAAAAATAGCAATATATGGTGCTCAGTGGAATACATGCAGATTTTGCTTTTGCTTAGTGTCTGCATTTCGGGTACATCTCTGATGGTGCCTGGATTTCTCTGGGAATCTGAAAGGAGATGCTTTTATCTATAGAGAATAGACTGATGCTGCTTTGTACATCAGTAACGTGTTCAGACTGCACAGGAGAAAAAGAACAAAAAAAACACCCCCAAAACAGGACTCTGTATCTAGACAGTAGTTTTTTGGTGATGCTAACAGGCCTTAACTTTGCAATCTAATCAAGTAAGTCCAAGTTTTAAAATCTCATCAGCATCAGCTGAGTCAGCATCATTAAAGATCAACCTCATGAGTAAACCATACTTAATTATAATAGCTGATATTTATAAGCCTGGAATGGGGGAAAAAACAGAACAGTGAAATTTGTTAATCTGCTAATTCTGAACCATAAATCATTCATTTTTCCTCTTGAGTAAACTGCATTTTATCATTTACAAGTTAGCATCTTTCTAGCTCTCTTTCAAAATCTCAGTGCAAGCAAATTAGGTCTCAAATATAACTGTGTAGGACTGTAAAACTGAGAAAAGTGTTGCTGATACAAGTGTGCAGAAACATTTCCAGAGATGTTGGGATTGGGGCAAGACAAAACATTTTTTTTGCTTCTTCCAAACCCATAATTCTGTTTTATTTAGCATTTAACTTGAAATGACTGAGAAGTTTTTAAAGCATTTCTATTCAGTTGTGTCTAGTGAGTGTATATTTGAAGTTGTGGGTCCCCTGTGATGCCGTGTTTCCTCAGTTGTATTGTAGCATGAGAGAAAAATTACAAAATTACATTTGGCTGATAACCTGAAAGCTCTTGAAGAGAGTGGAAAATTGGCTTTGAGGTACAGTTATCAGTTGTGCTATTTTCAGGAGAATATTAATTTGATAAATTTCACTTCCAAGATTAGTGAATAAATGGTATCCAATCTTCTGCTCATTGTAATATACTTTGAAAATGACTTTTCTTTGTAATTGGAATGATGGGTGACAGTTTTCTCCTTGTGTGTTTGTATGTCTGTCTGTCTAAATGGGTGGCTTTTACTTTTGTGAAGACTACTAGTAAGTATATGATAATTTAAGATGTAGCACTTAGGTTTTGGGTTGAAAGAGTTTAAAAAAAAAGCTGACAAAGGCTAGGCAAAAATGATACTGTATAAAGTATCATTTTGCTCTCAGAGACTACTCTGAGTATGATATTTACTGTTAACCTTTTGATTGGTGTTTGGTCTTATTTGAAGCATTTGAGAAGAACTGGTAACTGTTATCTGTCTTAACCTATCTATGTTTCTTATCTCTGCTAGTGAAAAAAGTGCTTCCCAGTCTAGTAATACATATTTTCTGACACATCCTAATTACCGTGATACATGTTGCAAATACAGGTACTGACTGAAGATACCATCCTTTAGCATGTGTGTAAAGGGACTTCTCAAAAGTGGGTGTTACTTTAAGCTTTTTTAAAACTTTGAAAATGCCCATTCAGCTGTAAGACTTCCTTCCAAGGGCACACTTGAGGAAGGATCTTCACTTATGGAAGAGGATATTTAGGAATATTCTTGTAATTATGTTATTCCTGATGCCATAGTCTTGCCCACAGATGATAATAAACCAACTGTGTTAGATTCTGCTGAATGATGTGGTTGCTAGGGGTTGTTGCAAACCCTTACAAAATTCTTCAGGCAAGCATCAAAAATATAACAAAGTGGAATCTGTACTGTAAAATTCTGGCTGAAAACTTTAAAGTAACCAAGAAGAATATGAATATTTGAAAGAAGTTTTGCTGGCTGAGATTGAAAAGTGAGCATTTTCCTCTATAAATTACTATTTGGTGCGAGTGGATTTTTGCGTAAGATTGTCTGCTATGATCAAGACATATCTCTAAAATTAAATGTTAAAAACTGAAACAGAATAGCAGGTAAAGAAAAAATTTGCTTTGACACACAAAACTAAAATGTAAATGATTATACTTCTGATGAAACACCCTACAATGTAAAATGCGTGTTTGCTTCAGTTTCATTTCACATCAGTTAAATAAAGCTGCAAGGTTCACACTTTCTTTAGATCATTTTGTGCTGATGTATCAGTTTTGTAAAGAGCTGTACTCCAGTGGGTAAAGGAAATGTTGTACTCAGTCAAAGCTAATAATTGTTCATCCTGACATGGCATTAATGAAACAGATTCTATTCCAATTAAAAATATATTTGAAAAATAGCGTGGCGCTGAAGCTCTCAAAACAGGTGGGGTGAATTTTGGATAGCAGTTGAAGTTTTACATCACAGGTTTATTTTGCTTATTGCATTGACCAATTTAATTGTTTGTAAAGTAAATATACTTCAGTTAATTCATTACTGGAGTGATAGCTGTTAAATGGGTTAGAAGGTCTTTGAGTAATGCTTTTAAGTGATAGCAGTATGTGCTAGCTTTGATCAGGTTTTTTTTCTGGCCAGTTAGTTATTGAGGAAAATAGGAAAAGAGCAAAACTTAAGAGCAATTTCACACAATTTGATTGAAAAGTTGGTTTTCCTGTTCTTTGTTGCTCTTGCTGTTTCGTAAGAACTTCCCCTGGGTTTTGCTGCACGTGAAGTTGATTCTTAGGAACAGAGGATGAGCTTGCTTGGGAGCAAGAAATCCTTGAAGACAGTAAAAGATCACCAAAAGGGATGGGAATCTTTCTAGTCAAGGTCAGAGTGCAGAATGGCTGGTGGAGCCGTGCGCTGCAGATTTGACAGCTGTAGTTTGAGTTGAAAGAGATTGCCAAAGCATATACCGGGTAGTAGCAGCAGAGGAGAACGGGGGGGTGTAACTACTGCAGATTACAGACTGCCACAATGCCTGATGTAAACAAAACCGAACCAGTCTTCTCAGTGGGTGTGGAAAAAACCCAGCCAGTGCAGACCACATGTCAAAAATCAAAGCAGTCACACAGAGGCACAAATTGTCAGATGCTGTATACATTAAAACAGGATAGAATGGACTGATATAAGAAGCATGTTGCATTGTTGGGTAAAACAGAAAGATACTTGACCTTACAGGATTATAAAGGGATGTGGTTAATGACAGTTGATACTTCTTAGTGATTAGTTTATCACCATGAGTAGTACATTTTTCAAGTAATGAAATGTCAATTTTATGATGAATTTAATTTCAACAATTTTCAGGGCTCTGATCGCATGATAATGACTTATAAAAGCTTAAGAGTGCAATTTCAGTTAAAGATGTGCAGGTGGTAAGAAATCTGCATATTAAAATAACAAAAGATTCTTTAAAAATATGTTCTTTTGAACTTCTTCAGACAGTATTTTTGGTTTTCTCATTGCCATGAGGTGTTTGTCCTTTATCCATCTTTCCTGTGTGGCTTTGTAGCTTCATATAGAAAGCGTTCTATTGTACGTTATATAAGGGAAATAGATGGTGTAGAACCTGTTTCTAAACAGGTAAAAAAAAAAACCCTGTAGGAAGCCTTATTTATAGTGAATAAGCATGCTTGGGTTAAATTCATCTGACTTGTTTTCCATTCTACTTGCTAATAGCCTCTGTGGTATTGCAGAGATAGAACAGCGTAAGTGCTTTGTTTTGAAGGAATACAATAGCTGGCTAGCAAATCATATATTAAAAAAAAAAATATTCTAGTGGTGGGGAAAAAAAAAATCTCAAAATTCCTTTAGACATCAACCTGTCCTTCCCTGGGAGGAATGGTATTATCAAAGAGTTTGTCATAGCTGAAGGGAACCTGCTCCTTAGAAACACACAGCAGGATGGGGCTCACTAAAATATTTGCATTTGTTGAGCAGAAAGCTGATTCTCCACAAGTAAAAGAGATTGCACGATACAGAAATAAGATTTTTCCAAAAAGAAGAGATGCAGACAGAACTGGTAACCTACTTCTCTAGTGACTGGAAATTTTCTCACAGTGCAGGAGCCACTGGAGCAGCGTAATTAAATATTGAGGTCCCAGTTGTGAAGTCTAGATCAAAAATAACATGTAGGTACAGACTTTTCTTTCTCTATGTGACTGAAATCCTAAAAGTGAATGGGATTCAGACAGATGCCTGCAAAGAGGCTGGCTGCAGTCAGTTCCAAACATGGGCACTGGGACTGTTGCTTTCCAGAAGCTATAGAAGGAGCCAAGTCTGGCAGCCATGGATTGTAGGAAGTCCTAACTACCTTCTCAGCAGTCTGGAGGCTGGATGCCGTAGTATGTACCCAGGCTATTGTCAGGGCACAGGAGGAGTGCCAGGTATTATAACGGGCAGCGCTTTTACATCGTTAATGTAGCAAGAATCAGGTAAAAGTGCCAAAAAAAAGTTAAGTAGAACAATGCATTGGTATAATTAACAATAAAAAAAAATGGAGTCGTATAATGGAACATTAAAGAAAAAGTGATTAAAACAATGGAATATTTCCCATGTTTAACCAGCGTGACTGTTGCCAAACAGAAATGTTGAAATCTGAACCTGGAGCAGGAAACACAATCTTAAAAGTGATTTTATTATCTCCCTTCTGGTGTTTTAGAAGGGTTCCTAAGTGTCTACCCAAATCTCCCTCTGGGAGAAGTGCTTGTGAAAGCAGCATCAAAATAGAAAAAAGTGTAGCATTATACCTAAATTATAACTAATAAATTACATAGACCTAATTCTTGATTGACTTGTTTGAAGTCAGATGGTGCCTAACAGCTGGCTGGTGCTGGCACTTGTAGTCTGCTTGTCTCAAAGGTTCTCTGGAGTTTTGCAACTTTAACAGTAATTACGGGGTGATTTAGGCTTAAGTTACTTCTCTATTCTTATAACTAGGTTATAAGAGTTAACCCTTATCCTGCAGGGTTAATTCAAGTTTTTTGACGTGTTAACGCTGATTGTCAGCTAGGCTAACGTAAGTTAAATTCTACAGTTGGTAATATATGCTACCTAAGGTGCAAACACAGTTGAGGTTGGAAGGGACCTCTGGAGGTCGTCTTGTCCAGCCCCCCTATTCAAGCATTGTAGAACTCACCTGTTGATGGACTAAGCAGGACTGGAGTGGGAGTCCAGTTCTTATTTCTAGTTCAGTCATGTTCTGTTTACAGAATTATAAGTGTTTCCACCTAGACAGTGTATGCTTTTCATTTTTTGTTGGGTTTCATATTTTGGTTGGATTTTTTTTAGCTTTGTTTTTAAAATAGGAAAAAACCATTTTCTTTAGAGAAAATCATCACTGCCCTGAAAGTAAGTCCTGTTTAAGTAGATCTTTAGCTTTTCCTCTGGACTTAACTTTTACACAACTTACGTGATATAAGAGGACAGTGTTTATCTATATTTGGAAACTAATATGGTTTTTATTACAATTTATGAACTAATTTTAAGTTCGTTTGTTCTACACATTACTCATTTTCACATATTTCTTTATGCAAATCATAGAACCACTGTGCAATGCTTGCCACACAGTAGAACTCCACAAATTATATTCTCTTGGCTCGAAAAGGAGAAGAAAAGACTGACCTCATCTGCTTTAGCTCACTGAGTCCAAACTTCACATGAAAGAGATGAATAAAATGCTTTAGAGTGAATTAGCTGTGTTAATGCTGTATTAGAAGAAACTACGAAAAGTCAAGGTGAAGGACAGAAAGAAAACTTCTCAAGCTTAACAAAAGAATACAAAGTATTCAGCAGGCAAGCAGAGCAAAGACCAGCAGTACTCAATCCTGGAGAAGTGTCATGATAACTAGAAGGGGGACTACAGGCAGAGATTTTAAAATATCAGTTTACAGATCCTGCATGGTCCGGAATAGGTTCAGGATCAAAAGATAAGCTGAGCAGTATGTAGATGCAGTGGGCAATTCTGTAACTTTGTGATGCAGTCCGTACTAGGGTTAGTCTGAAGTGACACAGGCATCTCTTAAACAAACAGCCATTCTGGCTTTGCTGAGGAATTCCTCTTTTTTTGTTGTTTTTCAGGGATCAGAACTCTACTAAATTTTAAACTCCACTTCCGTATCCTGTGCCTTTTCCCTACTTTCAAGCAGTAAGAATTTAGAGTGGTCTCTTAAAAAGACACTAATATACATGAAAGGTTGCAAATGAATAAGAGTAATTGTCCTTTTGTCTTTCGCACACTGTCATGCTAACACAAATCCATTGGAATTTTAGCAACTCTTGTTTTGAGAAGATATTGTCAGGCTCTTAGAGAAAATCAGAATCTTAAAATTGCTAGATTGCACATCTACTCACAGCTGCCTTTCTTTTCCTAAAAATTTTAACATAGTGATTTCAAAATATTACAGAGAGCTCTGTATATTTTCTATATAAAATAAAGTTTAACATAGTTAAACTAGAGATGTAGTGTGGGCATTAATTCAAATTGCATCATTAACCTCACTCAAATTGCATCATTAACCTCACCCACATTATCCAGTATACTTTGGTTGTCATGGATATGTCACCAAAACCTGAAGTGTATAGGGAACAAATTTAAGTGGTGAAGTTTACATAGCATGTAGTGATGTTCCTGTAGACTGTGGGTGGCATGGAGGGAAAAAACAACCAAAAAACAAGTCAAAAACAAATCACAACTTTCAACCAAGTCAAAGTAGTTAGTAGTGCAAGGAATTTGTACACAAATGCAAAGAAAACAATAGCTTAAGCATGTGGAAAATATTTCAAGAGCTAGTAAGAAAGACTTTTCATTACATTTTTAGATCAGACTTGTTTCAGATAACTAGGGCGTAGAGTGCAAAAAGCTGAACGCTACCACTTATGTTCTATGAGTTTTATAATGCTCATGGTAGAATGAGGATAAGAAGTGTTAAACACCTTTCGAGGTTGATTAAACACAGAAGCAAAGCTGAAGAGTTGATGACTGCAAAACCCATTTATTGCAAGTATATACTATTGCAACCAGTAGGTTACTAAATAAACAAAAAACAAAAATAAATTCTGATCTGTATCTGGGCTGCTAAAGCATTTGTTTTTCTTTGCTACTTATTTTCCATTTGTAATACTATGGATTAAGGAGTTAAAGATAAATGTTTTAAGAAGAGTAGGCGAACATGCTGGGTACAACTTAAACTTTTCAAATGAAACTCAAGCATTAGATAGTCCATATGCCATATTTTTAAAAGAGGAATGAAGCAGTGATTCCTTGATTCAAAACTGTAAGTCCGCAAAAATCAAGAGATTTCTCCTGGATAGATCTGAAGCAATGTGGTTAGACTTATTTGGCCCAGTCAGTACCTCCTCTCTCACATATGCTGAAGAGGAAGAGACACAGGGAAATACATCACTTTTTAGCTTCAATATCAGATACATTTCTAGTATATATACTTGATTGCTAGCTAGATAAATGGAAATTAACATTTAGACCCAGAGTTCCAGTTCGCACTGTCCCTATCAAAGAAAAATAGTCAGGCAGCAAGCAACTAGAGGTGTCTAAAGGATTTTCTGTAAAAAATGCTAAGGGTAGAGATAAAGATACTCTGAAGGACAGTGGTACAATTGGTTTTATACTGAAAATCTGGTGGGTAGGATAGGTAGGAAAAAAAATAGCCTTTAGTTATGGAAATACTTCTGCAAAATATTCAGTAAGGAATAATCTGCCTTCTCTCTCTTAGCGCTGTGTGAACAACAAACTTCCTACACTACTATGTAGTACTCACCAAATTATGTTATGTTCTGCTAACGTTTCCTTTAGGTTATGTAAGCTTTTGATAAATACAGAACACTGTAGGATTTATGTGAAAATTCCTGCTTACAAGGGGTTTTTTTTGTACCCTGCTGAAAACTTTTCAGAAAAGTGGTTTTTTAGCAAACCTAATCTGAACAGTAAGTGCTGCCATTCTTAACTGGTGGCAAACGAGATATTTGCAAGGAGCGGATAACTTACACCAGTGCATATGTACAGCAAGAAAACTAGTACCTCATGACATTTTGTACCCAATTTTTCTTTGAAGTGCACGTTATATGCTGGTCATGCCCTGATACCTAGGATGCCTTCATTTGGCCATTGTGCACTTGAATTCTTGCCTTGAACTTAAACTATTGTGGCATTAGGATATTTTGATTGAAATAAAGCTGACAAGGTTGTGACCCAGGTATAAAATGTTATCATATGATATATTGCTAATATTCTTTCAGCCTGCTGTGTATGAGCACTTATTTCAACCACCATCTCTAAAACACAGCCTGTTAGAAAAAGAAAGTGAGATTTGAAACTGCATTTTGTCTTAAATCTGTTCATAGTGGTCATAGAGTCTTGGCCTGAGGGTTTGGGCTCCATGAAAGATGTAGGAGGTGATACCTTGTTGGATAGCCATGTCCCTTTTCTGGTTCCCCTAAGGTGACAGACTATACGTACTCCATTTGTAGGTTTTTGGTTTGTTTTTAGGCAGCAGAAACATAATGCACAAAATTATGGTGTAAACATACTTTTTAGTTATTATGGAAATCATAAGTTTTAGCTGAGTGCAGTCTGAATACAAAATGTGACCCATGCGTCATTGCAATTTACAGTCCAATTTCTTCAGATTACTATGGCAAAGATAATATATATAGGGTTTAAATGGACAGGTAGATATTCCTGCTGGGGCAGATTAAGATGGTGAAGTGAAATCTGCGGAAGGGGTTTCTGCTGAAATTGATAAACAGGTTATACTTTCCAAATCTCTGTTATTCCACTATTTACTTACTAAACAAAATATTTATGTTCCTGATTGTCTTAATCTTACTCCTTAAGGGAATAGTAAGTCTACTAGGATGAAAGTGTGCTGCAAGGCCATTGCAACACAGTTCTTCTCTGGTGAGGGCAATATGATCTGTTGACAAGAGAAGTCTTCTTGTGAGTTTGCATCTACCTTCCTTGTCAAAAGTGAGGTATTTGGAACTTTGGTTCCGTCTTCTCTGTTTTGTCTTAACTCCAGTATTTTAGCATGATGAAACTGCAGGTGCATTGCTCCTGTTCCACCATAACCTGGGAATGGGAATGTTAATGGTGTTCAGGGCATTCCTTTCCTGAATGCACATTCACATGACACGTCTCCACACACAGTCGGGCCGCTGTCTTTAGACTGCCTCGCGTTAATAACTTCCACGGTATTGCGAATGATCATTTTTCTAGCTCAGTTTTAAGTGCTTCATGCTTCATCACTGTAATATCGTTCTGGATAAGCTGTTGCAAGATTTCCTGTGTTTGGCTTTGTTGTGAAGGCCTACAGTATCCGCAAGAGGTAGTACTGTTTTGATTGAAAACAATTGCACGCACCAGGAGAGTTATAACTAAACACTAAGGAAACTGTAAACATTTTACAGTGTAATCTCATGACACTTAGAAAGACGGTGTCCTTAGGCACAACTGCTGTTGATATCATGAAAGTGGAGCAGCAACTGACTACCAAGGTAAGCAAGAAGCTCAGAATTAACCTGAATAAGAATAGTGCAAATGACTTGCTGTCTTGAGAATAGTTTATGTCTGTAATTGTTCAACATGCACATGAATGCTTGGCTGCATTAACAAGTTCAGGTTTCTACATGTTTTTTTTTTAAAAAAAAACACCTTATTCTGGTTCCAGTAGAAGGTAATACAGTTCTTTCTGGCATATGTATTCTGACCTGGCTTCAGCAAAGAATATGCATATTATTAAGAACATATTTAGTTTTATTTAAATCAATTTGTGTTAAAGTTTCTGTCAAAAGTAAGCATGTGCTTAGAGATTATCAGTTGGGCTCATTATATGTTGAAGAGGGATGGAATGCCTTTCTTCTTCCTCTTATGTGGAATTTCTCTATATTTGGGGTGGGCCAGCAGGAAGTTCCTGGGCTATTGACTTGTTGCCCAGGAATTTGTGATAAAAGTATATTCTGTAGTTTTAGAACTTTCCTGAGATTATTTTTGTACTGCTCATTTTTGAATTTGGAAGCAGGGCCAGTTTGGTGGTAATTGCCCCCAGTGCTGGCTTGGGAACTGAATGCACACTTCAGCGATCTTCTCCCTTCCATTGTAAAAACAAGAACGTTAGCTGTCCTAGAGTCATAGAATCGTTTAGGTTGGAAAAGACCATTAAGATCATTGATTCCAACCGTCAACCCAACACTACCATGCCCACTAAACCATGTCCTGAAGTGCCATGTTTGTGTGTTTTTTGAACGCCTCCAGGCATGGTGACTCCATCACTTCCCTGGGCAGCCTGTTCCAATGCCTGACAACCCTTTCAGTAAAGAAATTTTTCCTAATATCCAATCTAAACCTCCCCTGGTGCAATTTGAGGCCATTTCCTCTTGTCCTGTCTCCAGCCACCTGACAGAAGAGACCAGCACCCACCTCACTACAACCCCCTTCAGGTAGTTGTAGAGAGCGATAAGGTCTCCCCTCAGCCTCCTCTTCTCCAGACTAAACAACCCCAATTCCCTCAGCCGCTCCTCATAAGACTTGTGCCCCTCACCGACTTGGTTGCCCTTCTCTGGACACGCTCCAGCACCTCAACGTCTTTCCCGTAGTGAGGTGCCCAAAACCGAACACAGTACTGGAGGTGCGGCCTCACCAGTGCCGAGTACAGGGGGACGATCACCTCCCTGCTCCTGCTGGCCACGCTATTTCTGATACAGGCCAGGATGTTACTGGTCTTCTTGGCCACCTGGGCACTCTGCTGGCTCATATTCAGCCGGCTGTTGACCAACACCCCCAGGTCTTCCTCTGCCGGGCAGCTTTCCAGCCACTCTTCCCCCAAGCCTGTAACGTTACATGGGGTTGTTGTGACCGAAGTGCAGGACCCGGCACTTGGCCTTGTTGAACCTCATACAATTGGCCTCGGCCCATCGATCCAGCCTGTCCAGATCCCTCTGTAGAGCCTTCCTACCCTCGAGCTGATCAACCCTCCCTCCCAACTTGGTGTCATCTGCTGGAACTGTTCTTTAAAACATACGTAAACAAGAATTAAGATATGAAGCAATGAGTTGTTTGCACAGTGGAACAGCATTGAGTGTGAGAGTACATTGTAATTTGTTTTTTCACCATGGTTAAAGGATATGGTTTTTTAAATGTTTTTGTCAGCACAGTCTGATTAGTATATTGGGTTTTTTAGTCTTCTGGAAATGGACTTTGCAGGGCCCAACTTAATCCCTAATTGGATATTTGTTAACATTAAAAAGGATACAATCTGGCACCATTCAATATGATGATTATTCATACATAAATTTATAAGATGTTATCATTGTAATATTTAAGTGCGGCATAGATAATTAAAATGTTTATTCTGGAGTAGGAAAGTGGTTTCTATTTCAGAGCACATTGTTACATTAAGCCACTAGGAGAAAAATAATGCCAGTGCTCATGGAATATTAGGACCATAAGCAATGTTTTGCAATAATGTATCTACACAAAATGTACTGTTGTCAGTGCGCTGTCTTCTGCCTAGAGACTGCTAAATTTGTGCAGCAAACAGCTTCATCTCTTCCAAGTTTTTAAAAGGTGGAGAAAATGATCGCATGATGATAGAAAAACAGAGCTGGAGAGGACCTAACAAAGGCATCTGGTCTATACTTTCTCCCAGGGTAGATTCAACTGTATGTAAATTTCTGTTAAGAATTTTTATTCTTGGAGACCTCTACAGATAGCATTCTGTTTCAGTTTTAACTAATTGCCTAAGTTCTAATGACCAAATTAAGTTTTCCTCCTTTCAATTTCATTCCTCCTTTCCTCCCCTTTAGATAGGTTAGATGGAGATATCTATTGGGTGAGTATTCATTCGTATTCCTGCAATCTACTTGTTTGAACACTGTTATTGTATCATCCTACTGGATTTTTTTAGATGCCTGATACATACTTTCTAGAAATGTGTCTGGAAGTTTTTATAATGATTTTTTAGGAAGTTGATACTGTGAATATATACAACCTTTATGGATACCCTAAATCTATTATTTCATATGAATTTTTAACATACGTAATACTTTATTCCCACTTTATTCCATTTCTTTTCTGTGAAGTCAATAAAGATGTAATTATAAACGGATTTAATGAAAGAGATCCAAACATAAAATGACTGTTAAAATGTTTCTAGTATGCATGCTGTTTTTTCTTTTTGACGGTAGCTATGCTGACTGTAGCCAGCGATGCTGGCTGTGACAGTCATGGTTCTGTGTCATCCTCCCCTCAATACCTTCTTCTTTTTATGGATGTTTGTGGTGCTCCCTTCGTGTTTACCTGCCACACCTGTTGAGATATTGCTTTGACAATGAGTGACAGTCTATATGGCAAGTTGAGGATCTTAATCCTTCTTGGAATGATCTTTTAGATAAGATGACTCGCTTTCTTGGAGAATAATGCATAAAATGGCTCAATGATTCAAGTAATTGTTTTCAACTGGAATAGAGGGGAAATGGGGATACTTTGCAGGAGCTCTGAGTTTAGTTAGGGGAGAGAAAGAGAAAAGGGAGATTTTCCACTTCCAAACCTCATACTGTTGGAGGGTCAGAAGGTAAACTTCTGCTCTATGAGGCTCAGCTCTGTGCTGCAGTTGGAGGTGTGTTATAGTCATGTAGCAAGACTTCTCCAGCCCAGCTTTAATTTAGCTTTTTGAGAATTTTACAGGCCTGTAAGGACTCTGGTAGCTGGTTATGTGGCACTTTAAGTTAACTTTGAAGTTTATACTGTTTTCCCAATTACAAGTTTCAAGGTCTTACATGCCTTGTAAGGTTTTCTAGTCCTCCCTCACCTTTGTCATGTTTCTTGATATTTGGGGGGAAGGGTGTGTGTGTGTCAGTTCACTATTGTTCCAGATAACCCCTGCTTCCCTCTCCTGCAGAATGCAGTTGCCAAAAATGTTAATTCTCTTAAATACCTGGTATTAGTCCTATTAGATATATATATTCTAAGCAGAACAGGACCATTTTCCATATTGCTTAGATTCCATATGGCCCCATTTGTCTTAAGAAGAGTGAAAAGAAATCTAGAATATAGCTTTTTTTTTCTCTGGCAAGATTGTTTGTCCGCATTAAACATTACAACTTTTCATGGAATGGGTTTTGCAGAAGAGTGTACACTAAAAAAATGCATTGAACCTTTGGGAAAAAAAAAGAAGTATAAAATCACCTCTGGAATTCACACCCCCGCACCCCCCCCCCCCAAAAAAAAATCATTTATGTGCTTTATTTGTTTTTATTCATAATTATCTTCTTAACTAAATTGCCATTGTAATTATTAGCTTTGCTGACTTCAAATTTTAGCCATTGGATTGAGATATGCAATCATGTCCTAGATTAAGAAAGTGTTTCTATTTTATATAAAGATTGGGGAGGGCGGGGACCTATTTACAGAAAAATCGCTATTGTATTTGGTGAGGAGAATTCATTTGATAGGTGGGGAGCATTGGTTTGTACCTGAGCTACTGCCCTAGGGAAAAGTGGCCGTAAACAGAAGACATTTATGCACTTTCATGTGCATGTATCAGCCTTGCTCTGGAATGAAGTTCTTGACTCTGGAGAGAAAAGCATAAAGAGGTGCATCTTGAGCAACAACACCGTGTAGCTGGAGGCTGTCATGATTTGTATCCTCTGTAAATTGACTGAGGGAGATCCTGTGACATGCATTCATCAGTGAGTTGTATATTACAGTAGAGATTTGTAATGTTTGGTAACATTAGAGGGAAAGAGTTACAGATTTTTGTATAAGGATTATGTAAGCAATAGCACAAAAATGAGAAGAAGTGGATAGGGCTTATGGTGAGGGGAGAGAGAGACAGCCTAGGATGTGAGTTTTGTCCTGCTGTTCAAAAAAACCCCCGACGCACTTATGTAATAGTTCTTGTTTTGTTCATCTTCTAATTGAAGAGCAGAGATCAGGGTCTTGATCTGTAAAGATCTGTTTCTTTTGTACTGAATGTAATGCATCATCACAGCACAATATGTTTACCCATTCTCAGGATGATTGCTGTATTCAATAGTTTTAACCCTATCACGCAGCAAATCTCAAATTGTGACTGTGGCTTCCCTGGGGGGCCTCTCATCTCTACCGGGTGTCATCCAAGTATGCTCAAAATGTGAACAGTAGGTCTCCTTTGTTGATTTTCTTGAGACTTAGTGCAAGCATAACCTTGTAATGAGGATTCAGACATGAATAGAAAATGGCAATCCTAAAAACTTCAAACTTTTATAACTTCATGTATCTGAAAAACTTGGTCATGAGCTGTACTTCAGTTTTTATGTTCCTAAGGATCTGCCTGAGTCCTTACCTAAGGTCTCTATTCTTTCCATGTTTCTTCTCAATGTTTACTGTGCTTCAAGTCTTTTGTAGTGTTCTGATTAATGGTTCCATGTCCTCACTGCCGCCTTCAACTCTTCTATTACAGTAGAAACTTTCTCATGTAACTGGGCAAGGAATTTGATAGACACTTGAAAAAATTTTAAGGAGCAGATTCATCAAATCCCTGGTTTCTGGCTTATCTAGAGAGCCTGGAAATCGTATAATCACAGAATAGTTTGGGTTGGAAGGGACCTTTAAAGGTCATCTAGTCCAACCCCCCTGCAATGAGCAGGGACATCTTCAAACTAGATCAGGTTGCTCAAAGCCCCATCCAACCTGACCCTGAACATTTGCAGGGATGGGGCATCTATCACCCCTCTGGGCAACCTGTTCCGGTGTTTCACCACCCTCAGCATAAAAAATTTTCTTCCTTATATCCAGTCTAAATCTCATCTCCTTCAGTGTAAAGCCATTACTCCCTGTCCTATTGCTACAGGCCCTGCTAAAAAGTTTGGCCCCATCTTTCTTATGAGCCCCCTTTAAGTACTGAAAGGCCGCAATAAGGTCTCCCTGGAGCCTTCTCTTCTTGAGGCTGAACAACCCTAACTCTCAGCGTTTCTTTACAGGAGAAGTGTTCCATCCCTCTGATCATCTTTGTGGCCTTCCTCTGGACCTGCTCCAACAGGTCCATGTCTCTCCTGTGCTGAGGGCTCCAGAGCTGAACGCAGCACTCCGAGTGTGATCTCACCAGAGCAGAGTAGAGGGGGAGAATCACCCTCAACCTGCCGGCCATGCTTCTTGTGATGCAGCCAGCGTACGGTTGGCTTTCTGGGCTGTGAGCGCACGTTGCCGGCTCATGTCCAGCTTTTCATCCACCAGGACCCCCACGTCCTTCTCCACAAGGATGCTCTCAAACCCATCAACCCCTAGCCTGTAGTGATACCAGGGGTTGCCCTGACCCATGTGCAGGACCTTGCACTTGGCCTTGTTGAACCTCAAGAGGTTCATGTGCACCCACTTCTCAAGCTTGTCCAGGTCCCTCTGGATGGCATCCCATGCCTCAAGCATGTCAGTGGCACCACTCAGCTTGGTGTCATTTGCAGACTTGCTGAGGGTGCACTCAATCCCACTGTCTGTGTCATTGATGAAGATATTAAACAGTACTGGTCCCAGTACAGACCCCTGAGGGACACCACTTGTCACCAGTCTCCATCTGGACATTGAGCTGTTGACTGCTACCCTCTGGATGTGACCATCCAACCAATTCCTCATCCACTGAACAGTCCACCCATCAAATCCGTATCTCTCCAATTTAGAGAGAAGTATGTTGTGGGGGGCTGTGTCAAAGGCCTTAGAAAAGTCCAGATAGATGACATCCATAGCTCTCCCTTGTCCACTGATGTGGTCACTTCATCATAGATGCATTACCTTAGGCTTTTCACCATGCAACAATGGTGTATAGGAGATGGGTGTAAAATGCACTGATATGCTCATGGAAAGGTTCTTGCCAAAGTGACAGTAAGGGTTAAGTGACGGTTTGGTTTTGGTACCAAGATTGTGCTATTGTCTCTCTAAGTGCTCAGGTAGTTCATGGGAACGGATGCAGGTAGGCAGGCGTGCAACATGCATAATACACAGGATATGAAGAAACATTTTAATGAAGAAGCTATTTAATGCTATTAAATTACATTTACCAAAAGTAATACAGGGTCCTCTTGTTTTCTACCCAGATAGCTAGGGGTGTGCACATCATTACATATTTAAGTCTGGCAAAGTGACTATGCTCCCTGAACTATACTGTGTTCAGTAGGTGTGGCTAAGTTGGAGCATTTCCACTTTTTTTGTTTCTTTTTGTTGTTGTGTTGCTTTTTTCCACAGCATAATTAAGCATAAGTGTACTTTTGTATTTGTATCTCTTCTCTTACAGAACTTAATAAAGCTCTCAGACTATGAAGGAGGTTTTAGTGTTAGTGCAATATATTGCTAATCAGTATATTGTCATATTTGAATAGAGAAGTGCTTTCAGTTTTGGTTCTTGATAGTAGTCAAATGATATGCAGGTATGGCCTCTGATTAATGCCACTCAGTTTTTCAAATATATCACTAAAAGCCAGGGTGAAGTTATATTTACATGTGAATTATTACCACTATTTCAAGCACGTATAAGATATATTTCAAGTTTTCAAAAGGATATTGATACTTTCTTTTGATTTAGTCAGTAGGTAACATTGCAGGTAAATTCCATCACTGGCAGAAATTGATGATTGATGTTTCTTTGAAAAAATCTTACTTGCATATAAGGAATAAAAAGGCTTGTTTTCCTGAACACCAGGATTTGTATATCTTGACTTCTAGCCAAGGTTTAAATGAAAGCTCCTTTCCCAGTTATCTGAATGCCATGCTTCCAGGTCTTGACTCCTCTATTTTTCTCAAACACAGAGGGTTGCGCCAACTGTAGTTCTAGCTTAGGTATTTGTTATGCCAGTACCTGGAAAACTCTGTGGTTCTCGTGTGTCTGCTGCCAAGGCTTGTTGGGCTAGTCCCTCTGTTCGTAGGGGCTTTCAACTGCTTTCCCACTTAACTTGAATGGGAGAATTGCTGAAGTGGTACTCTGTTTCCATGATCTAACCCAGACCATAAAAAGAAAATGAGTTTTTTTAATATTATTTTCCACCTATAAATAGAATTAAATATTCAATAACAGGATTGAAGTATTACCAAATCCTGTTTTATTTCTGGACTGGCTTATATTTCATGTCAGCTGTCAAGGCAAACCTTTCCTACTGCTCTACTCTGTGCAGTGTTTTGCCTTGAGAATTGGAATGTATAACAAAAAGATATTCCATAAATCTGTCACCAACATAGGTAAAGTACCCATGGTTTGTACTGGTTCTGTTTGTATTTCCTATAGATTTCTGCTAAAGTACCTCTTGTGGCCTGAAAAATGCAATCTATCCTCTGTATAGTATCTTACAGAAAAGTTCAAACTGTTTATGTAAAGCATTTCAACATAGTTTACAAGGAACCTTCCAGAGGTCTTCCGTTTCATCTTCCAGTCAAACTGTTCATACTTCTTCTGCAAAATGGTATAAAAACATGTCTGGGTTTTTTTCCCACTGAAAAAGTAAAAAAAAAAAAAAAAAATAAAAAATATTTTAATTATTCAAGTTATATTTTGTTACCTGTTTCTTTTCTTCCCTGTAATGGAACTGCAGAAGTAGTAAAAAATGTTAGCCTGTCCTTGAGACAAACCCTCTTAATAAACAAAAGACATTATAGGAATCATTGCAGGTAATCAGAGGAATAGGCTTATGAATAGTTTTCATAAGTAAACACATACACATACGCGTAGGTACACATTCACATATACTAAGTATATGGTGCTCCAATTAAAAGTGGACTAGGCGTGAAAGAAGGCAGTACAAATGACAGAACGTAGTGTTGGTGTATGTAGAAGAGGATTGTGAAAGTGAAAATCCGAACAAAATAAGGAACGTCTTCCATAATTTAGCAACTCTTTACCATTAACCAAGGTAGTCAGTTATTAAATCTCCCAATAATCTAAAAATTGAGAGCAGCTTAATGTTTCTTTTATTCATTCTTGTCAAAGAAACATTTATCTTCTATACCTCTTTGGAACGGTAATTAGACGTAATAATCTGTCATTCAAGTGCGTATTTATTGTCTTCTCTCAAACAACATGGTGTTCTCTCAGTACCTCCTACGAATCTAAGAATAATACTGGACTTTTAACAATCTTAATATCTATTGCGTGAGGTATAGTTCATGTTCTTCCCTAAATTTGGGGGTATGAAGAAGATTCTTGTTTACGATAATGAGGTGAACTGTTTTTTAACACATAGATTGCCTTGCGGTTTGAAGTGACTTTGGTTGACAGTGGTGAAGAGATCTGCAGATAGTTTTCCACTGGCTCAACTGGTGCATCATGTTTATTGACCACCTCTGTATGCTGTCTGTTAGCTGGAAATTATGACTTCAGCTTCTGAAAGAATCCTGGATCCCTTATTGCTTGAGTTAAAAGACTTTATTTTGTAGGCTCGATTTATAATTTTATGTTTTGCAGGCAGTAAAAGACTCATAAAAGCCTTTTTGTGGTCTAGCCACAAGAGGACAAAAAGCCACAGTGGTATCAATGTGGGTTACAGAGGAATTGAGGTTTAGTTCGAGGACTTGTGATTATGGTTTTTGAAGAGTAATTACTTGAGCTAGCCTATTTGATTATGCTGATGAATTTGTGCTTTGATATTACGGATGTTAATATCCTTTAGCTCTCTATGGAAGTGACCTAAAATAATTCTGGTCCCTTTTAATGACTATGACTTCATCAAGCTATTGTGTTCCCTAGAAATTACAACTATCAACCTCAAAGGGACAACTCTGAAAAGAGTGCTTTTTCCTGCAACCAGTCATGGGTTTCAGTGCGAGAACATGAGAATAGGCATAGCTATCACTGTTTTTAGACTGAAGTGCAATATACCTGATATGATTGATCTTTCCTGCAGTTAACAAAGGATAGGAGAGAAAAGGGAAAAGAAAATAGAGAAACAAAACCCTAAATTATAATCTGTGCATGGAGGAAGTGATTTGCTTTCTTTTTATTTTCAAAGCATTATCACAGTCACAGTCTCTACTATTCGAACTGAGATAAAATAACAAAATGCAAAACCTATTTAGTTAATTTAAATGGATTTTAATTTTCATATCCAATCTCAGTAGTAGAGATGAAAATTTTATCAAAATGCCTTTTATAAGGAGATTAATCCTATACTTTAATTCCAGTAGGCCTAACCTATGTACTGAGATTTTAAAATCTTTCTTTACTCTGGGCAAAACAATGTCCACTACCTACCATTTAAATGCCTGCTTATTCCATAAAAAGTTCTTTATCTTAGTTGACTCAGTGCTGAACTTATGTCCTCACTATAAAAGCGGATGTACTGTTAGCATGTAAATATTCTTTCAAGGTATCAATGGAGATAATGCAAGTGCACTCCAGCAGGTCATGCAGATTTTCCTCTCTGGGTTATGAAAACCTGATGCAGAGCAGCTTGCACAAACTATACAGAGCGTGTCAGAACTGCAGGAGGGTATTAATAAAAGGCTGCAAAAATTCTAAGGTGCCACTGTACCAAAACTTAACGCTGACTTCTGAATCCATTTAGCAGATGATGAATTGGAAGAAAAACTCAGCAGCTCTGCACTGTGGCTGGCAACTTATCCCCTCGTTTTGTTGGGCTATAGGGTTTCTCCTAAAGCTTCTTTTATAAGCAAAGTATACAGATCTTTCTCTGAAAATCTGAATTGGCTTGCTCAATGTATATTTTTCCCAGCTTTGGTTGTCGTTGAAGTTGTACATAAAATGAGTATGGGGAGGAGAGTTTGCTCTTGTTCCTTTGTCAGGTTGGTAGGGCTCACTCAACTCTGGTACAGACAGGGGGAGGAGAACAGGTACGTGTTTTGTAGCCAATGTCCATGCTCAGCTGAATTTGCTGTTCCCTCGAGTCATGTCTCTTTTTTCAATGTTCTCATGACATCAGTATATTTGTATTCACTTACTGCATTTTAAATTACCATGAACACGAACTTGATGGCTTTTATGTTGTACTGTGGGGTTGACTGAGGTTTACCCCAAGATTTCTGTTATCCTACTAATACAATTGTCCATTTGTATCTTTTGCATTCTTCATTCATTGTAAAGACAAGCTAGGAGAGGGTATTAAGCAAGGTAGGGGAGGGTATTAAGCAAGCTAGGCTTGCAGAGAATACAGTAGCAGTGATAGAATGGTTCTAAACTTCCAGTACGAAAGGCAAAAAGTAAGAAATATTTACAAGGTTGGATGTCAACAAGGGCAAATCCAGTGACAAAAGGAATGCAATTTGAAGATAAATAAGGTAAATACAGATTTTAGTTTTATTATTATGCTACATAATCTTCTATCATACCTCTTGGTGGCTGCTTGATTAATGAATGGGAGAGAGGCAGTTTTCATACTAAGATATCAGTTATGCACAAATATTTTTCAGTACTTTTTTTTTTGTTCTCAGGGGGCAGAGGTGGCCCATCTCAGGATATGTTTACTAGATAAACATTCCCTTCAAGGTATTTAAAACAATGAAAAAAAAATACTTTGAAACATTTGCCAATGTGGAACTATCTGAGATTGCTAATTTGCATGTAAGATGTATGCATAACATTTTTGCAAGGCATTTAATTTAATTTCTTAAGAACTATTATTTGTGATGTTACTCTGGATTGCTAAGGATGTCTGTTTAATTAAAAAAAAGTCAAGCTTCTCAATACGAAGGTCAAATTCTGAAACATTTTCCTGATGAAAAATGTTTTAATTCCAATCTAGTCGCTTTCAAGTTAATAGGTTTACTCACACAGTGAAATGCAGTTGAAGGTGAGTAAGGATATGAAAATCTACTCCTCTTTGCTGTGAGGTGTAGATCTATTCAACATGAAATCTGCCTGGGCTCCATCGACCTTCCTAAAATAAAAAATTTTGTGTGATTTTTTTTGCATTATTTTTAAATGTAGTCTCTTTAAAAACAAAACACCACCACCACCACCCCCCAAAAAAACCAAACAAAAAAAACAGACCGAAAACATAACACAAAAAAATCTCCAGGAGATCAGCATTTAACTTCTGAGAAGGTACATTTGGGATCCAAACGTGCCATCTGCCAGTGTAAATGAATGTGTGTAACACTTGGGAAATGCTGCGAGACAGCCTTTCTTTCAGCAGCACCCACTTAAAGATGGTGCCTTAAGGCTATCATTGCTTATTTAATACTGCTCTGACTTCTGTGGTCTGGAAATTAAGCTAGGATTCTTGTTAAGGACAGATTTCATTGTGAAGACTCTTCTGGTTTTGCTTTGCTAGAATAACAACACCTCTTGTAGGATTTTTATAGTGCTTTCCCGTGCTTCCTTCATAATAGTGTGGTGAAGCAGTAAGCGATGTTTGCTTTGTTTTGTTACAGACATTACAATAGGTTAAATAGCCTTTTAAAGTCATAGTTTTTAAAGTCATGTTTAATCTTTATGTAACGGAATCGGTGACAAATTCTAAATGAAATGTTAGGAATCCTAAACTGAAGGACTTAAAGTTTCATTGAAACTCCTCCACACTGTCCAGGCCCAAAATATATACTGCTTGCTTGCATTGAGAGGTCAGATACTAAATAAAGAGAGTAGACATTGGAAGAGATTGGTAATAATCACAGCTTCTTACTCACGTTGCTGAAAACTATTAATCAGACTGTAACAAAGTAATTTGTAAAAATCATTAACAGAAAAAGGCTAAATTCATCAACTCACTCATTCTTGCACACTATTGACAATGAGCTATTGTCATCATATTTTAGTTTTGACATCAGCTCTATTTAAATATAGACATATACATGTATTTAAAAAAAAACCACACAAAACATACATGTATGTAAAACTGTACATTAGTCTTGCCAGTCTGCCTGTGTTGAAGAAATGAATCTGAAGCACCAACAGAAATTGTCACAAGCTCATGTGAAAGGTTTTACCTGCCGGCCTCCAGGAAGGTTTCCTGCTCATTTCAGCTGAAAGGAGATGTGCCATGGTTGTGTGTAGCGTGAGGACAGCAGGATTTGCACATCAGTGCCTGCACGGGAGACAATGGAATATTGCCTTGTATTCCCTACATGGCTAAATTGCAAAGTGTTAACATTTTCTTAAGTTAGTAAAGGCTTGTTTGCTGTAATAGACAGCAAAACAACTGCTTTATTCCTAATTCAGTTCCAAATGCTTGTGTATGAAAGTAAGAGCTTGAAAGTGTCTTAACTAGGTTTTGAGTAGCTGGGTGTTCATTGTGCCATTTGGAAGAACCCTCTTCAAAAAACCAGCCAAAGACAAAAAGAATGGTCAGAGCTGTGATAAAACTGATATATGAGGAAAGACTGAACAGTTTAGGAATTCTGAGTTTGGAAAGGATGTGGTTAAGAAGCAATGTGATAGAGGTATGTCAGACTACAAATGCCATGGAGATGATGACTAGGAAGACATAGATTGCTATTGTTTAGCATTTTAGAAAGTAACTGGTTTACCCAGTGAAAATGTGCACGATGTTTGTTTGTTTGGTCACTCAATATTTAAGCAATATCTCTGTTGTATTCTCTAATTCAGAACTGGTGCTGCGGGCAACAAGCATTTAGACTCTCTCTCTGGGAAATTAAAAAAACTAGAGGCACAATACTTAGTACCACCTTTACTGTGTTAGTATGCATATGTAGCTGTGTTAAGGAATATTTATCAAAATTCTAGCTGATGGAGTCACAAAACAAAGTCACAGGAAAGGCATTCTGAATCCAAATCATTGCTTGTTCTGGGGACTTCTTCCTATTTTTCTGTCTGTTTAGTCCTGCAATAAAAATCTGCTCATCCCTTCATGCTCCCCACCAATTCCTGATTTACAGAGATTTATTGTTTTCCTATTCATAATTTGACCTGTAGCATAGGATAAGTTTCAAAATGGAAAGAACTCAATTAGGAAAAATATCTTTATTCATGATTTACCAAATAATGAATGTTCATTTTTGCCTTAAGTTTCCACTGCAAGATCTCACTGGTCTTGTATGGTTTACATGGGTGAGACTTGAAGGCATCATTTGACACTTAATTGGGCTGTGTGTTTGGGAACACATTTCCTGTAATGCACTTAACATGCTTTAAATCTCGTTTCACTGAGACACCTTTGGGACTTTATGAAGAATAACAGGGATGTCTGAAAGCAGATTTGTTAATTTCTGTGTGCAACTGAGGTGGAATTAAACAGCAAAGCAATTTAAAAGTGCTTGCTATTGTAAAGAGTAAAGTTTTGTTTTCAGTTTTAAGTATTTTGATATGCACACATTTGTTCTCAGCAGTGCAGTAGAGCTTTAATTACTTTGAATAAAAATACCTGCAGTCAAAGTTTGGTTTCAGTGCAGCTGAGTTTGAATACAGTGGAAAGATCATGTTTATAAATCTCTACCTGATTCCATATAAGCTTTATTCATTTTTAATGCCACATTTTCCTGATGCTTTCATGCATGAAAATCTCAGGTATTTTTTATTGGTGTTGTGTTGTGTAACAGAGATGTACCCTTCTATTGCAACAGGGTTTCTAAGTGAACTGAACTGTGTGGTATAACATACAACAGTCCTATGATAATTATTTAACATCTCTATTGCGCTATTGATTAGGAATTAACTAGGTCAGGCCCTATTGTACTAGGCACAGTAGAAGCATATAAAACATGACAGCTCTTGCTTCAAAGAGCTTATAGTCTAAAAGGCAGCACATACCAAGTGGATGATTGAGATAAGTAGTGAGGAGATGGAGAAAACACAAAATAAATGACTGTGTGAAATTCTTAGCTCTTTAAAGATCTTTTTTTATCAAAAAATGAAAAGTGTTTCACCCACATGTTCTAAGGGTAGAGAGGACCATTTTATTGTCTGGTCTGACCTCATATTTAAAACACGTCATAGAATTTTCCTTCATAATTCCTGCATCAAGCCTGTGATATCTGGCCCTGCAAGAATATTTCTTTATTTAAAAAAACTCCTCAAACTATTAAAAAAAAAAAGTATAACTTAAATCTCTCTCAGGGGCAGGACTGTTTCTTACAGCTGCTTCTCTGGCTAGGCTTTTCAATCTTGAATGTTCATTCTTATTGTAACAGTAAGTCAGGCAGAGATGCGACGTACACAAGGGTACTAATGAATGCTGTGATAACACACAGTGCTGTTATACCATGAGTTATGAATGTCGATACATGTGTTTTCCATATAGGACTTACCATTAAAGAAGTTTCTTGACTGAAAAATCAATTATAGAAGAAATCAAATATTATAGAAGTTTTCTTTTTATTTAGTTATGAAAAAGTTTGTGAAATTGTTTTGGATTTGAGATCTCGGTTCAGCTTAAGTAACTTCCTTTCTCTTGAGTTTTTGTGTGTTTGCTATGAAAAATAGACGCTAGGCAGATCTAAATAAACCGAGAATGATGTGCTGGCCGGGGGGTGGTGGGGGAAGTAAATGTGTCATAATGGTGTAGTTAGTCCTGATTTAGTCCCAACGATATAAGAAAGGGAAATATGTATTCTGTAGTGGTCATTACAGAAGCAATAATCTTGTAGTAGTGGAATTGGGGGTAGGCTATTTGATCATTTTCTGTTCCCTCTGAAACCAAAACAGTAGCACCCTGATGAATGTTGTAGTCTGCAGTCCATATGTGATTATGCTCCTTTGCCAATTTGTTTTTGGGTTTTACTGCCTATTTTTCCCTCTTGACAGTGTTTTTGAATGCCTGCAAAAGATAAAGGAAAATTGTAGATTTAGGCAAAAAAATTTCAACATTTACTATGAGAAAACATCTGTCACAGAAAATTGACAGAAAACTTTTGGAATGTTTTGTCTCAAGAAGGAGATTTTGTTAGATAAGGTTGGAGGATTTTATTTTGACTTTCATTTGCATTCTTGCTCTTTTATTCAGGTCTAGGGGAAATTTCCAAGCCATATGAATTCCTCAGCTACAAGAAAAGTTGAGGTTTGGTCAGCTCTAGGAACATTAACAAATTTAAAGTGACAGCCAGGGTGCAAATGGACAACAGCAAAACTTCTCTTGATTTTTTTTTTCCTTGGCTTTTATTTATTTCTCTCTATGATATTCTGTGCAGAACATGTAATATATGGACTCTCTTTTGAAAATGCTTTAGGAAGAAATACTTCTGCACATATAGAAACGTTGATACAATACAGCTGTGAATATATTTTATATTTTATCTTCACAGATGAGAATATGGGAGATGGGAGGAAATGCAAAGAGAATAAAACTGTAGGGAGAATATCAGAGTCAAGTAGAGATTTTAGTATTTTATAGAAGCCAGCAAATTGTTGTTCTCCCTCCTCCCCCCTAAAAAAAGCAGCTACTTCTATGAAGGACTCGATCTTTCTTTCTTAGTTATTTAAAATATTATGCTTCTTTTTTCAGTTGATTCTTCTGAATTTTAATTTTTTGAGTTGATAAAACATGCATTATTTTTGAATCCTTTTGTATAGCTTCTCATGAAAAAAGTTTTTCTTTTATCAATATTTACAAGTCACTTTTATTATTGTGAAAACATATATTCCTGATAAAGCGGTTTATATAACCATCTTAGAATCTTTCTACTGCCTTTGGCAGCCCATGCCTCTGTGTGCTTTCTTGAAAGCAGGATTATTTCTTGAATCAATTTTAAATCAGCTGATTGTTCCCTTCACTTAGTTCTGGTTTTCCTTTTATGTTAATATGATCACACAGGGTTTAGCCTAAGATAATCAATTAAAGAATAATAGTAAAATTGCTTGAAACTCCAGCAACTTCAAGTCTGCCTCAGGTGGCCCAGAGATGCCGATAGGAGGAGGCCACATTCTCCAGCCCACCTCTCTCGTTTCACCTCCAACAAGTCCTCCCCTGAATTAAGTAAGTGTAAGTTAGAGTGACGCTTTTTAACTGTCTCAGGAATGAAGTCCTGAAACAGTCAAAGAAGCAGTACCTGGGCGCGGCTACATAAGGGGTTACAAAATGAAAGTCCGTAAATCTATGATGTGATTGCTTATAACATTGGCAATTGAGCGCGGCTCCTTCTTCATGCCTCTATAAAGGAAAAGCTTAAGGCAACCTCAAGCACTTGCTTGCCTTCAACTATGTGAAACAGTTTCATTCCACTCAGCTGTGAGCGTGGGCCTATGTAATCAAGAGAGATGAGGACGAAGGGGCTGGGTTGCAACATAATGGCACAATGAGAGTTGGCAGAAGTCATGTCAATCCTGTTACTACTTGTAATTTTTACACTTGTCAAGAGAAAACCCTATGGATGAAGGAATAGGAAGGATGAAGGAAAGGAAGAAAAACCTGAGGGAGAAAAATGATAAAAGGAAATTTGAATGTTTTGGCAGAATGACCCTGGGAATAAGAGACCTCTGAGAAAGGCTAGAGATAGTGAGAGTAAATAGACAACCACTGACTAGGAAATATGATTGAGAAAATAATTTTGTCTAGCTGTTCTCTTTATTGTTGGCTTGTTTAAGGCAGGTCCACTCTGTGAACCCACACTGTATGCAAAGTTGTGTAGGACGTGGTTGGTTACCATTTCTTTTTATAGCATGTAAATTGATTTTTGTTATTTGTGGTGTTGCAGCCTAACACTAATGAAGAAAGCTAATGTTAGTAACCATAGACACTTTTACTTCTTAACATTTTAATGAACCTTTATTCCTTGTTCTGTACTTCCTTTTATAAGCTCTCCAGCGAAGAAATTTAGATACTTTATATCTGCTTTCCCTATTGCTATTTTTTGGCAATTAGTCACCTGAAAAGTCTGTCCCGATTGAATTTATTCATATTTCAACAGTTTTCTTCATTAGAACCATGCTTGTTAATGAATTCTTTTTTTTTTTTTTTATAGTATGTATTCTCACCTTAATATACAGTTCAGGAATTTGGCTCTATGAAGTTTCAAATATTTTTTTTGTACGATATAATCATAAACCAGTTTGCACCTTTTTAGTTCATAAAATGTACATCTTCACTCAGACAACAGAACATTTCTTATGAATGTCTAATGGTTTTATATCCCAGGCATGTCACTCACATTAACTTTTGATTCAGGTAGTTTGCAATGGTTGAATATGAAAATTAAGGTTTCTGAAGGGGCGTTCGTGGTAAAGTTTTGCATTATCAACATTATTACTGTGCTAGTTTAGAAACTAAACAGATAAATTCAGTGTCTGATGCTGGCAGCACAGTACAGAGGCAGATTCCCTACTGAGTATTTAAATCCCATATGAAGTTCTGGTAGAACCTTGCCCTAGTTAATTTAAAAATAAAAAATAAAATAAAAAAATTTGAGACCAAACCCACATTCTTAATTCCCTTTTAATGTCCTCTAATTTAACTCTGTGTTTTCTTTGAATGAATATTATCCATCAGTTTCTTTAACTCTCTTCCATTTTATTATGAAATTTGTGAAATAAGTTTCTAAAATGTCAAGTTCTAGATTATGCCTTACAATGAATAAAGTTTCCTCTTGGAATGTAGAATCCTGTACGTTCAGCTGCTTTGGTCTGACTCCATGGTTTGCAGAGATCTAGGTTTTTCAAGAGAAAAAATGTTTTCTTAGAAAAAAAATCCTGGAAATACATAAATATCAAAATGATGGATAATGTTCTAGAAAAAAGTTCTTATTAGAAAAGAATCTTCACATCTCAAAGACTGATTTTTTTTGTTTTGTTTTGTTTGGGTTGGTACATTTTTCCCTCAGAGTGTAAAAGAAGACAAAGTTCATGAGTCATATGCTCTTAATTATGTTGTTTTGTAAAATGCGCTATCAAAAGGAAAGGAAGATTTCCATGAACTCTAATATCCTTAATTAGAAAACTAGATTTTCATTGTGATTAACAAAGGATCATGTTTTGTCTAACTTGAATGTCTATATTTTTTCCAGAAACCAGTAAGTAAATGAGAAACTTCTTTAAGCAGAGACATTTCTGAATACTGTGCAGAACTTAAGAGAAGTTTTATACATTTACCTCTGACTTTCTATTGTATAAAAAGTGAAAGCAAAGGTCAAATATTTTCAAAATTGCTCACACTGCATCTGTTTATCTGCCTGTCTCTCTCATTCATGTGTGTTATGAGTGTAAGAGTCATACAGCGTATGTCTTAGGAATGAGGTGGACCACTGGTAATGTCTTGATTTGCCTATGAATTTACAATTGAAGGGGTAGATAGATTTCTAGAAAAATGAGAGATCTCAGTTAGTTATCGAGGGGGTTGCTGAGGGCAAATGTCTCTCAAATAATATTAAAGTAGGGGCAGCATGGTGTTGAAATAAAGAAAAATGTTGAGGTGTAGTTCTTTTTAAATACTTGGTGCAATATTAGAATTTAGGGAAATATTTCCTGGCTGTATTAAAAGAACTGACCTATATATTTTTTATTTAAAAGTACCAACAAAAATCAAATAAACAAATTTCATCTATGGGGGGGGGGGTGAAAACAATTTTTTTTCCTCATGTTTCAATATCATTTGCTTTATGAAGACTGAAACTTTTATTTTGGATCTTAACTCATGGGGTTTTGAGGATTGCTAAAATATTAGCTATGTGGTGATATTCCTAATGTATTATTTCATTGTGCACAATGTTTAATATATCCTACATATATACATGCATCTGTACGTTATGTCTTTCTAAAGAACTATCTTCAGTCAGGTTAACCAGAAATCTGAATTGTGGTGTCTAACATGCTGAACATGAGCATTTACATTTTATTTCATGTCCTTAATGTTCGAAGTAGCTCAGGTGCTCTGCTTGTGGTCAAAAAATAGCCTCTAAAGATAGATAGCATTATTTAGCTGCCTCTGCCAGACCAAAGCTCTTCTACATATACTAGCAAAAATCTGTGTGCTACTTTGAATGGAGAAGTAACATTTATTTAAGGGTCACTTCGCCGACAGTGCAGATGAAGCCTAAATTTGAATATCTGCACTGGAAGCAAGTTATGGTATTGTAATCTTTGAATGAAAACATACCCTTTACGTGTCCAAGCTGAACAGATGTTTCAGATATGCTTAATGACTATCTCACAGACTTTAAATATTTGCCAATTTTGCTTGGAAGACATTTCATTCAACAAGAGTGTAAACAAAAGCAAGCTTTTAGAGACTCATCTGTAGGTGCAAATATCTGTTAAGATGTTTTGGAGAAACAGATCCCTTATGGGTTTTATTTTAATTAAGTAGAGACAATAATAACTAGTTCATGGACATTTCATTAACTGAAATGGGATGAAATTGATCACATTATTTACTGTGAATGATTTACCGAGCTTTAAAAACAGGCTGAATTTAAGAGTTGTTATGATAATACCAATCATAACAATGTATTCTAGTTGCAAAGAATAACTGGTTTCTTCATGAAAATTTACCAATTTAGATCTAAGTCAATCAGTTTAGATGTATATGAATCCAAACACTGATAATACTGATCTATCCATATGTATCCTACTTATAACAGCATGAATTCAGCTCTAATATGCAGTGTAAAATTTATTTTTGTTATTTGAGCAGGTGAATGCAATTCAATAAATTTTGGCTTTTTACAGCACTAAGAGCAGGAAAGAGCCTGGTGGTTTCCTTACAAAAAGATCTTGTTGCTTAAGTTTCATTACAATATTAAAAAGTTTCAACACTTCATTTAGCTGAAAACTTCCTTACCACTGTGCGAAGAAAATGAGAATACAGAATTATAATTCAGGAAATTCATTTCCTTGTCAGATAGCATTTGGCTTTCTGTGTGTTCTTGTAAAACTTTCATACCAGCTTGGGTAAACTTTTTATATCCCTGATCCATGCTTACACTGAGACTACTTTACATCGCAGCGCCAATATAAAGAGGTCTGAAAGGGAGCATAAATTATTTTAGCATGAGAGAATGATGCAAAGTGCCTTTACTTTTTAAGATGAGAATTAGATTCTTCTCTCCCCCTGCCAATACATTGATGTTTTGTTATTACCAGATAGTAAGAACAAGAAAACCCATGCTCATTCCTAGTATATTTTTCAGGTCTAAAAATATTTCTAAAAGGTTTCATAAAACCTTTCTACGTGGTTGATATTTTATCTTTGTTGCTTCTTCAGTCAAAATGTGAAAACAATGTTTTGATATCTTTCTTTAAATATTACACCTTTTCATCTCCAAAATACTATCATGTTCATAGTTTGCAGTCTTTTCAGTGCATCTGCTGAATTTTCCAAGTTCTCTTTTTCCCCCCAAACTTGTATTTCTTTTGTAGTAGTATCTTAAATTATGGTGTTTCTCATTTATTGGGAGTGGAATTATTCTCAGTTTCTCTTGTTCCTTTTTTTCTTCTGTTACTGAATGATCGCTTAGTATTCTCTTAAAGCAGTGAGGCACAATTCTCAGAAGGAAAAGCATATGCAAGGGAATGTTTTATCTTCTGTTAACTTAGTCTGAACTGCTTTGAGTAACTTAGGAATAGCTATGTACTAAGGCGTTTAAGGAAAAACAAGGTTTGAGCCATTTGCAGTCCAGTCTGATTGGAGGGCTGATCTATTTCCAGTGACAACGGCTGCAGGGATGACAATAATAACATCTGCAGCATCAC
This sequence comes from Buteo buteo, assembly GCF_964188355.1. Classification (NCBI taxonomy): domain Eukaryota; kingdom Metazoa; phylum Chordata; class Aves; order Accipitriformes; family Accipitridae; genus Buteo; species Buteo buteo. Next base: position 75,597,852 of record NC_134171.1, on the reverse strand, counting down.
CAAAGACTTTAAATCTTCACATTCAGAGTTCTGAAATAATCTTACAGATGTCTTTACCTCATTACGTGGCTACTGGGGGATTGTCTCATCTGGTGTACTTTGCAGCCGGGTGTACCTTTAACAAGCAATCTGGCATTAGCCTTCTGTTTCTGCCACTGGAAAGCACAGAATTGTTATATATCACTGGTACTGTTAATTACACTGCTGTGCTAGGCATCATTAAAGCTCAGAATGCTGAAAGGCATATCAGGAGGATTCATTTTTACTTAAGTGAATCCGCATTAAGAAACTCAAGAAAACTGTTGCAAGTAATAACCAGTTTTCTTTTTTCCCCGCAACCCATGCTTCAAGATGAAAGGTGTTTACTTCAAATCTCCTGGTCTAAGTAAACTTAGTTTGGGAAAAGCTTTCTTAATTTTTTTTAAACTTGTTCTTACTTTGTTATGCTAAGAAGCTTCTAGAGTTAATAACATGTTACATAGCTCAAAAGCGTAGGAATTTCCTTTTGTTTCAACCCTGGAAGACCAAGATCATTAAAAGGAAGGAGACATATGCAACAGTGATTTGATGTCTGTGATACATGTTTGAGTGAAAGATTTGTCAATTACAGTGCACTTTCTCATGTTCTACTTTGTACCTTCGTTGTTCTGAGTACTACTGAAAGTAAGTAGGCAGGAAATGGTTTTCATGTCCGCTGAAACTTTAGTGGGGCAGATGTACGTACATATATACACACACGTATATACATATATATGTGTAGCCGGTATAAATGAAGTCTGTATATGTGTGTGTGTATGTATATATGTATACATATACATACACAAATATGTGTGTATATATTTATAAAGCCTTCCTTCATGCTGGCGTAAAGCCAAGGAGTTCCATGTTCAGAAGCAACAGAAACAGAGTATAAGGAGTGTGTTTTCTCACATTCTCTCTCCCACGGGTGGATGCTCTGGCTGCCAGGAAGTTAATTTTGTGGACTCCAATGAGCTCCAGTTTCTTTACAGCCATGAATCTTGTATTTTAAAGAAAGCAAAAGGTAGCCCTAATTCTTCACCAAAAACTATGAGAATTCCTAAGTTTTCTTCCACTCCTTCCAGGTGCTTGTTCTGACAACAGTCTCACTCTGTTTTACTTTCCTGTCATACTCCTTCTGGGGCAGTTCTCTGTAGCTTCGCTTTTATACTAAAACCTGAAAAAAACCCCAGGTTTTCGGGTATCCTTCACCTTGTGGTACCTCTTCTTGGAAGAGGTTAAGGGGCTTTGCTGTGTTTTATTGAGTAGTGATGCAAGTCTTCTCTTTTATAAACAGATTTATACTCTAGGAAGCGTTATTCTTATCATAGACTTTTGGCCAGACAGATTGCAAGATGCCCTAATGTCTTCTTCCCCTCTGCTTCTCCATCATACATTATCATGGGCTTGTGCTGAATGAGCATTCATTACACGCTTTTGGACATGCATTTATCCCACCTTCCTTTTGTTTTTCCTTCTTTGCTTCTTTCCTTGCCTTCTCTAGTCAGAAACAACTTTGAAGAAGGGACTGGGGCTTCCCTGTCTTTAGGATATTTTAAAGCTCTAAGTTTGCTGCAATTCAGAGATTAAATTTTCTATATAAATCTTATACATAGTTTGAGGTGCCCATAACAGATCTCGTACACTTCATAGGTAGAGATGTTTTACAGCTTTTCTATGCCTCAGCAACCTTCTGGACTAGAAAATGTGAAATTCCCTGTATTGTTAATAGACAGAAGTAGGAAACTTGAGGGAGAACAATTTGGAAAACCTAAAAAAATACGTATAAAGACATCTAAGAGTTAACCTGAGCATTTCATTTTTTGTATCTGACAGTGTACATATACAGTGCACTTTTTTCTGATACATGGATTTGAAAAAATGTACAGATTTTATTTTATTTAAGTCTCTGCTAGAAAATGTAGTAAGAAAAATAAACTTTTTGTAGCACAGGCTTTTTTATTTTCTCTGGGATATTCAGTCCTTGATATAATTTATATGCCAGGCTATTCCCAACCACAGTGAAAGCTTTTTATTATGTTGCAGTGAACAAGGCAAAATTCTCTCCTTTAATGGAGTCTGTGCTTTGGGAAGGAGAATTTTGCCCCCAATGCATATTAATTACATTAAATAGAATATTGTAAGAAAAAAGAACAGCATGAATCCAATTAAAAGGCAAAGAAAGAGCTTTGGGGTGAAAATCTACCAGAATTTCTTTATTTCATGAGAATAAAAACAGCCTGTAAATACAGTGGACAAAAGGAACTACAGAGTTCTGTTTTAAAATCCAGAGTTTACATTAACAACCTGCAGCAGATACTGTTTTGTAACAAAAGTACCTTTAGACCTAACAGTAATGTGTTCACGTGCAGTTTGTAAATTGAGATAGTAGCATAGGGGTCTGCTGTTTCTTCTTGCTGCTCTGACCAGCCTCCTTGACCAGCAAACATGACCAAAATGAGTTTTTTATGTGAGAGTTATGTTATCAAGAAGTTCCTTCAGTCTAAAGGAATATTCTACAAGAGAAATGAGATTCATTAAAAAAAGGTATTTTAACACCTGATTGTGGATTTAGGGTATTCCTCTAAATTATGTGAAGAGGCATACATATTCTTGGTCATTACCAGCCAAATGGGTATTATTTACCAAACTAGAAGTGTGATTTCAAAATACATCCCAATGGCCCCCTCTCTTTAAAAGCAAATTTGCCTCCCTTTCCATTTTTTTTCTTTATTTTTCATAATGAAATTAAAAACTCTTTTAAGGTTGCATAAAATGTTGACAGAACAATAAAATGTGATAGAAACAAAATATTATTTCATTATAGAATTTCTATTCTTTTTTAATGAAATATTTTTAAAATGGACTAAAGAACCGGAACATATTCACAGAGTTTCAACTGTTAAAACTTTTATATTTACATTCTTTTTAAAGCAAAAAGTAGTAGCTGAGTTTTACTTAAAATTATTGGCCAATGGTGGAGCCCTATTATTTTGGTGAATAAAGTAGACAATGCTGTGTAAAACACCTCATATACTATTCATGCATGATTCTCGCATTCATATGAAGAAAGAGGGCTTGTTGCATGTATTTTTGCATCAAATTTCAGGAGGGGAGGAAAAGAAAAAGCAAAAAACCCAGAGGCAGTAATTTCAAATTGACTAACCCTATAATTTTAACTGCAGCAAGGATCTCAGAAACAAGCATTTGTCATTGCCTGAATGTGCACTAGAGTATCCTGGGACTGCATTTATTATAGCATCTGGTACCTCTAGAATGCATAACAGAATTACACGAGAATTGGATAACTAGTTCTCATGTACGTAGGCCTGCAGATTTTTGTTACACATTTTCTATTTTTAATCGGAATTTTGTATGTTTAATAAACGAGAGCTTGTCCCAAAAGTGCATTGTCTATTGAGGTTTTTTTTATGAAATCACCATAAATTATATTGATATAGTTGGAAATTTTGTTGAAGTGCAGATCTTTCATTATTAAATCATTAAGGTTAAATGGATGATATCTGGTGGTTCTGTAGCATCCATCCTTCAAGGCTAGCTATGATTAATGGTTAATTTCACATATTATAGATTTGCCTGACCAGAATTTTCTTATGCTTTTCTTTTGGTTAGGAAGAGGTATATATCGAGATGTGTGTGGGCAAGTTGTACATGCATTCTGTTAACAAGCAGCATTTGTGTGGAAACCTCTTCTACCTTTTCTTTTGAGAAAATTGCCCTAAGAAAGCAAACATTTGAAATCTGAAAAAAAGTATGGTTTTTATATATATATGAGAGAACTCTACAGAGCAAATTTCAGAAACTGCTGTACTCTCCCTTTGCTTTATAACAAACTAGACATAGTTCTGATGATCCATAAGCCTATGTACTAGTTTATAGCATAAAGTCCTTATTAATCCGTATTGATCTTGATCTGAAGAGTACTGTTTTGTTATCATAGGAAGGAAGTGTGGAGTGGCAATATGAAAACTAAGTCAGAAGTTATGTGTGTCTTTAAGAAGCTGTAATTCTCATAATACCTTGTAATGAAATATTATACATAGAAAATACTTGAGAATGAAAGCCAAGGTCAATAATTCCTGATATTTACATGACATTTGCAGTTATTGCATAGTTCGCTTGCCTTGTGTATTAAGTTGTTCCCTCAGCCTAAATCTGACTTTTAATTTAGATTATGTGCCCTTAGATTATACACTTGAAGAGCATGACTTTTACAAATGCCTTACGACTAAACAGCTAGAAAAACTGAGCTGCTTATACTCTAAATACTGTCATGGTCAACTAATTCTTAGAGTAACAGTGCATAAGACCTGCTCCAGTCATGAATTCTGTGGACTTTCCTAAATATTAATTAAAGTCCTAGTTAATTGAAATCACTACTCTATAATGGATTATTACTTGCTTAAATTACTCAAAGTTTCTTATAATGAAGCTTTTAAAGTTTCTGAATATTAGAAGAGACCAACGTATGTGAAGAATTGCATCCTGTTCTCTCCAATGGAGAAAAACCTGAGTTTATCGATCACCTTATTATCTTCAAATTTTTGTACTCTTATTTTTTCAAAAGGTTATATGTCAAAGAAGGGGGTGGAATGTGTTCTGGAATATTGAATTGTACGTTTTCAAAGAGGATGGAGTTGAAGGAGCTGAGATAGTAAAGTCTAGTGTGATGAGTAGCCATCTTTCAAGTCTGAGTAGTTAGAAAATAAACAGAGACAATGTATGCATTGCTTTTGCAGTTTCTTGTGATTACAACTCTAAATCTGAGAGGTCAACATTGTCAGAAATCAGTGAGTTATTTTTTTGCCCTGCCTTAGTTACACAAGGTGAAATCTTAGCATTGTTGGAATCTGGCAAAACTACTGTTGCCTTCTGTTCCAACAGCATTTTCATGTACCCATATAGCGTTAATTTTAACTTCAGGTTAGTCTACTGGGGAGGATGCTCAGAACACAGAGGTAAAGATTTGGAGTTCTTAGTTTTATTCCTGTATCTGGTAAAATATCAGAAGGATTTTCACTGCAGTAAGATTTTATTTGTTCTTTAAAAGATTTTCGGAGTCTATGGTGAAAACCATGGTGTAATGAAAACCTGCTGCAATTGTACGTTTATGACAAGTTACGCAGAAGAGGGTAATTTATACCAAAATCTTGTTCACGCTAATTGCAAACTGGAATGAGTTTCTTCTTTGCTAACCATTGAAAATAATAGGACCCTCATTATATCAGTACTCCAGCCTGTATTACTAAGTCTTTTCCATGATAAGATTGGACTGGGGGAGAAAAAAACCCCTGTCATTGGATCGAATCTGCTGCCATCACAGGCAACCATGTAGCATGTATTTAGACAAGAAGCTCCACTAACTGCAAGTCAAAGAACACTTCTAGCATTATATAAAATAGTTCAGACCAAAGAAGAGATTGGAAGCCATAGGAAGAGATCAGAAGTTATCAAGGATACGTTCAGCAATCTGGATCATCGTAACAGCTTGGGAATTGTTCGGTAAAGCTCTGATACATCTTAGGAGATTGACCAAACCCAGAGTTTATAGAGAAAACCAAGAAGTCTCAACTATTTCTGTCTGTCTTCCTGACCTTGGTTAAACTCAAATCAAATACTCTAGTTACTGATTCAACCTTAGTGTGGAGGGACGATAAACCAGTGAGACACTTCAATGTCTTTACACATTAAAGATTTTTCATGTCTTTAGAAATGCCTGTCTGCACATGCCATGTCCCAACTCTGGTCAGGGCTGTTTTTCAGTAACTAGAAGAAAGTGAATTAAAAAAATATATAACAAATCCAGCAACCATATTATGCATCAAGAGGAAGAAGAAACTCTTCCTGAATCCTGCTCTTGCCAGCAGTCAATGAAAGCCTTGAAGCATGTAAAGTCATGCAAGCATTTAATATTTTGAAGAAAATCTTTTGTTCTTAATTAACAATATGACATTACTTGCAAGTTTTTATTTCCTTTCACATCTGTTCCGTTTTGAAACCTGTAATGTAAGCTACTCAGCCTTGTTTGCAAAAATCTTGACAAATACTTCGTGCATATTTCAGTTACTTCTATTGCCACATATATCTGTACGTTATCACTAAGTGTGGAAGGTATTGCTTCATTATCATAACCTGTTGGATTTGAATGAGAGAAAAAATGAGTGAGTCTGAAATTTCTTCCTTTTTCTGTCAATTCTCTGGCAATAATTTCACTAGTGAGCAAATAATATCTTGTTAATACCGGAGTAGCCAATGTGGTAATTCATAAAAGCAGAAAGGTGACCATGTGACAATGTAACTTCAGAAAAATCTTAATCTCTTCAGTGCTGTCTTAGCTATATTTTAGTGAGAAAAACTGATATACGGGGCTAACCTGTTATGGATATATTTTGTATGTGTGGCTTAAAAGCTTTACTGGCATGCTGTTCTCAACTCCAAACATAAGCACCATTAACAAATCATGAATCAAATCTTTCTAATGATCTCTACTGCCAAAAATAAAAATGTGCAAGTAGCTTTAAAAAACTCTCTGCTTTTCAAAATAATATCTTCATATTTATTTTTCGCATTTCTGAATTTGATAGCTGGACTCAATCTTTTCAAGCCTGTCTCTGAAATCATTCAGTGATGGAATCTCTATCATAAGAAATTTTCACTTCAAAAATTATTCTCTGGTTCAAATTTGAATAAATTTAGGGAAATCCTACAGTGATATGCAGGAGTTATAAACAATCACACCGGTTCCTTCTGGTTTTATAGTCTATGAATCTTGAGATCTGAAAACTTAGCTTAAAAATGAAAGCCGAGAGCCTCACAAATCACTTAACTCCTAGAGCTGATGTTTTAGTAAAGCCCCCAAATATAACAACACTGATATAAAATTGTCAGAGTGATCATATTACTGCCAGATTGCTGATGAGAGTTGTAGGTGAGCGTTAGTTTTGGAGGTTTTTTCTAGCTGAGTGCTCTGATGTGAGGTTGTCACTAAGACAAAAGCTGTGTAACTAGTTCCAGTTGAATTAGGTTATGATTTTTCAAGATAAAAGATCTTCCATATTCCATGGTATAATATTTTTGGTGTTTTCCCAGGTTATGGGAGAATATGCTGGTAAAAGACTCAGTGGCGGCCATTCTTGTCACGGTTATATAGAATGGTGTTTCTATGCTTGAAGAGGGGAAAAAAGTTTCCCTTTGTCTAATAGATTTTTTTGTTTCCTTCCTTTCACTGTTACTTGGAATGATAGTTAAAATTGCCCAGAGGTTGGATTTATCAGAAGAATCTTGGTTATAGGCAGAAGACACATGAAGTAGAGATCAGTGTGAATATGCTGCGTTCCACACAGATAAAATGACAGATGAATTTGTGTGATACAACAGAAGATACTTTATATTCCAGAACACTGAGGACATGTGGAAAGTGGGCCAGTCTGAAGATATACTTGTTGAAATATTGGCACAATTATTTCTGGTAGAATTGAGCTGCTCAAAGAAACTGAGCCCATAATGTAGATCCTCTGTTTTACAGACTTCACAGAACTCTCTCTCTTACTTTCAGGATGCTGCTCTTATCGTAACCGCATGCCAAATAGGAAGACAGAAACAATCTTAGTAAGAAAGATAACTTTAAGTCTTGTTCATCGCACTGTGAGGCGAGTTTTGCAGTGGTGCTTTAAGAACTGCTATTTATCTTCTATAGTTTGTTTATTTGACTGTAGGGTTTAGGTTATCCATCTGTACTACTGATATTTCTTTAAGTTGAAGTGCCTTTTTTTTTTTTTTAAAATAGTATTTAGAGTACTGTGTTGCCTTTCATTGTGCTGCATTTTTGTGGTGTTTTCTGCCCAGTGTATTCTTGGCTTCAACAGCATGCCATTATAGATCTTTCACTCCACTCGTACTCAAAAATATTATAGGGAAAAAAAGAAGGGGAAAAATTCTTAAGCAGCGTTTATATCTAAGACCGAGGGCGAGCTCTTTTAATGAAAGACAGATGAAAGACATAATCAATACAAAATTCTGTTACTGTCTTTGACTTGGACATCGAGTTGGGAGACAAAATCTTTGCAAGGGATTAGACACACCCTTCTGGAGGATTGCAGTTAAACTGCTTTGCCCCACAGTGACCAGGTGATTGCTGATGGAGACTTATTAAGAGGATCATTGCCAAAGATTCATTTCAGTTAACCTTCAGTTTGAAGATACAAAAGGGAAAACCCTTTGCCATAAGGATAGTCACAGGCGGATGGTTCTTTTTAAAAGCAGGTTAATCATATTGCTGCATCTTAAAAAGAGTACTCATGGGGAAAATATTTCTGCTTTGAGGAAATAACATCTATTCTGTCAGCCAAGCTTCTATAGGGGAAAAATGGGATGAGTAATAAAATCTGGGTGTTTTATTGGATGGTCGTTAAAATTCAACTGCTATTTCAGTAAATGGTTTGCAACCAGTAGAAATTTATGTAAAATGTAATTATATGTTAATTATAAAAATATAACTTGATAATGCATATGATTTATATTGTCATTATAAAAATATGTTAACCTTACTTTGTGTTCATAATGTGATCTATATTTTAATTGTAGAATTAAAAGCTACTTTAAAAAAAACTAAAATCTTCAAGCTACAAAAATACAGTCCAGTTGATACATGTTAGTAACCTTTTTATGTCTATGAAAGAGGCAATGTGATTTGAGTAACTGCATGCCTGTTAGTCTGATCTTGGTATTATGCAAGCCTAAAAAGTGGATTTTAATGGAAAGAATAATTAGTAACATGAAGGAACATCAGATAATATTCTGTGGGCTTGACTGAATGCAGCCAGTATCTCAGGGAGAAAAATAAAAGGCTGGATCAAGATGACCGAGTTACCTATGTGACTTGACCGCAAAAAAGTCAAATGCAAACTTAGGAAATTATATTTCTCATAGTAGCAATTTGGCCTCTGTTAAAATGTTAACATAATCCGAAAATTTCCATTTGCAGTTTTGGAGTACTTATTATAGGTCCATCTGTGCCTAAATAGTAAAAGGCACAAGCAAAAAAAATCTACGTGCATAATTATTCATTATTTCATCCAGTAAGAGTGTAAGATATAAACTATTTGCTTTGAGGTAAATGCCAGTCATAAAGCAGGATCTAAAGATTATAGAAGGTCTGAGGACATGTGAAAAATAAGATTAAATTGAGCAAAGGAAAATTTAGATGGAATATAAGGACACAAGTCTTAATAAAGTTTCAATAGAAGTTTTTTTTCTTTTGTAGTAGATCAGTAGCATCTCTTCCCTTCGGTCATTCAGAACAAAGCACTGAGATATTTGCTGTAGAGAGCAATTTTAGATTGCCAAGGAGATGTACAATATGATCTAATAAGCTTTTTCTCATCGCTAATTTCTTTTTGTGGTACTTTAATCTGGTGATTTGGAAAATTGAAAACAGAATTGCAAACAAGATTAATAGTTGGTTTGAATTTGATTCATATTTTTGCTGTTACTGCTCATGGCACATCTATAATTACGTTCTTATGCATTTGCTGAGATTGTACCGCTCTTTGTCAAGTATATTATTAAGGCATTGACCTGTATCACTCACAAAATGTTCAGTCAGTTGTTTAAAGTAGAAGCTGAAGTACCTTAAAGGAAGAAGTCTCTCACCACTGTCAAGGAATTCTGCAGTCAGGTGGCAAAATGCTTTCTAAGGTAAAGAGTATTTGTCAATACATCTTTTCAAGGAGTACAGCTTATCTGTCCTTGTATGCCTGGGTATATCCAAGACAGAAGGAAAAGGCATTTACTTTACTGTACTTAACACTACTGTTGTTCTTTCATCACAGTAACTTCTGTTGCATGTGGAAAAGGCTCATTGTGCCATGTTTCATTTACGTTTATACATGTCTTGCATACATAGAGTGATTCAGCTGCAGTGGTAAAGAATCTCCTGTCTTCTGGGTTGAGTCAGCGTACTGCTGGTCTTAGGAAAGTAAAGCCTCAGCACTTCTTTCATGGTCCATGTCTATCACTGATCTTTGCCAGGATACCAAGCTGTAATGGAAGACTGCCTAAATAAAAACGGCTTGAAGGACCTCTAATGCCTTTGTAAGAAAGGATTTTAACTGCTTCTCCAGTCTTGGGTGTTTCATAGATTCAAGTATATTTCTTCTGAAGTCACATGTAGGAGTGTGGTCTCCAGGCCTGTTTTCTTCTTGTGAGCACAGGGCTGGGTTTTGGGGGCCTCAGTGCTGTTTCAGCTCCAGCAGCTTGCCCTGATTTGCAAAACTTCTGTTTGCCAGTGAAACTTGAACTCAGAGGGTAGTACCTATTGTCAGCCTCAAGAGGAGACAGGTTCTTCCATATGTTCTTTTCCTGTTCAAATTCCTGGAGCAAGGTTGACCTTCACAGCTCTTACTGGGTACAGAATGGGGGAGTAGGCTCTACAGAGCCTACTTTGAATCTCCAAATAGTTCCTATATTTTTTAATGGCTAGTACTTACAGAGTTTACACAATGAAAACATGCAGCTATTGGTTAAAAATGTAAAATGTTTTAGTTTGTGTCTGTCCTGAAGCATCTTAAAAAGACTTCATTTCAAGAAGGAGGTTGCTTAATGCTTTTTGACACTCAAGACTATTGAAGGATTCTCAAATTAGCATCCCATAAAGCAAAACAGTCCTAATCAGTTGTCACTTTAGAAAATCCTTGTGTATGTGTTATTTTAGGATCTGGGTAATAAAGAATGCATTTAAATGTGCTGAGCTTTTAGGACAGGCAAAGTAATTGTTTTCATGCAGAGACTGTGAAAACATCCTGAGAATATAGATGGCACTATATGATCAGAAACAGAAGGCTGCAAATAGATTTTTTTTTTTTTTTTTTTTTTTTTGCTCTGGGATGAGAGCAGAAAACAACTTTAGGCTGTTTTTTTCTCTGCAGAGCTGAAAAAAACGAGGTTCAGGGATGAATGCAGTAGCAACATCAAGAGCAATGGTTAGAGAAATAAGCACCTCTATCAGTTTGTTTGTGAGAGTTAGAAAAATGCATTATTCTTCAGAAGTGAGAAGAACTTCTGTGCTTTTTGTCATGGGCAGACTTCTTGTTTTTGTTCACAAGGTCTTACATTTCCTGTATTCACTTGTATATATGACTCAATCCAATTCTGTGCTCATCTTTCTGTCTTTTATAATCCATAAATCAAAATACTTTGTCACTGTTTCTGAGAAATACACTTTTAGCTTCTTTTATGGTGACCATTGTTCCTCGAGCATCTTTGTGAATTGTCTTGCTTGCTTAGCCTTCGCATGGCTTCCGTCAGAACTTAAAAAAACAGAAATGCTTATTACTGAGGATGTTATCCTTAGTCAAAGCATTCCATACAAACCATCTGTCACTTCTGATTTCTTCTTTGAAGAGGTGATGTTTCACAGATGTAACATCTGAGGACCACTGGGCTTTGGGAGGAACTCCTTATCCTCCTCCTAGTATAAAGCAGTATAAATCATCCAGTGGCTTGGAACAGGGCATGTGCCTTACTCATATTCAGAACTGTCATGGTTCTTAATGATATTTCTTCCTTTTGGTCCTCTTGTCCCTTTTGAAGGTGGAGTATTTTTTTCACAAGTTCTCCTGGGGAAAAAAAAAGGTACCTTCAACTGTGGGTATCTGTCAGCATTCTGATTCATGTCTCATCTTACAGGTCCACTTTCGTAAGGTTATCTGCCTCATTTTTCTAAATGCTCAGCTATATTCTTTGTAAGACAGTTTCTCATATATATGCAGGAGGGGCTGGGATAGGTAGAGACAATGTGAATGGGTTCTGAATAAAGCTGAGCAATTTCCTAATCCTATCCATATTTTTTTTGTTTTTTTAAAAGTACTAGCTTTTTCATTTTAAGCTACAGAAAGTTATTCTAGTTCCAGAAATAATTAGGATCCAACTATCCTGTCAATAGCTTCAGTGATTGAAGTATCCGCAGGTTGCTAATGGTTCTTGATTGTCCCAGTTGGCATCTGGAGACAGCTCTTTTTGTCTCTCTGGTCAAAGTCCATGCTTAGAATACAAATGGCATTTTAACATGTGTTAGCCAAATACAGATCTTGAAGTTCTTTCATCAAGGCAGGTTGATAGTTTTGAAACGTTTGTGAAGTAATATAAAACCTGGTATTGTGATATGGATTTACTTCAGCTACCTACTGAGTTAAAATTGTAACTGCAGTGTATTTTTGCCCATGTTTGTATATCTCAGAAAAATGATTGAAGCTCAGTAGAAGTGACTACTTTAAGCTTAATTACGGTAATATGAACTAGCAAGCAAAATCTGTGGAGAGTTGAGAGAAATTCTCTGGTTGCTTACGGTTGAAGTACATGCCATTAATTTCTCAAGATCTTACTACCATGCTGCACAGAGATGCACAGTGTTGTAGCCCCACATCTTGGTATGCTGTAAAATGATTTTAACTTTTTTTTTTTAACATATGTTAAGCTAATCCTTGTTTTTAAAAAAACGCCATTACTGATGGTGAAAATAAGCCATTCGCCCCCTTGAAACTGTGAAATACATGAAACAAAAAGCCTACAGACTGCATTCCTGTTTAACTTCCAAACAATGATTAATACAGGCTCTCAGAATATTATATATTGCAGTTACACCTGCTGATTCATCATACTAAACTTTCATTAATGTGTGTGTTACTAGCTGTCATGGATGTGAAGAGAGCCATGAAAAAGAGATCCAGTTGTAAATGAACAGTGGTATCTTCCTACATTTACAAACAGAAGAAAATAAACTGCTAGAATTTTCTTGCATTTGGATATTTTTTGTGTTGGATTCCCAAAGTTAGATTTTATGAATAGCACAGTTTCTGTGCATGGAGGTCACTGCTGTATTCTAACAATGCTGAAGGAAATATTTTGTCTGCATTTTGAAACAAGCAAACAAACCACGTAAGTATTAGAATTGCATTGTTATGTACGATGACAAACTAAAATGAGTAGAATAAACAGCATGCTATGTCATTTAATTTCAGTAGGAGGACTAGCTTTTTCTTGTGCAATTTCCCGTATTTTCAAATGTCAGTAAAACATGAAAGTTCCCTGTAGAATTTGTCAGGTGGGTTACACAATGGATGATAGATAATTGGCAAGTGGGAAGGCAGGGGAGGCATTTTGGTATTCTACGGTGCATATTTTCACCTTGATGAGGTCGGTAGTGGAGGAATTGATATTTGATGTTTTTCTTTAACTTTCACAGTAAACAATTTGTTGTCATACTCAGAGATTTGGTGTAATGGTGAAGTTGCAGTTCATGGAAGGCAAAACTGTCAAGGATGAGTGGAATAAATTAAGTAGCTCGTACATTTGGGCAGACAGATTTCAAGGACTATGCCGCTTTACGGATGCATGCAGGGAAATATAAGGTTTGGTTCTACTATGCTAGTTGACACAGGTTCTACAATTACCTTTAGGATGGTCTTCAATAAAGCTACTGGATAGAAAAGATGTTTAAGGACAACACTTGACTGTGGTTTATTGCAGCTCTGCTAAGCAGGTGATGTGTTAACTGAATAGGTCACTTAATTGACTTGGGTGTCCATTGTAAATGGGAATAATCATACTGTTTGCTTGCCACAACCTATCAGTGTTCTCTGTGTATATCTTGTGAGTTTTTTGATGCAGATGTATGAATATGTTAAAGATCAGTTCCTAGGTTAATATACCCAACTCTTTCTGTGTAAATGATTGTGCATGTAAAATCATGTCTCCTTAATTATCCTGACAAATGCTAAGAGGATGGAGTCAGACTCTTCTCAGTGGTATCCAGTGAAAGGACAAGGGGCAAAGGGCACAAACTGAAATATAAGAATCATTTAAACATAAGAAAAAACTTTTTCCTCTGAGGGTGGTCAGACATTGGAGCAATTTTCCCAGAGAGGTTGTGGAGTCTCCATCCTTGAAGATTTGAAACTCAACTGGACATGGTCCTGAGCAACCTGCTCTAGTTGGCCCTGGTTTGAGCAGTGGGGGGTTGACTAGGTCCCTTCCAGCCTCAGCCCCTCTGAGATTCTGTGTCATCCTTTCTTAGTACTGTTTCATTTTATTGCAGCTGATATTTCAATGGTATAACAGAAAATCTTAGCGAAAGCACTTGTGTTTTATTTCACAGATACATGTTTCTTTACATGCCCGGTTTACTGTATAGGAGTCAATGCCATTGTGTATTTGGATTGTTGTGCCAGTAATCTTTAATGAAGCTGACAGCTGATTTTATTTTCAGGCGATTTCCTTTAAATTACATGTGATCCTTTCTCTGGATGTTACGTCTGAATGTTCAGAATCTGAATGTTTATATGGCTTTTCAGTCTGAAATAGTCTTGTACTGAACATTAACAGTGTATCACCCAGTGGTCTTGAAAAACTTAACAGAAAACTTTTTAAAGGTTCCTATTAGTATTAATGGGAGTTTGATACTTTTGTCAAGGGGAAGAAAGATATTTTCTCAATGTGTGCAGATAGGTTGCAAAAATACTTACTAAAGAAATTCTTAACTGCTGTATTAAAAGAAATGCAGGCAAGACTTGCACTGGTCACATTTCAAAGGCATAGTTAAGGTGCTAATAAATATAGATAAGCATAAGAAGGAATAAAATTTTTTAAAAATGCGAATAATGGTTACTATAGCAAACTATACTCTGTCCCTGATAGCCACTCTCTGTGCTGTAACAACATGTGATTTGATGACATGGAAAAACAGAAGCCCACTTCAAAAGAATTTTGTCATCTTGTACAGACTTCAGAGAAATTTTATACTACTGTTTCTCCTTCTCTAGCAGTTGGAAAATGCAGCATATGTTTTATGGTCTGTGTGTTACTTCAAAAATGAAAAGAAAATCCAGGATTGTGGTAATCTTCTGCTCAGGTTTTTTATTTTATTTTTTTTTTAGTTTTGTCATGGGATAACAATATGTGACAGAACGAGTTGTCCATCCCGTTCTGCAAAAGTATTAAGCATAATCTAATTTCTAACTGTAACCCTAACCCTACCAAATGTGTGCCCAGTCTGTTCTTCACACCTTCAGATACAGTCAGAGTGTGTTCCTAATGTTGTACTAAGGGGTTTTTTAATTGTACGTAGACTGCATTTTTTCTTCTCTTCCAGGTGCCATGGAGAACAATTAAGCTGCAATTTTTATAATAGGCTTTCAATGGTGGAAAATTGTTGGAGGTCTTCCTTTGATGGTGTGTTTCTCTAGACCAGACAAACAAAAATCTTTCAGTGTTTCTTCATACGTGATTAAAAACCATACAGCTTTTATCAGTTTTGTTGTATTCCTGAAGACACTTATTTGTGCCTTGTTTCTTAATTTTTTTCTTCTGAAACGCAGTACCCAACTTAAGCACAGTCATCTAGGTAGAATTAAAAGTCCTGAGTTGCAGAAATACATTACCTGTGATATTCCTACTAATACATACTATTATGACACCTCATTTCCTGTGGGAGCAGTTTATTGCTCACTCATAATCCATTTATTTTCCAACTGTAAAATGCAGACTATTCTGTTATTTCTGATTTTATATTTGTGCATTTCATTTTTTTTTTTCTCAGCTCACTAGCTTTTCTTTTGGGCTGCGATTAAGTGAAACGAAGATCAACCAAGTGTAGATAAAAGCAGTATATGAGTACATTAAGGTACTTTAATGCATCCAGAGGAGGGCCACAAAGCTGGTGAAAGGGCTGGAAGGAATATCCTATGAGGAGCAGCTAAGGACTTTGGGCTTGTCTAGTTTGGAGAGAAGGAGGCTGAGGGGCGACCTCCTTGCTCTCTACAGCTTCCTGAGGAGGGGACGCGGAGAGGGAGGCACTGATCTTTTCTCCCTGGCATCCAGTGATAGGACGCATGGGAACGGTTCAAAGCTGCACCAGGGGAGGTTCAGACTGGACATGAGGAAGCATTTCTTTACCGAGAGGGTGGTCAAACACTGGAACAGGCTTCCTAGAGAGGTGGTCGATGCCCCAAGCCTGTCAGTGTTTGAGAGGCATTTGGACGATGCCCTTAATAACACGCTTTAACTTGGTCAGCCCTGAACTGCTCGAGCAGTCAGGCTGGATGATCATTGTAGGGCCCTGCCAGCTGGAACTATTCTATTCTATGTAATGAATGTTCTTTAAAAATATCAAAGTAAATTAAAACACGGAATAACTTTTTGCATGTAAAAGTTAGATAAGCTCATGTAAACATCATGAATATTTTTCTTCTTTTTTCCTAAAAATCACTTTTCACAATGGCAAGAACAACAGTTTTTAAGCCTGACAGTGATTCTGAATGTTTGGCATAACAGTTGCAACCATACACAAGTAATATTTAAGCTGAACAGTGAGGCAAATAGTGATTAATGTCATGACTGAATTTGAGTTTATTCTAAAATTATTTTAAGATAGATTAAATAGTTAAAAGAAATAATTAAAATACATTAGAACCTGGGAGTTTATCAGTGATGACTAAATTATGTTAATGGAGCTCCTCAGGCTTATTAAGAGTTTCCTAGGTTTTGAGGAACAAATGTCAGCTGGGGAATTACCACTGATAGAAGACCTTTGTGCTACTTTCAGCAAATGACTAAAAGAAGTCACGTCAGTCAAGCAGGAATGGAGGATTTAGTATAGCTATTAATAAATGATAAGATCTTAACTGTAGATTTTTTTGATACAGGTTTAAATTCATTGGACAGGTTTAACTTCTCAGTGAGGGTTTACTCCCCCTATTGCTTTGCTTGCAGTAAAGTATGTACAGTTAACAGAGGCAGATACCTTATTTTGGAAAGATTATTTTCACTGATTCAGGCAAGGACCAAGTGTTTTACAAACTGTTTCTTTTAGGCAGCCTTAAGATTTGATGTGGTCTTTTGTTCACCCTGCTAGTTTCTGTCCTCCTTTCCTATTTTTTTTTTTTTCCTGTGAGGGTGAGATTCTCTGACTGTCCACGCTGCGAGTGCAAGGGGGCTGTTTGGTTTTCTTAGGTCTGTGCATGAGTTCAGGAGTAGGCAATGAGGGGTGTTGTATTGTAGGGGCTTTTTTAGCTGATCAGTTCTTTTTATATGTAGCGTAAGATGAGTTAATTTCAAACAGGAATATGAATATGTGTGCCTAGGTTACCTGTGAAACACAGTACCAGCTTGACAACAGCTACTGCAACATTTTACTAATGTATTTTAGATTGTTTCAACTAAAAAATATGTAAAATATGAAAAGTTATTATAATAAGCTCATGAAGAAATCTCAGCAGTAAGTTGGATAGACTATATTTAAACACTGATGGGGAATGTTATCTAATTTGGTCCATCAGGAATAGGTAGAGCTTTTATTGCATTCATAATCACATCAACAACAGAAATTCATTCTTTAGTGTTGCTTTCACATTATATACTCATTATCAAATGTCAGTATGTTTCATTTTGTATTATAATTACATCTGAATAGAGTCTGACCGTGGTCAGAACTCACCCTCTGGTGCCTTCAGTGGACTCGTTCATAATCTGTGTTTCTCGATTAAAGAGCATTCAGGCTACCACCCGGTGGAATCAGTGGGGAGAAGTGGTCACAGTACCAAAGTAGGACGCATATATTAGACAGTCGTGATTGCCTATTCTGTCCTCTATAAAGTACAATTCAAAGATAAGCATTTTATTCCCTGTAGCGTTAATGTTATGTCCAGTGAATAATGTCATTGCTGAAAGTTTTGAGGTATTTCTTACAGAAAGTTTCCAGCTCTATAAATACCCAAAGCAGGAGAAGGCAAGACACAGATGCTTACGAACAGAGTTGATAACAGCCATTTGCATGTTGAACTCGGGTACCTCTTTGCTAGACTGTTGACTGCATATGAGCATACAGAAAACAAAAAGGGTCTTCTGGAAACAATTTGCTGGTTAAATATAGACATGAATCTGACCCTGACCACATATAAACTTTATACCAACTTCCAAAATATATTAACTTTAGAACCCTCAGGTTTTGAACTAAGTCATGCAAATTCTGTAGCTGGAGCTACACCTGTTTCTGGAAGTGTGAAAAGGCTTCCACCTATCTCTGTAATTGCATCCCTGTTACACATGATCAAATATAATTAATCTAAATGACTCTCTAAAATGCCATAAGATACAAAAGGGGGATCTCAGACAACCTGGAAGGCCATATGTAAATAGTGTTTATTGCTTTGTTGTGCAGTTCTTAATCATCTGCAGAGGTTCCAAAGACAGGGAAGAGAAATTAAGAAGTGAGTTTTTTAAAATCTTTGCAGAGAAATTCAGACCTGGAGGAGATCTACCCTTCTGGAGCAGACTCAAATTTCCATGTTGCCAAACCTGTGTGACGGAGAACTTCTTTCTACGTTTTTCACCTTCTTGAAAACATTACCTGAAGAAAGTTTATTGGCATTGCTTCAATTTTTCTGTAGGGATAGTTGCTGGCATGGATGGTTTCTCAGCAGAATTCTTTATTAGCTTTCAGAGCTAAGCTTTCTTTTTCACTCAGTTGGGTATTTAGAGATCACAGCCAACCACAGGAAGAAGGAAAGTTCTGTTAAACACCTTACTGGATTCCCTGGCTTGGAAGAAAGCCAATAGATAAATTGGGGAAAGAGCAATATCAATTTGTAGAGAGCAGAGGATGAAGAAGCGTGGTACTGCAGGGCAAAACGTATTATCAATTGTTTGGAGCTCAGAAGCAGCAAGAGATCAATTGATCAAGAGAAGCTGGATGGATGCCAGATGATCAATAGAAGTGGGGATGATCATTTAGTAGTTGTTTTTGGCTAGGAAAATGTCAAACAGTCTGGTTGGCAAGAGGCAGAGGCTGACTTGTACAGAAACGTGAGAGAAATGAGAACTACAGTGAGGAGCATAGAGGTGGGGAGAAAGGCTTTAAAAGCATTGGGAAGATATGATGGTAATTTTTGCATCTAGACAAAAATATTTGTGCATGCATGTAACATTAAGAATCAATGAAAGACATATGTGAAAAATACCTTCTTTCTTGTTTTGTTTTTTTTGTATCAGCAAATGACCATACCAGAAGAACACTGTAAGATATGTAAAGTTACCAGACAAGATCATGGAGCCCTTAATCAACGGCATCTACAAAGTAAAGAAGCATGCTGTTGGATTTGAAGATTTGCAGCAACAAGAAAATAGGCTGACATCACAGAAAACCTACAGAATTTGGTACTTGTCTCAGGCAAAAAAGGTACATGGTTTTTATTGTCTGGGTAAAGATCAGTAAAACACTGAGATGGTGATAATGCATTGGAAAGTTTGATATTAGATGAATGGGAAATTTTGGTAAGATGTTTGTAAGTTTGGACTATTTTGACATGAATAATTTAGTGAAGATACTTGTAAAATCACCGTTTTACTGATGATGCTGTGAGTATGCAAGTGATGTAAGTGAATCATTATTTCATCATTGGAATAAGACATCTCAAATAAATTGTAGACTCTCAGTAGGAGGCTATGTAACTTAGGTTTCTGAGGTTTTCAAGGAGGCCATTTTGAGAAAGGCTTTTTAGAGGTGATACTTTTAACATCTGTTGGTCACCTTGTTCTGCCAAGCTAGGAGTGTTTTGACCATGAAATAGATGATAAATTGCTAAGAATTTTTTACTCAGTAAAAATGCTTCTTAGTTTTAGAAATATTTATTCCTCAGTTTTTCTGATGCTGCTTAAATGAGCCTAGAAGTTTCTATCCTTAACTTTTTTGAAAATGTTGGTGCAATTGGCCAATCAAAAGTGACTGTTGTCAAATGAACAACATTTCTGATAGCTAACTTGGTGTTGAAAGACTGCAATCACATAAATATACAAATACGTATAAAAGATAGGTACCAGTACTGACAAAAATGTATTATAGGTAACCAGATATCAGCTATCAACAAAACACAAATACCACACCCAGTAGAATGAGCAAATTTAATGCTGAGTCTGAGTAATCTGAAATATGCGTATCTCTCCTGATTAGGGACTTGTGTACACTTGAATTGATGATGATTAGCCTCCATTTTTCTTTGTGGTCTTTGTGTGTCTTTTTTGAGATATTGATTCCCTATTTAATTTTAAAATGTCTATTATATTTACTAGGAAACTAATCAGATTTTCACTTCAGACATTATAAGAAAAGAATCATGAGTTGCAGAAGATGGAAAAATAATTAGTGAAGAAGCTACTAGGCTGTGACAGAAAATAAATAATACATAAGCACAATATATAATCAGCTGCATATATATGAAATTATATATTGGCATCTGATCAACTTTCTAAATTCAGCTAAACTTGTCATGCTATGCAGTCTAATGTCAACATAATATAAAAACAAACTTGAGCATCCTTGGTCCAAAGAGCAGAAATGAGACAAAAGAGATAGTATGTCCTTCAGCTCTGGGAAGTGATAATTGGATAAATAGAAGAAAAACATAGGTGGCTCTTTTGTGACTTCTTGCTCTAATGTGGCATCATGAAGTTTTGAGAGCACTACTTTAAAGCAGCTGTGGTGATGCATGATTGATGCTCTTTTTAAAGCGCTAGTTGAAGAATAAATATTTCAAGAATAAATATTTCAAATGCTCGTAACTTTATATAAATGGAGACTCTTGTGTATTATGAGAGCTGCTGACGTTGTGTGCCGTGTTGCAGAAGACCTCATGCTGGTGTGGTTTGTGTACATTCTCCTTTGTACCCAGAGGATGGTGTTGGGCGCAGTACGTGTGAACCCATCTCGTGGTTTGGGTGGCTTAAGGGTTGCTCTTACTATTGTGGCATTAGTTCTGTACCTGGTGGCCACCAAACAGAATCACATAAAGGTGGGTGCTCGGCATAAGGGGACAATTACTGCAGTAGTACGTATGTAAATGTGTATGAATAATTCTGTTGATCTTAAACTGGAGGGAGATGGACTGAGGCAAGTCACAATTCATGCTGTTGTGTTGCGATGGGATTACACTAAAGTAATACTACTAATGGATGGCAGTGCACTCTGTGTGAAGCCTGAGGAAGTACCTGATCCAGGAAATTTGTTTTGAAATTTGTACAGCTTCAGCGATCCACTTAATGATCTCTATGGGAGATCCTCCTCCTCTGCATATCCTTTTCTATTAAACTTCTCTTCACTTAAAAACTGAGAATACCATTAACAAAATGCAAACACAGGTTATGCATATCCAATATAGCATTTCCTATCAGCTGCTTCACAGAGGTGTTCAGAAGCTGATAGTACAAAATTTATGGCAAAAGCCAGCTTTTTGCTTCCTCCCACTTTGCCTCCAGCTGTGTCAGAGCTAATTTGAGTGAAACACCTAATTATCTATTAGCCAAGGTTATAAAATAAAATTAGTCACAGCCCTCTATGAAAAATGGCTAACAACTTTCTGCTCATTAAAAATCAAAGCATATACTTACCCATTTTTGATACAAAATGACCGGAGTAAAATCTGTTTGAATGAACGTATTAAAATTATTCTAGGGAGAAAAAAAAAAAATCACAATTAAAACAGAAACACCTGGAATGAAACGGCCATTTACATTTTAAACTGTATTTCCTAAAATATTACAAGCCTATGAATGCTTAAGACCTTACACTTCATTTCTAGCTTTGAATTTCTGAATACATGGGTGGAGCAATACTTCATTTCTCACTAGCTATCAAGGAGTTCATTAAAACACATCTTGATCTTCAACTGTAGAATAAAATACCATTTTGAAAAGCGGTATGGTTCAGATTATTATGAGATACATATTTAGCTTTAATGTCAGTAAACTTTAAAGCAGAAGAGGTATCACCAGGTTCAAAAAGGGATTTTACAAATTCATGGGCAGCAGATACTAAGGGGAATAGGTGTATACAAACCCTCTAACATCCCAAATCCAACAGCTGTAGACACCGGGGAAATACAAGGGAACTGTCCCACAGAAAGTGGCTGAGACTGTGTGAAATTCCTGAACAGACTCTTCTGTTGCCTCTGTCAGAACTGTGGTCTTGATGAACCACTGATCTTAGTGGAACGTTTCTTATGTCGTTGTTTTGTTAAAAAATTCTTTGCTCTTCAGCTACTATAAGATACAGAGATTTTAATGTGTATCTGTTTTATGCAGTTATTCTTTGGTTAGTGTAATTAATCCTTCAGAACTAACAGATCACAGTAAGGGGGGGGCAGAAGTAAAGACACAAAAAGACATAATGGCTATGCATATATATTCTTCATATATACCAGCATTTGTGTGTTTCTTGTGTTGTGAAATCTCTTTTATTCTATAAGATACAGAGCATCACAACGAAAGCAAGTCTTGAAATCCCAAATACATTGCTTAATTCAGCACCCCAGGATTTCTTGAAATGCCTTAGCTGCAGTTGATACATGGTAGCATCATTTAGTGAGAGCTTTTTTCAGGGTCACTTACCACTGTGGGTCTAGGAGACAGTTCCAGTCGAGCAGAGAAGGAACCGACTGAGTGAATGACAGGAGCATTACCTTGCAAACCAAGAAGGATTTGTTTGGTGTAACTTGACTGTCTGACCAACAGCTGACAGACTGATGCATACAACCTGTTCAATGAACCCAAATTATGTATGTTTTGTTTCACATACTTCCACTTTCTGCTTTCAAGTAACAATGACCTGTTTGGTAGTATAGTCCAAAATGCAGTAATGTGCTTCACCAAAAAGCCATAGTTGTAATGCTCATGTTTCTTTCTCCAAATTATGTTTTTGGTTTCTAATTATTCTGAAAATCTGCCAAGATTCCCATACCTGCAGGACAACACAGATGTCTGCATGCCATTTAACAGCTTTTGGGTGAGATAATGTAGCGGGTAAATACTGGAATTGACATCCAGTGCATGAGTGAAGAAGCTTGGCCCTCATCACTGGATAAATAAAATAAAAGATTACTGCGTGATTTAAAGAAGCTGATCTTGCGCACTGTTGGGTCAAGAAATTTTTCTTTTCTTCTTTTATGCTGCTAGTTCACATCCTTTTTCTTTTTTTTTTTCTTTTTTGCTTTTCTGATACAAAATCTCTGCTTTATTGGTATTAATTTAACTTATTACATTGACTTTCTTAAGGATTTTTCCTCTCTTATGTGAGCAATGTTAGTTTTCCTCTTCTCTCAAAAAATCTCGCTTTTGCCAATGTATTAATACAACCCAGCAGCAAGTAAAATCACATTATTGCTGATTGCATTCAAAAAGACAGCACATTCGTTTCACCTCTCTTAGCACATGTGCAAAGTTCTCATGTACCAGGTGGTTGTAATTAGTCTGGAATGCAGTTTGGCTGGCAGATTCCTTCCTGTTCATTGGATAATTTCACTGCTCCAGTCCCAAAACAGAGGTGGGTAATGGTGAGAGAAGTCTTATAACTGTAGGTGCTCTGGTATAAATCTTAGAGAATTTTAAGTACTGCTAAGGCAAGCTGATACTCTGAAAATTAAAATCATCCAGTCTTTGGGATCTCTGTCACTCAGTTCACGTGGCTTAACTTAAAAAGGAAGATTTCGGTAAACACAATGCACAAAATGCAGACTACCTCGTTGGTTTTTAGCTGACCTGTATCATGAAAAGGAATGTGTAAAGAAGTCTGATGTCTCTAGCATTTAAGTGGGTAGTACCTAAGACAAACTTCTGTTGTCCTTATTTTTGAGGTATGTTCCATGATGGTCCACATAGATGGATGACATAAAACCCACAAATACTTAGCGTTAGCTGAAATAGTAACAGAAGTAATTTTGAAAACTCTTGTGGAGGCAGCTGCCCACCCACTACAATGTAGAAAAGATGTGTTACACTTATGCAGAGAGGTGTATATGCTTATGGTGCATTGATGCTTAAGTCTTGCAAAATGATTAAAGGTGGACTTTCCTCAAGTTTGGAGGCTTTCCCAGGTTAGTTGGCCTTGCCGAAGAAATGGTCATAAAATCACAGAAGTGCTAATGCGTTGAAATAGAAGACAGCATTTCTGAAAACTGAAATATTGGGAGTGACACAGAATCGGTGTTCTACTTAATCAGTTTGCTTTGTTATTCAAATAGATAAATGTTGATAAACTATACAATGATAGTGTGCATTCAAAGCCTGTATTTTTCAAGTGAAAATTAAACCTTTTTTTAAGCCATTCAGTGACATGATTGAGAAGTTCAGGCTAGTTATGCATTCGTTAGGTGGTTACATATCTGCTATGAAAAACATATCAAAATGCAACATTAGTTGAATCGGTGAACCACAGAAATGCAGTACTTTTTATTCCCCACCCCCAACTGTTTTGTGGACTTTTTTTATTTCTTCATTCGTAACCTATGCATTTAGAACAAGGAAATTTAAACACGCATCAGCAGAACAACCATTCTAAAAAGTTTTCTACCAGGTGTGAGTAGAGCTGAGTAAAAATCCTCAAATTTCTCATTAGAAAATGCTGCTTTATCACAACTTTGAAACTTCTCATAGGGAATGCCCTGTTTTTGCTAACGCTGGCCTTGCAAGTCCCTCAAAACCTGGTGTTTTGCTTGTGCACCAAGTTTAAGTCATGTTGTTTATTGTGACAGTTGTATAAATGACTACTTAAGTGCAGGGGGAGGGAAAACTGAGTCTAGAGTCTACATACTTTACGTTGACTTACAGTGCAGACAAATTTCAGTGGCTGTAAATGACTGAATAACTTGAATGACTGATTCAAATACCATGACTATCAAGTAAAACCCACATCTAAAACTGTAGCTTTATTCACACGCACACAAAAATTCTCCTGTAGCTCCAACTGTGTATGTGGATTGAAATTCATCTGTGCTGTGCAATGTCAAGTATTTTGTTCTTCCTTCTTCTTAAGCTTTGTGTAGTCATGCACGTAAGTTATTTTTGTTGTGCTGCTATCCAATAATTTCTCCTTATTGGTAGAAAAAATGGAAAATCTGAGGAAAAAAAATATTTAGCAATCCTGAAACCTCATTTTGTAAGCTGAAATGTGCTTTCAAAAATGAGATAATGCATTACCTCAGTAATAATTGCCAATGATACTTGCATTGGTGATACTTAACTGGAGAAAAAACTTAACCAAAAACCTTAGGGAAAATTATTCTTTTCCTTACTTTCTTCCTAATTGGACAATTTTATGTGAACTAATATTTGTCATCTGATAAGGCTTTCAAGGGAGCCAATTACATATTTCCCCCCCATCAATATTGCAGCAGTATAGGCTTTTTCTGCGACCTTTTGTAGCTTACTTCTTAATATTGATTTAGGGGTTGCTCTCTGGGAGACAGCATTTATAGTTTAGCTGTAGTTATGACAGTTACTTCTGCTGATAGAGCCTGTCAGAAGAAACACTTTAAATAAAGCTTCAAGTAAATGTACTCAGTACATAAGATTAGTGTCTGAGAAATTCATCTGGCAGAGTAACCATGATGTAAGACACATCTCTGTAATTATTATCCCTCTTTGACAAATGAACTGTAGGACGCTGTTTCTGTAAGAGATCAAATATGTTAAATATGAAATTTACTAAATCCGTCTGTTGGTGACTTCAAGCACTCAAAAGGTCAAGGTGTACACAAGTCTGGTGACATCGCTGGGTAGGTGTGTTTACATGTGAGTCTTAGGGGTTACTAAAAGATCTGGTTTTTGTGGGGGTTTTATTCTGCACCCTTCATCTTGATATCTGAGCACCTTTCCTCAGCACAGTGAATCACAACACGATAAACGTGTTTTGTATGCAGGTTTCTGTCCATCCAGCCTGCCTTCCTTTTTCACCCCCGCTCCCTCCTGGGAATAGAATTGTATGCTGGTTTGGTTCTGTGTTTCAGTTGTGTACGATGTGCTGTGTAGCCCTGAGAAAGAAAAGTTGAAAAGTATTTCTTGATCTTGGAACATAAAGTGGTGAAGCTCATAGTAGTTCTTAGGTGTTCTGTGAGTTTTTAGACCAGCCCCAGGGTCACTTTGCCTCTTGCCCACTGAGCATTACTCCTGTGATGGACAGTTGCATTTTTCTGATATGTAGAATTCTTGATACTAATCCTCGGCTTAGTGCTTCACCATTTAAATTATTCTCAGTCTAAATCCTGAAGTCCTTTGAAGATAGAGGCAGAAATGATACTAAAGAATGTGTGGTTCTTTTTTGTGTCTCCATCACAAATGGAAAATAGGACTTTTCTCTACTCCTTCTGAACAGAGGATAAAAAGGTATGTGAATAAATAATGTTAGTTTCACGAAAACAGTTATTCCTAAGCTAGTAAAATATTCTAGGACAGCTTCTCTTTTTTCTTCTCTTTTTTTCTTTCTTCTCTTTTTTCTTTTGTCTTAAGAGATTGCACAAATTCAAGTTGCAGAAAGAATATCTGTAACCTTTCCAAGACGCAAAAAAGATAATTGGTATCTTAAGCTTTTTAAAAATTAATTAAAATAGAGACAAAGAAGGATGATATTTATTTCTATTTCTATAAAAGAACTTCACTCACAGGCATGTGGATTATTTCTGTTGGTTGACTTCAAATGTAGCTGTCGATAGAAAGAAACAGAAAAACTCAATAACTAATATTCTTTTTTTCCATCAGCTCTTTCCCAGCTAATTTTGCTAATGAGGTCTGAGGTCATTACTTTCGTCATCTATTTTAAACTTCAAGCTCTTTTTCAGTATTTTTCTATTTATTCGGTGCATTATTTTTCAATACCTTTTGGTTTTCTGAAGTTCCGGATCATACAGAAATTGAACTAAAGATGGAACTCTCTAGAGCATGGATCTAGGGTAGCAGAGAACTTTGTCGGTCCCCTTTGAATTGCACATGAAATTTATCAGAATTACAGTGAATAACTGAAAGAATAAAAGAATGTGCTACTACTTTCATACTTGCATTTAAGATTATTTATTAACTGGTTTTTTTTTTCCTAAAAAACCAAACCAAAACAAAAGAACCCAAACCACAAACATTTCCACCCTTCCCCTATATAGTATTACGCTGGCAAAGAGTAAATGATAGGATAACTGTTTTCTGAAATCTCATATGGTGAAAGACACATGCTGTAGTCTGAGAACAGGAAAGGTAAATTAGCAACAAGAAGAAAACAAAATAATCCCTTGGAATTCCTTCCTATCACTGACAAGAGCAAATACTGTATTTTCAGAGGGAGGTCAGCCTTGTAGGTAGGGAGCCAGTGCAACCTGTGAACTGTCGCCTTTTATGCCAGTTTTGCATCTGCCCAGCACATGTAAAATACAAAATGAGCAGGCAATAACTAGATATTACAGTATGTAATAACATACTCTAGCTACATTTTGTCAGATGCAGACAGCCCTATAAAAAAGTTTATGGTTTTGTTTTAAATTGTATTTCACTAGAACGTATTTGCCATGAAGAACCCACCATCCTTTGACTAGGTGAGGCTTTGCCAGCATAACCTATTCTAATGACCCAGTCCAAATGCACTGAGAACAGCCAGAGAAAATATGAGAGGGTGAGAGGGGAAAAAATCAGAGCGCTTTGAAGAATGACTTATGAACTCAAATCAAGCAGACAACTCTTTCTTTGCTGATACCATTCAAACATAAAGGAAGGCAGAGTATATTTGCTATTCGAGTGGAAGAGCTCCTGCAGCACAAGGTATGACTGATAAAGTTTAGCACATTCATCATGGAGTTAAGGTCAGTGAATTAGTTATCTCATGCTTTATGAATCAGTTTGAGAGAATATTCAAAGCATATGAATTTAGTGAACTGGTTATAAGTTCATTTTTAAATATTAAAGAATGCACATTTAACTAAAACTTGGGAAGGGGAAAAGACTGGCTTTTTTTTTCTTTTTTTTCTTCTTTTTTTTTTCTTGTTTTTCTTTTTTTTTTTTTTTTTTGTGAGAGAGATTCTGTAAAGTATACTTTCCAGAAAGTCAGTGTCACATAGCATTCACAGAACAGGACAGAAAGGAAAATTGGTACTTACCTAGCTTTGCTGATAACTTGCCCTGTTAGCCAGGCTTTACACTTCATATTTCTGTACTAAAATGTACCCATCTGTAAAACTGTCATAATCTCCTTTTCACAGGAAAGTCGTGAAAAGCAGATTCATAAAAGTGCTTTTACACCTTCTGATGAACTCTATATTCGAGCAAATAATCCTGCTTCTTGCCCATTTGTGAAAAATTTACCAGTTAGTTGCAATTCTTTGAAAAAAACATTTAAGTAAACAAGTATTTCATGTGCAGGTCGTGGCAGAAAGGTCACTATCCATAGCTGCTTCTTTGGGGGATGTATAGGAATACTTTTTAGTTTCCCTGTTCAGATAATGCGGTCATGCTGTGATGATTCTTTCTTACTGTTTACAAATGATCTACAAACAGCTGGTAAATCCTTGAGAAATGTTAGCCTTTCTGGGTAAGAATTCGGTTTAGTGAATATAGATGTGAGTGTAGACACCTATGTCTGGGATGATGCCATGTTTTCCTTACAGTGAATGAAGAGATACAGGCACTTTTAGGGCACAGCTTATCTGTGACGTCTTCTAGAAAGAGATGAATTATTCCCTGGAAGTGTCTGTTTCTATTGACTACCAAAGAAGGTGGGGTTCAGGCATCTGTACCGCGCTCGCCTAAGGTTAAGTGAGACTAATCCTATCCTGAGCATGCGGTGAGCCAACATAGCAACAGTCATGAGAACTTTTAATGCGATTTTTATCATTTATTTGCAAGCATTTATTTGCTCCAGTGTTCTTTGAAACCTGTGAGACACCTGGAAATACACATCCTTCTTGTAGGCTTATAAGTAGTAGTACTGTGGATATTAGAGATCAAGCATATTTTAATGGCAAAGATATTCATACATTCACATATACTCGTAAAAAATGTCTGGTTTGGGGTTTGCTCTACTTCTTTTATTTCTTACTCCCTAGAACGTTAGTATACTTATTGCAATGGTCAGGAATTGGGAGCCTGCTGTGCCAGTAACTTTGGAAGTGATAAAATACGAAGAATCCCTGTCCCAGCAATCATTGTCTCTTATTGTCGTGGTTTAACCCCAGCCAGCAACTAAGCACCACGCAACTGCTCGCTCACTTTCCCCTCCCAGTGGAATGGGGGAGATAATTGGGGGAAAAAAACCCCACCCAAACTTATGGATTGAGATAAGAACAGTTTAATACGACAGAAAGGAAGAATCTAATAATGATAATAATAACAATAATAAAATGACAAAAAAAAAAAGGATTGGAATATACAAAACAAGTGATGAACAATGCAATTGCTTACCACTCACTGACCGATGCCCAGTTAGTTCCTGAGCAGCGATCCTCCTCCCCTGGCCAACTCCCCCCAGTTTATATACTGGGCATGATGTCATATGGTATGGAAATGTTATTGGAAAAAAGTTTCAATAAGTGAAAGCAGTCAAGGGAAGAGGTGATTTGAGAGACAAATGACAGTAAGCAAGCACATACTTGGAATAATGTTCTTGACTTCTGTGCAGTTTATTTATAATCTACGTGCTTGGACTTCAGGGTTGTTTGTGGGGAGGGTTGTCTCTCATATTTAAGCGAACGATTCCACTTCTTATTTCCAATCTTATCTTTCTTTTTCTGGGAAATTAGATGCTTTCCTTCCTCCTTTTTAAAATTCATTTAAGTATAATAAAGTTTGCTGTTCTTATTAAGTCCTTCGGGGGGCGTTGGTGCCTTGAACATACAACTGTAATAGTAAAAGCAGCAATTTTGCACCCCACCTCTCTTTTGAGAGTATTGGTCATTCGTGGCACAGCAGATTGCACAGTTCTATTATGTTTTTAGCTTTGTTTTCTAATTTATTTGAAATATAGCAAGGAGCTGGACAGACACACAAATGAAGTAATTGCCAAATAAAATGATATCATGTCTATTATAAAGCTAAAGATTTTGAGAAGTGCTTGAAATATTTTTTTTTGGCAGAATAGTGGGAAGATCAGATTGAACAGCAACTGAACGTTTGATATTGTAGTATTCAAAACGTTTTATATGCCTTTTAGTGGCACTTTTGTAGCAATACAAGAAGAAAGAAGTCTTTATTTGGGGAAAAAAAAAGTCTGTATGAAGTGTGTTATATAAGCAGGGCAGGCTTAAGGGGGGAAGGTTACCAAGACTTTTCCCATAACACTGCTCTGTAATATAGACAGGTACCATTTTTGTCTCCAGTTTCTCTTATATATGTGTGATGCCAACATGCGTTATTTTGCTTGCATGAATTACAATCAATCACGTATGTTAAAAATTCTAATTGTGCATGTAGAATTTGAGTATGTACTTATGCCATGAAAGATACAAATTTGGGATCTACTGATTGCTGTATTCCTTCCTTTTCTTCAGGGGCAAGGCAAAACCACAGTTGTTTTGTTTAGCTACTTGAAATAGAAATAATGTGTGATTGTTATATGCATGCTTTTGATACTTAGTACCAGTCTCTAGTCTTCATTATTTAGGGAATGTAATGTAAAGAGGAATAACAAGCAACATGCGGAAAGGTGTTAGATAGGAAAATAAAGAGCAAGTATGGCTTAAACCCATTCAGAACCATTAGCACGTTTCATTTCTTAGTTGCAGAAGTGGGTAGGAAAAATAAGAATAAGTAGAAAGATGAAATATAAGAACTATTATGTTTTGGTGTCTTTTCCTGCACCCACCCCCCCACCCCCACCCCCACCCCCCACCCCCCCAAAAAAAAGGACAGCAAAGATGTGGAGAAAAGCAATATAGTTTCTAAAGAAATGTAGACCATTTTTAAGAAGAGGAAATGCCTTATAATATGTTTCTAGACCTTAAGAACTGTTGTGATCAGATGTCTTTTGTTTAGAAAACAAATCACAAATAAACATCTTTCTGAGGTAGTTTCTATTAAAAATAAAGAAGTAAATCCCAAACACCAAAAGTTAAATATAGATAGGTAAAATGCTAGGATTCGGTTTTGTTTTCATGATCTTATAAGAAACTATTTTTAATGAATGAAGCAATTGTCTTACTGTCACTGCTGAAAACATCATTAGTTTTCTTTTCAATTAACAACTCTGTGTTAGCAAATCAAAAGTATTCTGCACCATAGCCATCAAACCTCCTTTCCAATAACTCCTAGACACATGTAGTTAAAAGTAAATTTGAAACCCGTCCTTCAATAAAATATGTGATTTATCCCTCTAAAACAGATGTGGAATAATTTAAAAGATAAGCTAAGGATTTTTCATTTTGTAAATTATATGCGTAGACCTCTTTTGACTTTGTAATTTTTCTGCATAAACTGTGCTGAGATTAAAAGGCCACAAACATGTTCCTGGTCATCTACTTCTGATTCCAAAATCCTGCAAAAGTGTTTCTTGCCAAGCAGGCAAAGTCCGTTGTACAGCATTCTTCTGGAAAATGACCAAAAGCAGCCATGCTAGCAATGGAGGAATGTTTACTACCATGGCCATCTGCCTCAGCAGCCTAAGAAACTCAGTGGAAAAAACAGGTAGGTAGTACAGATTTCAGTGAGGACCGTAGGATGTCGCTCCTCAGATGCTCCAAATACATTAAAAGCAGAAGGTGGCTAACTTTTTTCTTTAATTGTGTGCCTGAAATTCCAGTGTTTTGATGGACTGTTGAGGAGCAAGCCCATCTCTCAGCTGTATCACAACTCACTTGTCTCTCTCTGATCTGGGTGATGCATCATTGATTGTAGTTTCCCTCTGACATCCCCTTCCCCAAACATCCATTTGGTGGGGTTAAGGCTAATGCCTTCCCCTCCCAGCCTTTGCCAGTGAGTGACCTTTCAACCCTGCATCAGTAGAAGGTCATCTGCTTCCAAAGCTGCATCCACACACTTCTGTGCCTGGTGTATAAGACTCTGGAAGCAGATGGCCTTATTTCTGATGTCTCCTTTTATCTCTTCTTAATAATATGTTCTGTGCCTTCAGGATAGAGAATGGGTAAAATGTCTCTTTCCCCGTCAAGAAACTGAAAGGAAAGAGATGCTCTGATTAGTGATCAGGGAACTGATGCTAAAAAGGAAATTTGGTTATTGTTTCTGCTGCTGAAATACTTGTTTTCGTACAGATTAATTTTTGGTTCATTCTTCGAGTGGCTGAGGAAATTGTCTTCACAGGACAGTAAGTGGTGGGAGCTTGCTGTGAATGAGCATGTCCCCATCATAGTGCTTTATTGCCCTTACCCATGTGCTGAACAGTGGATGGGATGCTTTGAAAACACCAATTGTGGACTTCGGTGGTCTGAATGTCTGAATTTTCGTTGTCGACTGACTGAAAGGAGACCCTCTTCACACTGATATTAATTGTCCATTAAGGTTCCATTTGCTCTTCTAATTACTTCATATTGTCTCAGTCAGTAAACGATCCCTCCTTATAGTCACGCTTCTTTACAAACTGTTGAGATCTTTCCAATTCACATTATGCAATAGACTGTAAACAATAGCTTATACTGAAGCAGAAAACTGATCAGTTGATACAGGTTTATAAAGAGCTCTGTATCATTTTTTTCTTCCACAAAAAGAGCTTGCCCACTGTCACTCGATAAACAGTCTTTAACAAAAATGTAACCACAGGGTATCTCCAGTATGTGTTCTTTAGATAAAGTCCTCATTAGGTTAATGTAAGATCACTGGCTTTAGCCTGCATTTTATTTTATATAATGAGTTCCTTTTTATACAATAAAGCTTATGAAAGAAGAAATTGTTGGCTCATAGGGAAGAGATGGATGAATATAATAAGGCTTCTGTTGGAGGGATTTATGATGTATATTTAGCACTGCAGACAACATAGTAAATCACTGCCACAGCCAACGTGAAAGATACATTAGTTGCCATTTGTTTTTTACCAGCCTATCTAAGTCCTTTTCAGATGTCATTCTAGAGATTTATAAATCAGTCTCATTTCATGTTATTAAAAAGTCTATTACACATTATAATGCAGCTCTAAAACATGGCAAATTATTTCACTTTCATTGTTGTTGGTACCATTAATATCTCCTCCCTATTCTCTGATATTTAACCTAGATAGAAGAAGCATTGGTGCCAGTGTCATGAAAACAACACTGTAATTGGAAAGGCAGGTAAAATGTTTGTGGGAAATGTAATAGTCATACGTTTTCCCCAATTTCCTGGGATGTCCGTTGAAGGTGATGTTATGTTCTTTGGTCAGATGCTGCTGTTGATCTTAAAATGCTGAAAAAAAAATTATTCATTTGGAAATAGCTTAGAAGAGCAGGTTCAGTGTTGTGTTACATGAACTATGGCCATCATGTTAACTATGGCAATATCTATACCAGAGGAATGCATGCAATTGGATTTTTCTGTTGAAACTTCATAGGACCGTCTGTGGGCTCACTAGTTGAAACCAGTGTTTGCTCACAGGTAGACATGTCACAGAACACGTAATACTATTTTTACACTGCTCACCATGATCAGGTCTAAAGAATTGATTGAAGCTTTTAAACAATGGAAAGGGATGAAAGACAGTTAAAAACTCAAAAGAGGGAAATGATTACATTTGAGTGAATATTCCTAACTCACATTTTTCAGTTTCCATGGCCTCTAGGAACTAAACATAGTACTTCAAAATGTTCTTTGATCAAGAGTAAATGTACCCATCAGAGGCAATTTTTGTATCTTGGAAAAAAAGATTTGAAAATTAATTAGGAGTGTTTTGTTTTGTTGGAATGCATGGCAACATCTTCCAGATATACTCAGAGGGCTGTAATATCAGCAATGGTTCCAGTCAAGAGGAAAGAAAGGTTGTATGGGAAGAGGATGTGTACTGAACTGACATGAATGAAAACCAATAAATGAAAGTTTCTTTTGTAGCTCTCGGAGGAAAAAGTGGAGAGCACCATCACTACCAGGTTTTGTTTTCTTCAGTAATAATTTGCTTGATCTCTTCCACTTCACATGGGATCTCTTTTACTCAGGTGCGTGGATGTAGATGGCTGGTTCATAATAGGCAGTTTCTATTATATGTGTGTACTGTCTTCAGTCCTTTTCCAGCCTGTTTGAACATGTTAT
The DNA here is from genome assembly GCF_964188355.1 of Buteo buteo. NCBI lineage: Eukaryota > Metazoa > Chordata > Aves > Accipitriformes > Accipitridae > Buteo > Buteo buteo. Next base: position 75,563,802 of record NC_134171.1, on the reverse strand, counting down.
GCCTTATTTTCTTTAAAATATTACTCCTTGGAATGACTTTTTTCCTACATTTTTTTCTTATTCCCTCCTTGTCAGCGCGTTCAACTTGATTGTTTTACCCCCGACTACTTTACTATCCATTTTTCAAGATTCTTCTTGTGGATCATTTTAATCCCACCTTGTCTAACTATCTTTTGTGATGGCTGCATGTATTAAGCTACGAGAAATTTTACCTGAATAACGACAACAAAATTGGTTTCTTAATAAACTTCTTAGCAGTGTGAGGACTGTTTTTGTGGCCCTGAAATATTTTGAAGTATTGCAGTTTGAGGGGAGAAGAAGTGTTTTGTTTACTTGCTGTTTATTTTACACAGTATCTTAGTGTTTAACCTAAGGGTGTTTAAAAAATGAAAATACATGGCTGTATTATTCTGTAGATAAGTCCAGTGAGCCTGAATGGTGAGCCAATTTGTATATTTTGTTTCATTATGTACAGGAATGTAATAGTTATAAATAATTAACTAAATATGAGGTCTTTATTCTTTTAACTTCCTTTTAAAAATCTCTGTTTTATAAAACTGGAGGAACTAAAGTGTAGACTGTATTTGTAGTTTTACTCTGTATAAGCTATACATACGCATAGAGGGGGGGGGGTGTGTGGGTGCGTGTGTGTGTATTTACCAAACCGTGGCTTTCTTATGCAACTCTGAGTCCTGCTGGGCAACTCTCAGTACAAAGCATGTTCAAACATTCCTTGATCTGCTTTTTTAATACCACTCTTTTTTCCTTAGTCTACCTTCGTAGGAAAAAAAAAAATCTTTATGAAATTTCAGTAGCTGCTATTTTAAACTCAGCAGCATCCCATCTTCAGTTTCACAGGCTATGAATTTCATAGATTTCAGATGTGGAAAAACAATGTATACCTATAATTGAGATCAGGCAACCTAGGTTTAAAAAGTCTTTTTACCTGCGATCAGAAGACGCTGGCACTGTGACAGAAGCCATAGGAACCCTGATAAGATAATTCTGCTTATTCCTTTGGGAAAGATCACAAGGAGTAGAAGAGCTGTCTAGGGTGAAATATGGAAAGTTAGTTGTTCTTGTCCCTCCTATTCAAAGCTTACTCAAACCTTCTATGAAACTACTGAAAGAGTTCAAGGAATAATACATTTTTGTTCATGTTATGAGTAGTTGCCTCCGGTGCTTCCTTCACATCTATTACTTACATGATTCAGTTTCAGTGCACCTAAATGCAAGTATTAATTTAGATTTTCTAAGTGAGGAGTGTATTGTCCTGGGTCTTTGTATACATAGACAGGCTTCTTTAGGAGTTATTCAGCACCTGCAAAGATATAATTGATTGGTCGGATTTATCTATGTCCAGGTGGCTTCCAGATATTTGTTATTCATGGTATTTCTCACCTTTTAAATTAACGTTAGATAAAATAGAAGTTGTGTTAATTGCCAAAGAGAAATGTTTGAAATGGCTGGCCAAGTTTTATACTGCATAAGAAACTTGTCACTGGGGTAAAGCGACTTGAGGGCAACAGCTACTGTAAGAAGAGATTTATTTGTTTTACTGTCACCTAGTCAAAAAAACCTGCACTTCTGAAATGTGGATTGTTCCACAGTTGCTGATGCTTTTCTCTGGCAGTAGCAATCTGTACAACACTATCTCTGTGGGCTTAAACATGTAGATTAGTCTGAAGCTTAGTGTAAATGCGTAACAGAGTTACTAGTCTTCTGACTACTAGCAGGAGAAAATGGCAAGCATCTTTTTTATCCGAGTTCTTCTTTCTACACTGGCTGCTGTTTAGCGCTCAGAATACAACAGGTCTGTTTGCCGTATATCGTGACAGGCACCCTGGGAAAGGCTCGAGAAGTGTGTCTCCCCGTTTGTAGTCTTGCTGGACTGTGTGCACTCATGTGCAATACTGATGATAATTATCTAAGTGTAATGACAAAAGTGAAGGAAGAAACCTAGTAGTCAGTGTTCAAATCTGAAAACGTGTTTTTTGCATTTACTTTTAAGTTTCGAAAAATAGGCACAGACATTATGGTGATAGGTGCTTTGTGCATGTTTGCAATATCATCATCATTGATAGCTTCCTTTTTACAGGAACAATGCCCTCTGAGGACCAAAATACCTCTTTATCTTGATTGCCAGAGGACAGAAACCTCCAGGATAAGCAAGATAATAGGAACTAAAATAGCTCCAAGTCCCATTAACTCTAACCATCATAAAGCACGAGTAATGCACACTCGAACCAATCATTATTTATAATGAATTCTGAAAATATGATACAAAGCCTGAAGCCAAACTCAGATTAAAATCAATATGATGTCACATCAGTACTGATGTGTCTTTTGGAGTCGGCATGTGAAACAGAAAATGAGTATAAAAGAGTATATTCATTATAATCTCTGAATTTGTATTTTAAAGGAAATGCTTATTTGCAATTGTGTTATGCAAAGAACATCTATGTTTATGGTCTGGTGATAAACCCTTTGAGCTCTTCCATGATGTGCAGTGTAACCAGGACCCATTGAAAAAAAAAAATCCTTGCATCTCATTACTCCTTTTAAATCTGTATTAGTATTTTTTTATAACTTTCAGACTATAGTAACACTGCAAATAAATTAATTGTTTGTAAAATTGAGGTAAAAATTTATTTCACAAAATAAGAGAAGTACTGCTATTTATTTCACATAGGAAGGTGATGACATTGCCATGTCATCGTTGAGGGATGAAACAATGGTGCTGATACCATGTTCAGGTTAGTCAAGATCGAAAGACTGAAAGAAGAATCATCTTCTCTGCAGCCCCTCTTCATTGTGAGTGTCATGAGCCTTTCTTCCTATGAGTGTACTCATGCTGTCATTGACCTCCATTTGAATGAAAAAATAGTCAGATGCAACAACTCCTGGTCACCAGCATGCCGTATGTCAAAACATGGTCTAAATATCAGAATCCAGATCAATATCTCAGTTTTTCTTCATATCTACTCCTCTGTCTATGGCTGTTACTTCCATCAATTTATTTATTCCTATTAAACACCACTTGTTTTTAGTCCCTATAGCAACTTGAAGGACTACTTACCTATATTTTTCATTTATGTTTATTGGAGTGTGTCCAGAGGAGGGCAAGCAAGATGGTGAAAGGTCTTGAGGGCAAGACGTACGAGGAGCGGCTGAGGTCACTTGGTTTCTTCAGCTTGAAGCAGAGAAGGCGAGGGGTGACCTCCTCGCAGCCTACAACTTCCTCACGGGGGGCAGCCGAGGGGGAGATGCTCATCTCCTCTCTCTGGTGACCAGCAGCAGGACACAAGCAAATGGTATGAAGCTGCATCAGGGGAAGTTCAGGTTGGACATTAGGGAAAGGTTCTTCACTGAGAAGGTGGTCGGTCACTGGAACAGAAACCCCAGGGAAGTGGTCACGGCACCAACCCTGTCAGAGTTCAAGGAGCAGCTGGACAACACTCTCAGTCCTATGGTTTAATTTTAGGTAGTCCTGCGAGGAGCAGGGAGTTACACTCGGTGATCCTTATGGGTCCCTTCCGACTTGAGATATTCTATGATTCTGTGTCGATAACTCATATTGTTAGGTTTCTTACCTTCCACCCAAATAAGAAATCTTGACCATCCATGGGCTCCTGCAACACACAAAAGAAAAACAAAAGAAAATTTGTGCCTTACAGTAGCAGTGTTCAGAAAGCCCAGAGAAGTGACAGTCTGCTGTCCAAGACCTAGTAATTATCTAATCTTCCCCACTTACTGTATACATGGTCTTCAAGATGCTAACGTAAGACTCAGATGAAATGCAACTGTTTAGATTGGGATGTTGCTACTAGAATAACACTGTGCATATAAGATTTTTTTTTCTTTATTTATTAGCTGTTGCACATATGCATGAAAATTAAAATATAGTCATTACTTATGAATGGCATTGTTAAATACACATAAAAAGCATTATCTCATTGGAAAACTATTTGTATGTATAGCTTTTGATTAAAATACCATGAAGTTGTGAGTTTAAAGCACTATTCATTTTACGGTTTTATATGTGGATATACAGAATACTTGTGGCACTGTAATCTTCTGTATGAACAAGACAGATCTAGAGAAAGAAATATTTATAAGCAGACAGATAAAAAAGTGTACAAACCAGAGAGATCATCAGTGATATGCTGAATCTGAAAGTTTTCTAGATGACTTTTCAGGTCACTCTATAAGTTTATCATGTGCATATATAATGGAAAAATGCACTAGATGCATTAATGTGACACATGTGTATCCATGCAATATTCTGTTTGATCTGACATAAAAATAGCAGAGAAAAAAATAATGCAGAAAAAAATTCCATTGTGGGTAGAGGAAAGCTTGTTACTGACCTCAACAGGGCTATAAATGTCACAGTTTTTTCATGTTCTACGCTAGCTGCATCCTTTGAAAACTCAGTCTATTAGAGTTGCTTATTGCCATCCAGTTTCAATACTTCAGGTACCTTAAATCATGCGTTACACTGCCTCAGTCATTCCCTTTCTTGGCTAACCTATATTTGGTGTACAACCATTTTTCTGGCCTACAGCCCTTCAGATGTACATAAATAACACAGTAAACCAACACTAACCGTGATAAGTATTCTACTGGTAGTAAAAATGTGGATTTTTCTCGTGAGGGGCTGAAAAAATTATTTGGCTTCTTTGTAGTCAGCTTCTGCTTGGAATAAATAAGGGTTATTTACAATGAAACATAACTCTGTTTATCAGTTCTCAACAAATAATCATTCTGAAACAAATTAAATATAGGATATGTGATTTATAAATCTACTATAGACTATGAAAATACAGTTTGAGTATTTTAGTATATGTTTAGTATGTACAGTTCAAGAGTACAGGGTTGTTACTTGTGATTTGTTTCCCTTTGAGTGGCAGCTGCTGGTTCTATCAGGTAATCAGTAAAATTTTATATTCCAGCTATGAATATTTCACTAAACCATATTTGGGCATTTTCCTTGCAAGATGGCTCCTGTAGGAGCCAGTTTTCATAGTATGGTATCAATGAAATAATCATGTCTCTCTGAGAAATAATGCTGCATATACTCAGGGCTGAAGCGTAATGCATAGCAGTAACCTATCTGTTACTTAGAAAAACAGAGGAGGAACGTCACAGTATTTAATTTGTTGTATTTATTTGTCATATTTGTTACATTTCTCTTGTTTGGTACGCATACAGAAATCTTGATTTTTTTTACCAGTCATTCTAGAAAAACAGCTAGTATTAATTTCATATCAAATATGCTGTCTTGATATTTCAGAAACACGAGAAAAAAGGAGAAAAAAAGAAAAAAAGGAGAAAAAAAAGTCATGCTTTATGCCTAAAGACCAGTAATGAGTTTATAGGAGCAGCGGGATTGTTTATTTCAGGGCCAGGGATCTTCTGAATTGCCATTTAATTTCAGCTACAGTATTTTAATGGCCATAGCAAAAGTTGCATTGGTAGTAAAGTTCATATACAGACCAAACAAAGCTCTTATGCTGATACCTTATATGAATCTCTGATCAGATTGTCAAAATGCAAAAAAACTGTTTCCATCTCAAGATCTGAATTTTGCATGTATCTTTTGTATGTGCCTGAAGTCTTTCCTACACAGTGTTTTGTGAAGGCACACAGTGCAGTTTGCTGCACATAAACACAGAAGAAAGTTCCCCAAAACATTTGGCAATATACAAGGTAGTTTTTTCTAAGTAGAGTGTTTGCAATTGTGATGATTATTATTACTCTGAAATATTTATATCTTCAATTTTAGACTTCTAAGTGTGTGTGAGTAGAGTTGTACAGTAATGAAAATTACAGCATGCATGTGATGTGCCGGTTTTCTACACCATTTTTTAGGAAAATAATAATTATTCTTGTCTTAAGCATTATTAGAAGCGTAGGACTGCGTACCCATGATAATGGGCGAGGAGTGAGCAGTCTACTTAAAACTTTTTGTGAGTGAACGTGCATATGTAAATACATGCAAGCATATCTCTGACTTGAGGGAAATGTGTTGCCTCCTAAGTCACCAGCATCTTCAGAGAAGTGAGTGGGTCTTAGTGAAGGTGTGCCTGTACAGCTGGGGCAGCTGGACAGCCCCAGGCGCCGAGAGCCATTTCTGGCCATGCCACGGGCACCACAGAGGAGCTACTCCGTGGCTCTGAGTAGAGAGTAGGAGAGCCAGGATTTAAGATGTGTTCAGAACACCAAGCCCCAGCCACCTCTGATGTCCATTTCTGGGGTCTGTTTCCTCAATGGAGAAAATTGAGAGTATCAGTTGGGTTATCTAAAAGAATCTTAAATTAGGAACAAGAGGAAAACACAAAAAAGCTTTAATTAGGTAATAATCAGAATCTGTGATGGTTATTCAGCCTCAAAGGATGCTCTCCTGCTGCAGAATGAAATGCATGGGCCTTGCTAATGCTGTGGTGTGTCTTTTACCAGCCTTCTTAATAACTATGGACACATGGTTTTGTAGTGTCTTGTTATTGATCAAGATTTCACTGTTCACAAATGTGGGTATTTATTCCTGTATAGCAGCTTCTTTTCAAAAAAAGTATCGGCTTGGTTGTCTCACTTTATTTGCAAAATGTTATTGCAGCTGTTTGTGTATATATATGCATCAGTATATGTACAAAGAACGTGTGTCTGATCAAGACTGCAGTTTTAACATTCGTATGTATGTACAAAATTAACGGATTTTACAAATGAATGGCCATTTCTCAAGTCCCCATCGATGAAGGATCCTGTTTGCTTTTACTTCTGAAAAGAGAATGAATTTTTTTTTCTTCTGCTCTGCATGTATACACAAGTGGGGCAAGAAAACACATTTCTCAGCCTGTGAGTATGGAAAGTTAAGCATGGAATTTTAGCAATTAAGCTTAATATCCCTTAGGTGTTACCCCCAGAAGTTGTGGTTTTTTCTGCTATACTGGTACTTGCTCCTCTTTATGCCTTAACTCGGGATTCAAAAGTTTGCATGTATCTTCTTTTGTCCTGAATCTTTTGAGATACTTCCCCCCCCCGATTTTGTTTTTTCTTGTGCACAAAGGGTTGAGATTAAAAGACTAGTGTCTATATTCCCTTTGGGATTTAAGAATTCTGGTCACTCACTTCTTAGGGGTTGATCAGAAAGCTGTAGTTGAAGAGAGGATTAATTGCTTCTCTCCAGATTTCACTGGACCTGGAAGGCTATCTCCTCCTGCTATTTAGAAACAGAGAAAGCTGATTTTCTGTTCTTAAATAATAAAAGTCCATTGTAGGCACTTGAGGGATTTTCTAGTTTGTGAAAATTTGAACATTATTTTTCTTTCTGTTGTCATTTCCGATGCATCCCATGCTAGGAACAGCCTAGTCAAAGAGAAAGAAAACAAGTGCTGGGATTGTAGCTCTTTCTCCTGCTTCACTGTGTACGAACATTTTGTGTCTTCCTCTGATCCTCTCTGCATTCATAAGCACAGGTCTTCAGGCCATTGGTACAGAGCTCCAGCCACTTGCTCAACACTCCACTAAATCATGCACTAGAGCAATTTCTGGCAGGGCCGAGATTCTTTTCTAAAAGTACACACATCAGACAAAATATTACTGCTGTGGTTTAGCCAGCTTGCTCCTCTCAGGTCTCCTTGCCCCGTGTCACTGGTGAACTTTGTCCCTTCCATGCACGGGTAAATTTTAATGGCATAATTGCCTTTTTTAATTGTAATTAAAAAGAATTGTGTTTAATACACCAAGGTGTGCGTGAGTTGTAATGAAAAGATTGTCTCATTCCCTTTCCTGTGAACTGGTTTGTTTTACACAAGTGAAAACTTGAAAAAGTGATTTTGTGTTCCCTCTTTCTTTTTTTTTTGCTAGTTGTGCTGGTTTTGGCTGGTATAGAGTTATTTTTTTCTGTATTAGCTAGTACGGGCCTGTGTTTCGGATTTGTGCTGGAAACAGTGTTGATAACCCAGGGATGTTTTGGTTACTGCTGAGCAGTGCTCACCCAGAGCCAAGGGCTTTTCTGCTCCTCACCCCACCCCACCAGCCAGTGGCTGGGGGGGCACAAGGAGTTGGGAGGGGACACAGCCGGGACAGCTGACCCCAGCTGGGCAAAGGGATATTCCAGACCGTAAGATGTCATGCTCATCATGTAAACCTGGGGGGGAGAAGGAGGAAGGGGGGGCACCTTTGGAGTGATGGCGTTTGTGTTCCCAAGTAACTGTGATGGAGCCCTGCTCTCCTGGAGATGGCTGAACACCTGCCTGCCCATGGGAAGTGGGGAATGAATTCCTTGTTTTGCTTTGCTTGTGTGTGTGGCTTTTGCTTTACCCATTAAACTGTCTTTATCTCAGCCCATGAGTTTTCTCACTCTTACCCTTCTGATTCTCTCCCCCGTCCCACCAGGGGAGAGTGAGTGAGCGGCTGTGTGGGGCTTCGTTGCCAGCTGGGGTTAAACTGCTATTTCTTTTTGATTTTCAGTTCTTTACAAATATTATCTCCTGATAAGTAGTCCATTCTTCAATTTTTAGTTGCGGAAGGTAGCCTAGTATTGTAGGAATTTGAACCAAAAAAAATTTTGACTGATGAAGAAAAGTGTTTGGGTTTTCCACATGCTTTAGATAGACTCTGACAAAATATGAAAGTTTAAAACACATACTACTATTGTTGCTTTGATAAAGAGCGTTCATGATCTGTTAGCTGTGACAGACAGTGACTATATACAGTTGGACTAGATGATTGTTGTAGGTTGCTTCCAAATGAACTATTCCATTCTATTCTACACCCTAGACTGGTACTTGTGTGCTGACCTTTGGCAAACTGGCTACGTAAAATATTTTATTCATGCAAATGCTCTTAGCCAAGAGGTTGAGGAGAAAGGTGGTCTTGTGGTTAATGCAGTAGACTTGAGTTTAGGACTACTGGATTCTAGTTGAACGCAGGAGTTATTTGTTGATTACCTGCTATCACACCTGCAGGTGTATTAGGGAATGGGTATAGGAACATGGGATTTATGTGTATTCATATATACTCATCTTTTTAATGAGGTCACAAATCTCAAGAAGCCAATGAAGCCACAAAACTTTTAAGGATATACTAGCTCATTAGTTTTTAGAACCACAATAGTGGTATTTTCAGAGAAAATAAAAATGAAATGTGTTATAAGGATTTAGGATATTTTTAAGAATTTGGAAGCAGCAGGTGGTTGCTTGGCCCATTGTCAGGGGAATCACAGGTAAGTAATGATGGTAAATAATATTTATGTTCATATATTATGTTCATATGAGTGTGTAATGGTCAATAGGTCTGAAGATTTATTTTTTTTTCATTGCTTCTCGGAGGTGTGGTAACCTAGCAGATGCACGAAAAGTCTGCAGGATAAACCATGCAGGGACACAAGTTCAAATAACATTAAAAAAGTTGCCTTTTCCAAGGGGAGTATCTGTGCTTCCTTCACAGGAGAGAGAAGGCAACTTTACATCTGTGTAGAAAATACTAATAATTTTAGTGTTCTCAAAATGTCTATTTCTAAAATGTGAATGCACTCAGAAAATTTTGTATGAGACACTGCAAATTTTAGTGCTGAATATCTTTCACGTGCACATGGCTTACACAATAGAAACATACTTTGAAACACGGTGTGCTAATGTTGAGTGCATGATACTTAGATGACTGGGTTCTCCTATTTTGTAAGTTTAGAATATCCTTTTTACTGAGTATGAATACATGCTCTTTTTGCCTTTTTTTTTTTTTCCCCACTGGAAAGATTATAAAAGGCTGCGTGGGTGTGAAATGACTTGATTGAAGAACTGAAGCTTTCTCGATATTGTCCAAATGAAGACCAATATTTTTTCTCTAATTTAAACTTCTGTCCTCATCGTCACTGCAAACTATTTTTCTGCAAATGTTCCTCTTTTAATTTTGGATAATTTCTAGTTCACCATTCAGTCAGGCAGCCCAGCTTTAGAAATAATGGCAGTTATGATGTCACGCAGCTCCTCCGTTTGTTAGTTACATTATGTACAATCTGTACTCTGTATAAGGCTATCACGCTTTATCTTGTCTGCAGCTGTTTTTCATCACGGATTAAATCGTAAGTTTTATTTCAAATATAAATCCCCACAATTAGAAGGGGAAAAAATACCAAACTTGTCCTATAAAGAATTACAAATAAATACTAAGATGAATGGGTTAGCAACTGAAAAGTTCCATTTAAACTTCACACTTAAAAGCAGTAAAACCAGGAGGATATTATTTCCATCCTCCTCTGTAAGCATTTAGAAATCTGTGTCCAAAACTGTAAGGTCTTTGTGATCCACCTTTGGAAATACACCAAGATGTAAGTCAGTGCCACCTACTGTAGAGGATGTTTGAGAATGATGATAAGATGGAAATATGCATCTACTTCTTGGTGGTTTAGCTTTGTGTAGTTCCCCCCCCTCCATGTTCTGGCATAGTAATTTCCATTATTGTGTCATTTACAATTCCCGCTACCGAATGCCCCCAGTCTTAGAAGACATTTCTGAGGACCTCATTATTTGAGGGAATATCCATTTTACCCTTCTTTAGATCTATGACTAAGGCCTAAGTCTACTGTCTTGTAGTTGTCTAACATAGATAAGCTTCTCCTGAGGAAAACGCAGAGCACTTAAGTTAGGCTTATGCTCCAAATTGCTTCTTTGAGGAGTCTGTTTCCATATTCTTAGTCAGATATGCACAAGGATGTAATATAAATAATGCATAAGAATAGTGTGTGCTGAGGCTTTGCAATATGTTGCATTTGCTATTAAAAAAAAAAAGAATCTGTTGCACATGACCACTTCATTTGTAGCTTACTGTTAAGTATAACTTTAGACAGTGAAAGTTCTATGAAAGTTGTTGCATGTAACTTGGCACCCTAAAAAATTGTTATAAGCAAAATCATGCAATATTGAAACTACAGTGTATGGTGCAAAATTATTACTAGAAAGACACAGTTTGCGCATTTTCCTTAAAAAAATCTAGTCTGAGTCTGGCAGAAGTGCAGGGAATGGATTTAACAAAAAAAAAAAAAAGGTGGGGAGAAAAAAAAGAATAGGAAAAAAGAAGAGAGTCGCACAGTAGTCAGATATGATTTTTCATCTATGCACTTGCACTACACTTTGCTTCAACACAATTGAAAATGATTCAGTGAGTGAAGCTGCTAAGAACGAAGTGGGTGTTTCCAAGTGCCAGTCAACAGAAAAATGATAAAAATGTTGCAGAGCTGAATGCTAGTGTGTAGAACTAGAAGGTGAAGTGAAATGGCAGTGTACTTTGTATCTGCCTCAGCTAAGTCTGCTGAAGTATTTTAAATACTTACATATTTTTAAGTTAAATGAGAAGAAAATTTTTAAGTCCAGAATAGATGTATTCTATTCTATCAAACCACATAACTCCAAAAAAATAGTGAAATATCTTTTATACAGATGTCACTGCAAGCGTCTTACTGTGTATCTGATATCATGGCAGTATCATCTGCTCCTCTGTCAAAGGAATTTTTATGAACTTACATACTTCTAATGTCTCAGTTCTTATTTGAACTAATAAGCCTAAATGTCATGTAAAAAACTTAAGTATAAGGCATATTGTTATTATTGGGGGAAATAACTTGGAGATCATTACACAAGTGAACATTATGGCACCTACTTTATTAAGGTATGTTAAGTGGTCACAATAAATTTATCTCTTTTAAATTGGAAAAGAGAAGGGATGGTTTCTGACTTTCAGTAGTATTAGTGAGTAGTAGTTTCATGTCTTAGGATGGGTTTTTTTGCCCACTCTGCTCAAGGTGTCCTTTGAAGGACTGCTTCTGCACTGGTACGTATCAGAAATGGCCAAGACAAACTGGTTATCATCTTCCTGAGCCATTAAAAAGGTCCAGCATTGGGCAAGGAGAATGTAATTTCATATGATAACCTCAGTTAGTTTTGTTTACCCTTTGTGTTTTTTCTCTTCCTTCAGGGTTAGCCATGGTAGCACTGCTAAACCTTCTATTAGCAGCAATATTTGGAAATGAGTAAAAATTCCTCAGTTGGCACCGGTTTCTGTTGTTACGTAGATTTCAGATTCCTTACGCCTTAAAAAGCTCTTACAGCTTCCACCTGGAAGACGTGAGAAATGAGAAGTCAAAGGGTAGCAACTTCTCCCAAGCCAGACCTCTCAAGAGACCAGTGATTAGTTCCCATCTTTGCAGCTCCAGGGTACAATTACACAGCTAAAAAGTGGAGGTGAAGAGAGGGTTATCTGGATAAAATGTTAAAGACTTAAAATCTCACTTCAAATAAATTAAGTTTCGATTAGGCTGACTGAGATACGCACTTCTATTTGGGATGCTCCACGTGTTTAAGTACATGCATAAACATGAATAAAATCATGTGAAAGAACACAGAGGATTCTGATGCTAAAGTAGTGAGGCAAAACTAAAAACTAAGGAAGTAATTTTAACCTGGTTGACAAAAATGAATTGTAAGCTTGTAGCATCCTCTTAAGGATATCCTGCTATGTTAAGAGTGACTTCAAAGGCAAAGTTTCTTTACAGGTTTCCCAGAAAATCTTGATCCAGGTAGGGCTACTTGATATCAAACAGTGGTATATTAATTAAGGAAAATTTCCAGCTGACCTAGACAAACCAGACAATCCTGAATAATAGAAGATACTAGTTTTAGTATCTTTTTGCCTATTGGTAGCAACCCCTTATATGTCAGCATTATTGTCAGCATTATTGACACCAGGCGAAATCCAGTTTTATTTTACAGGAGGGGAAAAATTATGCTTTCTTACTCTAAAAACACTTTCTGTCTTCTTTGTTAATTTTGAACAAGTGAGAAAGTATTGCAATAACATGTGGATGAACAGGTAGTTAAAACTATATTTAGGAATGTAGGCATGAAATTTTAATAAATTTGAGTCCCCATCATATTTAAAACAGTTGTATTAAGTGGCTTAACAGTGGGAAATTTTGTTCAACAGAGAGCAGGAATATGAATTTTAAAAAATTTAAAGTTTTTAACTACTGGCTGTATTGGAGAGTTTTTGAACTCGCATTTCTTGATTTTTCAGTCCGCTGTGCATGGCTTTTGTGATTTTAAATTGGAAAATGCTGAAATTGCAGCATTATTTCTGAAAATAAGCAGGACAAAAATCTTTCTGTTGTATGTGTGGTTTTGATGTGGAAGCTCTCCAGAGCGCCAGTGGTTTTCTTGAACAGCATTATTCTTTGTGTATTTTTACAGACAGAAAGCTAATGCTTTCTCCTTTGGGGCTTTATACTATTTTCCCTGTGTTTCCCTGTATGTCTTTAATGCATACTTGCAACACAGACAGGTAACGCCTCTTTATGTCCTTTCCAGATCTCTGAGTTCCTGTCTTGTCCCGTTCCCATGTTGCTCTTGTTAGCTTTTCCTCTTACCACCTTCGTTTGCCATCCAGATAACTATACACCCTACACATCTGTCTTCTGAACTGGATTTCCTTCTTCTAAGTCAAACACAGCCACACAAAAGTGTGTATTTTAACTTCTGCTCAGCAGTGTGCTCAGCCCACAGTCCCAGTCTGTACTCCACACTGCGCACTCATGAGCTACAGTTGGCTTTATGCTATTAAGGAGGGGATATTCACAGATGTAGGGTTTGTTAAGATGTATGGGAAAAGAGGGAGAGGGGCTGGAAAATTGACTTGGATATGAAAGAATGCTGCAGGAAGCACTCAGACATAAAGAGAAAGGAAAACTCCATGCGATTCGGAGGGGATGGTAAAAATTGCGATGCTGTGGAGGTGTGCTTTTGGGCATTACTCATTTTTTAGTGAGAACTGTTCATGTGAACAGTTGTCAATGATGGTAATTGTACATGAACAGGTACTCCCAAAGAGTCAATGTTGTGACAGTATGCAACAGTCCACAGATAAATGTGAGTGAGGTTCAAGTAAAGATGTCTCAGCCACCTTAATTGCATGGCCACAGCCACTTCTGACTGCCTTTTGTACAGGAAAAAAGAGATAATTAAGGCATGTGAAAGGCAAAATACTAAAATTTTTGCATGTACTGTATTTCTATTTCCTTTCTCTGTAGAGAAACTAGAAGAATCTCTTTTTTCCTTTTTTTTTTCTTTAATAAGGAGGATAAACCTGCTTGGCAGTTTTTAAAGAAAGATTTGAGGATAAAACCAAATATTTGGGGAAAGATGACATTTTAATAGAGATGAATCTAGAGTTGTTCCTGGTGTTGGAATCTGATCCTCTTTCCTTGGATGCACGCACTTGTAAAAGCAGCTCTGCTGGTAGCTTTGAGTGAGGAACCTCGCTATCTTTAAAAAGGTGGCTGCTGCACACAATCTTATCCTCCCTTCTAGGATTTGGGGTGCTATGCCAATGTATAGCTGTTGAGACCATTCAGTTTATCAATTCAGAGAGAGTTTGGGGATGTGAAACCAGCTTTTTCTTACGTTAAGATTAAAAAAGAAGAGAAGGAAAAGGCAGGGAATAAAGTAAAAAGAAAAAAGAATGTGCAAAAGAGGGAGAAGACAGCGGAAACCCATGGTTCATAGATGTTGTTCAGGAATTAGCTCAAGTCAGCAGGTAGACCCTCCGTACAGTTCAGACTTGTCAGGACATAATTTAAGTTCACAGAAATGAATGGTCAAAAATTATCCCTGTGGGCATCAGAGTGAGGCGGGCAGTCATGATGCTACAATTTTGCCCTCGTGGTATAGCTCTCAGATTGTGCAATCTTCTGTGTGGATAGATTATAGGAAGAGGCAATGGCTGGAACAGCTCAGATTCTTGCTACCTTCTATGTTAAATTACCACAACTTCATATGTATGACACTTTGCTTTTGGGCATTAATTTCAAGTCCCATATGCTTTTCACTGTCATTCTCGATTTTTGGTCTTAATGTATTCTTTCTGTTGTTAACTGTTGTAGACCTTTAAAAAGAAACAACTCGAGTATAAAGTGTCCTAGAATAGGTGTCTTAGATTGTGTTTGGTGTCCTGGAATAGCTTAAAATGTAGGCCACTGTGTAACAATACTTCAAAACGTGAAGTATAGCTTCCTAATAGCTATAGTTTTAATACTACGCTAAAATTGTTTTAACCACCAACCAAAAATACACCTGACAGGCGTAACTCAGGAGGTAAGCAATATTTTGTTAATACTTTGGTTCTTCATCTCAACATGACGTCATAGTTTGCAGGGTATTCCATGCGTTCAGTTTAAGAACATTTTGCTTTAGAATTACATTACAAAAGGTTTGGTCATTTTCATCTTGATTAGTTAATTCAGTTTAATGAAAATACAATAGTTAAAGTGTACAAAGAAATGTGTAGGCATTAAATATTCATCAAGACATGTCTGTGACTGACAGCATTTATGGTATTTGTGTTGTATATATGGACACCCAATTAGAAAAAAAGGAGTGAATGTCCGTGAATGTCCACAGTCACCCAGAAATCGTGCCACATAACATTAGCATTAGAATTTAGGACCTCTTTCTCTGCCTATCTGCACAGTGCAGTCTGTTTTATTTTGACAAATATAATTGTTAGGCAAATAGTCCTTTCCGTCTCCAACTACCTTTAGAACATCATAATCCATGTATATGTTCAGGATGTTTACTGGCAGAGTGCTGATTTCTGCAGATTTTTCATTCCTTTTCACATTCTGTATGTCTTTTACTGTTATGTGTTTCTCTCTCTCTTTTTTCTTTTTTTTTTTTTTTTAGGTTTTCTACTCTTTAATCACCTAGGAAACCAAACATTGATATCTTCCCTCCATTACAACATATTGCTCTCCTGTCTTTGTTCAAGAGGTAAAAAGGGGTTGCCTCACTTGCTTTTGCTCATAGTTCCGTCCAAGCAAGGCATGTCACTTCTGATATGCAGGTTTCCAGGTCCTCTTCTAAATCTAAACACAAACTGAAAACAGAATTGCAACTTTTTCTCCTTCCTGCCTTCCCCCTCAGTACCCAGAATGATTTCATAACCGATAGTCTCACAGAATTAAAACCTTCATTAGAAGTAGTAAAGGGAGTGACAGAACACTAGTATCTGTTGTGTTTTATAAACTATCCTTTAGGGTTTTTATGAACTCACATTGTATGCAGAGTTCAGCTATCATTTTGTTATCAGAGATGCAGCTCTTGGCAATAGACAAGAGACACCACTACACACACTGAACTCTTTCGTTCTGCCTATTTATGCTGAAAGTGTATGGTTCCTCTCCTTACGTGAAGAGATGTAAGCTATTGTGTGAATGCTCATCAATCAAACTAGACTTGCTACGGCGTAGACTGTTCTATTTTACCTTAGAGACAAGTTTATCTTAGTACACAAACGTAGTCCCATGAAAGCCCTCTTAGCACCTCACTATTGAGTTCCTGTTCCCACAGCAATGCGAACATTTTTTTGCCTTTTTTCATCATTTTGAAATTCCTTCTACTTCATCTTCCTTATGCTGCCTGGACATACTGCAGCTGATAAGATGCAACGTTTTCTTAGCAGATGCAGGAAGTCTTCAGCAGAAACTGGCTGGAGAGATATTGCTTTCATTTAACATCATCGCTTTTGCAAAACTGTATGAAAATTTTAGCCATGTGAAGATAAGGATAACAGGCAAAGAACAGATTATTTGTACCTTGCCCTGTAAAAATGGGGAGCAACTCTTATAATGAGTGCAAATTGTGTCTGCTTTGAAAAAACAAGACCAAAAAAAAAAAACCAACCTCCACACCATTTTTGCTAGAATAGAGAAATCTAAAATAGCTTCAAATTTTATTTCTACCATAGAATTTTCCTATAAATATTATTCTTTCAAGCATTGGAACAATACAAATGGGGAAAATAATAGTCAGATACAAGCCACCTGAAACAATGAGATCTGTTTCATCTTGTGTTTTCCAGGCTTGGTCAATGCTAGTGATAGGTAAACAATATAGATACTAAAATGAAGTGTCAGACTATGACTGATACTCAATCCTGCTATGGAGCCTCTTCACAATAATAGTTTTGAGTCAGGTTTCTGGGCATGGTGTGAAATACCTTTCCATCAAAAATTTGTAAGAATTTCAGTGGGAAAGGCTTGGAGCTACATTCAGTTATGAACTCTCCAAGAGCCCATCTAAACATTACTTTCAGATCTTTGTTATATATGCTATTGTCATGATGCGGAGTCTGTTTAATTTTTGTGTCTGGTGGCTCATGGTGGCTTTTTTTGCAAATAAGCACTGCATAGTTCAGAGCCCTTCAGAATTTTTTGCCATTGATCCAGCCTACAAGAACTAAAAGTATGAAAATGCTGGGTAAACAGATGAGAGCAGCGTGTGGAACGGGGAGGGGTGATTATTCTGTCTTAGACACCCCTCCCACCCCGAATGAGAACATGCCCTCGGTGCTCCACAAGCAGAGCTACTCCTGTTTCGAAGCTGCACTTCCACATGCAGCTGCCATAGAAAGAATTGTTATCGCCAGGAGGGTTATCGGGTGCCGTGCACTGTGGGACTGTCACTGAGAAGGTTCCTTCAGCCCCCTCCCCGGGCAGCTGGGAGGCAGGGAGGGTGTCCCAGAGGTCAAAGATTTGCCCAGGACTGCAATGCCGATCTGTCGGAAAAAATGAAGGTTTCACTCGCAGGATAGCTGCTGTCTACCTGTGTATACAAAAGATCTAGCCTGCAGCACATATTGCCAGTGGGGAAAAATAACTGGCCTTCTGAAAGAGACAATCTCTTTGACGTTCTATTTTGGATCAAATTCCATATGGATTTGAAATCCTAAATATGATTTTTGCTAATTTAGGGAGGCACACTGAACAAACTCCTGTCTCCAGCTCATTTAACCTTCTATCGGCTTTTGTAAATGAATTTATCAAAGATGACATGGTGTCTAAATGCTTTTTAAACATTTTTAAAAGTTATGGCAGTAGCAAATATGTTTAAAAAAGTGAGACTGGGAAGTCAAGTTCTCCGAAGTTAGGAAATGACAGAATTTAAATTCAGCGCAACCAGAATTTTAACACTTTAAACTGCATGCAGAAACTGTTTAATGTCTGAGACTTTCAGATTCAGTCCTGCAGTCCTGGTAGCACTGATTCCTAGCAGCCTACGTTCTTCTCTGTGAGTGTCTGAGGGTGGTGATGGAGGCTTTCCAGTGACCTCCAGCAATAATGTTACATGTACTTTATGTATGTTTTCTTTCATGATGTTATCGGAGACATTTTTTAAAAAGAACACCTGCTCCATCTTGTGAGTAAGTATTTATTAAATTCTTTTTGTCTTATACAGTCATGCTGGGGGCCAAAAATAGCAGGCCGTTGTTTATTCAAAATTATAAAATACAGCATAAAACATACATGGAAGAGGATCAAGCACTGGCAACATCAGTTCTCCTGTTCCTGAATTTTCAATGTTTGCTTTCCAAACTTAATGGTCTTTTAATATAGATACTTTTTTAGAAATCTAATATCCTGGTGGAGATGTTAGTTGAAGAATGTCACTAGTGCATGTGTATTACCTCATATTGTGAAATAAGACATGGATTCTACTTCTAGCCTTGACATGATGTCTGTGTAAACACTTGGTCAGATCAATAAGGCTGTCTGATTTTTGGTCTGAAAAAGGAATATTGCTATCTGGTCATCCTTTTAAAATATTCTAGATTTTTAAAAATATCTCTAGATGAAAATATAAGCTTTTAATATTTGAATTAAGGTATGAACTGCTTAATGGGAATGAATTGAGGAATCTAAGAGGATAACATTAACTTTTTCACAGATTCCTTGGGAGGCTTATTTTGGTTAATACCCTCTTTCTCTTCCTACTGTTGTGTTCTGTGAGGGCATCGTGTAGATGTGTAGTTTCCTTTCAGAGAGGAGAAAAATGGCCAAATGAGATTAAATTAATGACTTTCCTTCATCCAGTTGCAGTCTTTGCATGAGAGTTGATTGATGTTTTGCCATTTTCACATCTTGTTACAATCCTTGTCATTTGAATGAATTGTCAGCATTTTAATGTCTTGAATGCTCTGTAAATTATAGCATAGGTACTCCCACCTTGTTTATATATTGAATTTTGATGGACCTATCCATTTTATCTTTCTTTAGTTTGTAATTTTACTAACTACTAAAGAAGTGAAATATATGACCAATCAAACCTCAGAATGTTTAACACAAAGCAATGACTTAATCTGTTGTGTTTCATAGATGGCATAAGGGACTATGCCCCAGCCCTGCTTTAAGTGACACTGGGAAGATTTATATGAACGCATTTATCTGCTAGTTTTGTTTTGGTTTTTGCTAGCCCAGTTTAAATGAGTGCCTTCTCACTGAGATGAGACTGTCCTCCAACTGTGTACTATTCTGCTTCTCTGCCCCTGGGATAAAGGAGATGAAAATGAGAAGTGAGAGTATGGAAGAAGAGCCATCATGCCCACTAACTGATGGAAGAAGGGTTACTGGGGCAAAAGGGGAGGCAATGTCAGTGATGTATACTGGAGCTGGATTGTGTGGGCTGTGTGTAGAAGAGGGAGGAGGAACAAAAGAAAAATCAGGGAAAAAGAAGGGAGAGAATGTGAGTGGAAGGAAGAGAAAATTTTCCCTTCCTTTCAACCTTGAGACTAATCCTGCTTAAATGCTTTTCTCTTCTTACCAGCCAATTTTACTCCTCTGCTTCCCTTCCCTTCCCTTTTCCCCTCTGTAGGGGGCATAAAAAAAGAAAAGGAAAAAAAAAAAGCAGAGGAGAAAAAGCAATAGAGTGTAATTTTCTTCATTGGCTCCAGGACTGTGTAGATTGCTTCCCCTTTCACGTGTTGTGGAGTGCTTAGTAATGTTCTGGAATTGCCCACCTGTCTGCATTTTTGATCTTGTCAGTAGCTGTGATGAGCTAAAACTGGGAAGGGAGGCGACATATATGACTGGTTTGAATTCTGTCTGTAACTCATCTTGTTTCTTGTATGTGCAAATATATTTTGTGTAAATCAGAATATATTGTGGGAAGAAGCTGGCAGACAGCACTCAACATGCACAGAAACTGGTTTGATCATTAAAGCAGGTCAGTGTTAGAAATTGCTCATGTATGCCAAGAATGAAACATTTCTGAATGTGTGGCCTGGCTTTTTTTATCAGAACATTAATTTTTTTTACACATAGGCATTCTCGTTCTCTGTACATCTTGTGCAGGTTTTGGGGTGGGCTTTTTATCAGTGCAGAGCGAGCTGAAAATGCTGTTGAATCTGAATAGTAGCATATTAGGCTTAGCTGAAGCAGACGGCTACAAAAGACATTAGGCAATAGAGGCTCGAGCCTGAAATATTAAAAGAAGTGTGCCTCTCTAATCTTGAAAAAAAGGTATGTTTTTAAGGTGAAGATAAACTTTGAAACATGGGACAGTAGAAAATACACCATTTAGTTTAATAATCTATAATTGCTAAGAAAATTATGTTCCCCTAACACTTTCAGCTTTTTTAGAAAATGAATCAACAAAGTGAACAAGTCAGAGGTAATTATTTTTCATTATGTCCCTATTTCTATTGTTTTCACTCTGTGGATCTGTGTAGACTCGCAGTGTGGCTCTGCCCTACTTTAGCAGTCAGGTGGCTGATTTTTTTTCTTCCACATCTTTGATTACACCACCATAAAAATGAAAGGAGCTTCATCAGATTTTAGTTTTGGTCTGGGGACTTTTTCTAGCTCTCGAGCCTGAATGAATATTTAAGCAACTCATAATGCAACAATTGTTATTCTGGGGGGAAAATAAAAAGCAATACTCTACTGAACATCACAGTAGCCTGATGAAAAGGTAATGGCACCTCTGCAGAATAGAATAAAATCAAATCCTAATTGTTTTGGTCAATTTGACTTGCCAGCAAGTCGTGCTTTAATCTCTGCATAAATTAGAAGCCTTTTCTCTGTTCAAATTCCTGTGGGGTTGCTGTCTTTGGCTTCTGTCTACTTAATTCAGCTCAGCTAGTAAATGCTTTTGGATAATGTCATGATATTTCCATTAAAGAATTCAAAGTTGGTGAGAAGAAAGGTGTCAAACTGCTATTATTCAATCGAGATGAGTTTCAGCGATAAGCCTTTGGTTTGGCAGATTCCTCAAGCACTGTAAAGGATGTTAGTGAATAAACTGAGGTGCAGGATCCAAGGGCAAAGCTGTTTGCCCAGCGTACCTGCGGTCAGGGTAAACTGTAATTCAGATTACAGCAAATGAAGCTTCCAGTGCTGGTGGCTGATGGAGAAGAAGGGTATGCCAGCAATTGCACTGGCTTTTGGGAAGGTGTTGGGCACAGAAGGGAAAGAAGGAGGATTATCATTGATTATTTCTTTCTGAAAGTAAGTTAGGTCATGGGATAAGTACCGATTCATGGAGTTATGGTGTCTTAGTCTGCTCTTGGTTAAGCATGTTCTGCTTTTCTCTTGTTTCTACTCCTAATTATAGTGTATAAAACCATTCTCTACAGTAAGACTGCTAAATATTGAGTCTAGCCCCTGCCTTACTGAGAGTCTAATTCTCTCAGTTGAGCACTGCAGTTTTGTTTTTCTCTTTATGGAATGAAAGATACGTTATCATGAGGAAGGTCACTATATTGCCAATACAGAGTTGATAATTGCCATCATTTCTGAACAGTGGAATGTCATTAAAATAAAAAAGATTAAATCCCTCAAATACTGATAGAGTTGTGTAGTTGAAATACGTAGTTTTAAGTACAGACCAGAGGAAATAACGTTCAACAACCTGAGGTGCAGATTGTTAATTTGTTTGTTCAGTCTAAAGTGTGCAAAGACTCTAGTATGTTAATAAAAAAAAATTAAAAAGAGCTTTATAAAAAGTATTTCTAACCACCTTTTACAAAAGCCCTACTGAATGCATGTGTAAGCACCCTAGAGTTCACACAAATCCTGCTATTTATCAATCCGTTTGGATGACCTTGAGATGCTATCATCTTGACTCCAATCAGCTATATTCTTGGGAGAGTGGGGGGGAAGAGCTGGAGGGGACGCAGTGGAAAATGCATAAGTAAGAAGAAAAAAAAAATAAGAAAAATGTTCTTTTCTGGAGAGCTTGAGTTATAAGATTAGATTATAGCTAGCAGAATCAAGGGCACATAGGCATGGCACATGATGATTATGATTTATGGGAGCATTAAAAAGGAAGAAAATCAATATATATTCTAAAAGTTCTGTTTTGCTCAGATTAATCTAAACCCCCTCCTTGGGTTCGTGATGACAGAGGAAGGCTGTGTTGATAAGAACTTTTCCTTTTTTCCCCGACAGTAGTTTCAATAACTGTTAATGTACAAATCCAACTTTAAAATGAAAGGCTACAAAAGGTTCATTTTCTAAAAAATAAAAGCCAATAGGTACAATTTGCAATAAATTTAAGGTCAAATGTGACATTAGATAGGGATCCGCTACTAATAAACAAAGTGATAATGCAGTACATGAAGATTCTATTACCAGGTTACAAAACCAAAAGATTAATCTCCCCATAAAAAATAGTCTCCCCTTCAGCTCTTTCTGCCAGTTATTTTCTTTGTTCTGATGCCTATAGCAAAGTGGTATCTTCAGCTGAAGATCTATGCTGGTTTTACTTTTATAATTTAGTGCATCATAGATCTAATCAGATGTTTGTAGCCAGTTAAAAAGTGTATCATACTTTTTTGTCTATGCTATATGTTGATTTGATACAGTTTTCTTATGTGGTTGTCTGAAAATATTTCTTATGAAACTTTGCTATTTTTTAATATATACACGCAAATTTTTTTTTCAAATAATATTAAATCTAATATTTCTAGGTATTATAGAAAAGAAAAAATGCAGTAATAACATAAATGCAGCCACACAGCCAAATACCTGCCTCCATCTCTTCAGTCCTGTAAACATCATACAAAGCAACAGTCAATATTCAGGACTAGGACAGGTAAAGACACAATTAAGACTCTTCTGTTACATAAAGACTGTAATGCTTTTTGACTAGAAATGGTAAATGCATTGTATAATTTTTCTTAAGTGTCCATGTAGTCCTTGCTAGTACTTTATATTTTAAAATACTGCCTTTGAGGTGTTTTTTTTAAAAACAATGCCCATTAAAACCAAACCAACCAAACAAATAACCCTCTTAAGCAGCAGTATCTTAAAAATACACAGATAAAAGGCTATTTCACTGAAATAGTTTTGTTCCTGGAGGACTAATTTCTAGGTAATTGGAGTTTACAAAGGACACCTATCTGAGTATCTACTGTAAAGCAGACACCAATTAATGGGAACATCTGAAGGAGAAACAAATGATGGGAAAAGTTAGACACCCTGCACCCCCATCCCCTCCAAAAAAACCACTTATATTATAGGATGTTCTACCCATATGGAAAAACCTTCTTTTCCATACTTTGATATTTAGTTACGAGGCTTAACATTTGTACATTGTCTCTTAAATATCTCCAATATTAAGTCCAATTCCTCAGAACGGCTGTAGGTATAATTACATACCACAGAACTGTAATTACTGCACTGCAGAATATTAACAAAAATATGAACTACAACATATCCTTCCTAACTTTGCCACTGAAAAAAACCAGTTCTGTATGTTTTTATTCATTAATGGTATTTAAAATGCAAACATTTAAAGATTTCCATTTAAAGATACCTACTAGTGGCACTAAAAGTTGTCTTAGAAGAATAGTAATGAAGGTAAATAATGAAGAAAGTTCTATGAGCTACGATACTGGGAAAATGTCATTGAAAATAAATGCCTTGTAACTACCAATCAGTGAAGCTTCACGATACCTCTGTAGAATAGAGAAATGGTAATATATTTCTTCATTTCAGCTACCTCGTTAGTATAAGGTATGTCTGACAGAGCCAGTGTCAACACATGGAACAGAAATAAGAGGTCTGTGTTGCTAGTCTCATCTTAGAACAATACAATATTTACATAGCAAAAGTTTGATTTTGTTCATAAAAGTTTAGATCCTAACTCTTAAAATTAAATCATCTTACTTCTCTTTAATACAATTATCTCTTAGGAGGTCATGTATATCTTTACAATGAAACTAAACTTCATGGGTAGGGTAGGTTAAGGTTGAAAAGTGTATGTTAAACAATAATATGGTTAAGGTGAGAAGAAAGAACAGTTTATGGCTTAATGCCTCTCCAGACGAACACTGTAGTTATTAAAAGATGCCTGGAAGCAGAAGAGTAGAAGACTCTCATATTTCACAATAAATGTGTAGCAGAATTCACGGCGTGGTAGAATCCATGAAAAACAGGCAAAGGGTAGAGGCTGTACACAAAGCGTGTACCTTTCTTTAAGTTCTTTCACAATAGAAATAATGTAGCTACTCTGTAAGTGAGCATGGAAGAGAAGTCGCGACCCTAGTGAATAACCAATATTTGGAGTCTTGTACTATTCACGAACAGCTGGATGAGTGCTTTCTTGTTTTGATCACTGAATGGCAGGCAATTCAAATAAATTGTGTTATTACAAGTTTCTACTAGATATGTTCCTGCTTAAAAAATGTTAGTGTATTTATCCTCAAAACACAGAGAAGTATTGTTCCTATAATAAGTAGTAAACTGTGAAAAGAGGTAAATATTTTGAACATTAAGCAAGCAGGCTCTTTTCCAAAGTCTCTCTTCATTGTTCAGTCCTGATGATGGCAGTACTGCTGTCATGCATAGAAGCAGAATCCTAAAAACAGATAAGGTGTAAGTAATGGACAGTGCTTTATTCTAAGGGATGCTTCAGAAAGTCCTTGTTTCCCACATTAAATAATTGCATTTTTGTCTTAAGTATAATTTCCTGTTCTAAAACGCACAGTTTATTTGTTGTATATTTTTATTTTTAAATCATACTTACAAATTTTAATACGCTTCCATATCTTTTCAGTTTTTTGAAGTTAACAAAAGTAATTCTTTTAAATGAACAACAGAGAATAATTTTGGGTCAAAGCTCAGTCTTGACAAATGTAATAGCAAAATCTTGTAAATTGTCCAAGAATGATTATTCAACAACTGTGTGGGGATATCTGGGGCAGACTGGTTGTAATTAATTGCACAAACGTTGAGAAACTGAGAGACTAGGATTAGAAGGAAGAATATTAAATTGTTTTGTAATCTGAAGCATGGATACTGATCAACTTTCCTGGTATTCATATTTCTTTTACAGTAGTTCTCATTCTGTTTAGCTTTCTGTCAAGTTTAAAATCTTCATTGAAGATTACAGTTTCCTGAGCAATGACCCTTTTTATTTAAGAGTGACAGAATCAAGACAGTTTTGTTTGCTGAAATTAATAACTGATGTCAGGTATTTGAAAGCTAATGTATAACAATGAATAATAACTTCTTCCATATTATCTGCCTATTGGTTCTTCTTTTTGGTAGAAGTTACATATCTGACCAACTGATTCATCGTTAATTCTTTCACATAAGTTATTGTTTAATGTTTGTTATGTTTACAAGTTTTGATACATATAAGGTTTAATTTTAAGACTAGGTATAAATGATACTCTTAGACTGTGGAAGAAATAGAAGTTATTTGCAGTCACTGTGAGTGTATTTGCTTCTCCTCAAATTTATCATTCTTAAAGGACATAATCGCTGTGAAAGAGGAAAGCAGCTATTTTCAACTGCAGCGTAGAGAAAAACCCATCCTGTAGGGACATGCTTCAACATTTCTATGTATTTGAGACTGACAAATTGAAAAACCTCTTGCACTTTTGAATACTTTTGTCAGATAAGGGAGAATAATTGAAATTGTCTGTTACGCAACCTTCAAGATCAAATAGTGACATATTCAGAGTGTATTTTGTTATCTCACGTTATAGGATGAGCTTAGTGATAATATTAAAGGAAACATCCATTCTGATTTTCTCTTAATTTGTTGGCAGAGTAGTTTCTCCATTTCTCTGAATTTTACCATCATCAGCTGGAAATAACCAGATATTTTCAAGTTGTATGTAATTCAGTTCGCATTTTACGTAATTCAGATCACTTGCTACATATTTAGTAATGCAAATTTTATATTTTCAATACTCCTAAATCAGTTTAACTGATAAATTGAAAATAATCCATTAAACAGTTAATTATTCCATTTTGAACCCTGAAATAACAAGAAACCATCCCAAATACTTGCACATTTCTACTTGTTAAGGAATATGTGACTAGATAAAATCATGACCAATACCAGCCCTGCTATAATACTGATAAACAGTAATTTCCTGAAAATACAGCAGTGTCAAGTATGACTATAGGTATTCCTTTCCCACTGTTCTCCAAGCACAGTTGAAGACACAGAGGAAGGAATTGAGAACTTAACACAAAGAATGTGCTACTGGAATACTGCTTATTGGGTGAAAAAACTTTGGAACCAGAGCGCCAAGCAGACAAGGTTTATATTTCTAGGTCTTCCAGGCTTATTTCTAGGAGTTTACTTGGGATGTGAGTAAAAGTAGATAAATTTACTACAAAGTGTAATGCTGTTGAGCTTGACCTGTTTTGTTTTGGTTTTTCCCCATCTTGAAACTAGTATTGCCAAAGACAGCAAATAATAGAATGCAGAATTCAGAACTTATTCAATGTTATCACTGTACATGAATAGCCACCTTTCAAGATAAACAATGGAAAATGTGAATAAAAATTTGCTTTAGAAACAAACTACCAACTCTGGTGAGATGAAGACTTTAGTAAACCTGTAGCTTTGTAGACTATGAAAAGTCATGACTCTTCTAATGTTTATATTAGTCCTGTGTTTTGTTTGTACTTTGTGGATGATACTGTGTTTTATTTGTTCTCTCTTTTCAATTGTCTTTACTGTACATTGAGATAGCCTGAAAGAAAACACTTCAGTCTTGTGTAATTAATTTTTCACTACCAGTTTGCATAAATTGTGTGCTAAATATTTCATTTGCTGCAATAATAAGAGCAGACAATGACATAATAAATAACCTATTGCCTAAGTTATGTTTCTTGAATATCAGAGAAGTTGACCTACATTTTGAATGCCTGGAATGCTTGTGAGAGCTGCTGGATTAATATGCTTGGGTACTACTCCAGCTTTTTGCTAAAGAATGACAGTATCTGGAGAAGCAGAGGGGGCCTTCCAGTTTCACAGCAAGCTTCCTCAATTGTGTTTTAGGGTAAGAGAGTCTATGCGCAAGATCAGTCTCTTGTGTGATCTGTTTATATCAGTTATGAGAATGCTTTTGATTATCAAGGCATCAGCTTAATTCAAATAGGATAGATACTACATACTCATTTCAAAGTCATTTGGGGGAGAGGAAGAAAGAAACATTGGCTCATTCTGCCCTTTCACTGAACACAGACTCTCCTGTGATGAGTTTTGGCCCCCACCAAGTTGGACCAAAACCTGAAGTAGTGACAGAAATTCCTTCATTCTCCGTTTTGTTAGCAATCTCTTCTTTGATTTATGTATTTGTAAGTGCTGAGCTTTTTGATTTAAATATTACAGGGAAGGAATGAAGATTGATACTTAATTTAGGGAAAAAAAAAAGGTTTCTCAATACTTTAATATATTAGTTCTAGCCAAAGCTATTGTCCTCCTCTCACATATAAAAAAAAAATCCAAAAAAACCCCCAACAAACCCAAACCAAAAACCCAAACAAACAAAAAACCCAGAATCGGTGAAAAGTGGCAAGAATGTTGACAGTATTTTTATGAAAAGAGTTGTTATTTTCCTACCACTTTAATGTACATTGCTATGTCAGCTTCTGGATTGCAGGTAAGCGCAGCACAAAGGAGATAAAGAATGGAACAAAACACAGAGAAAATGCGTAGTTGTCTGTTTCTCCACTGAAGCTAAGGTAGGATGCCAACAATGACAACTTCATTTGCTGTACTTCATTGAAGATGTATCAGGATTGCTGATGTGGCAGGGATCTAGATGTAATGACCACGCTGAAGTTGGCTCTGATTTTTTGTTCCTGTTTTGTGTTTACATAAAGGCAGCATAAACATTCAAGGTCAGGCTGGACGAGGCTCTGAGCAACCTGATCCAGTTGAAGATGTTGCTGCTGGTTGCAGGGCAGTTGGAGTAGATGACCTTTAAAGGTCCCTTCCAACGCAAACCATTCTATGATTCCGTGTTAACTTTCCAGATGCAAAAGGAGCAAAGCAGAAGTGGAGGCCTGAGTCACTGACGCACTCTCACCTTGTACTGTTTTATAGAAAAGTGTTACATTATTTGGGAAGATGTCCTTGGGGAGAAAAGTTGCATTGTTCCTGGTGAGTTAGCACATAAGTTAAAAATCATATTACACTTTCCAAATAAGCAAATGATATTGCTAGGGTTCTGGCCAACATTAACTTTACAAATAAAGCAAGTAGTGACAGATTGTGTATGAGCCATTGCAGAGTATGCTGTATTACAACAGTTGCCTTTATGACCCTAATCATTATACTGCCAGGTACAAAACGTATAATATATACATATGCACAGAACAATGTTTTATGCTGTAAGCACACACTTCTGATGATGGTAAAGTCGATAAAACTGGTATTTTCTTATTCATTTTCATGATGTGTATGGAGCTAAGTAGGGTTCTATGTTTTGCTGTTCTTCTGATTATCTTACCTTAAAAAGGCTGTGGACCATGAAGAGAAAATGCTAACTCATGCAAAATCTAGTGTGAGCTTTGAAAGCCATAACTGTGGTTTGGCAGGCCAGGCGCAGACATTATATCGTGCTGCGATTTGACACCTATATAATGGGTAATTCCTGCATAAGGCTTAACCCAGAAAAACACCAACTTGTGAAAGATATTAAATGTCTCCTATGCTTAGTAGCTCAGTAAAAGTTTAAGATAATCCTCAATTTCAGTGTTAGCCTCTTAATGCATTGAGAAGAAAGTCATGCTACTTCTAGTAAAAATAACTATACAGAAAGCTCATTACAATTCAAATAGCTCCCCGATAAAAAAGTATAAGCATATTTCTCATAGGCTGTTATTGTTTCAGTATGTATTTTGCTTTTCTACTCCCAGCCCCTTTTGTTGTCTTCTTCAGAGCCTTCCTAATGGCAAGATACATAGTGGCAGGTGAATCTGGGCAAAAAATTATTCTAGTTTTTCTTTGCCAATATCTATGAAACTTCCTATTTTTTTCCAAGAGAATTTTGCAGAACTGGTATTCATTTACAAAGAAAAAATAATTAGGCTGTATAGCTAAGGGGATTACGTAACTTAGCAATGAATCCCTGAAAAGATTTTTATGGACAGAGCACAACGTGATGTAATTTAATAATGTTATGTAGCGCTCTGAGAAGCCTTCCAGGTTTGTTTTGATGGGTGTACAGGACCTGCAATTTTAAAATATGCTCAGATGAATCTCATTTTATCATGATCAATATATCTGAAAACAGGTCAAGCTTCAGGTCCTCTGTCATCTTGTGCGCTCACTGTACGACATGTACAGTGGGACTGAAAGCAGGGCTAAGCTGCATCTCTGTAGTAATGCCACTCTGCTTTTACACATACAAGTTCCTTCTTTTAAAGCTGTTACACTTGTATAAGCAAAAGAATGCACAACAGCAACAGTTTTAAATAATGGAGGAAGTAGAATATATTGTGCTATGTACTATTAGAAGGGAATTGGATGAGATAGCTTATTCATACTGCAGTCTGTCTGCATTGAGAAACAAAGTGAAAAAACAGTCTTTCCTAGAGTTAGACCTCAATCACATAGGAAAGTCTCGGCCAGTCCAGGCAATACATGTTAATATATAGTCTCAAATCCAGTGTAGGCTGTAATTTGATACTAGAAGTCAAGAACCTCTGTGGTCATTTTGTGGATAGGAACAGAACTCAAGCAATTTGTAGCTGGCAGACAAAATGGTATGTAAAGCAAAGTTAGTTAATTTGACTTTCATAGTTAAATTCAGCAATCTACTCAGCTCTAGGTGTAAAGTTGTGTTATGTCTATGAATTAACTCCAGGACCCTGAATTTTTCAGTTTCAAATGTTGTATTGACCATAAATTGTCTTCTACTGGTCACAAAAGCACTCAAAAATATCTCAAAAGTAATGCAGGTATTAAATACAACTATATAGAAGGCTTCTTGGTCTGCTGTTACAAAATGCCCGAGAGAAATATGACCTAGTAGATATCTTGAATTAACAAACTATGAGTTAAAATAAGGGTAGAACTGTGATGCTCCATCTGCATTGGATTCGCAGCGGAAGAGTTCTTCTCTTGGCGTGAGGCACCTGTAACCTTGTCCAGGGCAAGGACTTTGTCTGCATTTGAGGTGGAAGCCATTTTGAGACGTTACTAGTTCTCTTTGTGGATACATTGGGGTCGGAGAGGCGCAAAGAGATAAAATGATCATATCCTAGAGCTGTTGACTGAGGTATGTTAAGTTTAGTCAAGACCTTACGGATAGGTAGGAAAAGAAGCAAAAGCAAAGTGGGGCCCCTGTTGGAAGAAACAAGGAAAATACTGTACTCTATCAGAATTTGAAAGGGTCAGAAAAGGACAAAATAAGACAGGTACATGCGCTGCAAGGGGGTGAAAAGAAGTAGTTGCTGATGTCAAAAAACACACAGGTAGGTCACTAAAAGAATTGTTTGATGCACCTTACTAAGCCAACCCAGGGATCCGAAGAAGCAAAGGCATGCATTAGGTCACTAGCCTGAGTTAAGAAGCATCATCTGGTCTTGGCTCCATCAGCATGAATAAGCATTGCAAGGGTGAAATTCTAAGTAACACTGCTATCATCAGATTTGGACCAGGAAGGCAGGTACGGGTGACCAGCACTCAGTTCTAGCTGGGAAGACTAAGGTACTTCAGGATTTAATTGAAACTGGAGTATTGATTGATCCCAGGTAGCTGGAGCTGTGGGTTGATAACCATTAAGATGAAAATAGTGTAATAGTGCCCAATAATTTTTAATGACATGGAACAAAGTCCCTGAAGCAAGCCTTATTTGAAGATGAGAAAAAATCGATAGAGCAGCTTGATGAGATTTGTTTGGGGTACTTGAGTGCACAGTCAGTCGTGTTTTAAATGCCAGAAATAGGTTAGCTTCTCTCTAGAGATGAAATTGATATATTTATTACTAATTTGTAGGGATTTAATTTAATTTATTATTTTATTTAGTTTAAGAAAAGTATTATTTCATGTAAGTAAATATATCTGGATTATATGTATGTATTAATTTTTTCAAGATTAGGTCTGGCGGTCTAAATATCAAATGTCAGCTTCTGGGCAGACTGCAAGAGTTATATTTGGATGCTCATGTTAACGTGTAGGCACAGAGGTAGAGCTTTTACATGTCTGCAAACAATCAGGTGTTGTTGACGGACAGCTTGAAATTGGCTTTTTTTCAGTGGCATTTAATGCAGATCTTTTATAATCACATTAAAACCTTTTGGAGTCTTTGATCCTCTGACATTCATTATCTAATATCAAACAAATGGTCAAATATGCTTTCTTGTGCACACTAATCTTTTTCTATCTGTACATCTTTTTCCGAAGTGTTTCGTTACAGATCTCCTTTTCAGGGGTATTTTTATCACATAATTGGAGTATTTCAACCATCAGCACTAGGTTAATATAATTTCATTCCTCATGATAATCAGCTTCTTGGCAAATCAGCAATTTCTAACATGTCTATATATGCAAATATTGCTAGTCCTCTATTTACCTCGGATGATATGCTCATACTCCCTAGTACTCTTTTCTCTAGGATACATGATCTGCTTGCATGTAATCACCTTTTTTGCAGTTTTATGAAATTTCAAGTATTTTGCCCAATATCAAATGCACTGTAGTAGTAGTCACTGATTATAACAACAAGGCATGTGGTAGACTGTTGAATGTCTTAGCAGTATTTTCAGCTGCATGCCACTCTGGTGAAACACTGAGGACTTCATAAGACCAAAAATACAGGATTAGATGGCCCCTTTCTGATTGTTTCTATTTACTAGAAGAATCCAGTATATAACGATTAATTTTATTTCTACTTTTTATGACATCCAAATTTTCTAAATTTGAAAAACTCCAGAGGATAAATTCTTAAAACAATGTACTTTGTTAAGAAATCAAACAAAACTACACTTACTGTTGGCTTTTTATTAAACCATGTATCTTGATTATACCTCAGTAATGTTACCATTTCTATCTGGAACAGTTTAAGAATGTTAATTGAACTTTATTACTTTCCTAAGATAATATTGAATGTAAAACTAATCCTGCTGATTGACTATTATTGCAAGTTTTATTGAAAACTGAACTGGAGACTTTTTTCCACTTAATGTGACAAACATTAGGCCACTCTGGGTTATGGATTGCTGAATTTTAAAGACAAATTACTTTTTGTCTTTTAAATTCCAAAACACAAAGTAAAGCTTAAAGCAAAACCAACACCTTATCTTTGAAGATTTCACAGTGCACATGCATGGAAAATTGTTATCTTCTCCTCAAGCTGTAAAATTTCAGCGTTTTCCCTTGGGCAAATGTGAAGCTGAATGGGACTACATCATAAATTCTAAATGTATTTATACATGTTAACCTGCTAGCACATTATTTGTGTGACTTTTGTTTTATTTTAGTCTGAGGAACTCCTTCAATCTATCATAATTAAATTACCATGCGTATACACAAGGCTTAATGAATCATCATGTTTTGGTTTTTTTCTTGATTTTTAGAGCTTGGTAGTTTTGCTTAAAATTTATTTTATGGTTTAATAAATAATGGTTCCAAAAATATTCTTCTGCTACTATGAGCTTGATACCTCTTTTTAATATGTGCAGAAGATCCCTTCCTCACCCTGAAGGAGTCTCTCTTCAAACAACACTTAGGCAAAGTTTCTCTGTTTATATTGGTTGGACTCCTATGAATTGTTCTTAGCTTAAAGCAGAAACAAGTTTAGCTGTCTCCTGTGCTCTTCTGAACTGCTGTGTGGTGTTTTGGCCAACAGAGCAATACCAAGATGTCGAATTGTCTCAGTAGTATATGGCTGTCTTTTTCTCAAATTTGTTGGCAAAAGAACAGGATAAAGTAGAAAGCTTCTGTGTTGGTCGATATGTTTATTTTTACTTTTTGTTTGTTACAACGTATATACTGGAAAAAATTGAAGATCGCATCTTTTTAGTGTTCTTTGTACTCTGGTAGTGATTAAAATGTGATTAACCTACTTGTAGATGCAAATTTTATGGACTTGTGTTTTTGTTACATCATAGTCTTACAACAAACAATGATTTCATTTAGGGCCAATGCGAGAGGAAGGCTCAACACAGAATCATGGTGACAGCTGTAGTATCTTTTTGCCAGTGTGAGGTGTGACTCGAGAAGTTTTTTTAATATAAGTAATGAATAATAGTAGTTGAATATTCTCTACATTCCATTACTTTTTTCTATAAATACTGCTGTGTGTTAATGAAATGCAGCTTTTTTTAATTGAAGTACGTCAAGTAATTGCAGTACATTTACATTTCGTAGTTGTGTCCTTACAGTGATAGCTCAGAACAAATACAAACTCTTCTGTTTCTTATCAAAAGTTTATGCCATTTGTATAAGGAAGAAGTATAGGATGTTTACAAGAGCATGCTACGTAGTATTTTTGAATGCTTTGGATTTCAGCTGCTTCTTTAGGTGTTACATAGACCACATTCCCATTTGACCTCTCCCTGAAGTGTGAATATACATGTGCATTACTGGACATACAGTATATTCCAAATGTTAAAACACCTGTATTTTATAGAATGCAAAATGACTGAAGTATCAGATGCTTCATGGTGTGAGGTTTGAATAATTGTTTCCATATGGTGCATGATAAAAAGCTGTTGCAACCAAGGGCTGATAAACTTACTGCTTTTAATCCAGATGGCCCAATTTGTGCATCTGCATTAATATTAAAAATTTAAGTGTTTTCTTTGAGAATCAGTTGAGCAGTGTCCTGGGAGCCAGGAATATCTCTTCTGGGCTGATTTTCCTACTGCAGTTCTTCTCCTTCTGTCTCAATTCCATAACTTATTTATTTATTTATTATGTGCTCCCTCACAGTGTTTAACTCTAAGTTAGGAAACTGTTTGTGAACAGATATTGGAACAAGAAATTTACATACAATTTTCATACAGATTTTGAGTCAAGTTGCATTTTAGAGAAGTTTGACCCACTTTATTTCTAGCCAAAAGGAAACATAAAGGCTGAATAAATATTTAAGTGAATTCAGCCTGAGTATATAGAAAACAGATGTAAATTACTAAGACAAATTGCCTTTGTATTAAACTTTTCTTTCACAAAAATCTTTTGAGTAGCTCATTAAAAATACCTTGTGGGTAAATTCTCTGTTAAACCAATATCCTTTAGAGAGGAGCTAAAGTAGTAAGTACTTGAAAAGTTTCTTGTTTCCTTGTCAAGCAAAAGCTTCATTCGCAGAAGAAGAGCTTGTATCTCTGTCTGTTTGGATAAATTTTTATATTTACTTAGTATGCTAGGAGAAAAATACTGTTGACTGAACTGCTCTGTATTCTTTAGAACCACCTGAGGATATTGTCTGGCTCTTTCTAAAGCCTATAAACTCACAGGATGTTTATTGCTTGCCACCCAAAACCAGCGTACAAAACAGATAATTGAAATAATACCCGTAGTGAGGGGACAATATCCGGATTTTTTTTTTTTTTTAAGTAAGAGTTGGTGTCAGCAGGCTGTTCTTACGACCATCCTGGTTCATCTCTTCTACGGAAGAAATATATTAATGTCATTGTTACTCAGGACTTAAATCAGCAAACATATAAAGTCTTGTTCCCCTACATGTTTTTCTGAATACCCCACTGTTTTGCCCTGCAGCCTTTTCTGAAATAAGACTTGTCCCATTTGTGCTCCCAACTGCACTTAATATTAGACACAATTTGAATAGCTATATATAATTGTTCTTCTTCATGCCTTGCCTCAAAAAAAATGCTTAAATCTTACTCTGAATTATTTGCAAAGAGGCCATGCTACTCATTTTCAGAAGTTAAGCTCATTAGCTAACAAGCTTTTGTTCCACTGTCTACTAATTTTCCCTGAACTCTTCTTCACGCAGATGAGTGGAGGCTAGAAGAGATTATGATCAACTCGGAATCTTCTGACAAAATGTCTCTGCATAGGAAAAGGTATATTTGTTGATGCAAAGCATTTTTTTGCAGTAATAAGCACCTCATTTTTGCAGGGGGAGTTTCTTACAGTTAGGATGTATTTGTAGGTGAGGAGCTTTAACCAACAGAGCAAAGTCTGTAAAATTTTCTCCTTGCTCTCTAAGTTCTTTTCATCTCTGTATCTCAACACTTGTTTGCAAAGTCTTGTTCAAGTCTTAACCTATGTGTAATATGTCTGGAGAAACTTGCCACTTCTTTGAGAAAAGCAGCTCTAGTTCATGACTCCTGCAAGCTCCCCTTGCACAACTAGCAGTCTGTGTGTGCCGTGAGAAGGACAGAACCGTGTTCTGCTCTGAACTTTTGGGGTTTTCCCCCCAAAACCAAAAAAACCTTCCAGCACAGCCGGTGCAGCCCAGGTAACCTTTACAAGAAAGAGTACGGTGTCCTGTGCTTGCAGTTTGTATGAGATGACTTGAGAACAGCATTTCTGGATGTGTGAAGAAAATTATAACCTTTACTGGAGGATTCATTTAAGTTATAACTGATAACAGAAGATCCTACAGGTGTAAAGGACTTTCTCCTTACCATTGGTCCCACACAGAAATCATCTGTCAAAGATGATGAAAAGGCTAAATCCTGTTCACTGTGAGCTAACTCAGTGTGGCTTCTTACAGGAAAGAAGCTGGCCTAATCTACACCACAGTTAAACGTACCCAGCAAAAATAACAAACCAGGTTCTAGAAAGGCAATGTTGGGAAAAAGTGACATCGTATTTCAAATAGCTCTATACTACAAGAAGCTTAGAGAGAAAGAGTTACGTCTTCCCATTTCAATGGAAAAGTAAATTCCACACACACATCCTGCTGAAGAAAGCTAAGAAAAAGAGTTTCCTAGTATTTTGAATGCAATTAATTATTATGTTCTATTTTTCATTGGAAATTTAGAACTTGAGGGTTGTTCCCTATTTAATGCAAAATGAGAATTTACGTCTAGGTAAACAAGGGCATTCTACTTGCATTATTACTCATACCTAACAGTAGATTTGCATAATTCACTAAGAACCAATGACATTCCCCAAAGCTATCAACATTAACCCCTGCATATGTGTCAGAAGAGATACGGATAAAGTGTAGGCAAATAAGGAGAGCAACTCTCTAATAATCTTGCAGAGTGGAACAGTAGGCTGGATAATCTGTTGAATGCATTAGCATACACTTGTGAATGTACAGAGATGAGGAGCATAAAGCATGTGAAAGGGAGACTTACATTAAAATAGTGTAGGTGGTCTAGTAGGTGAAAAATTGCCCCTTGTGGTGACATACTAAGATACAGTGATGTGATTATTAAGATGCCAATGTAAACCTAAAAGACTTCTGATTTAAATTTCTGATGTTTCAATTTTCTAACTCTCTTGAGAAGCAGCAAAGCCTGTGTTTATGTGATTGCACAGCATAATAAAAAAGAAATTCTATTTAGAGGAGCAGTATTTGCAATCTTGATGTCTGATATTGGTCAAAAAGCCTTAGAAGCAACTGGTTTGACAGTTTTATTTCTTTTCAGAGTGTATCATGTGTCTCTCTAAACTGCTTGTAATATAATTGGAAAGCACTGACCCATAATCTACAAAAATAGCATAAATAATACATTCCAGCTTAGTGAATCTTGTAGAGACAAGCTCTAGTGATAATATATGAATTATCTTATTCTGTCCTCTCCATTACCCTGTCAGTAGATGTGGCAAGATGCTACAGTTCTTCACAGCTCCAAAGCACTACCTACAGTATTATGGATATAGATGTCCGGCTTCTTAGTGTTTCAACTTTTTAGCTCATTCACCAAACCCATAAATGTTCATCACATATTTTTTTTTTTTAATTTAAATAATCACAGAGCACAAAATTGACAGACTACTGTGAAACAGCCTTTGTGAAGATACAGAAGTTTTCTGATGATCTATCTTCATCACTCTGTTACTTGTTCCATTCAATGAAAAGTTGTCTTGTTAATGAAAGCCATTAGAATAGAACAACTCCATATAGAGAAGGGTAAGAAGCATACTTTCTGACATTCATTTAGTTTTCTCCTTGCTTCTCGTTTTAGTACAGTTCAGATTTCAGGATGACTTCTGCAAGGCTAATGTTTTCCAGTAAACGTGTGAAAGTGACAGTATAATGAAAAATGTAGCAAAAATCAAACAATATCCAGATATAATAAGCCAGTTATTAACTTTGCTAGCACTGTATCATGAAAATATTATTTCAGAATAAGAAAGCACTGCCAAGTATTACTGCTCTTACATGCAAAACACACTTTATTTCAAATGTCTTGCCCCACCCCACCCCCCGTGTGTGCACTGAAATGTGCAAGGTACAACATTACTTTTACCATACTTCTGCACAAAGTATGTTTGCCCTAGAAAAATTTGTCATTCCTGG
This sequence comes from Buteo buteo, assembly GCF_964188355.1. Taxonomy (NCBI): domain Eukaryota; kingdom Metazoa; phylum Chordata; class Aves; order Accipitriformes; family Accipitridae; genus Buteo; species Buteo buteo. Next base: position 75,526,272 of record NC_134171.1, on the reverse strand, counting down.
GTGAGATAACTAATTATTTAAAAAGTTAAGATACTCTCACAAAGCTTTGAAGTGGTAAAAAAACATGACTTTTTTCACTTTTAACCAAAAAATTAATAAAACTTTCAAAGATATACAGAACAGTAATTAATTATGGTGCCTCTGGGTTTTAAAAATACTGTAATTTTCTAATTACAGAGCTTCTAAAGTCATATATTCTGCTTTGCTCTCAGATACATGCATATAACTTTACTAAGGTTAAGAGAGGTAATATGTAACTTCAGGAGAGGGAAAATATATCCTAAAAGACTTTCATGTCGTACACATAACAGATCATAATGTATAATAGAATCAAAAATATATTCATTTTTATGATATATATTGGAATGAAATATTACATACTCTCTGTCTAGACTTTGGACAAATATATCTGAGGAAGGAAAAAGGAAGAGGCAAGGAGGTTTAAAATGTGATCATCCATCTTAAATATAATTTAGAACAGTTTCAGAGTTTCCCTGGTGCTGTATTGTTGTAAATGCCAAAATAAGGCCATCTTGTTGGTCAAGTCCATTCTGTTTTCTCTTACAATAGTTACAGGTGCCACGTTCATGATTAATTGGTCTGGGCAATTGTGGGGAGGTGACAGAAGGCCAAAAAAAATCTGAGGATTATTTAGAACTTATGTTTTGAAAGCCAGCATTTTTTTTTTTCTTCTGTTGTGGCAAGAAGGATTATGCAGTGTGACTGAAAAAAGTAAAGGTGCAAGTAGATCCTGTAACAGGTTTTGTAGCTTTAAGTGATATCTGATTGATTTATTCCAATTTTAATTAAAAAAAAAAGTATATTTAATCTCCTTCCCATTTGTGATACTGCAGAGTCAAATTATTTAATTTAGTAAGATGGCATTAATGCAAAAACCAGACCTTTTTTTTTTTTTTTTTTTTATAACTATATATCCTAATCTTTTTTAGGTATTTTTTTCCACAGTGGTGTTAACTAATCCTGTGTCATCACCTGAAAACTATCCAAAATTATTCCCAGATTTCTATTTATTTTAGTAACTACATATAGGATCTACTTACAGACTCACTCATACAGTATTTTGTTTGTGTCCTGACCTTGACAATATGTATGTGAGTTACTGAAATACAAAGTAAAAATGATTAAAAATGGTTCCACTCTTAAAGGTTAAGATTACTATTAAAAAGGATAAGCTGAGTTTTAGCTGATAGTATCAAAATATGTTCATTGCAGTAATTCATAAATTCTAAGACAGTACTGAGTACAGAGTTATCTAGTTATGTAATGTACAATGGTTCTGTTGTTAGAAAAGAGGATGTGGAACAAAGAACTGTTTATTGGAAGTAACCAAGATTTTTTTTTTTCCCCTCTTTCTCAGTCTCCAAATGATATTTTGAACCGATTGACATGATCCAAGAATGTAGTTAGAGCATTTCAAGGTTTTGCCTTAGAACATGTACCTTCTCAGCATCTGCCCATCAATAAGAAGTAAAGTACATGTCAGATACTGAGGTTCCTTTCACAAGGCATGATTTTTTTTTTTTCCATGCAAGTTCTATAAACATCATGGAATGGGAGCCAAAAGCAGCCACTAGGAATGCTAGGAACTGTAGAAAACCTCAGATTGTTCTAGAAGACTTTAAAACTGGCAGGAAATACAATGCCACCTGCAAAAGTGGAGGAGACCCTTGTATGTATGGGATCTTGGTGTATCTAGAGCTCAGACTATACTAATATCCATCATCTGAGTAGTTGTGAGCAAGGCTATATGCACGCAGGTAGGGAGACAATAGGTCAAACCCCTTTTTAGATGATACGCTAACTGCTTCTGCAGAGTCATGGAGGTGTGTTACGAAAGTACGTATTTGATCAAGCTACTTCGATTTACAGGGAGAACAGCTTTTAACTCAGGAATCCCGGCTAAATTCAGGCATATTAGTTACATGCACAAAAGCAGTGCTATAGGCATCCTGCTTCAGAATGTAGGGTTTAAAAATGTGAGTGATGCATCATGGTTGTCTACATATGATAGAGTTTGGTTCTCTGATGACTCCTGCTGTTCTGAAGCTTTTTAAGGGGTCCATCAAGAGAAGTCTAAAAAACCTGACTACAGTACTTCATTAAAAGATGTTCACTGAATTTGGTGTTTTGTTAAATGTTTATGTGCATCTCACATTTCATAAAGATCAGAGCCTATGGTAGATACTTGCAGAAGTAGTTGCATTTTTAAAGTTTATGAACAGCTGACACCTCTGCGATACTCATACTGCTAATTACCCAGTGGAGAATGGATGTTTCTAACTTCACTATAAATGAATGAAACTGCTTTGCTGGTAATTCAAATGTTCATGATCTGTTTCTTAAATTTAGAAGACACTTATCCAGTCATGCTTGATTTGATTCACTGCTGTGTTTCAGGTGAGGAACTGTAGTGTATGAAGTTCTATAAACTGAAAAAGCAAGCAAGAGCCACTAAGGAAATCAGATGTGTTCAATGAAAAATTTTCATTTATTGTTCATTAATAGAGGTAAAACTCATTGCTACATGAGCTGGTCCAACTTGTAACAAAGCTGTCTATCACATACTCTTCTTCAATTCTCTTAGAAGTTGATTTTTGTTAATGTGTTGTCTCAGTACATTAGTCCAAGTGAAATGCCACAGGATAGAGATAATATCCAATTACTTGTTTGGCTGAAAATAATTTCTGTTAAAGTTGGAACAAAAGGCATAAGAAATACCATATCATCTTTAATAAATCTTACAATATTACAAAGAATCTTGGAATGCTATGAACCAGCTTTTAATGTGTGCTTCTCTATTAAGGCAGAAAATTGCACTGGGGAAAAAAATACCCAACCTGTTTCTGCTCCATTGCAACAGTTTCACAGATGATGCTTTACTTCGAATTTGCATTGGGAAAAATTTAACATTACTAACACTTTGACTGTATATGAATTCTGATATAGTATGCTAATGAAAAGTCAGTTTGGTTATGTATGTATGTATGTATGTCCAAGAAGAGTCTGATGTCTTTATAAATTACTATTCTCAGACATTTCTGCTTCTTACCAACATCACTGATTTCTTTGCATATCATTCAAGGAGCACAAATGTAATCTTTAGAGTATAAGAATAGGGGAAAATTACTCCCCCCCCCCCTTCCCTATTACAATCACCGTCATAACAGTCTCCAGGTTTACCAATCCTATTCTTGTTACAGTCTCTGTCGCAGAAATAAGAATGGAATTTCAATGGCAATGCAGGCTGTGAAATAGTAAATGGCTGTAAGACTGAGTTACTGGAATGTGATGTATTACATCTGGAACGCACTTATGGGTTATCCAACCTATAACAGAAAAGAAGAATGGCAATCAAACGAGAAACGCTGAATAGGGTGGAACGATAGATTTGATTATTGGTAGTGGGGAGCTAAAAAATTCATTTTGGGGGTGGGAAGATTTCCTTGAACTCTTCCTCTTCTGTCTTCTCCCTGTCGATTACATTGTGCAAGCTAATGTATTTACCAACGGGCCTCCTTAAGAATGGTAGCAATAACCATGCTATTGGAATTGAAGAACAACAGCTAAAACAAAAAATAAATTCATACCTTATGTAATTCTCTTTCCAGTTATAGTAATGAATGGATTTGGTCCATGAAATGAATTAAACTAGTGCCTTCGTATCATTCCCTAATCTCTTCTCAGTAACATCCAAATCATTTTATTTTATATTTTAACTCTTGCTGTATGTTGGAAGGTATCTTCAATTAGCTATCATTGCTAATCGAATACTTACAGGCAGTCACTACTCAATTATATATATGTAATCACAATAATTAGGGTTATTTGGGTTATTAGGGTTACTTCAGTTTTACAGAATTATTATTAAGATATGAATTTGACCATTTAGTGGAATCCCGTTCTTACTCAGTGGGTAACACTCATTGATTTTTATGAAAGTATCATTTTGGTTTAGGTGCCATAGGCAATTGCTTCATCTAATTTAATGTGTTTAAATGGTTGAAATAGTTCTGCAAGTGTTCCTTGCCGTGTACTTGTCTGTTCTACATTTTATTTAATGCCATTCCTCCACTTTACACCATGACATCGTCTCGGAGTGTTTCATATAGTATTGCCTTGTCTTAGACATTTTGAATGGGTTTATACTGTCAGCAGTTGTTCTTCCTCAGATCTTCTGTCTTCCCAATCTTTTTCCTGCCTTTGTGAGGCATACTTTATTAACTGTCCATTTTGAAACACGTCAAAAGAACAACATACTATAATCTTAATCTTTAAGAACAAATTTCACTTTGCCTGCCCTGGCCCAGTTCTCCATATTTTGGACGTCTGAAAGAATTACTGCCAAAGCACTATTGTTATTATTTATACAGTATTATCAGCTTCAGTCATGTAACTGTTACAAGGACAATGATCGCAGCAAATGTGCTATTCTTCAGCACTGGTAAAGGGAAGGAAAAAGCGTGCACTTAGAGGAGTCCCGTGAGATGAGTTATCTATGGATGAACCCTCTGTGATTTCCCCATTCTAATCTCAGGTGAAGATTAAAAAAAATGAATGACACTTTTGCTGTGCAATTCAGTACTTTGGTGAAGGTGATTTGACAGCCATCTCTATGAAAGAGCAGATGGTGGAAGAATACTCTGAGGTGGATTCTTTTCTTTCCCTCCAGTAGATTGTTTCATTCCAGTGAATAATTAATGCAGAAGGGAAATTCATAGCATAAACTGCTTACTAGAAACATCAAAATTGTTTGAGAGGAAAGCAAAGCTTTATTATTTTCGGAGTGGTTGAATACTATTTAAAAGGTGCCTGTTAACAGCCATTTTACAGAACATGTGGGCAAAAGAATAAAAGCTACTGATGTTTATGATTGTGTGCTCTGTTACGTTCAAACTCTTGCTGTCAGCAAAAGGTGACATCCCTTATATATGCATGTATGTATATATGGAACTCAGAGTTTACTGTCTGTCCAGATAATGGTTTAACAATTATTAACATTGCAGGGAAGGCAATGGTCACTTGCTCATTTTCGCAGCTAAATCTGGCCGGGGCCACGACAAGTCCAGCCCAGCCCTGGGACCTGGCACTGTTGGGTCAGGTCATTACAAAGCCTGTGGCCATCTGCTAGGAATGGCAAAAATTGTATTTACAGGGCTACGCCTCACATGAGACTGTGCCTGACTGACGAGGTCTGTGATTTGGAGCAGCTGTGACCACACGGCTAAGGGAATTAGACTCCAGCATTGGGGAAACTAATCAGGTAACTGTGTTTAGAGCTTCTTTTTATTTTTTCCTTAACCATTTGGTTTTGTACGATCTAAAAAGAGAAGATGTACTCAAACATGGGGAAAGTTATGCTTCTGTTTAGTTTCTCTTTTATGTCTCCCTCTCCTACCTCATCCTCATGTGATGCTTTAAAGTAGAAAATCGAGACTTGAGAAAGCGTTTGTTTAAATCTCTGAGGTGTCAGCAGTAGTGTCAGGAAAGCAGTAGGCGAGTGGGTGAGCCAGGGCTACCCCCTCTAATGAATCGGCATCAGGATGGGGGCCAAGCGAAATGCTCCAGCATGGCCAAGAGAAGATACAGTTCTAGACTCTGCACTGGTCAAGAGACACCTAGTTTGTGAGACCCATCCACAGCAGCTGGGGATCTATCAAAACAAGGATCGCTCTATCCGGACACTCAAATAGCCTGCTGCGGTTAGACAGCTGGGGTTACATCGTTTACACTCTAAATTCATATAATGTTCCTGATGGAGTATGTTAATGCTACCGCATACCTCTGTAATTACTCAGCCAAATTTGGCAACTGTAGTATTTAAAATACAAGGCAAGTTTTTGTTTGAAACTTTAGTAGTATTCTTTTTTCTAACTGTGTATCTTTGTAATGCTAAGGGTCGACCTTTTTTCAAAAGAAACAAACAGTTTTATGCAAAAAGCCACAAACCATAAAACTTTAGCAAGTTATTATAATTATTTAGAACATGAAAGAATGATCAAATTATTCTTCTCTAAAATGAAAATATATGGAAATGATATGCAATGATGAGTTAAAACAGAAACTATACAAAATCTACTGCTCTAAATTAAATGGGTTTGATGAAACACAATCACTAGATGCCTAGGCCATTTTGAAACTGGAAAAAAGAAAGATATTTTCTGGATCACTTAAATGAACATGAGTGAAAAACATTCCGTGTCTGAACAAGGGAAAAAAAAATTTCTTTTGCAGTGAAGCAGCAAATCAGATAAACATTCAGTTGTCTTGAATGTTGATGTATGGTTTCCCATGGTACCAAAAGGGTATATTTGGTTGTATATTTAGTTCTTACCGTTATTGTTGATGATTATTATCAGATGGTTTTTCTTCAATGTACAATTATATGACATTTTTAAGGCTAATAAAAAGAAGTAAACTGTAGCATGAATATCTGAAACTTTATTTCAGAAAAAAAGCAAATCTAATAGCAAATATAATAGCAAAGGTGTTCTTACCATCTTTCATGTGTCTGAGTCTGGAGCAGTGTTTTATGGCTGGAGAAAAGAAAGTCAACTTTTAACTAGCTCTTTAAGGTTTGGGGCTTTTGGCGGTTTTTTTGGCATCCAGCTTGAAAGACTTTTTAGTTTTGCCCTTGTCCACATTGAATTGCCAGTGAATTTTCTGCTTTCTTATACAAAGTGTTTTTTAAAATGCTCAAAATGGGATGGCCTTTTAAAGTGTACACCCTGCTGCTTTCTGAGGAGGAAGGTAAAGTTTCATTCTTAATACCTCTGAAATTCAATTGGAGCCGCTGCTTTTTGCAGTGTTCCTGCAAGCATGGGGTACTGCTGTGTAACCATTAATTCTGAACAAGTTTCTGCAAGTTGCTACCAATCAGAACTATACTACCATTTTGTTAATGCTAAACCGATGTTTTTTTCCATCATTTCTGTACCGTTCTACCCTTTAGGCTGCAGTTAGATCTCTTTTTAAGCAAATGTCGTGACCTGTGATGCCACACTGTGGTTAAGATAGGCAAATATTGACTTTTTAATTGAGATCACTTTATAGATGTTAAAATATTTATATGTGTTTGATTATTCGTTTATCCTCCTGTAGTAGATCTTGTTTAGGCAAAGCTGTATGTATTTAATTATTTCAAGTTTGCTTGATGAATCAGTCCCTCCAAACTGGTAATTAATTTAGATGGCATTCTCTGAACTCCGAACTCCTTGCAATATATCATCTTTCTGCTGCTGCACTGCACAGGAAAGTGGAGTTTTGGCAATGCCACATGAGCAGAAACCATTAATCATCCCTGTGTGATGCCTGTGTATGTGCAACCAAATCTAACAGTAGCTTTACTGCATCCAATAGCGTAGAGTAAATGTTAGAAACAAAAGGGTCAAACTCAACTGAAATCTAAAGTATTTTGTTTAAAAATAATTAATTAGTCATGAAGGAATGACCCTTAAAAATGTGAGGGTCTGCTGACTGATGGCAATCTTATCTAAAAAGGGTAGTGGTCTGTAGGATACTGAGTTTCCAAAAAGCTCATTAAAAATGTGCCCTGATTCGGGCTAAGCTGCGATCTCAGTTCCCACACATACTAGAATATCTCTCTGTATGAAAGAAAGAGACTGTAAGAATCCCAGCAACAGAGCGGGGGGGGGGGGGGGAGGAATCTTTAATTCAATTAGCTTCTTACCAAAGACGAATCCAGCTGGAAGACACAGATCTATGTGAATTACGAGAAATGTAGCTGGATCTTTACAGATCAGGTCCATCTTCCTGTCCCAAAGCAGGATGATTTAAATCAATGGGTTTTTTTTTTTTCTGTTGGATATTTCTTTAACCTGCTACACCTTTAAAAGACCTGCAAGAACGGAAGTTTCACCATTCTCTCAGTGCTTCGCTATTTCTCAAGTGTCAAAAACTTTTTAACTCTTGGGCACCATTACTTCTGTTGCTTATAGAGGTACTCTGATAAGCATTTTGGTAATTTTTTCTTCCTGTCAGTCACTCTCCAGTACAAGGAAGACAACATTTTTTTTTTCCCCACTGTGAACCTCTAATGGACCAAGTCATCTAATCCTTTCTGGCTTCTTCGTGTGAACAAAAGCTAGCAGAACGCTAGAGATAAAAGGGGTACAGAAGAAACTTTTGCTTCTGTAGTAGCTATCTCCATGAAAATAGGGAAGCCATTTTACAGTTGCAAGTGGATGCTAGATTCTGTGACCTGCAAAGGGGTGAAATAGAAGCAGGGCTTATCAGTTCTCTCTTCACAAGCCTTTCTTCTCAGTCTGATGAGGAAATGAACTGGAAATTCAAGGAGACAGAGCACGCAGTTTCCTGTACGGTATCGTGTATCGTGTGACGTACCAGCAAAGACACTTGCCTTCAGATTTTTTGGTCTACTAGAAAATTAGAACTTTTTGTGCAAAGGATTTTTTTGTGTTCTAAAAACATTGGTTTCTTGGTGTATTTTACTGTTCACTGGTTGTATAACGATACCACTGAAAACTCTCAGCTGAGCTTTGAGTTGCATTGGGTACAGTATATATGTGTATGTATATATAATTGTATATTTATTTATGTATGTATTAATAAAGCGTAAGTTACTTCTTTCTCTGCAGAATGTGCAGCCAAGGAGTGCCTTTTTATTGTGAACATTTGACTCACGGCAGAACGTGCAATCTCCTCTTGCTGCGCAAACCATCAACAGACATACAGGCATACAGGAAATACTGTTGCCATTTTATACACAGTGAACCGAATATGCCAAATGCTTTGCCATAAAAGCAATGATGAGAAGACTCGAATGTTTAATTTTTATTTTTTTTAAAGCTGCAATGAAGTACTTTTAGCGCAAGACTACTCTTGCATTTATGGAATCTATGTAAAGATACAGAGAAATGCATTATCACTTTATGTTTACCATTTCCATCCACATATGAGTCTTGTTACAAGTTAGATGAGAAATAAATAAAGCTACTGTTTTGCAATTAGCTTACCTGGCACTTTTATTGTGACACTGTGCTAATCATACTTTGAATATATTTTCCAGCTGTTTCATACTTTTGTCTCTTTGCACTCAAGGAGAGGGAAATCACGCTGACAGACTTACCAGCTGTTCTTGGTGTTATCTTGACTGGTTATAATGCTCAGTAGGGGATATTACTCCTTCATGAATTATGAAACTCTAATACAGTTCGTTGTATTGTGAGATTTTATAAAATCTGCCAGGTGGCTGCTCTGTTCTTGTCTTAGAGCTTTGGTTATCTTTCTAAGAACTCCTAAGTGTCTAAATGTGTCTAGACTTCAGTAAATAAAACCACAGAGCCTTATCATTGGGATAATCTTTACAAACGTTGCGTGATCTCTCGTGACCCATAAACTTGCGTACTGTAAAATAATGCTTTACTGTTCGTTCTCATGCAGGTCTCCCTGCAGTTATACTTTGAAAGTGAGGTTTCATTTCATATGTATGCGAGTGTCTGCCTGCACAGATGAATGTGTGTGAATAGCAAAGCCATAGAATGAATTAAATAACATTTATCATGTACTTTCAATTGATTGGCTTCCAGTTTGCCCATTAATCCATTTTGAGAGGTATCTCTGAGACTCTTTTTAAAACTGCATATTATTGTGCCGATTTCTTACAGGTTTGAGGCATACTGTAACTGCATTCACATTCAGATGGGTGACTGAGGACAAGAAAAAATGGTAGCAAAAAGGCTGTGTCTTGATTTTCCAGAGAGATGTTTTCAGGCGTTGAGAATGTACCTTTGCATTTTGGGCAGTAAAAGAGAAATAAACAGTGTGAACCTTTCTGGGATCAATAGCAGTTTTAATATTAAAACATTTGGCGTGAGGACCCAAGCCCACAGCAACAACAAAACCTGAGGCATGCCGGAGGAGCTTTGTACAGCAATTGCCTTGAAAAGCCTTTTATAAATGGCTTAATTATATTGCCCTCTGCTGGGATTACTAAAGATTGCAGCCTGATGCTTAAAACGTGGAGAAAAACTCTGAAAGAAGACCCATTGCCTAGAATTACGTACACTGCTCAGTAGAATGTTTCTGGGTTTGGAATCCAAAGAGGGGATTGGGGTTTCTTCTGCCCTGCAAAGGGTTTATTAATTTCCTTAGAGAAAAATCTGTATAGACAGGAGAGAGATCTAGAGTTAAACTTGCCATGAATGTGGACTTTACAGTGTATTCTTGAACTTTCGGGAACAGAAAAAAGGATGATCCCTGAGTTATGTAGGGAGATGAGTTTATGGCTGATGAGAGAACTGTTCTGTGAAATTGAGGAAGAGATCTGTTGGGGTCCTGTGCCATAAGATATTTTTTTGGTTTGCATTTAAAATGAATGCACACTTTTTTTAAAAAAACAAAACAAAACAACAACTTCGTCCCTGCTGAAATGCATTGGGATTTTTTTCACTACTGTCCAGGATTTCACTCAGATCATTTTTCCCATTGAAGCTTCAGGTCATTATTCAATGTGTACTTCATGCTACTGAAGTCAATGGAAGAAATGAATCCTGCTTATATGTATTCATATCTTAAAATGAGGCAGGAATTTAAATGTTTGGCTGATCTTGTATCCACAGTAAACTCTTCACAACTCCCCGTCATATTTAGGTGCCTAAATTCTGCTGCCATCACGTTGGCTAGATGATTCTGAAGGCAGAGACATCAACTGATAGGGAACCCAAGGCCCAAGAAAATGATGTGGAAGGAGGGTTATCTGAATCTGAATGGGACACTTTGTACCAATGGCACTTCCTTTATCTTTCCACCGTCATCTATTTTACATTCCTAGAAAGTACTTGGGCTCAGAGCAAGGCCAAGTAAACTCTATCAGCTCTTTGACAGCATAATTGCCTACCTACTGTCTTCTGTCTGTTTCTCAATTCACTGGCTTCAAAGGAAGAATCACAGGCAGCGTAATAAAATGAGTCTGAGTAGCGAATGGGGCCATCGTGTATCATAATACTGACAGCCAGCTTCTCGCAGTAATTCTATATGCGATCCATACGCTGTGAATTAAATTGTGATCCTACAGGTACTTATGGGAGTTTACTTATGGGAGTCTTCTGTAGTTTCCCTCTGAGCTGGAGCGAACAGCAGAAAAAGTGAGCTGAAAGGTACTTTCTCAGTAGCCAGTGACCAAAGAGATCATACATTAAAAAAAAACCAAACAACTTACTGGGTATTTGTTCGTCTTTCTAGAACCTTGTTGTTCAGTACAACAACTGATGTTACAGCCAAGCTAAAGCTTTTACAGTTTTCTTGTGTGTCAGTCTTAGAGGAAAAAACAGTTCAATGAGCTTAGCACGAGCAATGTTAAGGTAACCGGCTGTATGTGGGCATCGGCAATTTGACTGCAGCAAGTAACCAAGAAAAATGGCAGAGACTTGAGAAAAGACGGACACAAAGAGAACACTCAGAGCAAAACCAATGGACCTTGTCATATGTTCAGTACCAAGCAAGACTCGGTGATACAGTGCAGCAAAAATGCATAGTGAAAGCAGTCAGCAAACTAACAGATAGTTTCCGTGACCCTGAGGCTGGTTACTCCTGTTGTCACAGCTGTGGTTGAATGAGTTTTATTTTTAACCAAAAACATCAGTCAGGAAATAACAGTCAGAAACGTACCAAGACTCTAACTTTATTGATGTAGTTCTGACAGGGACAGGTTGACCTAATGTGTTGGCTAAAGAAAGTTTTGCGTGCAGTTTTGAAAGGACTTGATTACCGTATAGTTGAGTTCACCTATTTTACACGCTGGAATAACTCCTAAAAGAAAACTTTCTTTCCATATAAAGAATTGGAGAATGTGTGAATTATTCATGGCTGCAAGTTGAAGATCAGGTTCGTTTTGTGTAAAAGATTAAAGATGAGGTCAGGACTCCTTGGTCCTGTAAGATGTAGTTTCATTCCAGCCACTTCATTCACAGTTTTCATGTTCTCCTTTAACAAGGTCATTCACACTTTGAAAAACATAAGGAAAAAACTGAAGTGCTGGTTCTTAAGAACTAAGGTGATAACCCAAGTTAGTTCTTTTATTTACTGTATTTTCCAGTCACCTGAAACATTTCTAAGTCAACAAATATTTTTAACTTTTCTTTCTTTTGAAGAATATTTAGCTGTCCTGTACTTCCATTCATGCTTGCTTTTTTTTCTAAACTCCATACAACTATTGAAAGTCAAAAAGTTTTCGACTAAATCTGCTTGGTTATTATTCAGTAGCTTTTAATTCCAGGACCATTCCTTAGAAGCAAGGGAAAGATAGCTAGAAAAGCCCAAGGGTTTCCATGTGCTTAAATTTGTCATAGAGGGAGCCGTGCTTCTGGAAAATGTGCAGAGAGTTTGCAAATTGAGAAGCTGAAACCCCCTGTTTTTATCTTACCTATTTTCCTCCCATCTCACTGCGGACCGCTCTTGCTTCAGTTCGCTTTCTGGATTATAAGGGCATCTCTTCGGTAGCCGCTATCCCATTTCTCACCAGTAAGGGTAAGCTGCTGCCCTACGTCTTTCCCTTCCTGGAGGAAATAATTTACACGCTTGATTCTGCTCATCTTGGCTGAAGCACTGAACTCTGCTTTTTACGACTTTGACTGAATGAGGTAGGAGGTTAGGAGGACTCACCTCTATTTTTAAGGAAACTGTACTGATACTGTTTTTATCTTAGCATTTCATAAAGCATATTTTGATTGCTGTGATATCACTGTCAATAAAAGTGTGTTAATGTGCAATACCTATTTATGTAATGTGTCAAAACTGGGAACATATTTTGAAAGTTCTTCAAATACCTCTGCCATTAGAACAATGTAAAAAGACACATTACAAAATTTACTATAGTGAGCTGTTCATAGAAACATAAAGGATTCCTGGAAAAAAATGTGATTTGAGACAAAACCACAGAACTATTTAGATATCCCTAGCTATACAGTTGGAGGTTTTCATAGGCATCTCGTCTTCTAAAATGGGAGCAGTGGAGAAACAAAAGGGTGTACTCTTTCTCGGCTGCTTGAGTAAGCAATGAGAAGCTACTGGAAATAAACTGGCATGTAAAAGAACACTGACCTCAACTGACTAACAGATGATGTTACTTCAATTTTGGGTTCTTTCTTTAAAAAAAAAGAAAAAAAGGGGGGGGGGGCAAGAAAGAAGAGATTTTTGTTTTACACTAAATGTTTCTTTTTACTTTGACTGAGAATGAGGAAGATAAAAGAAAGTATTTAGCAAGTGAACAAAGTGTATATTTTATGTGATATTTAATAAAATCCTCTTCTTCCTTCCTTTGATTCTTAAAGATGATGTGGTTGGGGCAAAATCCTGAAAATCCTGTTTTCACTTTTGAAGTAAGCTTTCTGCTGGAGGCTGATAAAATGATAGAACAGTATTCAGTATATTTAATAAAATACTGAACTTCACTTTTGTAATTCATTTTTGTTTTGGAAAATGATATGTAGCCCTGCTCATCAGTGTCTTTCACTTCAGTAGTCTTAAAATGATATAAAGGAATTATATAGATAAGTACATTCATATGTGCCTTTTATTTAAAAAAAAACCAAACCCTCACTTAGTATTAAAATGTCTTGAGTAAAGCACTGCATAATATATCTATGCAGAGTTGGAGAAATCTCCAATGATTTCCAGCATCAAAGGTCATTTTTTCTTCTGATAGCCTAGTGACCTTTACATTAATTTCCTATTTTATGGATTTTCATAAATTGTTTAGTTGTATGGTTAAATACTGAGAGCAAAGTTAATATAAAATACTAGATTTTGTAAAATAGGACTTTGTGGGAATTAACAAAGCTGGTTTTGGAAACATCTGCTACTTTTGTTCCCAGAAAATAAAAATGGCACTTTTTTATTTGTCGCATATCGATACAGAGCATACATCTAATGGTATTTTTAAACAGTGTATAATAATGAATAAACAGTAAAATACGTGATTATAAACAAGAATAAAAACAAGGTAGTTGATCTTCACTGTGCTTCTTAGGACACTGAGCTTGGCTAAGAGAAGAAAAAATGCCAAATTCAATAATTATTTAAGGTGCTGAAGGGAATAAACTACATGAATGCTAATTAGTGTATGTTTTAGATACGCTACTAGGTAGATGAGATGAAGGTGTGTGTTTGTCAGCATTGTTATTCTTGGGATCTGAATTTTTTTCAGCAATTGTAAGTAGCTGTTTTAGAAGCGATGCACTAATTTTGCAATAGCTTGAACAGTCTAATAGAGGTTGCGTAGGCACAGCTGATGGGAAAATTTGGTGGTTTTTCATATGCTTGAGAATAATCTTTTCTTCATCTGATGCCTATGTACTCTGGTCCTTGCAATACCAGGAATGTTCTTGTTGTATCCGAACTTGATTCCAAATTCGTTGAAGTAAGTAATAAACTTTCCATATAGTTGGAAGACATTTGGCTTATAATCTCTTTCCAGAATATATTTCTTATTCCTTTAGTGTGGGAGGGGGTGTTATATTGTTTATAATAAATATGAGAGGAATGTGATTATTTTATGCAAAACTGTAATTTAATAAGAGAGATTTCCATCACAGGGTTTTTTTTGCCACAAGTGAGGTGATTCCTGGTTTTTGTCAATGTAAATAAGTGGGAAATGAAATTCAACGCTTTTCTCTGTCATAAAAATGTTATGACTGTAGATTATACATGTGTTCAGAGATACACTGAAAGACAGCTGAATGTTCTTCGATGCAAGGTCTAGGCAGCAAACTTCAGACTACAGTTGGTTGGACATATTTCACTACGAGGGAACTGTGGCTGAAAAATGCTTCACTGAAACCATTTGCTTCCTTTTTCTTCTTCTTTATTGTCAATTTGTAAAAACGGATGTCGTGAAACAGTTTTCACTGAAAGCTTTCTTAATCCAAGATATAATTTCTCATCTAAATGAAAAAAAAGGAGCCACCCCAAATCAATGTACTTTAGACAGGCACTTGAGACTCTCACACTTGCATCCGAGATAAGGAACCTAGCTACTAGACACTTGGCTAATCTGAAGTAACACACTAATGAAATTTTTGAGAGATCATAACTTTTCCAGATGCAGAATAGAAACATTAGCCTCATCTCTTTCCCCTGTCCCGCTCCCCTGGGTGGTGATGAAACCACTTACCACACCAGTCTTCTAAGGAGATTCTGAAAACGGGATAGAAAAAAGAAAACTGAAAACACTGTAGAGCTGTTTCCCCTAATTCACCTCTAAATTGAGTGATAAAATGATCTTTCATTAAAAGAAATACTTATTAAAGGCTCTTCCTTCCCCCCCTCCACTCTATCAACAGGACGTTTCCTGAAGGCAACAGAAGGAACTACACCCAGGACCATATTTTTCGACAGAAATCAAAAGGACCCTATGCTAATGAGTTCTTTTCTCTGAAAATGAGCTCATTACTGTTCATTTTCCTCTGCTTTTAATCTGTTCTTCAAGTATGTGTCTTTAAAAATTTCAAAAGGCATTTCATGGATCTGTAACAAAAGCAAAGTTAAAAAATAGACTTACTCTAATGAAAAGTATAGTCGTGCTTCAGTCACAAAGGCGGAAATTTAATTATTGAAGAGAGGAAAGCAGGGATGGGCCATGGATCAGAGAAGTGAACTGGGAAAACAAATATGAAATTATATAAAGGGAGAGAAAAAGGAAAACTGAGAAGCCACAGATATTAAATCTGTCAAATGAAATGCACAACAAACTACAATTTGGTATAAATTACAAATATGTATAATTTCCTGATATAGTGTATTCTGGCTGGGGTGAGATTATTTCTAATGTTAGAATTTATGGATAAAGAATTTAATTCAGGATAATTGAAGAATAATTTCTAAATAAAACTGAACTTTAACTATTTCAGATTTTTCTTGGTCTGACTACATCTCTGCTGTTCACGAGATTGCTTATTGACGGTAATACTTTGGTTTAGAATGCTTACTTACATTTAAACATTTTTATTTACCTGTGTACGTCAACAGGATTTGATGGAATGACCTGACCTGTGATTCAAGTTGCTCATCAAATAACTTAGTAAATTCTTTGCAGAATCAAACATTAAATTGTAATTCATTCTATATGTAACAGAATACATCCCTTAGTGTCTTTTTTGTTCTCCTGAATATTCCTAAGTTTTTACATGCTTTTGTCACATTTGGTCTCTACTTTCTCTCCATAAAGCAATGCTTGCTAAACAATTTAAAGATGTTGTAAATACTGAACTTTCTGCTTTTTAACATGAATTAAGATTTTTCTTTTACTAGGCAATGTAAGAATTCAGAAATAAACATTTCTTCTAGTATTCACTTTTTTGTTGTGCAACGTTGCTTTGTATTATTTCAGGTGACTCAGCATGAGTCATTTTTATGACACTGAAAGCACCATTTGTAACTGAAAAATGGGCTCTGAATCTGTTCAGTTAGCAAAAATGATGGCCTAAAAAGGTATGAAAGCCCTTTAAAAATGTTAAAATAGATGCCCTCCAATAAGGCTTTTTGTTTGCACTGTACCTTAGCATATAAAATTAGTATAATGGAAACAGACTTAAGTAGGCATTCAGGGAAGTATAGTCTTCTGTAATAACAGCTTCGCAAGGCTCAGCTAGAAGCACATTTTTCCCATTGTTTTATTATATTTACGTAGCATGTTTTGTGTATTGTCTTCAGTACACTTTAAAGTGAATTTCCTGTATCAGATGGGCACAAATAGTGACTGGCGTGCTTTTAGTATTCATGGAAACAGATTAATGCTAACCCAAGTATTAAGAAGTGCAGAACGTCCTACAGTTACTGTGTGCACTATACCTTATACGATAAGTATCCTTACAATAAAAGGTAAGGGCCATACTACCTGGAGGTCAGAAATTTCATGCACAAAAAGTGTGAATTAATTTTGCTTCTGTGATGTCTGCCAGAAATCTGAGCTCATTGGTGATTCTGAAGGGTGTCCTCTATGCAGTTTTGAGCAAAAACGTATGATAAGTTGCTAGGCTTCACTTGCATACCAGATAATTTATATATTTGAAGGCTCATTTCCATATGTATTACAATATAATTGTACAAAGTGATGTAAGTACACTCAGAAATTGGGTTCTGATTTCTCAATTATTTTTACTTCTAAAATTTTGAAACGCTTGTACCTTATTTCTTCCCCATTTAATAATAATTTTTAAGTATTGCCTACTTTCTTGGAGGTATTTTCAACAGAGAAACTGATCTCTTAATTTGAAAATCATGTCAGATGACAACTAGCCCTGTAAAGGCCTAGAAAATACAAAAAATTTTCATCTCACTTGCACTTTCATGTGCAGATTAGCTGTCATTGCTGCCTTTTAGCTCATCTTAATATTAGGGCTTCTGCATACTAAGCATCCACTTAGTTACTGATTACTGTAAGAGCCTGGAAGTGATGATCATCTTCCTGTTGGAGAACTGCATAGGGACGTATATTCTACATCATCTAAGTATTTTGATAGCTTCTGCGTTTCCAAGGTGCTAAAATAAACTCTTAACTCATACTTATTCAAGGGCAATGTAACTTCTCAACACTGTCTATTAGAAGTCATGATGTAATTGAACATTTTGGTGATAAAATAGGACATTATGGCCTATGACAGGGCAATACAAAGGGCATAAAGCTTCATTTAGAGGCTGGATTCTTGTAGAATCTTGGGGACATAATGATTCATGTGATTTATGTGATTCAATGTAAATGCATTTTACAGTCTTTTACTTCAAATGGAAAAGCATGTTTTGCATCCACTCTGCTACAGGTGGGTATGCAGGATGTTGCAGACAAAATTCCCATGGTCTGGAATACTCAACCTTGTTTGAGACCTCTGTCTTCAAGGAGAAAAATAAGTGTTATTGAAATAATGAATTTTTCTAAAAAGGATAAAGTAAATTCTGAACTTTGGCTTCTGAGGAGAAGTGAAGTTGTAAGTTTTACACTGGGTCAAAAAACCAAGACAGCAATTCAGTTTAAAATTGACTTTTGAGAGACATTCCTGTTTTGAACCTTTCAGGCTTAGTATTGAAAGGGGGATAAATGTAGATATAGTCGAATATGAAACAGCTGGGAAGATTTATTAGACATTGTGTTTCATAACCTTTAAAGAAACGAGAAAACCTGGTATTATCATTAGCTTTCATAAGGTAAAATGAGAAATCGTAATAAGGAATACTTTAATACTGTGTATTTTTATAAAGAATTAGACATATCCTTTTAAATAAATGTTTAAAATAATCTTAATTTGTGACAAAAAAAAGGTTATGAGCTGATTCCAGCCCATTTAAAACAAAAATTACAATAAACATGCACACATGAGCTTTCAGGCTGAGTAGTTAAAGGTCAATGTCTAGGTTATACTTTTCCAACTGAGATATGTTATCCTTGCTGCTTTTTTGAAATCAAGCCTATTTTATTTGAGATACTAAAATATACATTTAACCTCTAAGCACACTCTTATTTCTGGATGGTGGTTTGATTTATTTAAATGTGTTAGGCACCTAGTTTGACCTTAGTCTTCCCATTTCCTCTTGTTGTTTTAGGATCCACATTTTCTATTTCAAGTAATTTTGGCACCCAGGTTGAAATACTTTGATGCATACTCCCAGGCTAAGCAAAATAGATGCAAGTTGCTAAAAGAAGAGATGTTTACTTCCTTATGTAAATCTGCTGAGCTGAGCAATAGCGGTGCTTTCTTCCGAGATTTTCCATTTGGTAGTGCAGCTGATTTCCAGCCATTCCTATTTTTCACGCAGTATGAGTTCAGTTCTGAGCTCATACATCACTGACCACATGCTAAAAATGGAATTCCATTTACATTTAATATATCTTCATCCCGTTTCTTCTTTCTGGAAGGCTTGTTAGGCTCACATCCTCCTCTTCTAGCACTCCTCCTCCTTTATTGGCTTAGGGTGCGTTTTAAGAGCATGGACATAATTCTTGATGGAACACTTTCTCTCTCCCCTCAACATATAATTATGTGGTGGGCTGCTGAAGAGACTTAATAGCCCTTTCAATGTGAAGACAAATACTTTAGAGAAAGATATATATGTCTAATTAATAAAAGGCTGGCACTTCAGCATCATGTATCATCTGAGCATCACCCAATTAAAAATAACACCAAAAAGACATGAATTGTGATGTCATCTACCCAATCTTCATCTGCGTGATTTTGACATTGGCACAAGGAGTTGTCTTTCTTTACTTGAAGCTTGTGTTAAAAGCATAAGAGAAATGGGGAAAAAAAAATCTGACACTTTAAAGTTTGCATAGATTTTGAAGACATAATCATGAGAATATTGACAACCTTTAAACAGGTTCACTTTTTAGTTTTTCTTTTCAAATTTCTATGATGCGTGTCCCTGTGGGTTATTGGAGTTTCGTCTTCTGGACCCTTAGTGGGCCATGGCTGTTTGGTAGGCTAATAACGGATGACACATGGTAATCAAAGGTAAGAGCACAATCCCCGGCATTCTGTCAAAAGCTGTCTCTCAAAGTTAATTTTACCTATAAACTTGTATGTGTTTACTGTAGTGAGTAATGAGTATTTACAATTAAAGCAGTTACGATGTAGACGAACAGTGGATATCGTCGGTAGATGATGTGTGGCATGTTCAGTTTTGCATGGACTGTATGCTCTGAGCCAGAGGTGATTTACACTGCAAGAAGCTTTTCAGACCTACTTATGCTTAATTATGAAGATGAACACCACTGTGCCTTACTACCCCTATTTGTTTAACAATTTTGGAAATACAGACAGTTAAAGAACCAGCAGCATAGACTGAAGTGGGGCTAGATGCTGCCTCCTGTTCACTTGTCCCAGACTGGGCACCTTTTGGACTACTGCAGCTATAATACCTGACTGAATCTTAGATGCTGTGAAATTGGAAAGAATTGCTGGTTGTTCTCTGTTCATTGATACATATTTTTGAGCTCCTGTTTTCCCTGCATTGTAATATGTAGTTTTAGTTTAAAAAAAAAATGCCTTTGGGTAGTCATGTGCTGTGATTTTGCTCCTATCACAGCAGTTGTTTTCTTTTATTTCACAATTTGGGGGATTTGAGGGGGAACAACTTCCTAAAAGTTCAACAGTTTTGAAAATACTGATGCTCCCAAGGTTTATTGCACAGAAGTAGAAGATAGTAATGAATTTCGTCTAAAGGATAACAGGGTGAATTTAGTAAACTAGAACTGTGTTGTGAAGATATGTATGCAATTTATATCAGTGTAGTCTTTTTTTTTTTTGGATGGATTTTGGCCTGACAAATTTACCAAAGCCCAGTTCAAATCTTGTGAACAATTACAAAGTGTGAATGAGCCTGTATGACCGTCACAGCCAAGTTCAGTTCAGACTGAAAATACACTAAATGGGTTGTGCTGAGAGTTCTGAAACTGCATTGTCTGCCAAATACACAAACCAGCTGCAGCCACTTGCAGGGGTTTTGAGCAAAGGAAGGATTTGGCTGGAGCAAGGACGATTTGGAGCATGAGTTCATGCAATAGTGAGGAATGTGGAAGAATAGCCAAGGAGATATTTTTCAATTTGCCTTCTTTTTAAATGATGCTATTGTATAAGGCGCTGTACTTGTACGAGAAGAAAAGAGGTGCTGTCCTCAGTAGATGTTGTCTGGTCCCAACGTTAGTTAAGCACAGAGAGGCTTCCAGGCTCTCCATTCAGAACATGAAAAGAAAAACAGAGACTCTTCAAGATTTGATACAGAAGTCAATGAGAGCCTTTTCTCTGATCTCAAGAAGTAATCCAGGCCTTGCAGTCATCTTTTGAGAGATGGAACCTATGGCTTACTCTCAAATTATTTATTAGATCAAGGTGTACTAAGGAGGCTTGTCAGACAGTGAAGAGTTGCTTTCCCGGCTGCCTTGCCTAGTGGTGAACCTTTCTTTTCTGAGTGGCCATTTGAGGGGGCCATGGAAAAATACTATTAACTAGCTGTTGATATTACTCTGTGTGCACACTCATGCTTGTTCCCATTAAGCCATTTCTATTTGTGCTAAGAAATACTGTTTTCCACCATATATATTAAACAGTTTAGGAAGTATCCCTTAGCCACTGTGTGTAATAAGGATCAGGATTTTAGCCAAATGAATAAACTATTCAGAAATTTTTAAGCACCACTGCTGTGGCTGCAACCTGTTGATTGGGGCATTTGAAATCTCCTTTAAAGAAGTCATACTGAAAAAATATTTTTGGACCCAGGGTTTGTCTCTCAATTACACTTGATGTTGAATTTGAAACAAATAGGACAATTTTTCAAAACTAATAGCTTTAAATATTTGCTTGTCATGAAGTTCAGCATATTTTGTCTTAGTTATCAAGGCATAATAACTTGTTAGGGAAGAAGGTGTGCTTTATAAGTTTTGAAAACACACAGAAATTTACTGATCTAAACATTAGTAACTAAAGCGAATACTGTTATTTGAAGTTCTGTGTGAAATTAGTTTACTTAAGCCATGTATTTTTCAAGTCTGTTTTCTATTGCAGTGACTCTTCATACTTGACTTAAAGATTAGAAGACATAAGTTGTCCTGGGAAGAGGCTGGATAGCAACCAGAAGCACCGGTCTTTCTGGTGAGTATTGGGCATTAAGACATTCGTATTTTAGATTTTTTGGTTTTCATGTTCTGGGAAAAGGTTTGTTACATAAAAGTGAAAGGTGTCTGTGAGACAGAGTAGATTTCTAGATGTATGCCACAAGAAAATGAAGTTTTGCTAGCTGTTCTTACTGTGTTAATGTGCACCGTGTTCTCTGAGAGAAAAGTATATTCACCACTGGAACTTAAAAGACAAATGCACATCCATATATTAAAAAAGAAAAAAAACACCTAAAAGTAAAATGTATATTGGTTTTTCTAGGTTTATGGATGGCAGAATCCATTTCTAATAAGCAAAATGAAACTGCACTAATGAGAACTATTTTGTGATCCTATGAATTCGTGAGATAGCATTTAAATTTTCAGCTCAGTCTTGTTTTACAAAATATGTGTCTCCACCAGAACCACATATAATTTAATCTGGAGTAGGCATTTGTACAGTGAAGTATGGGCAACTTCGTGATGACTGGAAATCTCTGCTGGTGAAGTATGTTCAGCTGGTGAGGTATGCAGCTCAGCAAGCACGTAAGAGACAGCCAACTCCTGAAATATGCATTCTGTTAAATAAAGCTTTGTAAAATGTTAACAGTTAATGTGTATACAGTAACTCATCCTAGAAGGTGCAGTCAGTTGAAACTCTAAAAGAAGAAATGGATCAACAAAACACAGATCTTTGCTCCTAAAATATGCAAAACAAAGTAGTAAATTATGCATCCTGATTATTAAAGTATGCAAATTGATCTATCATATGCATAACAATTTGACTAGAAAAATATGTACATAAGTCAATGAAGAATCAGCAGGCTGTGCAATTTGATGTATGCATTATGTAACTTGATCACAAAAGTAAATGAAATATTAAATGACAAAATACATTATTTAGCTGAATCATTAAAGAACGCTAAAAAGATTGAAGATATGATCCTTTAGAGGCACTGATATTCTCGGTGTCACAATAGTTGTTGAGGGGACCCAAAACCTCGCACCTGGTCAAGTTTACTTGCATTGCCGTTACTAGGAGCACTGTTTCATTCTGTACCTAAGTCAGAGCTCCAGAATCTGGATTTGACAAACTTGATGAAGATAAATAGCGTGTGTCTGAGATTTAGTACTGGAGCTTTTGTTCGCTTTGCTTTCCTGTTCATTTTTGTTCTTTTGTCTGCTTTTGTGATGTGGCACATGAGTCTGGGAGGACTGTATGTACGCTCACCCAACCAGCTGCGTGACTCGGGAAACTTCTGGAAAAACTCAACACTCGATCACAAAAGCAAGATTCCTGTGCCCGTGCTTTGAGGAGGCAAAACGCTATGTCTTTTGTTTTCCATGTAGCTGGGGTCTCTCCAGGTGGTTTTCAGTGCCCTTTTGATTTCTACACAGTCTGCAGGCTGGATTTTTCTCCCTTAGAAGTGAGGAAAGCCAGTACAATAGTAGTAAGCCTACTTTGGGGAGATTGCCAATCCCTCCCATTTGAGAGGAAGGCCTTTGAAGTCCTTCAGAAGGGGTGTTTGCTATTTACCAACCTGTTTGAAGAATTTTCTAGGGGAAAAGACAACTTCAGCAAGATTTGCAAACCTCAGATTTCCTTGCTGCTCTTTGGTTTGGTGTTTATTCTGCGATTGATACAGAAATCATGGATTGTATTAGACTTATTTCCTAGTGATAGGAGATTACATCCTTTTCCTAGTGATAGAAGGTTATATCCATGCCTCCTCTGAGCTTCTTTGATACCATTGCCCTCTTCTGGATGGTAGGATTATTACTTTTTTGTCTTTGCAGATCATTCTTCTGTTGGGAGTACGCACAAGGAGTCTCAAATATAACTTCTTTGCAAAATGTGCACCATCATAGCTCTGAAGTGAAAAGTAAATCAGCAGTCTCACAAAGACGCCAAGCCAATCCTGATTTTATATTATACACTTGATTTTCTCAGATGCTAGGCTAGGTGATTTGCGCATAGGATATCTTTGTGCTCCAAAATGTCCATTCAGAAAATGTGATGCAGGGAGGCAAGAAAGAGCTATGAGCCACTCAGGGCACTTCTTTTGCTATATAAGAACATAATGAGTTCATGTCATTGAATTTCAAAGCGTAAGAACAGCACATGGGATCAATGGCCTTCTAGGCCATTCTGTTTCTTACAGTGACTGCTAGCTGTTCGGGAAGCTTAGGGAGGACTGTAAGGACAAGGCAAGCATGTAGTGATGCTCATAGAATATTCTTTCATCTTCCAGGCTTCTGGAGTCAGAGGGGAAAGAAACCATTGTGTTAAACACCCTTTCCTAGATAACTATTCCGCCGGTTTGTCTAATTGCTTTTTGAATCTCTGCCGACTTCTAAAACTAAATTGAGTTCCGCAGTGTAATGCATACTGCCTGATGAAATAGCTCATTTTGTTTGTTTTGAACCTACCCTATGTTAATTTGTTTCATGCCTCCCGTTTTTTCTAGTAGAAAAGATAGCAGGCAGTCCTTATTTTATATTTCTTTTCTGTTGTCTCCTCTCTGAGTTATAGTTATTTCTTGCGTGGCAGACATTCAGAATTCATTGTTGTAATTTCTTGCATCTACATCTAATTCTAATCTATCCTTTTCTGGATGTTGGGAGTGAAAGTGAGTCACTTAAGTGAGCTCCTGGCAGTAGGGATCACTTCAGAGGCTTTTATTGATAATCACTCCCAGAACTGCCTGATAATGCTGCTCTCAGAAGGGAGTTGATGAGTGCATCGTACTTTGTACCCTCTGCTCCTGCACAGACCAGTATGTAGGAACTGGCTTTGAAATATTTTACCAAATTCGAACCTTTTGAACTTTTTCCCTGTCTGAATGAATTCTCAATTCTTCTCTTCAGCTTTCCTCCCCATCTTCCCTGCAACTGTTAGGAAACCCTTCTGGGGATGGGAGATGCTGTTCCTGAGGTCTCTGTGCAGCACAAACTCTGTCTAGCTGCTGTTGTGGTATTTGTCAAAAGTAAGATGAGACCACCTCAGAGGTGACTGGTAGTCTGTGGGATGCTTTTGTCCCGTGACACAGCTTCATTTGCTTCCAGGAGCGCCTAGGACAGATCCTGAGCATCCAATGGGGATGGATACATGGATCGGTCTGGGTGGGATGGCCATCTAGCACAAGTGGTCAGTCAGCTAATCAGCACCATCTGACATCTGGACAGACACATCAGAAGTACTGACGGAGGATATAGAGGAAGATACTGGACAAGGGAATGAGGGAAAGTGAAGGCTGGAGAGTGAAACGCTAGAGAAGTAGAGTACTGAGGATAATGAGATACAGGTACAGTAAGAGAGTGAGGACAGATGGGCAGAACAGGAGAGAGGGGAAGGACAAAATACCAGGTAGCAGTGCTTCATAGGAAGCTGCGAATGGTAGAGAGGCTCTCATGTAATTTTCTGTACTAACTGTGTAGTCATTCTAGGGCCAGATATCTAGCTGTGAGGAAAAATACCTCCCGAACATGCAGAAGAGGGTTGGCTCTGGTCTAGATGATATATGAACTGGCCACTAACCTCACACAGTTGCAGATAGGGTGAATATATACCTCTTTCCTTCTGGAGAATGAGACAGGACTCTGCCAGCCCAGAGTCCACCTTTGGCTGTAATAAAGACTCTATACCTCTGTATTAGGGACTTGCAGAAAATGGTTTTCATGCGTGGGCTTTTTTCAGGCTGCCTTCTTGGGTTGCTGATCTTGCAGCTGCTTCTACACAGAGCTATACTTAAAATACAGGACTAAATCTATTCTATGTCTTTACACAGAATAGCATTTTCTGGCCCTAAATGATTAGTGTGGTATGTTTAAGAATATAAAACCCATTTTCTATATTTGGAATTAGACCAGAATAAATATAAAACAGAATATCCCTTGTGCTGCATAGTTTATAATTGAGTTTGCTTCTTTTTTCAATCTTGAACATATAGCTTATAAATTAGCGGAGCAGCAGAGTGAAACAGAGTGTAAAATATTGCAATAAAACTGAACACTTTGTATCTTCCTCTCTCACAGTTATGATCATTACAGAAAATAGTTATTAAATCTCAAAAGATTACTTTAATTGAATTGCTTGTGTAATGATAACTTACTGTTTCTAGAGTCCCACAGATTTAAAAAAAAACCCTGTAATACTGCTTTTCTTCATTCAGAAGGAAGCTGCAATGTTGAATTTTCACATGAACAAACCTTTTATCTGCTAGGTACAAAATAGAAATACTATCATGCAACATCTTATATGCAATTCCTTTAAAATTTTTTACATACCTATTACATATCTATAAGCTTATTGCTATTTTACTTCTGTTAATGAAGTTGCCATTTCCTTGGTGATAGTTTTGTGTTTTGCCAAATTGTTTAAAAAGCAGCAAAACCCGCCAGAAAAAGTCAGCGTGCTTGACATTTGAAAGGTAACTGGAAAAACAGACAGTATTGCAATCTTGATGTTTTCTCCCTTATTTATTAATGTGTCATAACTCTTTTGTCAACCACGGGTGGCTCTTGGCCTCCTGGTTTGTCAGACACGCTCACAGGTAAAGATATTTTTCTCTTCTTTGGGGTCAGAGATTGACCAGACAGGTATCCTAGTGCTTACAACTATTACTTTGGTTATCTTTACTCCTAGTTGCTTATACATATTTTCTTGGAGTATCACGTATATATAGGTCTAACCATCACTGCTGCTGAGACCTTTTTGCAGTTGCCATGAAGTCTTAACTACCTTCCTCAGGCAGCATGTCTTTTGGCAAGCCAGTGGAAAGGCATCCTGGCACGAAGTGATGCTCTAGTGTCTGTGCTAGACCTGTGTTTTATACTTGGAGTATTCCAGTCTTTAGCAGAATCCACTTACAACCCAGCGCAGACGGTCAGGACTCTGGCTCTTAGTTTAGCGCTTATTTCCCATCATCAACCACAGTACCCCAGTGTTATGCGGAGCCCTATTACTTCCAGTTCCCCTTAAAATACCTGTCACCTTATCTGGTCTTTCTGTGGTGAGTTCATGAAAACCTGGATATCATTTGGAATGTGTTTTGTGTCCAAATTGGCATGGTTTAGAATTTGTCTTCTATCCGCTAATTAAAACAGCAGTAGATGAAAAGAAAGAGAAGTAGATTAACAACAGCACATATGACATAAGTAATCGGACACTTACTTAATGAACCATTGCAAATATGATCCATAGACACATTATTGGCATATAAACTGGGCACAACAAGGATTTTAATGAGATTTGATAGGCTACTTAAATCAGATTCTTGACAGGATTATCCAAATGTTTTCAAGCTGCAAAAAATCAGAAAAAAAACTAATTGCAACATTTGTGCTAGGAAATACTTAGAATTTGTAAAACAAAAATATTAAACCACATGGTTACCAGTTTTCTGTAATGAGGATAACAACCTCAGTAGGGAAGGCTTCTATAAAAATTACATCTCCTGTAATGAATATGAGGTCCGCAATGAACAATTTAGTAGCAAAAGAGAGGAACTAACATGGTTATGGATCCTTAGTAAGAAGACATTTTAGACAAAGCTACTATAACAAATATCTCTAACAAGAGCAATCACTGTGGTGACAGTGCTTTCCTTTCCTTAAAGGGGGAATTGCTATTATGTCTCTTTTCGAAAGACAAAAATCTCAACATTTGAGTCAATAAATTATCATTGGTTTAGTATTCAAACCTAATGCATTTCTTCATTTATGGTGTCCTTTATTTTCATCTCTCAACTGAAACCAGTAGCTGCTTTCACCATCACAACTAGCACGGGGTTCTTTAAGTCTTAGTTCTGGTTTTCTGTACCTGTCCGACATCAAAATAAGTCATTAATCATCCATCTTTCCTCATTTCTGTAAGTCATACCCACACCTTGTTTCACTCTGTAAGTCTGCTAACAGCTGTCTCTGCTCTATATTTTCTAATGTAAGAAGTCCCAGATATTGAGCATTTAAAGGCAAGTGTTGCTAAATCATAGTCCAGGAGTTTTTCAAGTTAAGCTGGAATAAAATGTCAAACAGTAGCTCCTTGCTTTTGCAAGCAACAAAGCTTTCCACTATTTACATTTTTGTGGATAGTGTAAATTGTGTATGATTACCAGGGGAGAAAGATAAAATTGATATGCATCTCTCAGAGAAATATATGCCTTTTTCATCTAATAAGGACAGAGACAGACTTATCAAAGTCATTCTGTTTTGGAAGTCTCTCTCAAAAAATATTAGTATTTCTGACAAGTTAATAGATTGCCTGAATATGATTTGTTCATGGTCAGCATAGTCACTCAGTGAAAAGGAATTTACATGTCTTTGATCTGTCCAATTCGGCTTGTCATGAGATTCCTGTCAGGATTTTTCAAATGTGTTCAAGCTGAAAAAAAAAAACCTCACATAAAAAAAGTTCCTGTAACATTTATGGCAGCAAACAACCAGAATTGGTAATACATAAAAATACCAAAGTGGTGGCTTATCAGAACAGTTTACTGAGCAAAATATTCCCAGTAGAGAAGAGTTGTTTAATTTGAAAGAGGTCATCTGATTGCAGTCTTCACAGAAATTGGCAGTCGAAATAAAGGTACAGGCTACGCAGCGCTCTCCTGTCTTTTTGGTTTTGCATTGGTTGCACTGCATTATTATGATCAAAGGGTGCAGACTATTTCCTGTACCTAGTATGGGGACTAAGCCCTTCATTTCTCCCTGATATTAAGCAGCTAGAATTTGCATTGTACTAGTAAGACTAGTGTTTCTTACCTTCCAACAGGTTTTTTTGAGGCATAAGAAGGTATCGAGTACCTACTTGCTTTCTCTTGCCTTTCTGCAAGTTAGTTTCTCATCCTAGTTTACTCACAAACTATTTGTAGAGCCTAATGCTCTGTCTCCATGTATTTAAGAGAGGAAGATGATGCCTGTGTGCCTATTTCATACTCAAATGTTTGAGTTATAAACTTATTCATGCCCATAATTTGAGAAGTCTAGAAGGCAAAAAATAATCATGATTTAATGTACAGCTTATCCTAAAATGGACATCGCTCCTGCCAGTGTCATGCATTGATTGATACTAACATAGAATTTGGGAATCCATTTGATGAAAATCTGTTGAAAGTATGAACTCCTTTTTCATGAGTGCACTCTCAATTCTACAAGATAGAATTCACCTCTTTGACATTCTATCTAACAAAATGAATTTGTACCCGTTTGGTTTTCAGTTGTAAAAGCTTTCCACTCATACTGTAGGCAAGGTACATATCTGTAGTGTTTGTTTTTTCATCTACCATTTAAGATGTGAAAAAGAAAGTCACTCCAAAGCAGATGAAACTTTCATCCTTAACCTCTCCTAACATTCACAATAGAATAATTTAAGGTCTTGAATTTGGAATAAGTATTTAAAATGACAAATGTTTTTCTGAAATTTGCACATAATTTTAATGATAGATAAATTTCAAGACTTCATAAATATTCTTTCATACTTAAAGATATATTGCCTGCTCTTGCTTTTATTCAGTTACTCGCTTTCTGAAGGTCATAATACTTGATTTCATGTAGCATAGTTAAACAAAATGTTAGAAAACTGGGATATCTGAGGCCCCCTATAGTGCTGTGTACTAGACATATTTTTAAGTGTTTGTGCAGTAGCCAAATGTAAAGAGGCATTGTATTTCTAGTATCCGTTTAATACCATCAGAGTAAAATACAGTATAAAGATTGTATATAAATACAAACAATAAAAAAAAAAGAGTAAGATTAAACAAAGCAACATGATGTCTCTCAGCATGTGTAGAAGTTTGATGTCATAGTTTGTAATAGAAAAGGGCTTTTGTTTTTGGTTTTTTTTTTTTTATATGTAGTAAAGAGATATGCAAGGCTGAAATAAATGATATTGCAGTTTGAAGTTTTAACAGGGTGAATACTTTTGCTCTAATCTATTGAAGCTTTTGTGGAGTCCAGCTGAATAAAACAGAGTCACTCTTTTTCCTGAAAATTAAATACTTCACCTGCACTGGGGATGGAGATCTTAGGATTTTGGCTTAATCAATGTCCCATTGAGCTCACTAAGAAATTTCCTCCTTTGCCTGCTTCTTATAATTAGCCAAGAAGTTTAATGTCTCTTAATGGAACATCGAGCATGGCCTCCTGCTGCAGGTAAATTGACCATTCATCTTTTGCTTTTGTGGTAATTCCTGTTTTACTCGTACCTATTTCCAACCCCTTCCCTCAAAATATATTACTTAATTAGTATTTATAACAATGGCTTATTTTAAGATGGGGTTCAAAGGTTTGAGAGTAGTTTAGTGAAATATTTCAGCTGCTGACTGGTAAAGCCATTATCACTCTCCAGAGGGGAGCTGTAGACTTTATATGATTCACTTAACAAAATGGACCAAAGGTGAGCGTGAGGTGATCCTTAACAGGGTTATTGGTAAGATTGTACTGAAGAGAGCGTATCCAGGAAATAGGATTGTCTACAGAATAACAAGATTATCCCCTGCCAAATTCACCCTGTAAAGAAACAGGCGTAATAGGCAATAGAGGAAACGAATGGGACCGCTAGAGATCTGAAGCACATCTTTGGTTGCAGTGATGCTGCCTTTGGAGAAAGGGGAAATTTGGAAAAGTTAGGGAGTGAGGTGTTGGAAACATTGTAAAGTGTCAAATAAGATTAACAGTAAAAAAGGATTTACTCTATGTCAGGTAAGATGCAGTTTAACATTAACCCTTATCCAGCAATATTTCTTTTGAAAGCTTTCAGCAATCTGAGACAAGGTTTTTACACAGTCATTTGATCAAGCATATTTGTCAGACATAGCATTTTAAATATAAGGCTTTTTGTAATCGACTACCTCCATCAGATAGACTAATGTCTTTCTGGCTCCAGTTGTCTTTGGTTCTATAAGACCATCTCAGGGTCATTTATACCGCTGGGTATAAATTCCTGTAAATCTTTCTTCTGCCATTTATCTCAATACACAAATGCAAATAAATTTGTTAATGCATGCCAGCAAGCATAGGCATTCTTGACTTCTTCCAAAACAGGCACTAAACCTCTTACTCAAATAGATAATGTACTGTATAATAGGCTCCATGCTTTCGAGGAGTCTTTTTTGACAGTGGTTTCTGCTTTGGGCTTGTCATTGCCAAACAAAAGCTTTTGTGATGCTGTCTTGATACATTACAGGGTGGGGACACATTCATTGGGATTTCTGGTCTTCCGTGTGCTAATCCTGGTGAACTGCCGTTGCCAGGAATCAAGGACAAGATATTAATGGCTCTGGGTATGTGAGGCACGTGCCCACGTTTTGTTCAGCGTGTGCGCTGTCCCAGAAGAAGCTCTGGGCGTCTCGTCCCGGGTTTGTGCTCGGGAGGTGCACAGAGGGACAGGTTTGATTCCCAGAGAGCATGGAGTGCAAATATGGCTTTATGCACTTTGTGCAAGTTTAGAAATGAGATGAAATTTGCCTGTGCATCTCCCTGAACACATCAGTATAAGCTCCAGCTACTGTCTAGCACTCCTTCCAGAAAGTATTTATCTTTCTGAATACTGTCACCCTCAGCAGTACGATTTCCTCTTGAGCTGTAATGTTATCGACAGTGGCGAGCCAGTCAAGTACACTTTTTCTTGGCTGATTTGTCCCACTTCAGCACTGAACAGTTTAGTCTAATGAAAGAAACCAAGGCACCTGCAGCCACTGTCTAGAGAATCCAAATAATACTGTCCCCTTTTTAACTGCGTATAACGTCTTAACAGAGGACTGCAAAGGGATTCAGCCATCAGCACAAGAGAAGTACAGATCTGAAGGCAAGATTAAAGAAATGACTCATACCCGACAGACAATAGGTGCCATCATTTCTCCATGGGCCAAACACGAGGATTAGGGTCAGAGGGTTAATCTGTGTATTGGGGAGAGTGGGTGGTGAGGGAAGAAGAATAACACAGGGAGTTGGTCAAGTCTACAGCAAGAAAGAGCTGAAGATATTGACTGGTAAATCAGGGAAGGAAAGCAGAGATTGTGTGAAATGAGCCACTAGGATGGAGCTGAAGGGGTCACTTAAATGAACCAGGAGAGAACCAGTAACAGAAGAATAGTGATTATGTTAGGCAGGTATACACAGGCACACATAGCTGTGTCCTCGTTCTCCCCACATCTCCTACTTTAAAAAAAAGGGGGGGGGGAGCTAAACCAGTTTTGAAACTAACAGGAATTCTAGCCTGGAGGCTTTGACAGCCCTTATATTTTATATTGAATCATTTACAAAAAGAAAAAGCATTTCAGCTGATCCAGATTTAAAAGCATTTAGAAATGGGGTGGGGAAAGAAATCCTCCTCTCTTTGACCACTGGCCAGAGATATTGTCAAATAACAGCCTGTACGGCAGAATATTGAGAACTGGAGCTATTGCCGGGGAGGCAATGTTAGCTCAGAAATGCGCAGCTTCCTCTTTGGAGTGACCGTGATTTGTGTTGCCACAGGATTGGAAGCAGCCTGTGCGGAGAGCGCGCCTTGCCCCCGGGCGCCTCCTGCTCCTCGCTGTCCACGTCAGGGTATGACAAAAGTGTTTGGCACTTCTGTTGCCTTCTCTTTTCTCTGCATGGGGTTCATCTTTACGGTACCCAGACGTGGAAGAAGACAGGACACCTGTCCATACGTAGAAATAGCCCCTGACTCTTCACTTTGGACATAGTCCATGTGGGTAGGGAAGCTGGCAGGGCACGAGCTGCCATGATCTTTACGCTTCCAGATTGTGCCAAGCTCCTGCTGCCTGTCCTTTAAGCAGTAGGTCCTCTTTGTTTCTGGTGACAGACATACTTTTTGTGTACCCCAGGAGCGTCTTTCACTTGTTTGGCTGCGGTCGTCTTCCTGTAATTATGTCTCAACTAGTAAGACATCTGCCTGGGAATTAATCCTGTGGTTTTGATTAAGCATCACTTTTTTTTTTTATCCTTATTCTCCTTCAGTCCTGTTTTTAGAAGAAGGAGAAGAAAA
This sequence comes from Buteo buteo, assembly GCF_964188355.1. Lineage (NCBI taxonomy): Eukaryota > Metazoa > Chordata > Aves > Accipitriformes > Accipitridae > Buteo > Buteo buteo. The sequence goes on along the minus strand of NC_134171.1, from coordinate 75,493,645 downwards.
CTCGTGGCAGAACCCGCCCAAACCTTCTAAAACCTCAGTGAACCCTAAACAGAGAATCTTTCGTGTCACTTGGCAATATAAATGAGCATTAGATGCAACAGAAGTTATATTTAACTATATTATTAAGCTCTTCACATGTGAAAGAACATTGAAAAGGGCAGAAGATAAGACTGTTGTCTTACAACTCTTCTATAATTAATTACCTGAGTGAAACAAACAGAAGGCCTGTCAATTCCTAATTATGATATTGCCCCCATTTGGATTATAAACATTCTTCAGGATTAACAAATTTATGGGCCATATCATCTGCAGTAGTTGCAAATTGTCCATACCTTCATTATGGCCAGTGCAACTAGGACAATTTACAAAGGTGGAAGATCTGGCCTGATGTCAATACGATAGAAAAAACTGATATTTTGTTCCCATTATCCTCACTGTCAGCACATGCGGCGCTTCTATGTGATACAATTCCCTTAATATGCAGCAAATATTTACCAAGCTCCTCTGTTTGCTTCAGCTGGACTACGGATGACCAATTGTCATCATCAATCAATTCATCAACTGAGATGATTTGATCTTCACTTTATAAGAGCCTCTGTTCAAATAGGTTTCTTCCTGAGACAGTATCCAAATTCAACAAACTGATTCTTATGTCACTTGAGTACTTGGCAGTAATCTTTTACAGTGTCTTGGAAAACCACTGTTGTCTTATTTCTTGCTGCTACTAACCTTGTTAAGAATTTCAGTTTATTCGGGGAGGAGAAACAGTGCTGAAGGATACTTTACTGTAAGCAGGGTCTGTATACTTTTGAATGCTGATGTAAGAAGCATTGTTGCTTTCATTTCTATTTGAAATAAGTACTGAATGCCAAGTGTACCAAGGTGCTATCACTGAGATAGGAGACCCTCCATTTTGACAATAGTAATAAAGGCTATTCTTAAATCTGAAAGACTTAATGCCTTGAAATATTACTTTTTCCAGAGTTTTGTTTTATAAAACATATATAATTCAAAGGCACTGGATGGTGAAACTACAGTGCCAAATTACAAGAGTTATTAAAAATTCTCTTTCAAGCTAATATCAAGTCATCAAAAAATTGAATACTCCTGACCCTTTTACCGAAGTGTAAATTAGCAGCCTAATGGTAATATTCAGATGGGCAAAAGAAATATAAGCTCCTTTTGATGAAAATAATATAAGAAAGTGCTTCCCTACTGTGAATCATCTTAACATGTGAAATAGCATTTTGGTACAATGATCTCTGTAAAGGGCACAGCAAGCCGGAAAATATGGAAACAAAAGATGAAAGCAATTTTGTGCATCTCTTGCCAATGTTTTATTCCCTTTTTAGTTATTATATAAAATCTGAACATCTCAAAGCACCTTTGTATGTTACTTTAAAAACAAATGACTAGCCCAACCAATAAACTATTTTCCTTACAAAAACACTAGTTAGGGATGTAAATTAAAGCTAAAGCATATAATACACTGACCACATTTAAGAATGTTTCTTGTAAATATTTTCATCTACCGATAATAGCTGCTTTTACAGCAACATTAATATCTACATGTCTAAAAAAACCCAGAGCTGTACATTTGAAACAGGATTGTTACAAAATTGTAGGGATGTTATATTTTTCTTCTGTAATTGTATACTGTAGGAAAAGAAATTCTTAAGAAATCGAAGCATACATTAACATAGAGAAAGCAGAATTTTTATTTCTGCACACCCACCCATGCTATTTGCTAAGACCACCTATGGCAAAGGTTGTATAGCCTAAAATTCCTTACTGGTGGGAAATCCCTTCTTCTGTGGTGAAAGCTTTATTGTATTATGCTAGTCACTTTTGCTCTGTGATGCAAATTGGCCTACACTTTGTCATACGTGTTAATATTTTTCATGGGCGCGCAGATAGTTTCCATGTATAAAGCAGACAGCTGTGCCCTTCCCACTGTTAATTTTACTTGCTTGCTTTCGTTCTCTTTTGGTGGATACAGCTCATGTAGAGCCACTCTGCCCACAGGCATTAATCCAACAAAACACTTGAGTGTGTGCTTAACGTTAAGCAAATGACTGGAGTCATTGAACTGTGCTGTCCTACTTATGAGCTAAGGTGCTGTAATGAATTAGAGCTATAGACTCTGGTCCAGCTCTCATGGAAATCAGTGACGTGGGCAGTGTTTGCGTCACTGAGAGCCTTGAACTAACCCCAAAGATCCAAGCTGTGTGCTGAAGATAGCTCGGCTGTCACATTCAGTGCTTTTTTTAACTATGCGCTTCGTACTGTAGAATACTGGAACGTATTATAACTTAATAAAAAAATCAATAATTGCAGCGTCTTCTGCTTTTTAAACAATTGAAGTCATTACTAAAATGTATAATTTTCATCATATGTTGTCCCAGGTTGCCTTCCAAGATTGCTGATGATATTGAAAAGAATTAAGATAAACAAAAAATTGATATTCATTTTACATCTTTATCTTGGCAATTCTGAGTGAGAGGTGAGCGTATTGTTCATGATGATTCATTTAATTACCTCTGCAGAATCTTTAACTTAAAAGCTTGTTCTCCTGAGGACAGATCTTTCCACCCACAGATCTCCACTCATACTCAGCAGCACTCCTGAAGTCAAGGAGGTCCTGCTTCTGACTGAAACTCTCTTTGTTTATTACTGCTAAGGTGGCTACCTTATATAGTTTTAGGGTAATATGGATAGTTAAAAATGAAAGTTTACAGTGAATAAGAGAGTATGTGTTGGTTGTTATCGAAACCTACTTTATAGCTCTTAAATTAAATCTTGCACATTTTTTAGTCTGATATATTCTGTACAACAGCATATTTGGGGGCAGGGCTGTAATTAGCTAAAGGTTGTGATCCACAATAAAAGCAAAGAATTTGGAGCCAAAAGACAAGAACCAGGTAGCTGAGAACCTGAAGTTGGAATCAGCCACAGACTTGGTCATTGGGAAATGGAAGTAACTTAAGACAGATGCCGAACTGAAATGATACTTCTCCTCTTCACCTAATGGTATTGCACTCATGGTTCATGTATTCCAGCTGAAATGCTTTGGTAGTCCAGCAATCGCTAAGAGGCATTAGATGATATAAACTCAACTGCAAGCTCAGTAAGTTTGGCAGGATCTCTAAAGGCTTAACCCCTCATTACTGTTGAGAACAACCCTCCAGAAAGCTCTAGGTTGTATCTACGCTGATGATCTGTATACATATATGGTTGAGTAAGTAGTCTCTGTGTCCTTCATAATGGGGAGTAAACACCTTATTATTATTCAAGTTGGATCTTAGATCTCTCTTAGCCATGCTATGTCACTACTACACTTTAATGACAGTTAAGCTGCTTGGGCACAGGTGTTGTGGGGTATAGTGAACCCGTATTGTAAAGATAAGGGCACTGTGGTTGTTTGCATATTAATTTTCTGTGCATTAAGGTTATGTGTTGGCTGCACTAGGAGGTTTTCTTATGATTTAGTATATTGTGGTGATAAAACCAGCTTTTGAATTGTAAAGATTGCGAACAATCATGTTTCCCAGAGATCTGTATAATTTAGCCTCATGCTAAAAATAACTGGCTACCTACCGTGTATTTTGTGTTGTCTGTGTAAGAAGGCTAAACCATAAGTAAATTCTATGAGAATACAAAGAGGGGCAAGAAAGCCTGAAAAGAAGTGCAAACGCAATTTAGGCCCAGATTTTGACTTGTTCAAAACCAGGCATATTGACATACATTTGCCTGTCACTTGTAACATTATAATCATTCTCCTTCCTTCTCTCACAGAGTTACCTCTTCAGTCTTCATTAGCAATCTTATTTTTCTTGTTATTTAATGCAACTTTCCTTGGGACTTAAAGCTCATTTGTAGCTAATGGACACCTCTTATATATTACAAATGACAGATTTTGTCACGTACAGCGAGAACGTATTGGTCGCAGGGTTTCAGAGAACAACTTCACCTCTAATGTAGTACAAGATGGGAGGGCAAAGTCCAGAAAGAAGCATCCTGCTCTAAAACCCTTCCTGCATCAGTTCATTGGGCATTATGATAATTAGATCATCTGTCTAAATAGGGTCCATATGGTGATTTTTCTGTAAATGTTTTCTTTATTTGAACACAGTGTATTAATCTATTTACAGCTCCACATTGAAATTAACCTTGGAGACTGGATAATTAGAATCTGAGCTGAGTAGCAGAACAGTTTTTTATTACTCAGGGCAGGGGTGATGGAAATATTAGACATATTATTTCTGATTCTAAAGTCTTGGAAACAAGTTAGAGATAAATGACATGAAACTGGCAAAGGAGTCATATTCTTGCATTTGTTCTATTTTAGTTTCTCTGAGTACAGCAAAGGAAAATGTAAGTTAATTTGGGTTATCATCCTTTATTAAACCTACAAACTTTTCCTTCTGAAAAAGACAGTTGTGTTTGAGCAGCAATTCAGGGTGTGAAGCTAAGAAAAAAACGTTATAATATCAGCTTGAAAGGATACCAGAATTGCTTCATTTTTTCAATGCTTTTTGTAAGTTTTTTCCTAATGACAGATTTTTTTTTGGCTTTGAGACCAAACAAAATATTTTGAACATAGAAATAGTTAGAAATAAGTTTAAAGACTATTCTGATTTTTCTCATTTATTTGATTCTTTGTCACATACTTTTTGCTTTTTCTGTGGCATGCATAGCACATATATCGATGAGGTTGCACTGAAACGTTTGAACAGACACAAACAAATTGTAAGCTTCCCATTTCGTATAATGGACCAGATTTTCAGAATATCGCCTGCAAAAACGTGCCAGAATTTTCTGCACCGATGTCTGTACTTAAGTGCTCTGCTGAATTACAGCCTTCATTTGCATAATGACTGATTGTGTTTGCAGTGTTGGACTTGCACAAATAATTGTGCAGTTAATACTCCAGCTGGTTCCCGCAGCCCCAGATACTATGGTAATGGGTATAACGTAACAGCCTCAGTCGAAGAGGATGGTTTCTGAAGACAGAGTCCCTGGTGATAACCAGCACCAGTCCTAACTCAAAGCAAAGACACGGGACAGCAGAGAAGCATATGGTTTGTGAAACTAAAATGGAAATTTTTAGAAGTGCTTCTTCTGGTAGCTAGCTTCACCTGCTGGTACAGAAAATTGGGTAGCTTGATGCTTTCCTGCCAGGACAGTCCCTGCAGTACGGTCATACCCAGATCAGCTTGGAGAGACCAGCATCGGAAAATCCCCGAGAGGTCTGGCGATAGTGATACCATGTTTTGTTTAAAATCACAGCAAATCAACAAAACAACCTGCTCCCTTAGTCCCGGTGCCATAAAGTGTGCAAATTTTAGTTATGGCTCCATACGAGCAGCCGGCTGGAGCGCAGGAGCCGGGTGTTTAAACAAACTTGAATCCCACAAAACAACAACATCTCGCCACAATTTCAGCGGAGAGCAGTTTAATGAAATTGTTCTTAATAGTCATCACCTTATAAATAAGCAGAACATAAAACTGAGAGAGGAATCTCCTTCATTTGTCCTCAAGATGGTCACAGCGTAGGTAGTGGAAGTGTTCCGAGATAATTTGGGAACCAAGCAGCCTGGCACAGGGGCTGTTGCATCTATTCTTCGTGGCCACGGTGGTGGCCGTGGTGGTGGCCCCATCAGGTGTGACAAGCCACCGGCCCCGGGAGCTTCCCGGCGGGACCTCTCGAGGGCGGTTTGCGCTGCTTGTCTGGGGCAATGTTACAGTGCCAACTAACAACCAGGAATTCCCTCTTTGTGATCACCGGGTTAACGAAGATAATAGCCTTTTATTCGCTTACGAGAAGGCTGAGACTTTTGGGGACATCTGCCTCCCTACTGGAGGGGCGAATCGAGTAAATGAGGGTGCAGGGCCTCCGTGGGCAATAAAGAATGATTTCATGGATAATGAATAGTCAGAACCTTTAATTACTGGGATATCTCAGCACAAGACCTCTTTAAGATTTTGGGGCAGAGTTGCTGGATTAGATTCTTATTTCTTTATATATTTCATTATTTGAAAGATTTTTACATGCTTTCCTTGCCCAAGGTAGCTACATTTATGATGATTTCTGATCACTACTGTACTTGGCTATATTAACTTCTTCTCTGCATGGTTTTGCTTTTTAAGAATATGAAAATTTAAGATCATTTCCTTTTTTAAAAGAGGTTTAGACCTGCAGTCTGGCTCTTTCCTGGACTTGTTAAAACTTCCATTCAAGCTTTTCTATTGTTTCTCAAAATACCTTATATGTAGATCTTACATTCTTTTCTCTTTTTTTTACCAAAGTCTGCTGAGTAATTGTACTGTCTGCTCAATAGAGAACTGATTACATCTCCTTCACCTCTTGCTTATGATAATGATTTCTTCAAGAGAATCGAAAAACTGTATGATATAAATTTTTCCATAGGAAAGGTCAAAGTAAAATTCACTCACAAGCACAGTTTATATCTGAGTCTAAATCCAGTACTTGAGCAGCTCTGTGATATGCTGCTAACATGTCTGTAGCAGAAAAACACGGATATTGGGAATAACCCAAGTTGTAGTGTGAGGAAAAATTACTTACTTACAGTGGTTTTGAATGTACGGTAATGTAATTAGGGCCCCTCTGGTACAAAAGAAGCATTAAACAAAAATATCTGCTATCTTCTGTCTCTCCCGGATGCCTGAGATCGCCACATAAGTGAGAAGATACAATTTTTTTCTTTTTCCCGCTTTCTGAAAAGATCAGTGCTGGTTGTTCCTCTCTCTTGTGACTTCCAGAGGTGGGAGCTTCTCCAGCTTCTGCGTTAGCGTCTAGGCCATTCTCCAGGAAGTACGAACAGCAGGATAGTTGAGAAACTCTGTTAAGAAATTTCTTATGCATGAAAAGATGTTCTCCAATGTTCCCATCTCTCTCCTGACCCTCTGCGTGATCGTTAAGGGTAGAATTATGAAACCAAGCATATGGGCTATATTTTCCACCCAAGAGTACTTTTCTCCTCAGTATCTTGTGTTATTTGTTTAGCTGACATTTTATTTTCGTCTTCCCTTAAAAGGAATTAGCACTTTTGGTTCACCTAAATAGTGCTGTAGTTTTCTTGTTTGTATATTCTCAGGTTCTGGTTTCCTGAGCTTTCCTTCCTATGGAAGGAGAAGAGAAGAAATTCTTCTGTAGCTAAGGAATCAACACAGTTGCTATATAGACATATTAAATCCTGAATTTCACCATTTACTGTCTACTTTTGTGGCTTTCCATTGTTTCTGCCACTACTTTGGCAACTAACTTAAAGATTTAAACCTACATTTGCTTCCAGACCAATAGCTAAACCATCTTCTGTTACAGCTGCATCCCTTGCTTCTATGAAAAAAATCCTCTGCCAAAACGATCACCCTTTTTGTCCATGTTGTATTATGTTGGCCTTTGCAAACTCTTGCAAAAAAATAGTTCAATTAAGCTCCTGGGTTTTGTTTTTCTTTCTTTTTTACTCTCTTTTTTTTTTTTTATTAGTATTATTTTCTCCTTACATACCAGAAGTTGTCTGCATTTCTTAATGACTCAGGCCTCCTTTCATGTCATATTAAGATTCTCTGTAAGATTAGGAATATGAAAGCACTGTCAGTTTGGATTGGGTGACACTATGGTAAAGTCAGTTTTCACTCAGATATTAGTAGTGAATCTTTCAGTAGCCTAGATATTTTGTCCTAGATGCCAGTGAGTCTTTGATGTCTTACTAGGAACTAATTCTCCCCAGTTTTAAAGACTTGTTCTTAAATCTGCAAAATTCGGCTATTTCACATTTCTGCGTGTTTTCCATTTTAAGGGCATATTTTCATATGTGCTATTTTAATGTACATTATTGTCTCTCTTAGTTTGAGTGAGAAGTTTCAAAGTTTACCTCCTCTGCATGAATCAACTAAAAAAAATAAGAGGAAATTGAGAGCTTCAGAAGCATCTAGTGCCAGAAAAATGTCAGCGTAAATGGTTAGCAAAGCACTGCCTCTTTGTGATGAGCGCTTGGTTCCAGCTTGAGTCCCTTCACTCTTTGCTTTTCCAGTCAACGGTGATTTTAGTCGCTGTGCAGTCCTCACCCATTTGTTGGTTTTGTTTGTCTTGTTTAAGGACATTTTGAAATGTATTAGATCTGTGCTTTCTAAATGACATTCCCTTTCCACACGCTATTCTTTTCTTTTAAAAACTTTCATATTCAGATCCGGTTTCTCTGTAATTTTCTTTTCTTTAATAATAGTTAGTTAAATGTTACTGATGTACAAGAGGTCAGAAGCCACTTCTCTGCAACTGTGGTGGACCTTAAACTCCCTAAGGATATTAAATAGAGTCAGGAGTACATGGAGAAAAAGAGCTGTGAAGATTTCGAGTAAAGGTAACTCCTACTTTTGCGGCTAAGACTGAATGGAAAAGTGGCGGAGATATTCCAGATGGACCAAAATAAAATTAAATAGCTCAACTCTGAAGAGTGGAGATACGGGGGAATAAATGGAAAGAAGAGAATGGTGAAGAGCAGGGAGAAAATTACCCATTTTGCATATAAATGATGTAATTACCCCCTCAGCTTCTCAGGCAGAAGTTGACATACCTAATTAAAATAATTTTATGATCTTCTGGGGACAGATATACAAAAGCATAAAGAGAAGGAAAAAATAACAAATACAAAACTAACTAACATCAGCAGCCATTTTTACAAAATAATTTTGCAACAGGACTGATGATGGTACATGCAGTCTCAGCTTTATAACAAATTATCAGGCTTGTATTTTATTTCAGATGATTCACAGGGCTTGATATAAAAGGCAGAGGCTGAATAAAACCTTTTCAGCAAAGGGAATGATGAAACCACAATATGAGGACAGGGAATTGAAAGCCTACTGGACTGAATTTCATTGTTTTCTTCTGATTAATACTGGAAATTGAAAGCCACTGTGTTTAACCTGTGCTGATGCTACAGTTGCTGTAATTAAGCATGAGAATATGGTCTTACAACTTGTGCATGCTGATTGTTTTATACAAAGCACCTGGCAGATTTGCCAGTACATACACTATTAAACCTACAACGGAGGCGTCCGGCCACCAAAGGCTGCCATTGTCATTCGTTTAATTGATCTACAGTATTCCACCACATCTTGACTTCCCACTTGCCGGGCAGGAAAGCAGCTATGGAGCCTCTTCCAGACTGCGAGGTAGCAAGGGGACGTGTTGTTTTAACCGTGCGGGAAGGAAGGGGTTGTGCTACAAAGCGAGATAAAACCCAGGAAGTGTAACAAATCTGGAAAATTCCATTATCATATGCCTCGTCTTATCACTCGTACCATCTGACTGACTGATTTAATGTTGCTAAGAGACTTGACAGACCAACTTGTTAGCATTACATACTGCACAGTAGTGATTGATAAATCAATTGTTACCACTAATTTTACTCCAACAGGGTGATATTTCAGTAGTCAGAAGTTGGCCGAAGGATATGTTTGTGTACACGCAATTTTTTTAGGGTTGGTTTGGGGTTTTTTTCCCCATATATCTGGTTCTCTTTTGCATTTCCTAAAGTATTTTTGGTGATTTCATGGTAAGGTGACAAGCTAGAAGCCAAGAGAATAACATTCTCCTCAGGCACAAATGCAGAAAATCAGGCTAGAAATCTCACAAGAACTGATGTTCTTGTCCTATAACTGCTACTTACAGTAGTGAATAAGTTTTGAATAATTTAGAGAAATTTAAATCTTTCTTGAGGTATTTTCGTGTCTAGTCCTAATTGATTAATTAATAAAAGCAAACAAAGCATTTTAAGCCTCAAAAAGCTTTGGGTTTGGTTCTGCTCAGAGGATGGGCACAGTGTCAAGTCCATTAGTTCTGAGCTGATTCATCCTGCCCTAATTAATACGATTCACTCATAGACCACAGAATTTGGAATAACCATTGTGGTTTATGAGCTAATTAAATATTATCTAGTGCACCACGTGCTTAGTTCTTCAACTCTATTTACAGAGGTGGGAAGGGGAAACATACTGCAGTTATTTTATCTGACAAATAAGTCTCAAATGTCATAAAGATGAATCTTTCCCTTCCCAGAGCCTCTTCTTTCGTTCGTCTTTGTTTTGCAATGCAAAGAAGGACCAGATAAAATGACAGGACTAGTTTGAAGCATCTGTTGGGGGGTGGTTTTGCGTTGGGGGCTCCACAGCAGGCACTGGTGGGGTGGGCAGTAGGGCGTAGGGGTCTTCTGCATTATCCCAGCGTGAGTTGGGGCTGTTCTGCATAGCGGCACCTCCCGAATTCATGGCTGTCGAGGCTGGGAACACAAATTATTTCCCAGATGAGCAAAATGGTCTGTAAATGTTCCCAAGTGAGAAACCCTTTTGCAAAACACCCTTCTGCACAGGACTGTCCAGGAGCTCAGCAAAGGCGGCAGGCAGCTGAAAGAAAATAGGATGTTTACAGGGAAATAACGGCCTTTGGTTTTTGTGATGTGGATGAGAGAATGATGCAGCTCTACTGTTCCTGTGAGAGAAACAGAAAATCAAAGGCAGAACAGCGTAACATCTTGTACAGAAATTATCTATAGCACCAGTACAACGTGTAAGAAAGCTTGGCAGAAAGGGGCTTCTGTGGATACCGTGGATATCATGATCCTGAAAACACTTAAGGATAAGGGATCGATTCTTGACAAAAGGCTGTGGCACTGAAAAACGCATGGAACGATCCATCCTTGATTCAGCTTGTGTCAGCAAGGGAAGGGTGCTCAATGTTACACCCTCCTGCCAGAGCTCCTTTCACTCAGAGAATCAAGATTTATTCGCAGAATATTTGACTCAAAAACAAATATATGGCTTTCTAGCTGCTTCTTTTGTGAAGATGTATATACATCCTGCCAAAAGTAGTATGCAATCTGTACCAGATAGACATTTTGTTTATTTCTGGATTTTAGCATGTGTATAAATTAATCTGTCTTTATCCCTATTTCTCAAGAGACGTACGTAGCTGTCCATATACCAGCATTTATCTTTCTGGTTAGTGCCACTGTGTGGATAATACATCACTAGAGCAGTGGTGCTAGTTATGATGTATGACACCAACATATCATAAAAGCATTGCCACTTCTGTGATGTATTATTCAAAACATGGAATTAAACAGAAAGATCAATATAATACAGGCCCTTAATTTTTTAAGGTGTGTTAGAAGGTTTTAGATTAAAGAATATAGGCTCCAGAGGGTTTACATAAAGGCTCAGTACATAACAGAAACAAATGACAATAACTCTTATTTCACATATGACCCAGTCTGTACCAAAAAAGATTCATTCTGTGGCCAGCGAAACTTCCCAAGTCTCGTTCCCCACACGTTTCAAGTCCTCAGCTGCAATGCATCCAGCTTCCTAACACATTTCTCCAGAATATCTTCCACAAAATACCGTCTTCGCCGTCTCCCCGTTAGCCAGTTCCCTCCGCTGCCTCTCGCATCCCTGGACCACCGCCTGGCAGCTCCTCCTGTGCCCAGCTCCGAGCTGCCGGAGGATAACCAGCCGCCGCATCCCTGTCGATCGGCTACCTGGTGTGCTGAGCAGAGCAGATAATGCTACGCTTATTTTCCTGCTTTTTGCACAGTGAGGGCGCTTGTTTGAGACTTTCTTCTCTACTTGGCTGCCGATTACCACTAAACTTAACTGAAATTTAGTTCCTGTTGAAGAACTACCTCTTCGTGAAACATAGGTGGAATTATCACATGTTTTCACAAGTTAATAGGGAGATGATGGGGTAGGGGATAAAAAAAAAGCCTAGACAGCCATCTTATTTCCTTTGTGGCTGACTTAAGTCTTTTTGTTTGTTAGGAACACTATTATTTTCATTAACGCTTACCCTTTTCACGGATTTACACAGATAAGAATTGTATTTAGGATCATTCATTTGCTTTTCCAGTGCTGCTAATCTAATGTGTTCAAGAATCATAGCATAGGCAGAATTTGAATAAGAAATGTTTTTGCTTTTGTGTTTCTAGTTTTATTTCAGTTCTGCAAGTCCTCCCAAAATGTTTAGACAGTATTTTCCTACTTTTGCTCAGAAGGGTGAAATGGCAAAAGAGGCTGACAGGTCTTCACGTACATAAACTTTAAAAAGAAACTCTAGATATTGCAAAACATGATTAGAACTGTAACAGTTGACACTTCTAGGATTCTCCATATCTCACGTAAAGGAAAACAATCCCACACCGAGCCAGAAAAACTTTCTTAGCTTTGGAAGACCCTGCCCCTAAACATCTTAACTTAATAAAACTGGGCATTAGTATCAATTCCCTGCTCCGTGCAGGCTCTTGTTGCACAGTTTCAAGCAGTCTTTACATTGTTCTGTTTTCTTGTGGTTGTGGTGCAGCCACCTCACTTGTTTTCTGTGCTTGAATATTCCATTTATTAATCTCTTTAGCCATTTTTTCCTGCTCTCTAACCAAAACTTTCTATTTATAGTTTTAGGAGAGTAAATTTATTAACCTTTCTTAGGTAACATATAAAATCCTTTTCCTGCCTCGATATTATTTCCTTGAATCCTTGAAGATATTTATACAGGTTTATATCCCCTTAATCTCTTTTTCTCTAAGCTGTGTAAATTAAGTTCCCTTGCTTGCTTTTCCTCTGTCATATCCTCTAATCCTTGAATCATTTCAGTTGTCCAAACTACCACAAAACCAGCATATATGTTTTCTGCGGCTCAGAGCATAAAAAGAAATTAAGAGGCCCTGGTCTGCCACAACATGCGTCTGTGAGCATACCTCTTGTGGACAGCCTTAGCCAAAGAGAACTGCAATTCTTCTTGCACAGTGTGGGCAGTTCTATTTATTATATATTTTTATCAGGTTTGGTACTATTCACAGAGTGCCAGAGACTGTTTATGCATTAGATGCTGTATTTCCCAGCCCAAACAGCTTAAAATTGAAGATTTCATTGTGTGCAAGAACCTCCTAGCAGAGACCCCTGCAAAGAGACCTACACGTTAAAATCTCTGTGCTATTTCAGTTCCTTTAGAATCAGTATATATGACATAGAAAGTTATGTGATAAATGCAGTTTAGATTTTTAATGTATTTTGTCCTAAGAATAATGTTTCAATAAGAGCATTTCTGAGACGGTGAGAGAGGAGGGAAATTGTTCAGATTCTGCAACATCCAAAACCGCTGCAGTTTATGGAGTTAATGGCAATTTACATCTCTTATCCCCAGATAATGCACTGACAAGTTCATTCAGATCGTTCAGATATAGATATAGACGATTTTATCTAAGTCAGAGCAAGATTATAACATCGGTCCCCTAGCCAGTGATTTACAGTAACTGTCTTCTCTCTGAGGCAAGATACTAAATCTGCCAAAAATGTTTTTGTCTGTCTTCAGGTTTGAGTCTAAACAAATCCATACAAGTGGTCAAAGTACTAGTGATGCCAAAGAGAAATATGTTTACGTAGATGGGCAGCTGAAGATGCACATCTGTCTTCCAGCTGTCTCTTCTGTCTCGGTGTTGTCATTGTAAGCAAATTAGCGCGATGGGCTGAATGATGTCTTTGGTTACACTTATTATCTGTGATGTCACAGGAATTCGGTGTATATAGATGTAGAATTTCTCAAAAAAAATGCCTATAAAAACCATGCTAGTTTGGACAGAGAACAGAATCCTATATTGCTGTAGTATAATAGGGAGTGACTTAATATAGTGAAAAGTAATCTGATAGGGCTGATTATGCTATTGAATATGTACAAATGTGAATACAAATATAAATGACCAGTGTGATTGATTGACACTTTCATTTCTAGGTTTCCTGTGTATTTACAGAAGTGCATATACTCTAGTAATTTATATGCTTTTGTACTCAACAGTGCCACCAGCTCTAGAACAAGCTAGTTGCTGGAAGCCTTTTGAAAAAGGTCTTGTGCAGACATACAACGGAATGTAGTCCCTTCTTAAAAACCATGTCATTTATCTCAACATTAATCCGTGGCTTTATTGAGTGTATTAGCAAGAAGTTAAGAACGGTGGGAGAGTCTGCTATGATAGTAAAGAAACAACTTTTCGGTGGCATTTAATGCAAAGTTTCTCTGTAACATCATGTATCTGTCCCTCTACCTTACCTTATTCCTCACCATTCCCTTTTTCTACAGTTATGAAGAGCCTATCTCTTACTCAGCTGTAATGCAATGACCAATAGTTGCTTCAAATATAACTTTCCTTTTGAGGATCCGTGTAGGTTTTAGTTTGATATATACTAGGTACTAGTATGATATTTTACAGTGAAGAAATTACTTATGGTAATGTCAGGAGCATTCAAAATCATAACCTTTTAAGATAAATATAAATATGTATGTATTATGTCTAGAAATATTGAATGTAGTGAAAACTGGATGTTGCAATTATTGGAAGAAGTACATAAGAAGATACAAAGAGAGATGAATGCAGTTCAACTGACAATCGTAAGTACAAAATATAATTTAACTTCCTTTTTTAGAGCTGTGTTGAAAGTAAAAAGCTAGATGGGAGCCATTAGCTTTTAACGATTTATAATGCTTTTAAGAGCTTCCATACAATGAGCAAAGAAAAAAGGAAAGGTATTGGTCTGTAATTCAGAGAAGGTCATTTCCATTTAGGCATAGAAAAAGTATCCTCTGAGGTGTTTATCTGTAAAACTATTCACAACACAAATAGAGGTTTAATCAAAGAAGCAGAATCATGCAGAAATTATGGATGGTACACAGTTAAATCCTGTGCTTTTCTTTCAGAAAAAATATCAGTAAATATCAGTATGTTGATGTGCAGAAACTCATTTTTAGAAAGACTCGTGGGTTTCTTTTGAGAATTTTTTCATTAGCACCTAGTGCTATCAAATTAAGCCTAACGTAAAGTAAATTAACATAGTACATACACTGTTAAATTTCAAAAGAACAACAATGTCCATGAATATGTAAAGAGAAGTCTAAAACTGAAATCAATATATCTCACTTCAGCCTAACTCAGAGCAAAACTTAATACGTAATACTCTTTGATAAAGGGAGCATGAGTGCTAGGGATTGATACTAGGCTTTTTAAATACTATTATTTTCTTTAAACTGTATCCTTGCATCCAAATAATGTTGTTATCTAAGGTAACGAGACAAAAGGATGACGAGTGCGCATTTGGTTGCAGGTATTAGTGGTTATACATCCGTATTATCAAGAGAATCCCTAAAGGAATTGCAGAAACCAGGCCAGCTCTGATCAGGTTTTCTTACTAGCAATTAAAGAGAGAGCTAGAATCATCTATACCTCCGGTGCGCAGCCGTCGGCACCGCGGTCGACCATTGCAGCCTGGGGTTTGACTGGTGCTTCCCAAGGAGCAGCAGCCTGGTCCTCCCCTGCCTGAGAGGACTCGACCGCAGCTGGGAGTGACCCCCTGCACCCGATGGCTATTTTGTGCCTTTCCTCTTGAATTGGCGTCATTGGGTACCTGGGAAAGGCAGCGTCAAATGTTGGTCAGGTAAGGAAGGGCTTAGGAGCTGGGGCACTCGAGCATCCCCAAGGGGAAGAATGGGCTAGAAGTGGGCTTCGAGTGGCTTTAGGCAGAAGAGAGCTTGAACCCATTTTTATTCTGCTTTCTGTAAAAATACTCGCTGCTTAATAAGAACAGTTTTTATTTGTGTTGTAATTTATAATTATTTCTACTTTATTTTGGAAAGTGAAAAAAATGGTGGTCAGCCCTTGAAAGAGGCTGAGAAGGTTCTCGTTTCAGCCAGATGCTGTTCATTATTCAGCAAGCAGCCTGGCCAAAATAAACACAGCTCCTCTTCCGTCCCTCACAAATATTTTCTGCTAACATTGTGTGAAAGACATTATTTTGGTAAGTGTTACTTTCCTGCTAGGTCTTGATGGGTGGCAAGAACAATGGTTTCAAATTTAAAAGGCATGCTAGTAATACTCTGGTGGGACCTCCTCACCCAGAAACACTGGGGAGAATAACATTTATAAAATTTGTAGTGCTCAGGATGAGCCAGCATTGGCATTTTACCTCAAAACAGGCATGAAGTTTGAAAGTGAATCTCCCTTCCACTTACTGCATTGTGGTTTGCTTTGAAGAGCGACCTCAGAGCATTCGAGCTGGTTTCCTTTTGAGTGGAAGTAAACTCAAAGCTGTGCTCCCGGCATCCACCTGCGTGCCCCAATGCTTAATGAATGCCGACCCCACAGAACACGGCTATAGCTTGTCCAAAGTAAAGTCCCTGAAGCAGTTGGATATCGCGTGGATGTGGGGTCCTTGGCATCAACTACTCCACCCTCCGGTTCTGCTGTGCTACTTGCTAACGTAGATGCAGCAAGCGAACATGCATTTGGTTAGTAACATTTTATTACAGGGGAAAGAAAACCGTGGTGAACTATATACAAAAGGGTGACTTAAATACTTAATTCCTGAAGTCTAACTGCTGTACAGTCTTTGTCTTCACTGAGGCAAATGCTAGGACAGCTGGTGCTTCTCCTCTTGCGTAGTAAGGCTCAGTCATAGCGAGACTCGAGGGTTTTGTAACCTATCCTGATGGGTAACAGAGCCCAACTTAAGGTGCCTTTGATTTTGTGACCTGAGGTCCTCCTTCTCTTGTTCTCTTGCCGCCTCTGTTTCTCACTCTGCTACCATCTCTAGCTAAATATTTGCTGGTGGTTTCTGTTATTTCAGCTGTTGCATACAGTAATGGTTGAGTCTTCTTTTATAACATGGAGTCTGCACTTCTTCTCATACTTCAAAGGTAATTCTGAAACAGGTTTTCCACTTCACAGTGTACAGTAGACTCATGAACAATGAATTGTATTCCTAAAAAAAATAACTCTTCTATGTCAGGACTGGAAGCAGGCTCTAAAGTGTAGTTGGCCCAGACACACAATACACTGCTGTAACTGAGATTCTTCTCTAATTTCCCTCCTTTTCAGTGGAAATGGTTTGTAAACATCATGAAAACACACACACAAGTAAACATTTCAGGTGCTCCCATCAGATCTGTTCAGTTTGCTTTCTCCCTGCCAGTTCTCTCCTTGTCTCACAGCCCCTTTCCCTCCCTAAGTAGCACCCAGGAACATGACAGTAAGCCCTAGTTTGCCGTGTAAAAGGTGAATCGCATTTCCACGGGTGCCATCATCTTATATTTTGTCCTGTTAACTAGGCTCAGTCTGTCCATATTTACAAGCTCAAGCCCCTTCAGGCTGCTTTGGCCAGTGTTTAGGTGCCTGCTGGTCAGTCCCAAACATACGTGATTTTGGGAGCAAGTGGATCAAGCTAGGATGCTTCTAAGAGCATGAAGAAATTTTTGGTACATTCGGCTGGTGCTTTGCTCAGACTTTGGTCGTCCAGCTTTGGATACCAGGCAGCCTGCTTGGATGTGGATAACTGCTTCCCAAGGGGATGATTTGGGTTCTGTAACATGCAATTTAGTTATTGCCTTTTGAATCACAATTTCCCTTAGTCTGGCTGGTTTTGGTGTCCCAGCAGGTTGGCTATTGTGAACATCTCTCTTAGGTATCTAATCCTCTGTATTTAATACAGAAGATTTAAGGACCTTATTCTGTGTTGTCATTTTAGCACTGAAGCACTGATCTGGCTCTCATTGCCTTCTGAGGTTAGGTATTTATTATCAGACTGAGATGCTGTCAATGACTTTTATGTTGAGGAATGTAATTCATATCTGGAAAACAGCATAATGTGATGCCACGCACCTTGAAGAAACCTACTACGTGACTTTGGGTGGAGTCCTGGAATTTGACAACTATATGGACTTGTTCCAAACAATTAAATGAATCTCTCTTCAGAGCATATGGTGTAGAGAACATGTCATGTTTGAGAAATATGGTTGGCTTCTAATCTTGATTTTTAATTTTGCGACAGAACAATAATTTGGCACAGCACATAAACCCTTTTTTTTTTCCCCCTGTTAAGTACGACGTGTTTTCTTCAAAGACAGAAAAAAAAAATCTTTTCAGGAAAATCCAGTTTTTCCTTGCATATGTCATAGATACTACTTTTTGTCTCAGTTCTTTTGAACTACAGTTTGCAGTTAACGTGGCTGTTTTTATTTCCTATTGATACTAAAAGTTCGTGATGGAAATTAAAAATCCAAAGACTCCGCTATTCAAGATTTATCTGTTGGTCTGTGTGAAGGATCTGGCTGGTATAATTGTTACTAAAAAGATGACGCTGGAGAGAAAGGATTCATTGTTTGATACACCAGGAATTTCGCAGCCTATTCTATTCCCCTGCCCGAGTTGCATTACCGATGTTTAATCATCACACCAGGGTCCAGGCTGAGCGGCGGAGAGGTTTGAGCTACACAAAAAGCAGCAGCCTCGCTCCGTTCAGGCTTCTGGAAACATCTCCGGTGCGAACCGGGATCCCACTACGCCGGGAGGGATCTGCCATGGCTTTTGGTGGGTCACCACTCCGTGTGCCGAGCGGAGAGCAGTGCCATTACACCCAACGACCGGTCAGCCAGGGCAGGACTCTCTCCCTCCCCCTTTCTGCTGTTCCTGACTCACGGACCCGTTTCGGGCAAGTCGTGCCCCCCTTCCGAGGCAGTCGGGGGGAGGTGAGGAGCAGGAGGGCTCCTGCCCACCCGGCGCGGGGTCCGGCCAGGCTGCTCAGCTCCGCTGGGCGCCGCGCCACGGCCTCGCCGAGCCAGGGGTTTTTTTCTCTGAGGAACTAAGGGGATTAGGCTTTTAAGGGGAAATCTAAGAGGATTGCAGATTTAAGAGATGGCCAGAGGGGCACATTTATAGCTTTTTAATTAAAAGATATTTTGGCTCGAAGGCCAGAAGGATTAAGGAATCGGTAAAACCGAGTTAAATGTCAAACGCAGGGTTAAACCACAAATTAGGCATATTTCTAATGGATCTTTAGCTTCTAACTTTTTTTTTTCCTGAGATTAAACAATCTGTAAAGCTTATTAAGGTCATTTCCTATCAATCTTCCTCTTTCACCACTCCTCCCCTCCTGCCCATATTTATGGCATTACGAATACATTTAAATCCCACACAAGAATTTGGATGGCATTTTTTTAAGAAAAAGCTTATATTTTATAAGAGTAATAACTGAATCTACATTTTCTAAGCATAGCTGTGTTTGAATATTTAAATGGACCGGTCTTTTCTTTATTCCTTTTATGTCTACTTATTTTAAATGATCCGCAGTATATGAAAGTCAAAGGGAGAAGCAAAGTATCGATCAGATTATACAAGAGAAATTCTCACAGGCATAATGCAAGAAAACCTGTTCCTAATTTTCTCCATAAACCTCTTGTCATTATACTGTTGAGTCATGTAACATTATTTTGCAGTGAAAGTGAAGGTGTTAAGTCAAAAGAAGTAATTTGAAGTTTTTAATTATTCTACAAGTTATGCCCTACAGCACATTTTCTTAAAATTGTACCTTTTGTTCAGCACTAAAGTGCATGAATTAGTTATAAGTCAGGCAGATCAATATCTCAGAATGTCTTACAAATAATAATTTAATTCAGCTGGGATTTTTTCTGTTGTTGCTGTTCATTCACCAACATTGTATTCTCACAGTGTTAATAGCAAAAATCAGCTGGTGAAAGGAAAGGTCTCTTATCGAATGAATCTGTGAGTTCAAGGACACAGCTAATAGCGGTGTGCCGATATTACCACGCAGCTGTTTCCTAGCACAGCAACCAGGACTGCCTTGAGTTGTGTTTTGGCATCTGATGCCTAGAGTTACTGGAGATGACATGTTATTTCTTACCAGTTGTATTAGTCATCAAGTGCACGACCATCACATCTGTAGCGTATTAACCATTTCCACACCGGGGCCACACACCCTAGACCTGCTCTAGAGCTCAGTGGGAATAAAACCAGTAACAGGACAGTACCCACTAGAGTTGTGTTTAACACGTTAAGGGAATTTGGACCGTTGCAAACAGCTTTGTCCTTGGACACTTTCATTATTACAGAATGGTGGAGACACTTCTGGTCAATATGCTGAACATATTGACAGGCATGTCAGGTACTCACCCATACGTGCACATATGCACTGTTTCGAATGCAGAGTTCCTACCTGTATGACCTGACTGAAAAAGAAAAACTATTTTCAGTACCAAATACCTCTTCATTTGCCGTCTTATTCACTACTATCTAATTTTCTCTTTGGAATGAAGGCCGCCGAAAACCTAATGAAAAATCATTTTAAATAATGTTTAACAGCTGCTAGCATTTTGACACTTTCAAAACATGAAGGGGGATAGGTGAATATTACTGAAAATGAGTATTTCAGGTATAGCATTGGCAAAATTTTACAGGAAAAGCGTCCTCTGTATGGCAGATGTCTGTATCTGCTTGTGGTTTCACTAAACTATATTATATTGTGTTAAGGTAAATTTGTTAGGCTATGCTCAGTCAGGAGCATATGTCAAATCATCTGCTTTGAATATCTTTTGAAAGTATCAGCACAAGGTTAAAAGGAAAAAACAACCAGGAGCAGAAGAGGTAGAACACTGGCTTGGCAGTCCCAAAATCCTGTTTTTCTGAGGTCCAAGCAGAAGATAAAATATAGTGTTGCATGCTTCCTTAAATTTCCACCAAGGGATTTCTGTCAGGACACACTGCCGTACCTTTAGTGCTCTACTATCTGCTTGCATATCATTTGATCCAGCACTTACATCAACTCCCTGGAACCGACTCTAATCCATAGAGCCCCGCTGCTTGCTGCGTGGCAGAGGGTAAGTCACTCAGAGCTGACACTGTCCATATATCCAGTGCAATGCTAGGATTTACCCTGCTGTAAAAGACAGTAGCTTTTGACCCTATCTCTCCACATGCCTCCATTTGTAAAATTCTCGTATCAATCCCAAAGCAAAAATATTGTCGGACCCCTTTATTTGTGAAGTTCTTTGACCTTATGGAATGAAAAACATCTGAAAATATGTTCATCCACTACTTGCTGTCTCTGATGTTTTGAATAGATGGCGCAGTCAGGCTCGCTATGTTTTGCTTTCCGTTTTAACACAGAGTTAGTTCAGATTTCTGTTTACTCCTAGCAGTCAAAGGTTGTGGCATTTCAAACGCAAGCGTTCCTACTGCTTTCGTAGCAGCGCTTCTGTGTGTAGTCTATGGATAAAGGACCGAAATGGCGTCGAAGGGTTGAAAAGCTTATGTTATTAATCACAGCATCCCTGCCCCAGAGGAGGGGACCCCCGGGGGTTGCCTGCCTGGGCTCCGTGACTTTAGAAAGGCGGTGTCCCAGCAGGACAGGCTGCCTGGGCTGGAGCGCTCCATCCCCTCCGACGTCTGGAGCAAAGGCTGCCAGCCCAACCTTTTCCGAACACGGATCTTGTCTACTTACAATCTCTCACCTGGGTTGCGATTTGGCGCTTCCTAGTTTTCCAAAAGAATCCCATTACCTGCCGCCAGCCCAGTCGGTTGTGTCCCAAAGCATTTTTCTGCTGAAGAGAAATTATAAGAGAAGAGCCTTCCCTGGGTGCCAAGCGGCTCATCTTGCTCTCCAGTCCAGCGGGGACTTGGGAGGCCTGAATCTTGCCCTGAGTTTTGTTTGTAGTTACGCGAGTTTAAGTCACTATTTAATTGGGATTACTTCAGATTTATGTTGGTACAGCTGTGCGGTACAAAATTGAACTTTGCATATTTTCCCTTGATCAAAGTGTTACGTGTGCAGGTTAGGGTGCTGCTTGGTTCTTCCAGGATGTTTTTCTCCATTAGCTCCTGCTACGCTTTTCTTAAGAGTCATTCCTGCCAATATGTGGGAGGATAATTTCATATTGATTCCTGATTACAATTTTTCTCTTTATTTTCTTCTGTGTTACGTCTATATTTATGACTTGCTATATATAAGTGAAAGTCATAGTACCCTCCTACTTTCTTTAATAGTTTCGCCCGGTATTGATAGCTATTACTTTTGTATTGATCTGTAACAGGCTGACTCTAGTTACAGTGTTAACGATTTAATGCCAATAACATCAGTCTGTAAAACAGTCAAGTAGAACAACCTAAACCACATAAAACCACCTGATTAACATTTTTTACAACACTCTCTTCTGAAATAAACAGACCGTACTGGATTTTAACATCTGGTCCCCAACAATTCTTGCAGGGGTGATAACTTTTTTTTTCTTCTCTTTGCAAATGCTGCCCATTTTTTCATCAACTTTTTCATCAGGGCACAGCTGTTGCTGCAGAGCACCACGTATTCACGTCTGACAAGCGGCTGATGCTCACTTCTGCTTACTTCTACCTGACATCATTTTGCATTGGGTACAATTCAAAAAGGCAAATGTCTTCATGGGCTTTAAAAAGGCATCTCATCACCATTTAGTAAACAGCCTTTTATTCCAGTTTATATAATAGCTACAAAAATATGCTACAGCGCTATGTCTCCTGAACAGAAGTCTGGAGCAATTTCTCTTCTTAAAGGGACGGACAATGGAACAGACTCCCTTCGTATGAACTTGTACTTTCAGGCATTATATTTTGGGTTTTTTTAAACCAAGCCTTCAACTTCCCAGGGTAGCTGCGTTCACTTAAGTTGGTCAAAAGAGCGCAGTCCGCAACCTTTCATAAAATGTTGCGTTTTTTTTTTTAAAAGTACTCCAAGTACCTTGTATTTCGAAAGTACCAACTATGCTTACTTTCAGCTAGCGATGAGAATTCTTGTGTATCAAAAAATATACTACAAAGCCTTGATGTAAAAAAACAACTTTATTTTTGGTCCAAAACAATAGCTGTCACCATTTAACATTGCCTTTTGAACAAGGTTCCAGTAACTGTTTGAAAGATAATTATAGTTTTCAAAGGGTGAGCGGTTTTTATGTTTTGAGAGTATTTTTTTGTTAAAACTGGCACAGTGGAGAATTCTACATACAGATCAAGTTTCCCAGCCCTGCATACCTGCAGCCTGCTAGCTTTTGCATATTTTGAAATGATTATGAAATGTTGAGCCTTAGTATGCTGTGGCTCTGTGCTGTAGACAAGTAAGAGCTATATGTTTTTGATAATTCTGATTTGGCCTCCTGCAAACACATCAAAATCCTGAACTGTGCAGTGAATTAGCATTAGGTTAACAATTCAATTAATTTTTCTCATATGCATAAGATTGCAGTTTAGGTGGCAAATTCTGTTATACCGGTTTCTTCTCAGCATACAGCAACATGTTTCCCTGCCCCTTCTCTCTTCCCTGTTTTCCTCAGGCTATTTTTAAGAAAAAAAACAAATAGGATTTTGTTCAGTGTGAGCCTAAGTTACATGAATATGGAGCGGAAAATCGTAAGAAGGGTCCATCCCTTCAGTAACCATTTCTATTCAGATTTTTTCAGGTTACCCGAGGATTTAATTTTATAAATATTGTAATTTAATGGCAAAAATCATCTAAGAATGGGCTCTACCTGTGAAAATATGGGTAAAAGGCAGCAGTGATTAATATAAAGTTTAAAACTGGAGTAGCATACTTTTCTGTAAATGGGACAATAATTAGCTAAATTTGAGAAGGAAGACCTGAACTTTAGAACCTTTACTACTTTCCTCATTTTCAATGTGAAATGAGAACCCTCTTGTATCAGCCTCCACTTCCCAATATAGTGAGCTTTAAAACAAACAAACAATCAAGTAAGACTTTTAAACAAAACTCTGCATTCTGGAAGTTTCTTCCCGTGATAGTCAGACCACTGCAATAATCAATAGGTTGTCAGTCAGACTTTGGATGCCCTCCAGGCCTCTGTGCAATAACGTCAGTTTAATGGACACGGAAAATGTGGGGATCCTTGGGATTTTTGCTTCAGACCGTGGACTGACTGGTTTAGCCATTGACTGCGGTGGATTCTCTTTTTATTGCAGACACCGCCTAGATGCCTTGGAAGGTGTAAAGGTATTTTTACTGGGTTTTGGTCTCATTTGTAAGGCGAGGCTTTTTAGCCAAAATGGACTAAATCCTGTTTCCATTACCACTTTCCCCAGGTAAGTCTTTGGATATCTAAATTCTCTCCTCAACTCAGCGGAGGAGGAGGAGGTTGGGAATTTTTCAAGGAAACCTTCCCAATATTCTCAATCCAGTGAGTTTCCGCAGTGTTATGGGAACTTTTTTCACTCATTTTATAACATAGCTAAATGTTAAGGAAGTTGTAACATCCGCATTTAGCTATTCTGCCAGCCTAGAAGCTCAGTGTCTTCATGCCCAAGCTATTGCAGTCTTTCAACAGAAGATCTTAAAGTACTTTGATAAGTATTAATTAAACTGCAGAACACGCCACATACTTTTATTCCAATTTTACAGAAGAGAAAATGAGCTATCAGTAAAATTTGCACAATGAATTCAAGTTAAAATGCCTACATGCAAAATGCTAGCTACCTTAGTTAGTATTCTTCTGTTGGGAGAGTTTTTAATAATGTATCTAAATGTTCTGGGTAAAGGCAAGGGAACACTGACAGCAAGGAAAATATTTCAAAATTATATTTGATAGGGTTTATGGTGTTTAGCTGTTTATGTTTTGCTTTTGTATATAAGTATTCATCTGTTCTATTCTTTGGGCAATTGAAATTAATTATTTTTCATAGATTCCCAAGATGCACTACAGTCCATTTATTTGTTATACTACTGACCATGATTAATGACCAACCACAGTTTCAATATCTCATTTTTAATGATCATGATAAATTGTAGCCCATCATGGCAATTTAATATGCTTATCATGCAAGATCTAAGTCAAAAAACTTAAATTATATCATAATTAGGAAGCACATCTTAGCTGGGAAGCACAAGAATAGTTAGTTTGCCATTATAAAACTTGCAGTTCCATGCTTTCGCTGAAGGGGTTTTGTAGCACATCAACCTAGCTGTTCTGTTCTGTTCTTATGGGAATATAGGTTGTGAACTTTTCCATATTGTATCTCATACTGCAGGAGGGTCTGTTATCAAACTCTTTGACTGCAGTTTTCTCCTGAGCCTAATTTATGATTGATGAGGATAAGGAGAGCTCATGAAACAGGTCAGATAAAAGAGCCCGTCAGGTAGCAAGATGAAACTTAAAAGATTCCTCGTATGGTCTCTAGATTATATGAGACGCATCACAGTCAGACTAATGTTTGGCTATAGCTCTATACAATATGGTGGTACATTCCCCAGCGCCCAGCATGTCCCAACACCATCTCATACTGAGACCTGGTGACTAGCATCACTCCCTTTTTTCCTCCTTTGTTTTTACACCCAGGAAAGCTGTGGGCATGCGGGCTAGAGAGGAGCTGCAGCGCTTCCTAACACAGGCTGCGATATGGGTGACTGAGAAATCAAGCATCACCCCATCAAGTAGTCTAAACTTAGCCTCTCTGAATGGCACATTCAGTATGACACTTTTTCATGCTTAGTTTCTTCCTGCTGTGATGCCTTGCCTCGTCCTGCTGTCTTTCGTCCTCCTTTGGGTGACAGTGGAAGCTGAGAGCACAGAGCCATCAATCCCAGTCCAGTATCACCTGCGGCTACACTTGTGGCAGAGTGAATGTTGAGCAGATCCTTTGGGTTTACCACTCGATTTTAGTTTTTAAGACAACACCAAACAACCACAGTAATGAAGATGGTACTTCATCTTTTTAATGATTTTTTTTAATTACTGCTATAACATTTATGGTTTCTCTAAATGTGTTTGTCAAATCATCTCTGAGTTAGCATCGTGCACTTGGCAAAATGTTATTTTGGAATGGCCAGCGTGTTTGTACTTCACATCAAATAACATGCACTGTAATGACTCAAGAGAAGCATGATCAGCAATCAGTAAAATTGAAATTAAGTCGTTCCTTGGTTATAAGCAAAACCAATCAATTAACGGGAGTTTTAAAATCCAGTATTAATTTTGTCAGTAGGAGTCATTGGATGGTAGTTCTTTAAGACTGGTCTCTTGCTGTCTCTGCTCTTGATGGGGCTAAGAGAAGAAAAATTGTAATACTCCTTCATCACAGAAAAGGTGGATTCTATGAAGTGTTGGTGGGAAGAAGCTGGAGAGGGATTCTCTGGGGATCAGAGAGTTGGACCTCTCTGCTGCCACTGCCAAAACAGAGCTCTATCAGGGTAAGCTTTTCTTGATTTAGTAGAGTCAGTACACTTGATTCCTAAGGAGATGACAGAAATTGCAAATGTCCTCTAAAAAGCCTCTTAATAAAAGTGGGACTTGACAGAATATCTTACAATGGACATGATTTAATCACAAAAAACCCATGATTTAACAAAGAATTATTTTAAGTGTTAAAAATGGCTTTGCCAATGGAGATAGCAATATCATCTTATGCATTGAGATGCAGAGAGCTCAAAACTCATTTCAGATATATATTTTTTTTTTAAGACTAATTTATGGGGTCATTTTTAAAATATTCAATTTCAATGCCATCAATGTTGTCTTAATGTTTTGTAATCATAATGTTGAATTTGCACTGCTCTTAGAACTTTAATTACAAAGCTAAATTGTACTAATATCCATTAGGTACCTCCTAATTGAAGCTACATCATATGTCTGATGTGGCAGTACTAATTGGTATAATTAAATTCTAATATGCATCAGTAGACTATTAAAAAGAGAGTTAAGAACAGAGGAAGGAATAAGCAAGTTTGTGAAACTTCTCATATCTAAAGTATTCCTATAATGAGAAAGAGTGCTGACTGTACTTCTTGCCCATTTTATTTTAATTACTATATGCAAAATGTACCAATGTTTCACTGACCGAAATTCACTTTTTCTGAAGCCTTATATCAGCATATTTACTAATAATGTATTTAAAGCTCTTGTTATTTGTTGTATTTTCCTTATGCTTTAAGTGTGTCTAAAATGTTTGGGATGAATTTTTCCACCTAGGTTTGGCTTTAGACTAACTATTTGCTGTACTGGAGTATGTGCCTCTTCTTTTTCTGGGATGATTGAAATGGATCTTTTCATAGCAATTTGCCACACTTCTGAAGTATGTCACCTTAAATCCCTACAGTTTAGAAATCAGAATGGCCAGCACTCAGCGCCACATATGAAAATCTTTAAAAGCCTGAAATGTACAGGTTTTGCATGTATCTCAAAAGGTGGAGGATCACGCTTCAGTTTCATGAGTTTGCAGGCAGGAAATATCACCGCTCAGGGAAACCACTCTGCTTCCTTCTGAGGTAAAGCTGGGAGTTCAGCTGGGTGCCAGGGCACCAATACCAGTGCCACCAGTGAAGAATTCAGATTTTTCTAGCAGCCTCTATCCATCAGCGTTCCTACAATCTAGCTCCAGAACAGCAGCTCCACTTGAATTCCTCAAGAGCTGTGTATAATTAAAGAGCTACTCCTTGGCATATAGTTTTTATAAGCAAAAATACCATATCAACTCACATACCAGAAATTTATGTACTAAGCACTGACTTTATGAAAAGTGAATTATTTCTACTACTTAGCCTGATCCTTCAGATAGTAAATACTGTCGTAATCAAGGTATATAACCTGCAATTTGCTTGCTGGCTAAACTTGCTCTCAGAAGGAAATTCTTCAGTCTTACAGATGGGCTAGGTTCCTTAGCCAGATACAGCAGACATTTATTGTATCTTCCTTCAGGTAAACCACGTAAGGATGTGGTTTATCATCTCTTAATATGGTAATCAGATGTTCGGTGTCAATTAGGCATTTCTTTTCTTTTTGAGGCTGTTCCCCCTTTTTCTTTTATAAATGAGACAGGATACTAGTACATCTTTGTCACTTAGCAACCGTTTTTGGAAGTGAAGATTTTTTATTTATTTTAAATACCCATCTTTGGTATGACTTGTAACAAGGGTAGGTCAGTGTTTTGGGCCATTGTTGTGGTTTAACCCCAGCCAGAAACTAAGCACTACGCAGCTGCTTGCTCACTGCCCCCCCTCCCAGTGGGACTGGGGAGACAATCGGAAGGAAAAAGGTAAACTCATGGGTCGAGCTAAGAACAGTTTGATAGAACAGAAAAGAAGAAACTAATAATGATAATAATAATAACAATAATAAAAAGACAATAATAATAAAAGGATTGGAATATACAAAACAAGCGATGCACAATGCAGTTTCTCACCACTCGCCAACTGATGCCCAGTTAGTTCACGAGCAGGGATCCCTCCCTGCCCCACTCCCCCCAGTTTATACACTGGGCATGACGTCCCATGGTATGGAATATTCCTTTGGCCAGTTTGGGTCAGCTGCCCTGGCTGTGTCCCCTCCCAGATTCTTGTGCCCCTCCAGCCTTCCTGCTGGCTGGGCATGAGAAGCTGAAAAATCCTTGCCTTTAATTTCATAGTTCTAGCTATAATTTTACAGACTGAATTTTATTTTGTGAATTAGCCTTTTAGAGACTGTCTTGTAGATCTAGAAACCTTTACTGATTTTTTTATCTTTAGATACAGTATGATTTCCCACAAAATTTAATATTTAGATGACAACTTGAAAATTGTTCAGGAGGGCCTTAAAATATCCAAGCAGAACTTCTATACACAGTATCTGTAGGGAGAAGAGATTTCAGCTTTGAACTAGACACAAGAATGGATTAGCTTTCAGGATTTTAAATGAAGCAACATGCAGCAGGAAGGCCCAATCAATGCGTTGTTTAATCAACTGGAGAAGTAGTGATGAATACCAGGGATTCTGTCACTAACTTACATCATTATTAGTACTTTTTTTTTTTTTTTTTTTACTTTTTACTAAGTATGGATGATTTTGTGATATTTTCCTTGGAAATTACTTCTTTCCAGACTACAGAGCTCCTATTTTGTTGGGTAGTGAAATCAGGAGGAATAGTGTATTAATGATAAGTAATGGAAGGAGAAGAATTTGGGATGTTAACTTCTGAAAATTTTCCTCTCCTACTGTTTATAATGCTGTTTCCATTTCTCTCTTTAACGCTGCCTATCATTTGAAAAATGTTATTTTGTTCTTTCATTTTCACTTCTCTTTCAGTTTTATTAAATTTCTCCTTTTTATTTTCTGTTTTTAAAAATTTTACAGTTCATCCTTTTCAGTCAGGATGAACTGGGAAAACCCATGTTTTTTCTAGCATATGAAATCAAAATCAATGGCCGCAAAGATGGCAATGGCATCTTATTCAGCAATGTGGAAGATAATACAAGGGCAAAATTATAATAATGGCAGATTTAATAATTGAAATGCCAGAAACAGGAAAATCATAGGCCTATTGAAAATTAGAGAATCTAAAATATTATTTTGCTGATAATTTTTCCACAGGCTATAAAATCTGTCATGCATCCAGAAACCACGCTTGACACACATAGTTTTTTGCTTCTATCTGCATCAGGATTGCTTTGCAGAATTGTTACTGATACTTTAATGAAAATGCAGATTGAAAATCCCAGTCGAGATTCCAGGTCCATATTAAATACAAATGGGAAAATAATAAAAGTAAATTTGATATGATTAATGAACAAAAGACTCTAACCCATTTTCCACTTTCACTTGGTGGTTACTGATAGCTAATAGCATAAGACGATTAAATTGAGACTTTACGCTTTCTGACATTTTTTCAGAAGTACTCTATACTTCAAATATTATGAACATATTAATGTAAATGAAAATTGTTTCTCTCTAATACTAATACAATGCTATAACCAGATGTATTTAACCCTAGCCTTGGTCACTGTTATAACAGAAGAATTTCTTTTTCAGCTCTATAGCTGTCTCCTGATCTTCACTGGCCTTTTCACCTCTTGATGTAAGTTGACCCTGAGAAACAAGGCTGTTCAGGAAAGTCTATGTTGAGGGCATTCTGATGTATTGCGTGTGACTTTGGTAAATAACACCAGAAATGCTATAAACCTGTTGACTCCAACAGGAAGTAAAGAGCGGAAAATTAAATAAACTGTTCACCCACAGTTTCTCTGCGTGCCTGGTCAGAATTTAGTTTCTTCGGCTCTATCTTCATAATGTATGATGTATTCTGCAGAATGACTGTGCGTTATGATTCAGTTGCATTTTCATATTTTCAAAATTACAACCATCCTCCTTTAAACGTTCATCGTAGTAAGTGATGTTCAAAGAGCTGGACCAGCTGTTTCAAACCTTCTCAAGTTTGAACTTCCCTAACACAGATCACTTGCTAGATGCCAATGGTCAGCACACAGGGAAAGAGAAAAGCAACAGTGTGGGATGAACAACAGAACTGTTGGATTTGTCTTTCACAACTTACTGTGCAGGTGTTGCGTGTTGCACTTTTGAACGACTAAGTCGAGCAGTCCCAGTGCCAAACCTGACAAAAGGTGGGTAGAAGGGATGAGACTTCTGGAGATGTAGAGAAAGTTGTGTAGAATTTGCTCCATTCAGAATGCCTCTGAAAAGTATTTAGAAAAGCAGAAAACAAGTCCTACTTTACAAGGAAATGAATGGTAGGGGAGAGGTTTGGTTTCAGTTCTCTTTAGTAGTCTCCTGTCCATGAAATGTTGAGGTTTCTGGTTTTTTTTAAAGAGCCCGTGTTGATCTGTTTTCTTATTTCTTTCTGTGATTTGAAAAAACAACAACCAGTTTCAGAATTTTGAAGCCTTTTGACATGTCTCCTTCCAGAAGATGTTCTACCTCAAAGCTTCTGCCAACTCAGGATCCCACCAGAGTAAACTTTGAAGAATTTACAAACTAATAGTAGCTCCCCAGAAGATGCATTGTTTATCAAATTTTCCTTGCCCGAGGTCTTCCTTATGAAAAGAAATTTAAAAAGTGTTCATTTTTCTGTAATCCTACTATTAGCAGATTACTGAAAACACATTTTAGAAGTTATTAGGTAGAGTAACTAATACATTATTTGAACATCAGGTAAAACATCCTCTCGCTTCTCTTGGGACTCCTTATTCAGTCCTAAACAGTGAATGCTGAATTTGGGTGTATGACAGCCCAATACATTTAACAGTTAGTCCTGCTAGGTGCTAAAAAGCAGCCCACCCTATTTTAATTCAAATTAATGGAACAAAAGCATTCATAGGATGCCTTGGAACTCTCAAACATTAGATGCTAGAGGGAAGTGAAAGGAAGCTTTTTATGTACAAAGGAGTGAATGGATCACACCACTTTCAAATATTCATGAATGAACTATGGCTAATTCCAGAGGAGTAAAAATAAGTGGTTTTATTCGTCTTTTCATCATTTCGCATTATAATCTCATTATGTGGAAGCCAATTGCTTTTATGTCTTTTTAATTTTATTTTTTTTAAAAAAGTTATTTTATTGCAGGAGGAGTTCTAGGGCCTCTGCAAGCGGCTGTGCTGCTGTTAAATTTAATGGGCTCCAGCTGTGCCAGGGCATTGTTAGGAAGAAAGAACAAAACCCCTGGAAGAATAAACAGGAAAACAGGATACTTTTTATGTGTTATTTGTTTATTGAGAGGATGTATCATTGAAGTGATACTTATGCGTGGGGTTTTTTTAGAAGCACTGAGAGCACACTTAGTTACATATGCATGCAGTATAATTTTGTTAAACTGAGACACTATAGTGATGCGATTAAAGATCTACGGTGGAATGACTGTTAACGGTTGAATATCCTTTCACACATTCTTTGTCTGAAAGGGAATTCAGAATCATGTTTCCCTACGCATTAGCCAACTTACTTTAAGAAGTTGGCTCCAGACAGAAAACCCTTCAGCCCCTATCCATGGAGCTACAACCTCCTCCACCACCCTTGCCACGACCACCTCTTACTTGCTTGACTGTACGCACGGAGCTGCATTGCTGGCTGCGCCGTATCGGCGCTGCTGGCTACCTAAAGGCAAATACCAGCTTCTGTCTCCTGTTGCTCCCTGTGCTGCCCTACGCCTCCATTTCTGAGATATTTTAGGAATGGTGAAAAATGATTCGGTTACTGTCGTTACTACGTCCCCCTTTCCTGCTCCCTTCCCTGTGACCTGCTTCGTGTCACATTCTCCCGCAGTGTTTTGGTGGGGAAGCTGTTTGAGGTCACTGCGCCAACAACGGTTCCAGCAGCAGGTGATCACCACGACCCACTCTGGGCACCGTTTTCTTGCTGAGGGGCTGCTGTTGTCTGCTGATGACATCTGCCATGGACGAGATATTCGTGACAGTCAAGTGTGTCTGTCATGCTCAAGCCCCGGACAGCGTCTTACCTGCCTCCTCATCCTTGCTTGCATTACAAGGAATAGTTGGTTCAACCCAGTAGAGCGTGAAAGTGCAGTTAAAATAGAGTGTGTTTAGGAGGGAGCAAGTGAGATTTGAAATTTGTGTTACATACAGATGGGCCTAACTCCAGGTACTGAAAATCTGATGCTTTTAAGGAAGGTACTGATTGCCAATCTTCTGAAAAATCAGACCCTTCGTAGCCTTTTAGTAACGACCCAAAATGTAAGCTACTTTCCTACTGCCTTCTCGCTAAACATGATTTGTTTCTTCTACCCTACTGATTGAATAAGCTGAACTTGCACAAGGTGAATATGATTGAAAGAATAAGGCCTGAGTGTTCCTTGTTTACAAGTTAACTTGGAAATACCATAAAATATATATCTTTGATTATTTTTTTCTTTTTTTTTTTCAGATAACCACTATTACATTCAAAGGGAGAGGTATAAATGGAAAGCAAAGCTCTCATGGAGCACTCTGCCTCCAGAAGCAGTTCCAACACTGGACAGAAAGTGGCATTGCAAGACAGAATTGGGCCATTTGGTAGACCAGTAGAGTTTCTCATGTAGCTGGGCAAGGCCAAATATATACTTCTGCATCTCTGCATGACCAGGTACTTCAGGTCATGAGTTACAGCCATTACACCTACGCACCCGCACGTGACATTCCCAGAGTGGTACCTGCTGTTTTCCACTGACCCACACCTTTGTATTCAGTGTCTTTTTTTTTTTCCCCCCATTGTTCATAGTCTAAGTCTGTTCCAGTTTAAAAACACTGCATTAATGAGATATGAGACTAAGACTAGCGAGAACATTAAACTTATATTTAAAAATTGATTTTGCCTGGAATTATAAATATCTAGTGCATTAACCAAAGTACCACAAATTTAACTGTTATCTTTTGTGTGTAATGATATGACTTTGAATTTGCTTTTTAAGAAATACTCATCATGAATACAAAATGTTCATCTTCAAACATCATCACAAAAAGATCCATTATTTCAGTATGTTTTCTGTCTTTCAGCTATGCTTTCTGATTATTTTTAATGCTTAATCCATCATTTTGTGACCTTCACCATGGGAAAGGTAAATGTAAATCTTTCCAATAGCAAAGAAACAAACAGAATGAAAAAGAAAACTGTTTTGTTTCGACAGAAATGCTAAAAATTAAAACATAAAATGCAAGGGTAAAGCTCTGCTCTTCAGAGGACTGTCTGCAGACTTCATAGTAATTACTCATTTTATATGCGTATATTTGAGGATAGGTAAACAAGACCACCTTCAGATTTTTAAACTGTGTCAAGGAAAAGGTTGCAAACCTACATGAAACTTGTGATTTATTGTTTTTTCTACATCCTTAACCTAATGTTTATTTTTTTGCAATGCAAGCAGAAGCAGTTGATTGCCAGGGTGGGAGGAGGGAGCAGCAAAGACCCTTGATCATTTCAACAATCCACCTCAACAGTCTCAACAAGATGAGGCACTACTCCATTTTGCTATGTTGCTATGATCTTTTGCCTCCATACTGCCTTCAGTAATTGTGTTTCTTGCTGCTTTTTCTCCCTCCTCCCTGCTTTGCAAGGTGAGAAAAGGCATCCAGGAAATGCGACATAGTGTTTTTAGTTATGAATATATTGTTGGCAGAGTTCATCTGGTTGCGGGACTTCTAAATCACTGAATGGCTTGGTCACTGCACAGTCAAGAGGCACGCCTCTACAATTTGCACAGCTTTGTTGCAACAGAAGCGGTAAAACATGCACATGGTTTTCAGACTAAAGCTCCTGTCATCTTTGGTGTGAGCTGGATACTGGTTTTTCAGCACTGACCTTGGCCGATCAGCGTTAGAAAGGATACTGTCCCCACACTCGTACTCTAGTCATTAGTGATGGTGAGTGCCACTTGAAAGTGATGCTGCGTCGACATTGCTGTGTTAGTAGTAGTTGTTGCCTCAGTTAGATAATACTTTCTAAATTATTTTTAATTGGATATTATTTGTTTTCTGTACCTGTGAAAAAGGAAAGATGATATGATTTTCAGATAAAATATAAGATGGCACAACGTTTTTGGTTTCTGACCTGTCAGAAATGTTTCCTTCTGGCTTTGATTTAATGTTTATAAGTGTGGTTCCTTTGCCAGTCAGTACCTGTGTTGGTCTCTGACAGGGATGCGGAAGGAGTGTGACCATTGTCCCATTTACTCACAGCGGACTTCTTTCACTGAAACAGCCTCAATTACAGAGGAGATAGTTCTAACTTTGTGCTTAGCTTTGTAGAGCACTCAGGGAATCATACCAGACCTTAAAAGTAAATAAGGAATTAGTCATTATTCCTGTTATGCTTGATTTTGTTCTTATCTTCAATTTATTGAATTAGTAGCAGTTATTCCAAATAAGGAAACTGATAGAAAACCAGTAGAAGTGAGAAGCCTGTTTTTTGTGTGTGTGTGTTTGAGTGGCATTAATATATAACAAGGGACAAGTTTCTCAGCAAGCTTGATCTGTAAAAGGATTTCTCTTTGACTAACAGGAATAACTTAATTTAGTTTTAGATGTGTGAAGATGCTGAAGTCTCAGATGAAATTCCCTCAGACTAGTGTACTCGGCTAACACTGAATTCAAGCTGAGAGTATGTAATATAAATATTAGTGTCTAACATGAGACCAAAGAAATTGCATCACGAAAGTCAACAGAGTGTTGTCACTGAAGTTTAAATGGTGTGCATTTCTTTTGAAGCTAGGGAAAACTAGAAAAAAGTTGCAGTAGTAGTTGGATAGTGTCCATCATTTCTAACATCCTTACAGAAATGTTCATTCTGATATTCCCAGATGACAGAACACGGCCTCTGTGGAAGCTCATGTCATGAGTACTGTTACAGAATGCTTTCTAGTACCTGCTCCCTGATTCTTACACTTTCTCATGTTAGCATATTAATGTGATTGGATGGAGAAAATTCAATATCTATATATTTTCAAAAGTCTCTGCTTAATGTAATAAGTGGGCTTTGTTTTATGTAATTTATTTTTTATATCACCCTAAAATGTCAGTTGCCATAACAGCAAATGCCACTTTAAGTATCTATTTCTTTAATTAATTTGCTTTTCATTCTCTGGATATACACCACCTCTCTTTTTCCTCTGAAGACTGTCACAGGTGGAAATGAGATGACATTGTGGTTTGTCTCAGGTGGAAATTAGATGATATCATGGTTTTTACCACTCATATGGAATCAGAGTAGGAGTTAATCAGTCTCATATCATCTCTGAAATAACAGTAGGAAATTTGAAAGTCAAAATTAGTTATGTATTAATAAAATTAAAAGAGAGAAAGCAAGGGGAGGAGAGCTAGGTTGAAACAAGTATTTTATGACACTTCACTGAGTAGCTAGTAATCTGAAAGAGAAGGAAAACAAGAAATCGGGAAAGTGTCAAACAGAGACTTCAGATAGAAAATTAGAATAGCCACAACTGTTGTAGCCTGGTGGGGAAAAAAAACCCAACAAAAACATTTAAGCACTTAGACTACAAATCAATTTTCCACCTACACAGTTAGTTAGGTATGTAGAGTTCTGCTACTCCCTACACTCAGTATTTTCCCCATTTGTTGAAGCTAAATATCTGGTAATGTAGGAAGGTCTAGCTGAAAATTATTTGAATTAATCTGGTATAGCTCACATGGAATTATATTAGGTGTGCTTACAGAGGCATTGATAGTATCTCAGCTGTTAGAGGAATAACTTTTCAAATTTTAAATGTTTCATCTTCATTTGCCATGCTACTGTCTCCAGTATCAGTCTCCTATATTCAACAATTTTCAAATAATAAATAGAATTGGGATACCTTAATTAGACTTTTCTATAACTGACATTTTTAAGAGGATGATCCAGTCGGTGGTTTTGAACTTCCTAGTACACCAAGAGCGCTGTGTCTGGCACAGGCGTTTTTGTACGGAACTGTGGTCTGTGATGGTCTACCTTTTAGTTAACAATCTAGTGATATTAAGCACTCTTTGGGCAGTAGGACTCTTCAGCTGCAAGTGGCTGAATAAGGCACCAAATTTTGATAAATGCTTTCCATGTTTAGCCAGATGCTTACAAATTAGGGCAGGTTGATGCTCAGTGTTATCTCTGTAAGCTCATTTTAGATTAGGGCCTTTAGTCTACATATCCTGCGTTTGTGAATATGTAAGCTTCATGGGAAACATGGGTTCTTGCACGTCGTCTCACAAATAGACTCTTCCTGAAATACATTTAATGGCTCATATTTCTTGTGTCTGAAATAGCAGATGGTCAGTTTAATCTTAGCCACATGATGGGTCTTTCTAGTTGTACCCGCAAAAGCAGCAACCTCTTTTTTTGTTTCCAGAGATGTAAGCAGGATAGAACAACTCACACTTCCAGTAACTGTGACGATTCGATAACATTTGTGTAGAAAGAAGTTGTGTATTATGAAAAGTACATTAAATGCAAAAACCTCTTAGAGCTACTGAGCACTTGTTTTCGCAGGAGAGTAAACACCGGGCCATATTCACCTCTTCCTATCATTTGTGATTTTACATACCCGCCGTGTATCATGCCTCAGTCATCTCCTTTCCAGGATGATGATTCTTGGCTTACTTAGTTTAACTTGATATGAAGTCATATATCACTCTTTTCACAATCTTTATCACTAGACTCCATGCTGTAGGGAGTCTCCTTCACATGGACCAAGCTGGTGCAGAACAGAAGCTCAAATTCATTAGCGTTACAGGGGCTAAAAGAAGAATCACATCATTTTGAGGCACTTAAAAAAATACCTAGCTCTTGTCCCTCTCCTGTGTTCTACCAAGAGCTCCGGGTTATGAACCCACACTTGCAGAATATCAAGTAGTGTACCTTCAGCTGTTTTTAAAAAAAATGCTGGCAGGGACTCAAGTCAAAAGTACATTTATTTAATCTTGTCAGCATTCATTTACAATCCAACATTTAAAGAAGACAAGATTAAAATCATTTTCCCCCACTGCACAAAGCACCAGATAAAAGAATCTTTTCAGTAATAGTATTTCATTTTGAGTTTCACCAGTCCATTTAGTTTTGATATTACAAGAAGCCTATTAGCTTTATATCCTTGTGCTGAATGTTGATGGATTCTGACAGCTGTCACTGAGAAACTGAAAGAGACGAGATTTTCAAGTTGAATACAGATTTTATTGAATAAAGGTGAAATTTACTTCACCCATATAAATCATAAGAATCAAGCTATGGATGGATGAAGTGTGGATGGCATGAAGTACGTGCCCTTGTCTCTACATCTGGTCTACCCCATATTATGTCACAGTCACTCCACGTTGCCGGAGAGATAAGCCCAAAGCAGGTACTTGCATGTTCAGGTGGGGGCCGTATGAGGCTTCAGTAACCCTCAGCAGGTCTGGTCTCCTCTTCTCATACTAGACAAGTCATCTGGAAAATGCTTTTTGTAATGATCAAGGGATGCGACAGTAACAGAACCTAATTCCCAACAACTTATTGAAGTATTTTATGTAGTGTGAAGGGCTCCTCTGGACTTTCTGTTATCCTTGTAATCACCCTCATGGACTACAGAAATAACAAAAAGAAATCTATTTGTTCTCTCTCGTGTATGTTCTGGAGACGGCATGCTTCCATTATTGACCACAAATTCATTCACCGGAATTCACTGTTTGTCTAAAGAACTGCCTTTTTTTTTTTTTTTTTTAAGTATATATTTTTTTAATTACTTCTAGTTGGCACTAAAGAAGAATTTACAAAACCTGATCCTTCTGTTGATTTTTTTTTTTTTTTTACAGTGATGATCTCAGATGAGATATCAGAATTCTTGGCTTTACTCTGTTTCCCATTACCTTAACACCCTACGAGAACATGTTTTGTCTCTAGCAGCGGAGTGTTTGGCATTATTGATTAATCTATTGTATATTGTTCTAATTCATTTTTTAGCTGAGTTAGCATGGTATTTGTGTGTGATTTTGATGAATTAAAGCAGTTTTCAAATATTACTTGCAAACCAAGCATCCCTGAGTTCTGGAGGGCCAGATTTTGGAAAAAGAAGCTGTAGTGCAGTTCATAGGCATGAGTGTTCACATTTTTATAGGCCGATCGGAATGAATAATTTTCAGTGACCTTGCAAAGGATGTACATAGGCTGGTGGAGAGATGGGTCTGGGTAACTTGTTTGAAGCTAGTTCATTTATGAATTCAGCAGTTGCAGACTGAGTTATTTAGTAGGATATTGCAATGCTACATCTTTTTGGTGCTTTACCATGGAATCCCAAGCATATTTTATTTGAATTTTGTGTTTCAGTAGTTGTTTTACTGCAAAGGACAGTATATCAGTAAACAATACAGTCAAATAATTAATAGCACAGCATTTTAAAAAGTAAAACGAGTTTCTTTGTATTCTCTGTATAAATATGTTTTCAAAAGGATTTTCTATGGTTCACCTTCATTACATTCTGTTTGGCTCATGCCTTTCAAGGCAACAGTTCAGTTCCTGCAGGGCTACTTTTAAAAGGCTGTCATTATTTAGAATGGATCATTTAATTAAGCCACCACAGGGTCTGTAAGTAAAATTAATCAGTGTAGGTATATTGCTTGTATGAGTCACAATTACTAGGCAAATAGGTTACTGCCCAATAGAGTTGCTGTAATCCAACTGTACATAGCCTTGTAGAATTTAGGGACAAGCTTTGTTTACTCTTAATTATACCTAATGCCATTTACTTCAGCTAGGCTGTAGCCTTTGTTGCTACTAATTAATTTATGTAGTTGGTAAAATACTTTATTTTAATACCAGTGTGTGACACTATCTGAGATGAAACTGCCTGTCCTACGACTGGAGGGAATAATTACAGAGAAAATATATCAATTAAAATGAGCTTTATTAAACTATATTTGTATCATGAACACAGTTACCAAAGCCTCCAAAGATCTGATCTGTATTCTTTGCCTTGGGGTACTTACTGAATAAAAACTTAATAGAACATCTTCAGTGACTCATACATTATGTAGCAATTGAATCATCAGGAAAACAAAGGATATTGATCCTTCATGTCATGTTCTAAAACCAGATATTTGGAGGACAGATTCTAAAAAAATATTATGTCTCATTTGATATGGTAAAATCAGATTTGTTATCCTGACATAAAGAAAAACTGATATATAGTTGGACAAATAGAAAGGATGTTCCAGCAGTTAATATGCTAACCTGAGCTGTAGTAGACCAGAACTCAGTCTAGCTGCTGTTTCAAGAGTAGCTAGGGAGGTTCTCTAAGATAATTCAATTTTATAGTGCTAATTTTAATACAGCAAATAATACAACCTCAAGATGCAAAGTACTGTCAGAGTATAAATTCATGCTACTAATGCAACTTTTTTCCAAAAGATGTGAAATATGACTTTGAGCTGTCAGAAATTTTGCTGCTTCTGTTCTTTAATTGGATTTCCTACAGCAGCCCACAGGACTTTTCTCCTGTCTCACCTTATGCCCTACGCGCAGAGGTTTTGATTTCTGGATGTCTTCTTTATAAATCCATACTCTTCCAGTTGGATACTTGAATTGGACCTCTGTGGAGAAGTCTGCACAGCCTCCTCTCAGCAACACGGCCTGGATGACAGCAGCTGATCTGAGAGGAACGTAAGTGTAACCACTGCAAGTGAGTAGAAGATGCAAAATTGCTCTGAGAGCGTGTTTACCCCCAAACTGATAATGCTATGGGGAGAATAACAATGACAAAGTTTGCTCATGATGACAACCAACCAGATTAATCAGTAACCAGGTGGGTTACCAAGAGGATCTTGAAAACAGGTGACAGCTTGAAAAGAAGCATGAAAAGTTGGGATTGAGGATGAGAGATCTTAGAGTGACAAGAGAATGACAGACTAGCAGTCAAGCCATGTTTGACCCTGCCAAGAGTCACTTCATGGGCATCGCCACCTCTGCCTAGGCGTGAGAGCTGTCGCCCCACGAGATGCCAGAAGTAGCCTACAGACTGACGGCCCAGGGCGAAATAACTGGGGACCAACGGATCAGGTGTGTGCGTGGGAACTCCTGGGGTGCTGTCTCAGCAGGGCACAATTAGCAGACTTCAGGAAGAAGCGCAAGTACACATAAAGCTGGAGAAACAACACCTTCAGCAGGACAGGCGTGCGGATGGGG
Organism: Buteo buteo; assembly: GCF_964188355.1. Taxonomy (NCBI): domain Eukaryota; kingdom Metazoa; phylum Chordata; class Aves; order Accipitriformes; family Accipitridae; genus Buteo; species Buteo buteo. The sequence goes on along the minus strand of NC_134171.1, from coordinate 75,453,372 downwards.
GGGAATGAGCACTCCCAGAAAAGTTGGTAGCTGTGCTTGTAACCCACATGGCTTGCAAGAGAGGGGGTTGTGCACATTGCTGTGTGAATGTGTGCGTGTGTGTAACTACGACGGTTTGGGATTAGAGAAGTTGGTTTAGATGTTTTTAGGTGTTTATTGATTTTTTTTTAATTTTTTTTTTTTTTTACACATTTACTGTGGTTTATCTGTTGTATTCCTGATACTGATCCTGGGTGTGTAGTGCAGTGATTGCCAGTTAGTCATCCGTCCTTACAAAACGGATAAATGACTTCAATCCTGATTTGATCCAAGCCCCTTGAGTTGTTTTCCCCCACAGCAGACCTCTGCACTAGATTTGCCCTCCACCAGCACGTTGGTCCCATCGCTGCCCCAACACTGTGCACGGGAATGGCAGCACAGCATCACCGCTTAGCCTGTTCCAGGACTGGAGACGTGGTCAGCTGAGAACACGTGGCCAGCGCCTGAAGATGAAGATGGTGCTGACGTCTTTGGGGAAGTTCATACGAACAACCAGGCCACCCGGGCTGTCACCTCTTGAGTGAGTTTAAGACCAAAATTTCCTGAAAGGTATAGTAACATCCTGAATAGCTACGACTCTCAAATCCCGGGCAGCCTGTCAACCGAAGACTGTCAATATCAAATGAACATATCAGTGTTCTCAACAGTCTCATATTGGTTGTCCTCTGCATTAGGAAAGGATTGAGCTCAGCTCTGTGAGTGTCACCTGCTCTACCCAAAAATTATGCTATCATTGGCAATCTATGCATGCTTGCTGCAGAAACCAGCAAGCTTATCCAGCAAACCCAGCTGCTGAGCGGAATGGTCAGATAGTTGATTTTAGTAGATTTAAGAATTTCAGCAATGTAGTGATTGACTGAAAATCACACCTAGAACACATGCACTCAAATCAGGTCTCAGAATCAGGTCTCTTGAGGCTTGAACAACTGTCCTAACTGCTGAATGATGTTTTTCCTACATTTCTCTTATATCAGTATAGGAGAGTAGCAACATACTGTAGCTGTACTACTTGGAATAGGAGCAATATGTACAGGCTAGTAAGGGATGCTACACGTCTTACACTGCTGGCAATTACAGTGCAGGTGTCCTGGTTTCGGTAGTATGAGAAGAACGTTGATAACACACTGATGTTTTCAGTTGTTGCTCAGTAATGTTTAGTCTAAAGTCAAGGATTTTTCAGCTTCTCACACCCAGCCAGCAAGAAGGCTGGAGGGGCACAAGAAGTTGGGAGGGGACACAGCCAGGGCAGCTGACCCAAACTGGCCAAAGGGATATTCCATACCATGGGACGTCATGTCCAGTACCTAAACTGGGGGGAGCTGGCTGGACCGGAGCGAATTGCTGCTTAGAGACTGGATCGCTGCTGAGGGACTGGCTGCGCATTGGTTGGTGAGTGGTGAGCAACTGCACTGTGCATCACTTGTCTTTCTTGGATTATATTTCACTCTCTTTTTGTTATCTTCCTTATTATTGTTATTATTGTTGTTGTTATTATTATTACTATATTTTCTTTCAATTATTAAACTGTTCTTATCTCAACCCACGAGTTTTGTTTTCGATTCTCCTCCCCATCCCACCGGGGCAGGGAGGAGTGAGCTAGTGGCTGCGTGGTGCTTAGTTACTGCCTGAGGTTAAACCATGACAGCAGGTAATTAGGGAATTAAGATTACAAACCTGAAGAGCTTAATGTGCTGGGTTTATGCAGCTATATTTGAGAACCGCTTTGTGTATTTGAATACTATGGGACAAAAGCATAAATTAACAAGGTGCTGTTCAAACTTCAGTACGAATTTCTTTGAGTTTGAAAGTTAGCATCACCCTCTAGATATTGTGCATGCGTTTATCCTATAACTGATAATGTTTAGTTCTGTGTGTCACATCTTTTCTTGTGAGAGTGTGAAGCCCCTAGGCTTTTGGTTAATAAAGGCATGTATGCTGGAGTGAAAAATGATAACATGGTAAGAATCCTTCAGACTCAATCATCTAAAATTTGCAAGCTCAGCAAAGAAAATCTGTTCAGATGTCTGGGATTCACATAACTGTGTGAACCATGGTGAAAACAAATACGTGTTTTGACAGTTCAAAATAGATACTAGATTTTACACAATTTATGGCTAAGAAGAAGCTTCAGAATGTTTCAGCAATGTCTGGTAAGTGCTTGCTTTTGCTTTCCAGTTTTAATGATTTACCATTTGCCATGCTTTTCTGAATTCTGAATCGTGCCAAAGAAAAATCTTCATGGTTTAGATCTTATTGGCATTGGGACTAGCCAAATGTCAGTAAATACAGCTAGAGGTTAAAAATTAAAACAGCTGATTTGTCTTCTGATAAATCAAATGGGCTCATCCTGATGTATGAAATTCCAAGTGGCTTTTCTGACAGGCCTGCATAAACTTTAACTGATACCTTAGAAACATACACTAAATTTTTTCTCCTTTTTATTGCAACTGCTATGTCATACAAATTGATAAAATTCAAAATGGATATCTACAATACAGAGTATTTTCAGGAAATAATTCATTTTTATGTGTAGAGTAAAAGTCAAGAAATTTTGTGGTGATGTTTTCTAAAACTACATTTTTGTTAGCATTATGTGAGGTGCTTCAATCTTCTGACTAGGGATTTATCACAAAATAACAGTATACTTAGGGGAAAAGTGACATATTACATAGGAAGCAAAAGCATGTACTTACAACAAGTAAACAAATCGTTCATTTGTTAGAATTTCATTGATTTTTAGTTGTAATCGACTGAAAATGCTGTATATGACTAAGAGAAAATATCCATTTTATTTGACAACTTACATTTTTAGCCCCTACACTATTTATGGAGAAAGCATCTGTTGTTTTTACACTATTACTATATTTGGGGACGTTACACTATTCACATCAATAGTATTTTTGGTTTCCTATATTGCTTTACATCTCAGGGAATCTAGAAGTCCTTTACAATTCTTTATAATATTTACTTATTCAAACAAGTAGTTTACAGTGGATTTTTAAAACATGTATTTCAAAAAGATTAGCAGCTAATTCTACCTAAAAACAGTTGGCTACCTAAAGCCACTACTGAATTTAAAAAATAATTTTAAAGAGTACATAAAATACCATTTATTTTCTCTTACTCTGCTCAGGTATTTTGCTGGAATGACAACAGTTTTTAAATCTAGTTTTTAACAGCTTCCATAAACTGTTTTTGTGTCTTTAGAAGTTTGTATATACACCTGTGGTGGATGCAGAAGGCATCCATGCTTTGCTGGCGACAAGACTCATCTGGAAGTATTGGACAGCTTGCTTGGCAGTGCTGGCAGCCATGGCTGGGTACTCCACCCTGCAGCCACAACCCGGTCATGGCGCTCTGTGCATGCTCCTACGCTTTATTTTGACTCGGCTCCTGAGGCCTTGTGGCACAATGCCATGTTTTGTGGCCTTAATCGAGTCTCAGTACAGGGTAGTCAGGTATATACTATCCATGGGCTAATATCAATTCAGGAAGCCAAACCTTAATACGTGTCTTTTTTTTTACCATGGAAGTAGTATTCTGTTGGTGAAAACCCCAACGAGCAATGTGGTAGTGTAGATCACTGAACCAAAACAAGCCTTAAAACCCCATGGGTAAAGTATTCTTTAAGAGATTCAGTTATGAAATAGGTTTAAAAAGAATAATATAAATTCAGATTTCTGCTAGAAAAAGATGAAAAGTATAAGTAGCGCTCATATTTAGAGGATACTTTTAATATATTGATCACATATATTCCTGCTCCTTAAGTGTCTGGGTTTTAACAAATTCCTCATGCCAAGCAAAGTTTTGAACCTGGAAAAGAAGAGGGTCTTAGAAATGCCTTAAAACTAAGGACTGAGGATTTCACAACAAAAGACACTTTCAAATCTAGCCCTTTTTGTCCTGTTTTATTAGCAGGCTTGAGCTTTTCCTGGCTCAGTTAGAAAACTTGTGAATCGCAATTCTGTGCTTATAAATATGTACTTATCTGAATGGGGAATTTTGTGTTCAACATACTGTTAGATTCCCATATCAGAACTGGATATTGAGTGAGAACACCCCAAGCTATTTTTCGATCTGACCTTAGGATTTTTCTATATGGTGCACTGCTCGATGCCTAAAAGTATTTTTGCTATGTGTTTCAATAGCTTTATTTTTTAAAACCAAAAAACTAATGAACAGACAAACCAAACCAAAAAAAACAACTGTTAAACTTTAAGTTTTCAGATAAATGATTCCATGCAATGATCTGTTATATCATTTAGTGGATTTTTTCCTTCAGTGTTGAAATTCTTATCCCAGAATTTATTGAATTTAAATCAGAATTATCTAAAACTAGAACTCCAGTTCTAGTTTTATATTACATATTCTTAGCTTCCATATCTTATTGTTAGCTCATGTTCTACTTTGCTAGATTGAAAGATCTTCCTAAGTAGGGATTTATAGAACAGGTATCCTCTTTAACTTGAAGACTAACATGATTTCCAGAGTTCAGCCCATTCTTGAAACATGTTTCTGAAACCTCTTCAGTTTTCTTTTGCTCTTTCTGAAGTGCAGACAGCAGAAATGTACGCAGCAGTTTTCTCATCAGTGCTGTACAGAGATGTCTTCTTACAGAACAATGTTTTGCTTGTATACCTGGAAAATATTAGGGTCATGGGGTCAGATTGGAAATTCACAGCAATTCTATACAAAGGTATTCTTTTCTAAAATACCCTCTTTTAACTTGACAAGACTTACATGAATTTCCTGTCTTGCTTAAAATTAAATGTGCACTCATGCATTTCCCTAAAATGTGGAATAGATTTAGCAGCACAATAAAAAGCCCTCTGTTATCCCACCTTACCATCTTAGGCAGGGGTTTACACAGTGAGTGAAAGAACTGTGCTTTCAGGGCCATCAAAGAGAAATAGACTAGGAAAAGGTTGTGGAAGGAAAAAATGTTAAGTTAGTACCTCAAAGATGTGTTTTGTTGTTGTTTTCCTTTTCTATCTCTATTGCTGTTCTTTTTCTTAGATCCAATTAGATCCAATAGCTGATGATGGCTTGAATGGCATTGTGTCCTCAACATCACTATGGAAATAAAATGAATCAAGAAAATATTTTCTTCAGGCCAAAAATAAAAATGGTCAGTATATTAGTTTTCCACTTAAATCACAAAACAAAATCAATTAGCTTCAACCAATTACTGCAGGAGTCAGATAGTTTTTCAGGTACAATCCACTTAATGTTATTAGTAGCAGGTGTCACAACCTACAGCGAGAAATTAAACAGTTTTTAGTATATAAAAGCATACATAGTTTGACATTGGAAAATAATGTGTATTCCTGAGTCAACTCTCAGGTAGAACTAGAAGTGGTTGCAGGAAGGTTAGGATTCATAGAAAGAAATGTATATACTTTAGACTACAGCGTAGGCTTTTGGTGTTCTAGAAAGACCATTGAGATGACGTCCATGCTGAAATCAAATCTTGTGTGAGCAGAAAACCTAAAATTCCTCATGTAAGATTGAACTGCATACAGTTCTCAAGCAGTTCAAATGCAGTTGCTAAGTTAGGACTGTATTACATGACCATCTCTGGGCATGTGCTTCCTGGAAGAGACTGATCTGTATCCAGGCTGTGGGAAGAGCTAGAGACCACGTGCTGCTGCCCTCAGTGCAGTGCGGTGGCTCATGTCATCAGACCCGTGATGCAGTGCAGTAGCAGAAAGGCGTGGGAGCTAGGCTGGAGTTTAGCCATTAACTGCTTTCAAAGTTTCCTCTTCGCTCCCTCTTGTACGTGTTCTGTGGCTCTTGATTATATGAAGATCCTGATAGAATAAAGGAAGGTTGACCACCCTGTAATGGTCAGAACAAAGAAAGGGCTCCCCTTGTGTTCTCTGGTTTTGTTTTTTTTTTTTTAAATTTCTTGATTGTTCATTAAAGTGGTTTTTCCAGTCATTTTCCATGACAGTAAAATAAAGTATTTGTATAAATGTGCAGCATTCTAGCATTTAATAGATTGTATTGTATTACAATAAGGACGTTTAATATTAAAAAGTGTTATTTCAAATGATATCTAGTGCAACCTAGTGACATAGAAAATTTGTTTATATAGACAAAAAGGAAAATACAAGTGTAGAAGGAACATTTAATTATACCATTCCAAAATTTAAAAAACCAACAAATTCGGTGATCCTTCTATGAGGTAATGTTACTCCTAAACTAATCATGGTTTACAATGTTAGAAGGTTCATATATTGTCAAATAGCATGAACAGAATATCTGGATGTTAAAAATCCTTGTCATTTTGACATTTTTCAACCAAGTTAGAATCTGAGAAATTCACAGAGCAACTGATTCTACCGTTATTTCACTTAAATGTGCATACCGATAGACAGATAGCTAGCTACATTATTCTTCCAAAAACCTTGTCTGGCAAAAATTTGGTCTTGCTCTTCCTTCTTTTCCTTGGTACTGTTCCTTTTTCTTGCAATCTGTAATTCTTCAACCTAAAATACACACGTTTTAAGATGCATAAACTGCAGCGTAGAAGTATTTACGTGGTCAAATTGTATTTTTTCCTGTTTAAAGAATTAAGTATCTGATCAGTGTGGTTATCATCTTCTAGTTTCTCTGCTTAGTAATTGAAATTACAAGGTCACAGAATCCCTATAATAAAGAATACAATAAAAAAGCAAATCTGTTATAAGATTTAAGATGCTTTATTTACTTGGGGGAAAACTGACTAGCATTTTCCACTTAAGTATGAAATATCCATCAAGGGTGCTATTTGCTTTTGTTAATTTGCTTATAGATTATGTTCTGCTGCTGCGGAATTCAGAAGAAAATTGACACAGAATTCTTTGGGCATCAGTCTCCAAATGATCTTTCACCTTTAACGGTAAGGTAGCTGGAAGAGGATTATCTTCACTAACATTTTCTCACACTCAGGAATTAGTTCAGGTTGAACAAGCCTGTATATTCGCAGTTATGAAAGGACCATTCTGATAATCTAATGGGACTCCTTAGCATAGTCCAACAATTTCTTCATCATATCAGTAGCAGGTGGCTGAGCTATGACATTATTTCAAGTACTTATCTAATGTGTGCGATGAAAAAGAGAGAATTTATTGAAATCTTCTGAATAAACCAAAATATACAGTATAAATCCTGTCTTTTTCATGAATACTTTAGTCCCATGTCCAAATACTTTGGAGCATCCCACAGACACTCAAAAGTCCTGTAGCATCAAAATAGTTTAACATCGCAGGACTTGGCCCTGAAAGATTCGTTGATGTATATAATTTCTAGGTCCAGTAGTTTGTACCCTGGAAATAAAAATGTCCATAAGATACTGCTTGGGCTTTTGGTAGGGTGTTCTGTCAATTTGGTGAGAAATGGCTAATTTCTGATGGCCTGCCAGAAGGCTATCCAAGATTGCACAAAGTGACTGTAAGGTCAAATACGGAGGTAGAGTAAAAGAAGAAGAAAAAAAATCCCTCAACAATGAGAAGTGTCCAAATAAAAGAAGATGATAAAGGTCATAAATCAGACATCACCATCGCCCTTAAGTCAGCAACTGTCAAAAAAATTTTCCTATGCCAGAAACATGCTCTGCATTTGTCAGTGCCTCCCACATGTGGGCCAAATACATCTCAGGGAAAGGAGCAACCAGAAGCCTGAGAGACTCCAAGAGGAAGCCATGAGAAACAAGGTACAATTTTCCCCGTGGAACTTTCCAAGAATAGTTATCTTAAAGCTATCCACTTAGGACTGGCTGCAGCTTCCCTAATAAAAAATTGTTTCCTTTTTTTAAATAATAATTTGATGCACTGATTTGTTACGTATGTCTTGAATGACCCCATTAAATGGCATTTTCTGTGAATTTAGGAGCAGCAGAGCATTGTCAAAGAGTTACCCTTCCTGTCACTGATAAAAAGAACAGGGGAAAGGTAAGTATATGTGGGGTGCACCATATTTCTGTCTTCTAGAAAATGGAAATCCTTAGCATAATTTGTCCCAAGGGAACACAGAACAACGTTTGTGGCTCTTTAGGTCTGTGTTGGGATATAGAGTGATGGACAGCCATAGCTATCTTTATTTTAATTTGCCTTTCCTGTGTAGGGGTGCACCTTTCCTGCTGCTTACAGCTAAGAATTAGCTGAACAAAATGCCATTGAGAAGAATGAATCATTGGATCTGAAATATAGTACAAGTCATTTAGCAAAATCATGGTGGTTTTTTTGGCCAACCGGGAATCATGAAGTGGGTTATAGGAACAGGAACTTTCCTGTGGAAAGCTTGGAGGCATTATGTTACCGCTGCAAGCCTCATCTCGCTTCTGTAAGCAGCTCTCTTGCAATATACTGCCCATTACTGCTTTTGCAATGTGCTGCTTCCAGTCCCATTCTCCTGTTAATCTTTTCCTTCAGAGTTTTAAATGCATCTATGAGGGTGTCAAGTTAGAGGCTGCTGCTTGCTGGCTGTCATCTGAATGAGCTTCACAGATCATTCCTTTTCTTCACAGCCGAAGATCTGTGAGAAGATTCAAGCGACTACTGACATCCTTTCAATTTGCCTTAGTCTCAACAGGGTTTTCTCTTGTTGCTTCTTAAGTTCAGCAGAGCAAGGAAAGAATGGGAAGCACACTGTGCACTTGAAGTCACAAGACATGTGGAAGGGAGGAGAGGAAAATTGTAGGAAGCACACTTCAGAGACATTGGTACAACGCAGGAGAGATACATCCAAACGTTTAAAACGTATGTAACTGGTGAGATACTGCTGCCCTGTTGTGTCTTTCTCCTCATAGCAGTTATGTTCTTTTTATCCACAATGCCTTTGAAGCACTGACTGTCCTCCAGCTGGCCAGTCTACTATGCTATCTTCATTGAAGTCTTGACTATAACTACAACTCAAGTTTTGCTAGAGTACTGTGGAACTGGAAGCAAGCATCTAGCCTTTATTTTTAGATACTAGGAGCCGGGCAGCTTGTAAGCTGATGAGTAGAATCAAATCTTCTGCAAGAATACATTACAGGAAAAGCCTGCATTTTTTTCCCCCTAGTTACTTATGTTCTTTTTTTTATAATCTTGCTTCTTTCCAGATAGAAATTTTACTACTGGAAGTCAAAGATAATATCCAGAATGCATAATTTTGCCATTTAAAGAAGATTGCTAAAATAACCTTTCTAACATTATTGAAAGACAAGGACTTATTTTATATAAGCTGTAATCCTATTGACTTCTTTTTATTCACATACATTTTCCTCATAATGTTGAATTCACTTTGGAAACATGTTTTTCCCAAATGTAAGTGAAGGCAACTTCACCGAAATTGGCCATCGAGTTATGAGTAATTTGCGCTAAAATATAATGTATCTCTGAATCAATGCCCTTGAGATATTTGGAAAGATTATTATCACCTTCAGTGTGTTTGGGCCAGGCCCTTTCTCAGTAACTGAAGGTAAATCTCTGAGTTTTCATGTCACTTCACTGCAGTAATGAACAAAATCCTCTCCCTTACTGCATAGGAGCCTCCCATTATAACAGGATGGAGCAGTCAGGCAGGATATGGTAACGTAACTTACTAGCCTTTGAGTTCAGCAATCATTTATTTATTATGCTGTGAGTATTTACAGAAGCTGTATCTGATTTATATAAAACTCCAAATGTACACTCCTTTATGAGATTTTTCTGGTTGTAAATTCCATATTCCTCTCATTGTGTTTTCATTTTTAATTTACTACATTCCCCCAAAGGCTTTCGTTTAACTAGTTTGCTTGTTGTAAATTCAGCAGTGATATTCTTTAAATAAACAGAAGCACAGAACATAATTTCCTGGTAACACTGTTTAGAAAATGGATCAGAATAAGGCCCCAAAGCTATTCTGATGATGAATTAATTATAAGATTCCAGGAAAAACACAACATTGACATTTTACAAGTTTTGGCATGCAGCCTTGTATAATGGTGCACACTTAATAAAGTTGTTTTGATGCTTATAGTATGAATACAGACTTAACTCTCTAAGAATCAAAAAGTATTTCGGCATAATGTAAACTTAAATGGTAACCTCCTATACTTATTTCTCCATTTAAGTTATGGAAATCTATCTTTATTATGCAAACAGAACAAAAGAGCGGATCTGAAAATGCTGAGCCCATGTTAAAATATCTTGACTGGCCGTTTTTCCTGCGTATCAACTTTCAGCGGCTTTTGCTTTAATGGTAAGTTTTCTGGTCTTTTATCATTAGAATGATCAAGGAAAAAATCATATAGTAGTACCTGGTTTTCCTCATGCTATTCAGTAACAGTTCCTTTTCTGCTTTACATTTATGCATTTTCAAGTAGTCTATCTGTCATACTCGTACACTTCTGTGTCTTCAGCTGAGCAACTCTCCAATATGTAAAACTCTCAAAATTCCTGTAAAACCAAGGTACGGTATCCCCGTTTTGCAGTTTGGGAACCAAGACAAATATACCCAAACCTGACATACCCATAGGAATCACATCTCTAATACACCTTTCGGTATTTCACCTGAAGAAATCAAGCTGCTGTGACAGTTCTTGGCAGGAAGGACAACAAAAAAATACAGATGAGAACTGCGTGTAATGAAAGTAAAGCCCTTTAGCACTTATAAAATTTTTAGTAGCTGCTTAAGTTCTTTTGAGAAATTTTCAACGCTAAAGATGCAGATCCTCAAACACGTTTCTTAAACGTCTGCCTTCATGCTCTCACTGTAGGAAAAATTACTTGAACATAATACTGAAAAAGTTAAGTTCCTAGTCCTATTTTCAGAATGCTTGTACTGGGAACTTGTGCGTTCTGTGCAGGCAGACGCAGGCACCTCGCTCCTTCAGTGCGCCCTTCCCTCCCTGACTGGGGAATTCTGTCCGCTGCCCCCCGCCCCCCGCTCCGAACCCCGGAGGCGCCATCTTGTGGAGCCATTGCCCGCCGACGCGCCGGTCACGTACCCGCTTCTCCCCTGAAGGGGCGCCGGGGCCAATCGGAACGTCCCACGTGGCGGAGCCGGGGCGCGTGCGAGCCCTCGGCGGGACGGCGCCTCCCTCAGCCGCCCGTTGCCGCCTTCGCCTTGTCCTTGTCGGGCCGGGCGCGCTTTGTCGGTGGGCTTTGAGCTCCGGGGGATGGGTCACGTCTTAAAACGACCCGTCCGGGTGGATAGAAAGGTTGGGTTCTGTCAGCAGCTTCCTTGTGTCGTCCTCCTACCCAGGGTCCCCAAATCACCTGCCCTTCCCCACAGTGCTGGGTGACAGGATCTTTGGAGGCTCTCGACAGTTTGAGGAACTCTGTAATGATGCCCGTTATGAAAATTTGAGCATGAGGTTGTGACCAAAGATAAACCTGACTTGCGGTTGCTGAGGAAGCAAGCTGAAATTTAGGATGCAGTTCCTGTGATGTTCTGTTTGCTTTCTTCTTTGTCTGAAGAGAGTGACATGGAGTAGTTGCAGCTATTTTTGCCACCTTTGTTAGTGCAAGGAACATTTCTCAAGCTTCCTCAAGTTGTAGGAGCTATACAGGTTCATTAATATTACACTTTGCGTAACTTAATTAGCTCTTTTGAGAGCGGGAACGTAGTACACCAGGAAGATTGCTGTGATACACTGCAGTCAGTTATCGTGTTAATTTGTTTAATCCTAGCTTGGTTGTCTGTGCATGATTTGTGTGGTCTATAGCCTAAAAATCTTGACCTTACGTGGACTGTCAGAGAAATCCCAGCCTCATTAAAGTCTTTGTGAGATAAGGGTGCTGAGTCATTTGAGTGTGACTGCGTAACACCTGTATGATCCTTACTCACATTTGGCACCATAGGAAAGCGGGCTTTATAGCAGCTCAATATTCTGGTGTTTCTGCATCTAGCCCTGGCGAAGGAAGCGTCATAGACTGTGCGTAATAAAAATGAATTTTCTAAATTGTTTAATAATCTCCTAAGATCCAAATGATGTTGCAACAAGGGTTTTAATTAGTTCTTGTTCTAATTTGTCTGCTTTTCCTGACTCTGATGTTACTTAGCTTTGGAAATGACCTTCGTTCTGATGATACTGATTTTCAGTCCCAATGCTTCCTGTACAAAGCCAAAATATTACGTTATATATTGAATTATTATACAAATTATCTGGTCAAAGTGCCTCCTTCCCGAGAAGGATATAGATTATGGTAGCCTGTGCGGGAATTAATAATTGCATTTTCATATTCTTCTTGGACGCTGGATAACTTGGACTGTTACTTAAGTTAGAGTAGTAGAAACTCACATAGGCCAAGAATGCAGATGTCTGCCTTCTTGGCAATGGGCTGTTTATAATTGTCTCAAGAGTTCACTGTGAATCTCTGAAGTTCTTTTTACCCATGTTATCTGTAGGACAGCTTGGCAGGAATTGAGTATTTGGCTTCAAAATCTGAGTCAGTAATACTATGTTAATTGCAGGTTTTTCTGATGAATGTGTTAGATAAAATGTTTCACAGCCATGCTGTTGTGGTTTTGATGATGCTGTAAATAAGAACTAAATAGCACATTCACACAGCAAAAATTCTCTGAGCCACAGTCAACCCTCCAAGAAGCAAATATAAGAAATTGAGATTGAATTAGTATGAAACATCATACAAACAATCCCTTATTACAATTGTACTCCTGTTAAATTCTCATTCAATTTGTAATCTTTTTCTGTCCAAAGGCGGTTGAATCCAACTGTTCTATCACCATTTCAAGCATTTATTCCAGTGGGGGTTGCATAAACTGACTGCCACATCTTCTTGCTTACTCACCTTCTTCTGACTCCTTCCTGGTTTTTTTTTCAAAATCTTCTTACACATTTCTGTATTTTTCAATCTGTCTAATGTTTCTCACTACTCTTTATCAATAAGAATCTCGGAGAGAATACTGTTTTTTAATGAGCTCAAGGAGCAGATATGTTTTTATCTCCTATTCATTTTAATAGTCTCAATATTTACATTTTTTTAGCGTGCTTAAGCACACATATACATGCACACGTACCTTCTGTCTCTTTAATGTCTTAGGGTTTTCTGATGGTCTTCCATTTTCCTCCCACATGGTTATCTGATACCACCCAATATTGGCTTTAATCTAAGAGAAAATGGCGAGTCTTTTGGTTAAATGACTACCTGTAATCTGGAGTTTTGGATGTGGTTCTGGTCTGTGTTATACAGATTGGTGTCACTCTGAGAAAGCCACTGCAATTGCAGCTTAGGTTTGCTGAGGGACCTGTAAGCAAACATCACTTTATCCTCAATCATGTTTATGATTGGCTTGCATGCTGAATATAAACTCTGAGTGCAAGAGTAATGTTGTTATTAGATTACTATAAAAAAAAAATTGGCTAAACATTTTCTTTTTTAGAAAATTATTATTATTAAGGAGATATCAATATATTTCTATTAATTAAAAACAATACTTTATTGCACTACTGTCAGACAGCTATTAGTTCTAGTAAAAGAATATAAAAGAAACAGCTCTAGGGGTCTGGGCAGTACATTTATTTCGCAGTCTAGGCTCTCAGCATGTTCCATTTACACAAGAGAAAACCCTTCAATTATAAGATCCTTAATTTACCCAGGAAATTTCATAAGGAAAATGATTAATTACTTTAAGCAATCAGTTTTACAGATAATCACAGTTCTTTATTTAAACTGAAAAAAAGCAAAAGGGGATCTTATGAATAAAACATAAAGGAAAAAAAGAAAAAAGCTTTTAGTTTAATAAATATGAAGTCAGCATTGAAATATTTCTTCAAATAGACAAATCTTGTTAAAATTGTACCTCTGTTCATATTAACTATTAATTGTGGAATTTTTTTGTGTTAATACAGTTAGAGCATGGGCTTTAGCACAAAGTGTAAGCAAAGTTTCTGTTAAAATGGTCCATTGCTACACATTCTTGAAAATTTTTATTCAGTTCAGTTGACTTGAGCAACTAGAAACACATTGCACATGGAAGTAGAAAACCAGTAGTGAAAAGCTGAAAAGGGTTCTTGTGGTTATGCATACTTGACATGCATTCAGTGACCTGTTGTTTTTTATACTGTCCAAAACAGCAGTGGGAGAGACTTAATCTTCCTGGGAGAACGGCAACCTTAAAGTGAGAGGTGTAGGTTGCATCCACTGAAGCACGTAGCATTTTCTGTAGCTCTCAAACCAGTGCCTTTTTCAGAGTTTGCATGCTAGAGGAGGCTTGCACAAGCAGGCAGAGGAATTCCTGCATTGGTTTTTGTTAGCTGGCTACTGCTGAGGTCACTCAAGAACTTTGTGTTATCAACACAACTATGGATATCCAAGTAATTTTACTGTGAAAAACCAAGGCGCTTATGGTGTTGGATGGCAAATAGCATCCTGCTTCAGAAATGCTATTCAGTACTTTAGTGCCTAAATTCTTCTGCAGGCCTTTAGCACGGGTAGCCTGAATAACATTTGAGTGAAGTATTCTAGACACTGGAAGAAAATAGAGAAACAAAACTTTCCTACATTCTGACCATCAAATTCTCATGCTGTCCACCATTTTAGGTGATGTAGCTGAGTAATTCATCCAGTACAGGGTGTATTTGGTATTGTTATTACTAGTGGACTAGGAATCTGTGTGGCCAGAGACAGAACAAAACAATGTGCTCCTCAGCACTGAAATTTACACTGCTGTTGCTGGAACAAAGGTATAAGAAACATCAGCTCCTGTCTGAGAGGTTGATACCTGTTTACATTGAGTGATATGCAGAAAAAACGTAGTATCAACTGTATGTAAAGGTGCTGCACAGGGGGAAATTTGAAGAAACGTGCTAGGTTAGGGAAAATAGCATTCATAACTACCCAGATCATGTTTATGTGTCTTGGATTGAACACATAGGGCTCTTGTTTTGGTAGATAACAGAAAGAAAAGTGGCTGTTTGCAGTGGTAGATAGCTTTGCCATTCTGCTGCAGTGGTGTCCTGTTTGTAAAGCATTCTGAATGTCTTGTTAAAGCAGTTAGTTTTCAGCTGAGAGGCATCTCACTTGTGGCATGGGCATTTGTCATCCTGTAGCTCTGATGGACAGATAATGTTTTGCTGTTATTTAAAATTTTCATCTACAGTGCAATTGTGTCAATTGATAGGATTTCTTTCTGGAACTGTGGACTCTTAGGATTTTTTCTTTTAGTAAGAATTGATTACTCTTCTAGCTTTTCCTAGAAGGAAATACTCATATTTAAAACATTTCTTACCAGAATGGATATCTCCTCTAAGGAATACTTTGGTACTTCGGTTTTCTGGTTTTGTATTGACTCAGCCCCTGAGGATAACACATGTATTTGGAACTACGGCTTGAGTGGGTTTGTAGGCTCAATTTAAACGTCAAATTTGACTGATGGGGTATGACAATGAAGAGACTGGCACAAAAAAAAAAATTGTCGGAAAACCACTAAACTTTTTGTAATGATGATTGCGTCAGTCCCTAAAAGGGAAAGAAAACTACCTGCATCACCTAAAAAAAAAAAAAAAAAAAAAAAAAAAAAAAAAAAAAAAAAAAAAAAAAGAAAAGAAAAAACCCCACACCTGTATTCCATGAATTATGCACAATTTTGCATCTACCCATTACTCTTTACATTCTGGAAACACATGTTAACAGAGAGCATGCTATTGATTTCTTAACTGTTTGTATAGCCACCGTCCCTAACCATCCTCTTCCCCCTTCCCTCCCCCCAGTCCCTAGCTCACAGAATACATTTGGTCATTCAGTACTCCCTCTTCTTTCTATCCTAGTTTGAGAAATCCTTTATGCATACTAGGGAAGAAAGAAGTGCTCGGTGAGTTAATATCCCTGTTGCTCCTAAGGGAAAGAAGAGTATCACTTTGCAAAGAAGTGGTCTGCAAACACATTTTTAATGGGAGCTCTTTTAGTCCTTGCCTTGCTTGTCCCTCAGTTTGCCTGTGACCTTGAGTCAAATCATCTTTTCATTTTCTTGCCAGCACAAGTCCCCATCTGTCACAGAGCTGCAGAAGAGCTGACATTGGAAGCATGCAAGGCTCCTTCCAGATGTCTGAAGAAGGCCTCATCTGCATCTTCTTCCTGATGAAGCAATCTGTACCAGACATGCACAGCAGTAGCTCCCATGTATCCTGTCCTCCCATGTTCTCCAAGGATGTGGTGTGGTAACCTGACTCTTGGCTCACCAAAGCCTGGTTCGTGTTAGCTTCAGCCAGCTGAGCTCTGCTGATACTCCTGTGCTCCATCTAGGATACATGCCATGCCATGTGCCCATACTCTTGCAGCGCTGCCTTAAGCGTTGCCTCATCTAGACCAAGGTTTTTGCAATTACCGGTTCTACCGGGAGATGCTTGCAAAGCAATGGGTATACATATTACAACATGCATATTTAATTCACAGCGAAAAGTGATGAATGTGATGGTTTTGAAACTGGAAGTATGAAGCTTAATGCTTCTGTGTGATCTCTCTTTGCTGAGTTCTTGTTTTAATTTTTATTACTGGTGCTCTAAACCTTTGCTTTATATTTAATTAAAAAAAACCACAGGAGTGACTCCTAATGATTTGATCTAGATTTTTGTCACTCAGGTCTGGGCGATGCTGCTAAAAACAAAATGAGATGCTAGACAGCATAGATTTTAAATTTCTGTTTTGTCTCCTACTACCGTGTACTTTTTCTTGATGGAGGAAAGATAAGAGATGAAAGATCTAAAGGCTTGTATACTAACATTTTAATTTAAAGAGCCTACATACTGAGGATAGTCTGAAACGACACTCTGAGACACAGTTTTGTATGTTTTATGCATTAACACACCATCTGCTTTTCATGGAAGAAAAGGGTACAGGAGGCTTTTCTGTAGCAATCT
The DNA here is from genome assembly GCF_964188355.1 of Buteo buteo. Taxonomy (NCBI): domain Eukaryota; kingdom Metazoa; phylum Chordata; class Aves; order Accipitriformes; family Accipitridae; genus Buteo; species Buteo buteo. Next base: position 75,436,505 of record NC_134171.1, on the reverse strand, counting down.
ATCTTTTTAAACAAAACACAACATGCTTTATATTGGCATAGTCCTTTGAGGAAAGACGCAGCATTAATTGCATAAAGCATCTTAGACAATTATTGCTTCAGAATTTTTAGAAGCCTTGAAACCTTATTTGGTGCAAGCCATGAAAAGAATTACTGGAATAAATGGAACTGCAGAGAGACCCATTCTTAAGTTCAAGCAATTTTTTCCTTTGTACCTGTTCCACAGAATATGGAAGAGTAGAGTTTTTTACTGCTGAAAAAACCCTGTTCTAGAAAGTTTGGGGGAGAAAATTAAAGTAAGGTAAATGTGCCAGGGGCTCTTGAAATGACCATAAATAAAGTAACCCTATTCAGTGTACAGATCTGGTTCCTTGAAAGTATTCTACCTGTAAGCTTTGGGGTGCTGAACTCCCAAAAGATCTTCTAAAAAGCCACGCCCAAGTGAGGAGGTTGTAGGAATATGTATGACCCCATGTGCCAGGTTGGAGTAGCAGAGGAAGTGTAACATCATTATTTTTGCATACCAGAATTGGGAACTTCCCAATTCCCATGTCCCTATATGTGAATAATACTATATACATGACATTAAGTATTTCATTAGCAGCAAAATCTCAGTTGTAGCTTATGTATAATAGTTTCCTGAAAGTTTTGATTCTGGTTTACAGTTTGTTGTAGCTTGCCCAAAGCGATTGTTGTTCTGGCTTCCAAAGGTAACATGGATAGTAACAGACTGTCATAGTAGGGGAGCCATAGGTGACCACATTTATCATGTTCTCATGTATGGAGATGAGAAAAAATGTAGAAATAAACTGTGAAGAGGAGACATGAGGAGATTACGTATCAAAAAAAGGGAATGATCAATAAAGGCTTTTGCTAGGATGTTGTGACAACTGGCTAAATGTTGTGAAATGTGGGCAGACAAAGAAGAACACATTAGGGATTCATTGGTAATTGGAACTGTTGATAAGGAACTGTCATTAAGGTCCAGAGTACAATCTGATAGCAGAGGAAGCTATTCATATAGCTCATCACACTAAGTTCATCAGCAAACAAAATACTGATCCAGGAAACTGCTAAGAGGGTGGATGTGTTTGCTCACAGTCAAAAAAAAAAACAAAAGTGTTGCATAAAGATAGTGGAGGTAAGAGTGCAGTGTGTGTAGCATAAAAACCAAATGTGCTTTTATTCACGCAGCAGAAGGGGGAAAAAGTCCAGCATTACAACAGGACATGCAGCAAGCAGGTTGTTTGTCAGTCAAAATACAGGGAAAAAAGAGCACTTTAAAATGTTAAATTATATATGAAGATTTGTATGAGACTACAGCAGCATGCCAGGCTACAAAATGCCAAGATTAAAATCATGATGCTGTAACCTCAATTGGAGTCCAGCGGAGCTATGATAGTTTACACAGTCTGTAGTCTGACATTTTACATCGTGGTCTGAAACCTACCCCAGAATTTCAAAACACCTTTATAGGAACACACATTTACCACTTATTCTCATGTCCCGCATAAAAGCATACCTTTCATAGAGCTGTAAAACTCAATGTTAACTGAAGATTTGCCATTTCCCCAGCCCACCCAACCCCACCCCCCTGCCTCTTTTGCATCACCTCTGCCCTATAAATATTTCAGAGGATAGTGACCGGGAGGATGCAAGAATAGGAATAATTAACAGTGTTCTTATAGAAGACAAAAGAGAAGCGCAGAAAGTATTCTAAAAGATTGATTTCTATTAAAAATCAAGGAAATAGTACAGTACATTGTTAGGTAAACTAAAATAAAATGAAATAGTCATGATTCTTTGCTAGCAAGAAGTTTATCCACAAATTTCAGGATTACAGTCATCAAAGCATATAGCCCTCAGTTTCATCAAATCTTTGTGCAGTTATTTCAGATCATGAGAATGGTGACTCTGTTCACATAGATTTCTACCAAAATAAGTAACTGTGATCTAGCTAATAAAAAAATCTCCTCTTATTTAATGTTTGTTGGCAATTAAGTCCATAAGTTCTAGAAAGATTCTGAAGCTTTATGCTACCAAATACAGGATTTCAGGTTTTAGTTTGCATTCTCATGAACAGATTTTTTAACCTAATCGTTACTGGGTTAAAACATTATACCAGCATGTGCAATCTAAATACCAAACACACAAATGCATTTGTATATATTGAATGTATAGAATGAAACTGTGCATTGAATTACTTTGTTTTGCTTCCAAGCAATAAGTCAAGAAAGAAGCATGGTGTTGAAAATGAACTTTGCACAAAGATGTGATTTTGTGAAGAACGTGATCCTAATCTGAGGTACTTAAATCCTTTGGTCTGGTAAAATGCTTGTAAGCAGTAAGTCAGGTGATCAAAACGTAAAGTTCAGTTAAGCACCTCTTTCACATCAGTACCTTTGATGAGACTTGAGATTCCCCTGGTAATGTGAACTATCATGTCCACACTATGCCTTCCAAGCATGCTTGCAGAAAAAGCTGGATTAGGCTGTGAAGCCCTGCTTCTCCACCCCCTTGCCTGCCCATCAGTAGTCGGTCTGCAGTGAAGAGCCTGGAAGCCTTCCTGGCTCATGGATCTCTGCCCTTGCACTGTTTGTGTCCTGGCCTCACGTTGGCTGACCACCTGTTCTCCCACAGTAATTCATTGAAAAGGCAAGAGGTCCTGGTGTGAATGACTGGGAGGTTGGCTTCAGGGTGGGCCATGGCATGCAGCTGCCTTGCTATCTAGATGGAGGTGGTGGGCATGCAGAGAGACAACCACAGGAGGGGGTGTACCAGATCTCTGTTGCTCTCATCCAAACCTGCGCATCTGCTACCAAAGACCCTATGATGTGATGGAAGCACATTTGGGTTCCTAACAGGTCCCCAGTTGCAATGAGGTACAGAAACCCAAAATTCATAATGGCTTTCTTCTTGGCTTTGGCTGAACAGGAGTGAAGGCTACCTTGCTATTTGTTTACATAGGTATTTCTGAATCATGTAATATTTGTGTGTGTTAACTCTGGGAGGGCAGAGTTTAGTCATCGTTAATTCTGTTTAGTTTCTCTAAGTTACCTATAGTCTCAGACGGCTGCATATTAGATGGCTGGTCCAGTCAGCGGCAGTGGGATTCTTATTATTAAACATTAAATTGTCAGAATAAGCTACATAGGTGTTCATACTACACAGGTACAAAGAATAGGATGTAATCCAATCTCTTGTGTTTAAGTACTAACCTTATTTGTGTGACATGGTTGAAATCACATGCAATACTATATTGATGACCATCTCTTAAATGATATTTTGTATAGGGTTTTGTGCCTTTAAGTGGATGGTAAGGGATTTAGTAACTACAGCTTTCTTAGAGGCCAGGTTGCTATTTTTTATTTATATATTCGTTTATTTAGGTTTAAGAACTCCATACCAAAAAGTGCCCTTCCAGTGCTCTGAGGCCCCATGACAGATACTCGAAACAGAGTAAAGGTGAGTTACACAATTAATCACTCTTACATCAGCAGCACCAGATATTTAGGAGTTTCATTGTTTGCCTTTGAAAGTTTCTTAATAAAAAGATATCTGTTTGGACAAAATTTTTTGTTACTGGTCATTGGCCTTATTCACCTTCCTACTGTTCACACTTAAATTGCTATTTTGAAGTGAAGAAAACAACATTTAAAGCATGGAAACTACTGCCATTGTTCTCCATTATGCTGTGGATGGTACCCAGTGTGTAAAAGTTATAAAGGGAATAATTATACAATTTGTATTCTTTCTGGGTCCAAATTAGCAGGTGCTTTGAGGTAAAACATGGATGAATTTCCCATAACCAGACTGATGTCGCAAACAAGATAGCTAAAAAGTGCCTGCGGTTATCTTCAAATGAAGTTATATTAGAATTGTGTCCAATATTGTTTATTACAAGGTGAAGACACTCAGAGCAAATAGAAAGCAATGGGTTTTTCATTCTCCATAGACTTTGTTCAAGCTTTGCTTTGTAATGATATTTATACTTATGTTTTGTTTTATAAAAATTAACTTTAGAGAGTGATATTTTAAACTGCTTATAGCCTTTTGTTTCCTAACAGACTTAGTCCACATATTAAAAATGCAGGGACTGTGTGTGGTGGGGTGTTTTAGCTCTGAGTACATGGCAGCAGACAGCTGCATCAAGACTACTGCAATGCTTGTTGCTACCAGCAAACGACCTTGTGACCAGAGCCAGCATGCCTTCACACTGCCTCCCCTTATACATAGTCCACTCTGTTTTCCCCTGCGTTTTTCCCTTGGATGATGCTATGGCTATTCTCACTTCCCAGTGCAACAATTTGAGAAGGCCAGGTGTGATTTACATTTTCATCCTAACAGTTGTCTACAGGGAAGAATAATATCCCACAGGTCCCTACTTTCTTTTCATGGTCCCTATGGTCAAACTGTATTGCACATCATTCGTGTCATATAGGCTGTATCTATAATTACCTGCCTGACTGTACTTTACAAGTTCCCAAGATCCAGGTCAACCACTCATACTGTGTGCTCAGTTTCCTTTCCATAATGGGAATGCGGCTGTCTATTCTGTTAGGGTCTTTTTTTCCTAGTTCTATGTAGGTACAGATTTTAGAGCACAGCTTATACACCCACCCTTAGTTTGGATATGTTATTGTTCCTGTATATAACAATAGGGGCATTCCTGTAATAATGCAAGTATGGGAGTAAAGCTTATGTCTGAGTTCTTCCATATTACTTTGCTACTTGGGCATAGACTACTGTTTTTGTGCAAACAATCAATCATGTTGTTATGAGTGTATCATTATCCAGCCAAATAGTTGGTTTACAAAACACAGACATTAGTGAATTACTTTGACCACTGTTTATCTATAACTATTTGTAATTTTAAAATGTTAGAAATTTAATGCTTTTAGAAACTTTACTGTACAAACTATTTACATGATGAAATGACATGGATAATTTTTCCATGTGGGTGTATTATTTTCCATAACAGATTTATTGGTTGTTTCAAAATACTTTACATTATCCCTTTCATTTTACTTAGTTACAAAAGTTCAAAACACACTTGGGACAAAGTCTGATGGTTTAGTTTCACACAGCTGCTTCAAATGAGTGAATTAGATGCTCACCAAGTACAATATTAAAGTAAACTGAACATGAAATATATTGAGAATGTCAACATTTTTCTACTGGAAATTAACAGAGACATTAATTAAAATCAGGTTAGATATGAGTGTATTATACATACTGTGGTCTCTATGCAAAATTATTTTTAAAAAGCACTTAGAGGTATTTAGTATGTCTCACTTAGAAGTATTTAGTATGTCTACATTATTCTAGTCAAAGGCAAAATAATTTAGATAGCTCTTCCTCAGCAATTTCAAGAACATGAGAGCATAGGAGTTTCTCTCTGAAAGTGATAATACCTGTTCGCAAATAGAGTAACACTGACATGCCACATGATGTGAAATAGTGAGGGACTCTCCCCATTTGGGTGCTTATATGAGAAATGCTAACCATCTGCAAGCTGACCACACTATTCGATCTTACTGGTAAAAGTGGCTTGGCATCATAAAGGACAGGGGAATAGAGTAAAAACTATTTTAGTAGCTCCTGAACTATTTCTGTGTGAGTTAACCTGGGACCAGAGGCAGTTCTTCACAGTTTCTGATAGCATCTGCTGCTTTTCTTCATTTTGCTACTGACAGTGCAGCACAGTACTTTGGTTCACTGAATTTTTTCTTTTTCTTTGGCTTTCTAAATTTTTCTGTCTTTGAATAAAAACATAGCCATTTTTTTTAATATATATGTGATTAGGCAGTATTTGTCATACAGCATTTACCAGAACACCATCAACTCTTCTTTGTACAGCTGTCTGCCTCATTCATTCAAATTTGCATTTGTCTAGTAGCAATGGGAGATAGTCTGTGCTCCTTCTGCAAACTTTTGATAAATCTTTTTAACAATCTAGAAAACTCAACATCAATATTTTCTCCAGTTTTTATACAGCCTTTTTCTTCTTATAAAATGATAAAAAAAGAAATTTAACTTGTCTTAAGTCATATGCAGTCCCATGACCAATCTGTAATGTCAGTACTGCCTAGCATTCTTGCTTTCTGTGTATCTTGAGTGTTCGTTTCATGGCTTAATGTAAGTTTGAGGAGTGTGAGGAAAAGAGGGGGAATGAGGAGGAAAATAATTGCTTGTATAAAGAAGCCTTGGTATATTGAAAAGAAAAATGAGTCATCTTGTTTTGTGGAATTCTATATGATTCCTGTGTTGAGTTATACAGCACTTAAATGGGTATTAGGTAAAAACATAACCCAAACAAAAAAAATAGAAACATATAATTTCATTGTTTGATTCACTGATTTCCACATTTTTCAGAAATAACAATGGTATCAGTAAAATCATGTCATAAATACGCTAAAAATATTAAACATCTTTAAGTACCAATGGACAAAAGGAAGATGGAGAGGAAAACTCATGAAGGTGGAAAATATAAAAGAATAAATCTCATGCTTCAAGGGAAGAAAATGAAGCCCAAAATTAGAACAATTTTTTTGTAATGATATCTGTTCTTTTCCCTTGCTGCTGCTTAGCCACAAAGTAAGTGTGCTGAAAATGAAATTAACTCTGACATACCCACCTCGTATCATCTAAATACAGGTTGACATGAAATAGCCAATAGAATCAATTGAATCAATAGTCTGTGCATTTAAAATTCTATTTAGAAAAGCACTGAAGAAAACTGAGAAACTGAATTATGAAAAGGAGTAGCAGCATTGAATAGTAAGGCCTATTTCTGACTGAAGTCCGAAAAGGCTTCATTATGTGTTTCATGAGCTTGTTTTGCAGATGTTTGTTTATATTTATGTTCACTATGAGGGAAAACTCCCTTTTAATTCTGACTTATATAGCACTTTCAAGGCAGAGAATTTGTATTAAAAGAAGTTGGAGGTCATGATGAGATGCTGCAGTGATTGGCAGCAGCATAAATCACAAATAGATGTAAGATACCCATTCCTTCTCCTCTCCTAGCCTGTGATAGTCTTGTAAGCTATTTTGTCATGTCATCTCATTCTGCTGTTCACAAGCATGTTGTGTGAAGCAGCCATGCCAAAATGAAAGGAGAAATGCAGGTTGTAAAATGTGTACATAACATTATGGTATTTTTCCTAGCTAGTTCATCTAGCAGCAGAAAAACACCCTTCAACTGTCTAGTCAAAAAGGAACAGGTATAAAGAAACATTGGGTCAGAATTCAGTGTCACATAATAGCCAAAGTTACATTTCACTACTTAAAAATAATTTTTCAATTTTTTTTTTCTAGTCAAAGATTCGAGAATGTCTTCACACTTTCATGTATCGTGGTGAATACATGCTTTCTAAATTTCCATTACTTCAACTGTTCACACATTCTGTGAAGTTTCTGTTTAATCTTACTCTTTTCCTCACCTCATTTGATCCATTTTTGTAAAGTTACTTTCTTTTAGATAAGATCTGTTTCAATGCAGAGGAAAACTACTGCTAAAGATTGACTAAAAATCATAGTTCTTACTATGCTTCCTATGTTTTCCTGTATTTCAGTAGTAAGTCTGTTCATAGCCTTTCAAAAAAACTGAAGTCTTTTGAAAAACTATACATATTTTAGGAAAGTGGAAATGAACAGAAGTCCTTCTCATTAATTCTTTTTTAAAGTCTGATCTCCTTGTTAATTTTTGTGTACAGTCTAGCTGAAAATATCTTTCCTTTTTGACTGTAAAACAAAGGACATTTGCATAGTTGTCTACAGTGTTTAATAATTCTTGCCTTCCCTGTGAAATTAAGCTGATCTGATTTCAGTTGAAAAAGAGATTGAGTGTTTCGTTATTCTGAGTGACGGGACACTTGTTCCTTGCAGAGAGCCAGGCAGAGTGGTCAGAGAAGGAAGCAAGCTCAAACCTGCACTCCTCACCACTGTTAATGTGACTGCTCTGAGTGGATGGGTTTTTTCTCTTTTATTCAGTTCACCTTGTTTCCTTTTAGAGGTTTTGTGTGTGTATTGTCCAAAACAAAACAAAATATACATTAAGGTTGAGTTAAATGAATAGGAAGCCTTACCATTTTATTTTCTAGTGAAAAACAAGCTAAACATCCCAAATATCGAGTAATACTCATGGTTGGTTTTTTCACATATGCTAAAGAAACATTTAATTGTAACAGAAGATCCAAAGACAATGGCAACAAGCACTTTTTTTCCTGAAGGCTGTGACACAGATGATGTCTGTTATTATTAAGATCTAGCTGTAACCCATCCATCTGTTAATCTTCTTGTGTATGCCATAGCAGGTTATTTGTAACTGAAGGCTGAGACAAAAAAAGACTTTACTTCTTTATAATAACCTTCCATGAACACAGGATAGTCTATTTATTATTATCTTTTATTTTTGAAAATGAGAGGTGTTGTACATTTATGTGACCTTTCATTCAGAGAAACAGTCTTGTACTTTCAGTGGCTTTTTGCACTTGCTGGGTCCTAACAGAATTTAGTCAAAATGAAGCAGTGTGCCTAATGTCTGTAAGATGCATCCTTTAAAATTCATTTTAGTAACTTTAAATTAAATGCATCACAGGCATCTGAAAAAAACAAGTCATGAGCAACAAGCCACAATCTTTCAACATATTTTGCATCCCATTCAGGCAGATGTTTGGCCTCAAGACATGTAAAGTAGATGGATTTGATTCTCTCTTGATCTCCTTGCAACTTGAACTGGGGAGATGAGAGAAGCTCAGCAGGAAGTTAGCTAAATAAAGGAACTAGATAAGCAGAAGCAAAATGCTGGAGAATATTGTAATAAGTAAATCTAAGACTAAATGTATATTTTTGCCAATTGTATAAATTCTACTAAAACATGGACATTGTAATAGCTCGTCTCTAAAAGGATGTGATAACCCTTTCGGGATATAATAAGAATACTTCTAATGATGGATGTGATTTTCTTTCATTTGTTTACAAAGCTAAAACTAGAGTCTAGACTTAGACTAGTCTGAAGAAGACGAAAAGTCATTTCTTCCATGTTGTAGTGTACTGGGTATGTTATTTGATTGCAAAATATATTTTATTACCTTAACAAAGAGCAACTGTATTAAACAGTCGGTTGAACCTGACAGCCAGTTTGCAGACCCAGAGCAAAATCTGAAGCATCTTAATTTCCCCAACTCGATTGTTGCAATGCCTTAAAGTTGCACTGTCTACATTAGGCACCCACTGTACCAGTAAAGATAGTGAAGATGGTTAAGTACCTCAGAAAAATAATCCAAAAATCCTGCAAGAGATGTGGAACAAACCAGTTAGGAAAAGCAGGTGCAAGCACATGCCTGATTTCTGGCCTCTATGTAAACCTGAGACATGTGCCCCACAGCCAGTAGTTAACCATCTCCACCGATCTGAAAGTAGAAAACAAGGGCTGTGCACACACTGCACACTGTAGCAGTGGCTAACTAAGCTTGGCTCATCCTTACTAAAATATAAAATACAGCCACAGGAAAAAAAACCCTGTTCATTTTAAGTATAATCACAAAATGTTTCAATCATCAACTCAAAACACAGGAGAGTTGAATTAATTTCTCTCTGCTGGGGGTAAGGACCAAGATTTTTTCCTCCTTCTTCCAACTTTCAAATTATCAAATACAAAAGATCAAAATAACAGTCTTTTTTTTCCTTATATATTTATGTTTAACAACTATTTGTCATTTTAAATTATCAAATTATTTTTAATACAACTTTTTGGGTAAATGTTATTTACATAATAGCAGCAGCAGAGAAACCTGGAAGACAAATTAAAAGCACTATACAAGGTGAGAAGAGAATTGCCTTTTTTTGGTGCAAGAGCCAAGAATGGCACTCAGACCATGAAAGTTGCCAGCAGAGCCCATCTGTTAAGCAACAGAGTAAATCAGATGCTGCAAGTTTCCAGTGATCTCAGGAATGGAAAACACCAAGGAGAGATGAATAAAGTCAGGAAGGTCATCTTCACCTCAGAGGCCTAACAGAGCTGTTTCTCTCTATAACCTGCTCTTAAGTTGGTCCTTTCCTGCACAGCACTGTGATTGATCAGTCCACTTAAAATGGACCCAGCCTTTGTGTCCCTGGCTGTGTCTGGTCAGATTTCTGAAACTCCAAGGGCAATATACTCTAGGGTGCGTACATGCTACTCTTTGTAGGAGCATTGTGCTTGAAAGATTTCAGTGTCTGGGGTTTTCTGGATGCTTCTTGTTCATACACACAGACGCTACCTTGGGACTCTGAGGAGCTAGATACTTCAGGTCTTTAGTTCGCTTATTTGGACAGAAATTTAATAAAGACTAGAAATTCTGTCTTGAGCACAGATACATTACTTCACATGGGTGTGAGAGATCTCTGAAGGCGCAAGTCCTGAGGAAACATTTTTTCCAATGTTCCCATTTCTCTTATTAATCCAGGCTCTATCACTTTCAGATCCTGCGTATACAACGAGCGTTTATGTGAGTGATGATTGAAGATTCAAGCTCTTCTCTGGCTTTTCTGTCTCTGTCAGGTATGTGGTCTGTATTACTTAGTTGCTTTAACAGGGTGAGACCTCTGTAAAATACTCATGTTCCATGGAACTAGGTCATTAGTTGAGGGATAATTAAAACCAGTGATTTAAACTGGTCTCAATAGCTCCTCAGTGGCAGGCATTCAGCAAGAAGTCTTGCACATTCCCCAAATTTGACCAATTCCTGTCCTGGAAAATCTGACTGCAGCTTGGCCTGCAGGACAGTTTTCCACTCACAGGGAAGAAAGATTGATGTTATACACAGGTATATCTTATTCTGTCACACCATTTTTTTTCTACAAATGTAGAAATGCAGCAGCTGATGCACATAGGACTTTATTTTAGGATAGAACATACGTAGAAAGTGTTGTGCAAGAGATACGCAACTGTATCCTACAGTGCTGCATTGCTTCTGGTACTTCTTTTTAACTTTGATGTGACTCAAACCATTTCAGTACATTTTGAGACAATATCCCATGTTCTTTCTAATGTAAAACTACACACTGGAGTCTGTAATCAGGCCCATGATGACAGGCTTTTGAGGAGTTTTACAGAGCTTCACTTGTAAGACTGCTGATTGCTATCTAGTTGTTTTATTCTGACACCACTTATCCACAACACACACATCCAGTGTCAAAAGCACGCAAGGTTTTGCATTGCCAAGACTTTACTGTTGGACTTTGTAAGCTTTTCCTGGCATGCACTTTAGGCTGTTAATTGTCATGAACAGTTGTAGTCCAAAATAGCCTTTTTATTAACATCAAAAAAATAGAAAAATCAGCCCTGCTTGATCTAGTCACAGAAAAGAACCAAGCAGAAAATTTCAGTGCAGAAAAGAGAGTGAACTGAAACTAATAAATGTATAATTCCCCCAATGCAGTGCATATCTGAGCTTCAAGAAATCTTGGAGTTACATTTAGAATTAGATTCCTTATCTTAATACCTACCAAATTTCAAAAGCTATATTACTGCCTTTTGTATGAAAAATACTAGCAAGGAAAAAATATGATGCATATGTAGTCTCCCCAATGGAGAAAAAAGTAATAATACAGTAGAGCCCTTTTCTATTGAATTGTCTGACACAGTAAATGTTTCTAAGCCCCTGGATACCTTTATTTAACTTTTTTCTGTCTTTCAACAGAAAAAAAAGACATTCATATTGCATATTGTGAACAATAATTTTACAAATCCTATTCTAAAGGACATATCATTCTATGCATTCATAACCTTCTAATTCTCTTTGCAAAAGACCGTAATTCACAACTGCATCAAGCAAAACATAAGTAAAAATGCGTGTGTGTATATATGTATATATGTTATCTGTACAATGAAGCATGCATCTTTCTTTAGTTTTCACTGCAAATGTATAGAATTTTTTTCTTCTAGTGCATGCCTTTCTCTCTCTATCATAAGCTATGCTGACATGTACTTGTCCTGGACCAGACTCTCAGAAAATGGTGACCAGAAAAAAGTGGTGCAGCTGGAATGTGGAAATATCTGTAAATTACTCCAGTTTTACTAATCCATAGTTGAGGAAAGCTGTTCTGCAGAGAAATTTAGAATGAAACTGATTTGACTAACTGTCATTTTGTTCAGATCTTGAAAATATGACCAGCTTTTTACGGAAATAACAAAACTGTTGATTCATTCAGTCGATTAAATTGAATTATTAGAATGAGTTTTCTGTGAATACTTTGTGAAACCCAACTGTCTAGTTTCAGCCTAGCTGAGGGGACCACAGCCATCAAAGCTCAGTTCTGCATCTCTCTGGCACATTTATTTTTATCTATGGTGAAAGCCCACAGCACAGAGTAGAGTGTGGTTATCGAATGTCTGGCAGCATACTGACTGTCTTTACCTTCCTTTTGCTTTTTGTATAAAAAGTGGAAGCCTTATTTAGCTCGCAAAATGTGTATTGGTCCCACACTGCTTGTGTATCTTGAGCATACTGGCATCAAATACTGAAGTAATATTGAGGGACTGTCATGATGCCACACTGCCAGTTTCTGCCTTAAGGGCAGCTTGTTTTGTGAGGCTTTTATAATTCAGTAAATGCACAAGATAAACATACAGTATCAAGTATAATTTGAAATCAGATTTTGCAGAGAGAGTAGAAATTCAGTTACTAGCCACGCTCGTCATAGTTAACCACTCTAGAAGTTTACAGTTCAGTGCACCTACCGTTTACCTCTCTGCCTGTGAAGTGTAATTTCCAGCTGTTTTTCAGGAGTGTGTACACAATATGCATTTAGAAAATTGCTAATGGAATGAGGTTCAAGCTCATATGGTTTAACATTGAGCTTATTATTAAGATGTTTGTAAGAAATTTAGAAATTGACTCAACCTATATGATCTGGAGCAAATGATCTGCTTGTATATGTCTGCCAGTAATAAAAGTTAGAAATTGTATAAGTTCATCCAAAAAAAGGCTTGAGTAAATGAAAGGTGAAATTAAAAGAGAATTGTTCAGGCTGTATCCACTGTATTGAAGTGTATAAGGCTGGATTAGCAGTGTTCGTTACCAGTCTCTGGTCATATTATTTGACATTTTTCTAGAAAATGCTTTTTCGGAGTCTTAAATCATTTAAGTAATCATTTAATGATGAGATACTGAAGGATATTGTAGAAAAAAGATAAATATTTAAAATCTTTTCAGTAAGCAAATGGATTTCTAAATTATTCATAGACCTGAAAAAGTTTCTGTTAAACAATAAACTAATTTTAATTAAAATATACTACAGTAAAATGGGAAAGGCCATATGCATATAGCTGCATTTAAAATATGAATAAAAATGTATATACTTTAAAATGAACCTAGAAAAGGCAAATATTCACTCATATAATATATTTAGATGAATAAAAATGAACACCTGTGGAGATTTTTTAAGCAGTCTTCCTTTCATAGATAATTGTTGGGCATTAGCTGAACAATCAGTAGAAACAGGAGAAAAAAGCGAACAGTGTGGCTCCATTGAAAGTGCAACTTTCCTATCTCTTTTCTAGGTACATGCATTTTGTTCCTCTATTCCAATTTCCAGCTCAAGGAGACACCAATGGCTTCTACAGCAGAAACTTCTCCTGGAGTGAAAGGTATAGCTCTTATACCTATCTATCTGGAAAATTCACATCAAATTTCCTGATCAGCTGTCACTCTGCATCTCTCATTCGTAAAAGTCGAGAATTCTTTGAGAAGACAGAGCACAGTGTGTATGGTTTGGGGGGGAAACACTTTGTAAACTCTGTGGTACCAAAATGAGGTGGTTAAGTACAGCTGTGTGTAATGCTGTATTGTAAATAAACTTAGAATTGTCTGAAGTATCTAAGGCATGCATGTAGATGCTTGTATGGTAACAGGCATGACTCTGCTATTACACGTTTACAAGTTCTACCTATTGCTAAGGAATCTCCAAAGAGAATCCATTTGAATGCTGCTAGTTCTATGCCACTGGTTTTTTTATTAGAAGTGGTTGCAAACAGGATCTGGGTGCATTCTCAGCCTTACCCCTCTGAACAGCACCTGTGTCAGTACCGCTCTGTCTCACGAGTTTAGACTGAACTGCAGAACTGGAGTGGCTGGCATGATGTGCTGCCTGCCTTGGCTTGGGTTCACACTTATGAACATGACACCAATAACAGCAATCCCGTCAATGTGTCTGCCCTTAGTGGCTTCTGAGAAACCTTCAAGATCTTAGGGATTTGCTTATTTTCACAGCTGATTTCCACATCTTGTTGGTCTGGAAAAAATTCCTTTCCCTTGAGCAAGACTTATGTAGAGTGATGGCTTCACCACCTAATAATTTTTGCATGTGTAAGAATGAATCTTGAAGAAAAGACTGCAAGGCAATGCGTATGACTCATAACCATCACACCTTTAAACATAAATATCCATGGAAAAAAAGCTAATCATTAAATCCCCAAAATACTTTCTCACTTGGCAATACACCTAGCAAATATATGTGCCTATAGTTGATTATCTGTCTGTGGCATTTATTTCACTATTAAAATTAAAAGTAGGATAGCTTTCGGTAGTAGTGAAGATTTTATAATACACTTAACTTTACATCAGCACACTTATGTATTCTGAATCACATCATCATGCTCCCTCAGTCCAAGCAGTTCTACTTAAGGGCATAAAGATGATCAGCTTGTGTCTTCCTAGTGCATAAGATTGATCAAAGTAAACCGTTAATCAAATAGATATGAAAATTAGAAATAATAATATGAGGTGTTAGATAACACAATCTGCATGCAAGAGCAGCTTGATCTCTCAGGAAATTAAAATAATTTAACAAAAAGGCCATATTTAACAGACTGCATGATGGAATTAAGAATGAAAATCTAGCCTATTAATCATGCAAGAAATTGCAATTAAATTATATTTGTTAATTTCATAGTGAAGAGTTTTTAAATTAAATCATTAACCATTTGCTTGAATCTTTACTTCTATGCAATTATAATTCAGATGTGAGTTAAATGCAGTTTTTAGGGGTTAAAAAACATTTTCTATACAATTTATTTTGTTTCCTATAAAATACCTGCTTTGGAAAAAAAAGAGGCACAGTTCTCAAATTATGTGTTGGTTTGTCTCTTTCAATATTTTTCAATATACTTTGATTCTTTTGTGATGAAAGTATTTGAATTGTCTATGTGTATTTGGAAACAGGATTTTTAACATACAAATGGAAGACAATGAAGGATATTGTATTTGTAAAGGCAAGTGGTTCTCTGGAACTAGTCTCACTAGTTCCTCTGCATTTTTTAAGACTTCAACGTTACTTTTAAACTTTGCACTACAACCTGAATATTGCAAATGTAAACTGGAAACTACCCTAATTTACATTTTAGCTTTGAATATGAACGGAAAGAAAAATTGGAGAATAAGAAACTGATCTCAGTATTTCTGTTGAAACGTTCAGTGTTATCATCATTGCTAACAAGTCAGTCGTCTTCGGTCTTTAGGGAGAGCTGTGAAAGCCCATCCCTACTAACTGGAGATGAAATTACACAGATGAGACCAGAGAGATGTAAATTTCTGATGAGGGATTAAGTTAGTTTATGATCTCCAAAGAATTTTAAGATTAGCTCAGATTTTCTGACATCCACAGAAAGCTGAATTTATGCTACAGCCTTTGGAAGCAATTCATGTAGAACCTCTATTTGTCCCCGAGTTTTCACAAAATGTGTAGGAATTGATTATCTCTGAAACCTTAGTCTCACTGATGTTTTGTTTAATTGAGCTTAGACACTACTTTTAAAAGGTTTTTTTGAGAGAAGGATGAAGAGACAGATAGACACATGCGCAAAAAACCCTCAGATTGTGATAATATGTTTCTCATTTACTTAGGAAACAAAGCTTAAAATCCATAATTGCATGCACCAGCAGTCCACATAAGTTTTACTGAATGTTCAGATCTTCTGGTTGGTAGTGACTAAGGAGAAAGATCTTGATATTCACAAAAGAAGTAGAAGAATCTAATTTCCTGCTATAAAAATAAATCACATGCCCTTCTCGCTTGTGTGAGGAGAAGGGTTTTTCCAGTAAAGATGTGCGAATAGTCACATCAGAGGCCCAGGATACAACTGACAATTCTTGTCATCCGTAAGTAATTCACGCCAGAACAAACGCCTGAGATGGGACGGTAGATTGACTAATAAAAGCTTTACTTACTTAGCAAAACAAAGGCTGATGGGGGATGCATTTGTTTCATAAGTACAGCCTTGGGATAAATGTTTTCCCTCTCTGTCTGATCTCTTCCCATTCGGAATAAAAGGAGTAACATAACTGAAACAGAAGAGATTTTTATATTTTAAACTTACTGATTAGATAATGTACTCATGATGAGTCAGTGTGAATTTAAACTTTACTAACTTTAGCTGCCCTGAAATTATGAATCTAGTTTAAGTAATTGATGATGTACTTTATCTAGATAATACCTCAAGAGACAGATTCTTCCCTAGACAGTGCTCTAACTTTTTACGTGTTTATTTTAGGGTGAGAGAAATTGTTTCTGTGAGGTGCTCATGTCTCTCTTCTCTAAGACGAGAGCCTAGTAATGAAAAGAAGGTGCTTAAGTTTTTAGTTAGCAGAACTTAGATGAGCTGATTGCTTCCCTTAAGAAGCCTTTGAAAATTCAAAAAAATATTTTCAAGACCAGAATCTGACCCAACTTCCATATTAATTTCAGTTTTACCTTGGATTGTCTCCAGTTTTACCTGGATTAACTTCAGTTGTACCTTGGAAACACATGTATCTTCCACATACTAATGGAATCTGATGGGAAAAAAAAAATCTCATCAAATTGCAATAGTAAGATGATACTTCACTAGGAAATTGAATTTTAATATAGTGTACGAAGTTGTAGTCTTACATAAATGTAATGAGTGTAACTTCGTGGCTATGTTATGAAGGTTTGCTATATTTGCCTTCCAGAATAGTTGCCAAACCTTTACAATTTTCATCAGTTATAGTATTAGGAAGTCCAATATTATTTGTGTAATAAAATGTATTTGTTCCATCCTATCCATCATGTTATTTTAAAACATGGTAATTTTCTCATTTGCTTGTTTCTAATGGCAAATGGTACTATTGAAGGAATCTCAGAGCTCCAATTTCATACTTAAAAAATAGAACTAAGTTACAACATGTATTTTTAAGGTAGACAATTTCTAAAGATACACCTTACTTTCCTTCTTACAATATTCTCCAATGAGTTTTGATTCAGAGCAAGTGTTTACTACTAAGTGATTTCTTGGTTTAGTAACGGAATGTGAAGATTAGGTTTCATAACATTCTCAAATATCTTCCGTCTGGATTCTGTTTAAGGAGTATTCCCAATTTTCTCAGCACCAACATAATTTACACATTTTTGTTATGCTAATAGGAGTGGAGCATTACGCATTGTGTCCTTTATCCCAGTGGATTTTGTTCCATCCATTTTGCTTGTGTTTCTAATCTGATAACAGAATATATTAAAAACATCTGTCCTTGTGTTACAAGTATTTGTTATTTGTAGGAGATAGGAAATAGAAATATGAAATTAATTTTCATTATGAATTGTACTTGCCCTCAGAAGAAGTTGCTAGAGATTGCATATTTTTCTGCTTCAGAGTAAGAAATGAGATTATATCATATTACATTGATTAGAAATTCACTGCTAATATGAAACCTGTACTTACTAGGAAAAAAAGACCCAACATTTGTTTTTCTACATTGAAAGAGTTAGGATTTTTCTGTCTCTCTGAAGGCAAGTACAGTCAGGATTTCAATCAATTTTAGGATATATGACAATTGAAGTGTGTCACTCGTTATATGAAACAACTCAGACAATAGTTTGCTTTATTGGATTAAATTTATGCATTGGTTATATTTGTATGTGTCTGAAATCATTTAGCATCACAGAAGTTAAAACAAGTTTAGGTAAGCCACTATCAAGAGACGTTTTGGTCAAAATGAAGAGTGCCTTCTTATTTGTAGTGTTTGTTTGGGAAGTTTAATATCAAATGAGTTTCTGTTGTTACAAAATTTGGGAAACTTATTCAAGGCACAGTCAAGCCTAATAATACCAATGCTAAAGGTTTTTATACTAGTCAAACTTTGCAGTCCTCCTCAATAAGCTGGTTGAGAACGTTTCTGAGTTGTGGGGGATTTTTAACTGTGAAAAAGTAATTGAAGATGAAAGAGGACTAATGATGAGATTTAGAAGATTGTTTCATTTTTCAAGTTTTCCTTCATTTAGGGTTTTGTTTTGTTTTGTTTTGTGGTTTGTTTGGTTTTTTTTTTTAGTTCTTGAATTCTGTGGCAGCTTTTCTTAATGAAAGAAATATTTCCAGTATCCTGGAAAAGTCTGAGAAACCATCAGATCCTAATGGTAAACTGGCTATACTTATCCTATGGGCTTTTTACTGTTTTGGGGTTGGTTTTTTTTTTCCCTGTAGAAGGAAATACGTAAGATTGATTAGCTCCAACCTGACAGCCTTTAAATCATTACAGGCTTCCTGAAATGAAGTTGTGGACAGTGGGAAGAAAATAAACTCTAACTCTTCTGCAGGAGAACGTAAGACTTTTTTCTAGCAGAAAGAATTCATTATCCCTCTCCCTCTTAAGACTCTTAATTTCCATATTGAATTCATACGTGGCAACATAGCCACATGAATACTTTTCTAACTCAAGAAGTCACGAAAATCAAGCTGGTTTTTTTTCCCAAGGAAGTTTGTTGTGCTCAAATGAATGGATATGCAAGTCTTTTTCCAGTAAAGCCTTTTTGTCTAAGCGTTACATTTTGTCACCGTTAATCTGACTTCAAGAGATAATTCAGAGCATATCAAACCCCAAAATACTGAAGTAGTAAAAATGACAGCTATGCTGCCTGATCGACTGTGCAAATTCTAGCACTAAAAATGCTACGTTTTAAAAATCTCTAAAATTCCAAATTAACTAGACCTTTATATGATGTGATTTAATAGAGTTTATTGTTTGGAATTTTGCAATAAGTCTTAATCCTTTCATGCACACCATCATACAATAGGAATAATATCTTAGAAATCCTGTAATACAAATCTTTAATCCATATAAGTGATGCTGGTCATACTGCTGTGCTGTCCTGATAAATGGCTTTGATTAGTTATAGCTAAAGTTTTCCCAAGTTTCTATAATAACCACCATCACTAAAAATTCTTTGCCCGTTAGTACAGAAATACTCATATTCTGTTTAATATTAGTCTAAAATGTAATCTTTCTGTGAAATCTAAGGCAAGAAGTTGCAAGAGGAGAGTAGACAAATAACATAGATTCTTGATTATAATAAGTAAATCTTTTTGTTCTATTTGAGCAGCTTTTACACCCAAAGTTTCTTTGTACAGGCTGGAAAACTTAGAGTATTTGCTTCCTGTTATTCAGTTGCAAGCCAGACTCTAAACTTAAAGCAGTGCCCAATCTACCTAAATGTGGCCAGAGAACTTCGGTGTCCATTGTATTCTGCATGTCAGTATACTGCTATGAGAGAATAAAAGACAACAGTCAATCTAATTTCCATTTGAATTCGATGATTTGCTAAGTCAAACTGCAAATTTGAAGTCAGTTTGCAAAGAACTTCCTCGTGGGTACTGCTTAGATCAGAAGCTGTGCTCTGCAGCTCTCCTGGGAGCTCATGAATTCAGCCTGAAGGAACAAATTAGGAAAGGTGCTAGCGAAAGTTACTTACAATTAATCCCCTTTGATTTGCAGTCCCACCAGTGCCACTGACCAGTGTTCGTGTATGTGTGTTAATGTGAGCAGAGACAAAGGAGAAGGAAACACTTCCCAGCTCTACAGAGGTACCTACCTTGGTGTGTCCTGCTCCCCAAATAATACTAAAAAGTTAAGAGTATTTGTACTCTGCTGTCATGTGGAGATACGAATGAAGAGAAAAATCCTCTAGTTCCAGCTCCCTCTTTATACAACTGTGAGGCACTTTGCCATAAAGTGTGCCTGTGATGAGTTAGCGGGCGAGTGGATGGGGAGGAGCAGAGCTGAAATGGAGATGATTTCTAAAGAGGAAGAGAATTTCATGCAGAGTGAAATATGGATGCACAGGCACATTTACTAAAACTATATTAGGTGGTATTCTGAATGAAACTGCTGTAACTAAAAGCATTTATGGCTAAAAACATATAGGTGCACAATTAATTGGAAAAGAATATGATTTAAAGTAAGAGAAACTGCATAAATAAATCTAAATCACATTTCAAATAAAAGAAATTGCTTCCTTACTCTGGCATTTCCAGCTTACTGAATACTTTGTAACAACAATGTTTTCATAATATACTGTAGCATGTTCTTATTGTCTCAGCTCTAAAGGTCAGATGTTTTACATGACTTACGTAGTTTCATAGTGTTGAAAGCATAAGAAAACATTTAATATATAAATAACAAAAGTATCTTCATGTAAGCCCAAGTGAGTGCAGGAAGAAAGGAAGGTAAAGATACTGACAAGACTGCAAATGATGAATCATCACTCAGCAAATGCTAAGGAGATACATGCCTCAGTCCTGCAGTTTTAAGATAATAACAATCTAGTACTTTTAGAGATTGAAATATCAGAGAAAAATATTCCAGTAGTTGATCATTTATTAGCAGTTAACTGATGCAAATGGAAAATGTCTAAGGGTTATTTTATTCTTCAAATATAAAGTGACCTGATAATAAAAATATGCAACTTTCATTAAGTTGGAACAATATATCAGCTTTTAGTTAAGACTACAGAAGTTTTCTGGGGAATTACAGATTTGTATGCTTATAATGGAGTTAATTTCAGTCCAAGGTGTGCATTGTGAAGTGTGCTTCAATCCATGACAGCAAGTGAGGGACTGAAGAGCCAGCTCCCAGCTGCGGCGAATTGATTGACCATTAATATTTGGATATGAAGTTTCACTCATGGCAGAAAAACGCCGCTGCCAGGGAGACTGAGAACTGCCCTGAAGGTGAGCATAAGCAGGAGACTGGCAGAAAGATGACTGAGGACCAAGTCTGCCAGAAACAGAAGGACGGAAGAAAAACTGTTTTCCTCAGCTTTGCATGTCTCTCCAAAATGCATCTCATTTTAGATGCAACATGGTCTTGGTAGCCCTACTGAGGCTCTTCCCATTAGGATTTTTTTTGTTCCAAAGGCAATTGGCAATGGGATACAGCCAAAACATGCTACCAAAGAACAACAGCAGGAATAACAGATGCAACCACTGATGCCGGATACCAAGTCAACCAATTCAGACAGACACAAAACAATGCAATGTGGAGCTTCTGTCACATTACGAGAACAGTGCTACGGAAGGTGACGTGATGACAGTGTAACACTGAGCAATCAAATAACGAACAATCTTGAACTTGACGGCAGAGTGTGACCTGTGCTTAGAATAGCTAAGGAGAGGCTTGGAAGCTATGTTTTAAGCGATCTGTATTCACCCAACTGTAGTCCTATGCTTTTCTTGGAGGTTTTCCTGGAAGCTTTCTTCATCACCAGTTCTATCCTGAATTATGGAGTACTCATTCGATTGCAGAAATAGAGACAAAGGTGTGAAAAAACAGGCAGATGTTCTTGTTTAGCAAAAAAAAGTGTACACTTGCAGATAAATAGAGAAATATACAAATCCTGTACATTCAAACTAAGAAAATAGAAAACCTATAATGGGTTCATTACTTTGCTGTTTGAAAGATTTTTAGACCTCACTTAATGCAGGTGAAATTAAATGTGGTCCTGTTTTAAGAATAGAAGTGATTCCTATTCTCTTAGCAGAGTCTGAGGATACGTATGAAAATTTCATCATAAATCAATGGAGCTGGATTATGTAAAAGTGAGGTTAGCTATGTAGTTGTTTTGCTTTTTTTTTTTCTAATCAGCCCTATTTCTAACTCTTAAAAGTATTGTTAAAAGCTACAAAAGCTCTTTTTGAAGAAACTTTTGCTCCTATTGATAGAGATCCATCCCTTTGCTTAGCTGAATCCCAGGAGAAAAAGAGAGGGGAAAAAAAGAATAGAGAAGAGCTAATGGATATCAAGATTATGATGGGTGACAGACACTTACAAAGCTGCTATAGAATTCAGACTGCAAAATGATTTTCCAGCATCTTGATTCTTCATCATATGTCAGCTCTTCAAGGTAGAAGCAGAATACAGTAGAAGAGCACAGCAGCAGAATAAAAGAATTGTGCCAATGAATATAACAGGATGGTAAGCATCTTTTATGACTGGAGAGGTGGTCTTCCTCACTTTGTCCTGGAAATTTCCCTACTTAAATTTAAGATTGAACTTCTTGTTAAATAGCTAAACCAATCTACTTCCCAAAACTTGAAGTTTTCTTGGAAGGAATTATTGGCATGAGTTTACCAAACATCTATAGCAGGACATTTAAGGTAAGAAAACATGCTGTCACGCTTGCTCTCCTGTTTACTTTTTTCAAGCGGTTGGGAAGGTCGTTAGTTTTTCTGCTGTCTTGGGAATTTGCAGGGGAAGCTGTTACTGGTATCTGCAAGGATGCCCCTGACTTCTTTATAAACAGGTGATAGACTTAAAAGTCCCACTGGCTGCTTTCTTGTTGCTTGCTGTAATAGAGAAAGCCCTATGCTCAAGAGGTCTGAAGTGTGAAAGTAGTGGGTTTTATTTTGAAAGAATAAGGAGGATCAGAGAATCAAAGATGTTTGCATTATTCTGTCACTGGAGAACATAAAGGTTTTATGGAAGACTCAGAGTTTTTAGTATCTACCTTCTAATTCCCATAGCAAGCTAACAGACTTAAATAAATCATTAACCTTTCCTACTAGGTCTGACTGGGATGGAGTTAACTTTTTTCATAGCAGCCCATATGGTGCTGTGCTTTGTATTTGTGGCTAAAATAGTGTGGTAACACACCAATGCTTTGGCTGTTGAGCAGTGCTTGCAGTGTCAAGGTGTTCTCTCTCCCTTCCCCACCCCCAGAGAGTAGGCTGGGGGTGATCCAAAGGTTTGAGGGGACATAGCTGGGACAGCTGATCCAGATTGACCAAAAGGATATTCCATACCATATGATGGTGTGCTCAGCAATAAAATATCAAGGAAAGGAGGAGGAAGAGGGGATATTTGTGGTTATGTTGTTTATCTTCCCAGGCAACCATTACCTTTGCTGAGGCTGTGCTTTCCTGGAAGTGGCTAAACATCTGCCTGCCAGTGTGAAGCAGCGAATGAATTTCTCTGCTTTGCTTTGCTTATGTACACAGCTTTTGCTTCTTCCATGAAACTTTTCACCTGCCTTCTGTTTTCTCTCCCTCCTGCAGGAGGTGCAAGTGAGAGGTTGGATGGGTGTTGGCTGTTGGCTGGGGTCACACCCCCCCCCCCCACCACCACCTTTTATTAGCATTACAGAAGGAGGAAAGAGAAACAAAACCAAAGTGTCTAAAATGTAAAGCTTTAAGTGGTATTTCCATTGTAATAGCGGTAGAGTACTTTAATAAAGTTCTGATTGCAGATGCTGTTCACTGTCATGCTGCAGGGGGAAGAGTGGTGGAGCTAAGACAGTTGATGTCTTAGAGCTGATGTGGCTGCTGTTGTTGTCCGAGCCCAGTCTTGCTTTCTCAGAAATGAGCAAATCAAAAAGAGTTTGCACATGAGTAGGAAGACTAAGGAGTAAAATGGAGGATACACAGCTTCTATTTCTGGACTCGTGCCTAATGCTGAAACAGAGGCAGAAGAAGTAGTTACAAGACTGCCAAAGATCTGGCAAATTCACAAGAGCATCAAGGTGCTTCAGGCGTTGATTTTTAGCTTGCTTTAGTGACAGATTCACAGCAGCAATGCAAGGAATCATTCTTTGCTGGCTAAACCTGATTGTCTTTAAAGAGAAGGCAAAGGAGGAGGAAGAAATGATATAAAAAAGAGTGAGTTTGGGTAATAGAAAAGAACAGAAATCCAATTCTGTCAATATAGGCCCACAAACCTTGTGGAAGTGTGGTAATCTTTCTCTCTGGGCCAGTAAGATGAGGTTGGCCCTGAAGAATAGAATGGCAGAGGTTCAATCACAGTGTATTAAAGGAAAATTAGTAAAGCTTGCTTTTTCTTACTGGTTTCCTAGGATTGTCTTGAAATTAAGAATGAAAAGTTATATACCACTTTGTCACCAAATAATCCTAGTTTCAGCTTCACTGTTTCATTTAATTTCTGTATTGTTTTTTTTACAGTAGTCTTGCACTATCATCAAATGCTTCAGTAAGTCCTGGCCTCAGTTTCAGTGTTTGGTCTGTTTCAGTGCTCTCTCCTTCTGAATTTTACAGACAATTAAAGGTAGTTGAGTGAATTTATAATTGCTCTGTTTTGAGCAAGTTAAGGTATAGATCAACTAAGGGAAAGCTACACTGACAACTAATATGCCCTTGTTACAATCTCTTTCTTGTCACCTTTGGCTACATCACAGGAATTAAATTGGTAATGATCTTTCTGAGGCATAAGAGAGAAGAGCAGACCCTAAGCCTGTTGTTCAATACATTATTTGGATTTCATGTAAAACTGGGAGAACTGAGGAATTCTTTGTTTCTTAGACTGGAGAAAGCATAACAAGGTAAAGGCAGCCAATGAATGGAAAGTACCTCTTATTTAGGGGTTTTAAATGAAAAATACTTAATGTGGATAAAGTATTGATGCTGTCAGATGATCTGGGGAGATGAGCTGAAATTGCCTGGAAACAGAGTCAGGCCAACAAGAAGAGTACAGCTCTCAGTCTGGACTGCCCTGTGTCCGGACACCTTGATCCAGAAGCCAGAAGAATTTGCAGTTGTTGTCACCTTTACATATGTCTTAAAGCATAATCTCAAACAGTTTGGATGAGACAGGAAGAAGGGCAAGTTATTTACTACTTCTTTACTGAGAAGTTTGATGTGTCTTTTCTGAGGCATCTTGGGTTGGTAACTCTCAAAAACATGGTCCTCAATTAGATGAATGAGCATGGCAAATCCATTAATGTGTAATATATTATTGCATAAGTGGTATTCATCTCATGTTATCACTAACTTTAATATATTAATCATTATTAAAGACCTGAAATTAATTATTTTCAACCTTTAAGCAAAGGGGATGGCTTGTGAAAGTACAAAAAGCAAGGAGAAAATATAAGTCTTTCCTTCAGCTATACTTTCATTTCACAGAACGCCAATTACTGCAAAGTAGTTCTTATTTTAATCAGCAGTGAAGCATAGTTACTAAGCTTAAGCTTAGAGTGCTGAAGAAAAAAGATTGTTTTTTTTCTAGAATGAATGACTGATCATTATTTATATTTCCATATAATCTTTAATCACTGTGGAAAGAATTGTGAATGATAAAAGAGCTAAAATAGAATAATTTATATCAGTGTTCCTTAATAGAATGGATCAAATATTATACAATACAGAAGCTGCTTTCAGAATTATTGTGAGAACACAATAAGCACAACACCGTATTTATAAGACATAAATCGTTATGTCAAAGTAGTGACATTATCAGGTTAATTTAGTCTCATGTGTAAATGACCAAAAATGTCAGTATTTAGCAATGGCTGCACATGACCTTCTTAGATGGAAATTGGATACCTCTAATATTGTTTATTTATGTAGCTCCAGTGAGTGCACAAATCTGAAGCCATAGGCTACAATCTTACTAGATCTCCTAAACCAGAATAAGTTTAGAAGGTACCTCATGTGGAAAACTCAACATTAATGGGATTATGCGCTGTTGGTACAGCCTTTTTAATGGGTATAAACAGTCAGTAAAAGTAATGTTTTCAATGTTACTTCATATATATTGATATTCTTTAATGGAAGAACTTAATCAGTTCTGTCGTGCAGTTTTTCTTCTCAGAAAATGTATTGTTTCATCAGGTTGAGAGGAGATTGTTAGCTCATAATATCCAGACAAAGTGGTATGGGAGTGCACAATGTAGAAGCAGCTGGTTAAGAAAGACGAATAGGTTCAGCTCTTCCTTGTTCATTCATCAGGAAAAACCCTCACTGGAAGCCCTCATACTTTTTCACCTTCCTTTCCGCCACGCAGTTTGGAGAATGTTTGAAGTCTGGGGGTCCAAATCTATCATGTGTTTTTGAAACCAGAAAATCTTCTCTTTGAGACAAATTTATCAGGGCCTGCCTTTTGGCATCTGAGAGATGGGATATATGCTAAGGTAAAGTGTACCTTTTAACTTAACAAGATTAACTTAACCTGTAAACTTAACAAGATTTTAACTTAGCAAGTGGAGTCTGCAATACTGTTGCAACTCACAAGTGATATCCAGCGCAGATCAATGCTGAAAAAAAATGGCTCACAGCATGAATGTAAATGGTAATGCTGAGAGAGGACTAGTAGATCATGTATCTGTTCAGTACCAAAAAAAAATCTGTTTACTGTCTTTTTCTTCCATGTGGTTGGAGAATGAAGTAATCCAGATGTAGAATAACTCCTAGCTGTTTGTCTGAAGGGAACCCAAGATCAGTGTCATTAGTACAACATCATACACTGGAATATTCTACTAAACCCAAGAAATACCGAGGCCAGGGAAAGGATTTTGAGGTTGAGTGTAATAATTTCTATCCCACATTGATGGATTGCTATATGATGTTTAATTTTAGCCTAAAAAACTCTGGTATTAAGGGCAAGACCCATTGTCCACGGCTCAGTGTGAGAGACTGCAAGAGTTAATGTCTCAAACATTGTGGTGGGGCAAGTTCTGCTTAACGACCAACTGCATAACAAGGAAATCTGCCTGGCAAGGAACCCCAGGTGAAAAGAAGCCCATCAGCACCCATCAGCAACTGGAGGAGGAGGGTGTGCTGGAGGGTGCTCAGCTCCCAGTTCTAATGTGCTGTTCCCATATGCTGAACTGGGCAACTCACCATGCTGTTCTGCTGTGCTGAGCAGGACAACTCACCATGCAGGGAAGGGGAAGTTATTCCCCAAACGACCCAAAGGCTCACAAACCGCTCATGACACCTAATTAGCCTAATGCCTGCCTGAAGGAGGGTCAAGGATGATAAAAGGACACAAACCGAAGCCCACCGGGACGGGACCCCTCGGCTGACTGGACCAACGCTGGACCCAGGGCCAGTGGAATCTTTCCCTTCTCTCTCTCTCTCTTTCCCTTTTCCATAATCCCTACACCTCATCTCTTTAGACATAAACCGTTGACCAAGTCTGGGACTAGGATTGGATCCAGCCACCCCTGGGCTCCTCTCTGAGAAGGAGTCTAGAAAGCGAGGGGGCCTGCTCTGAACCTTGCGACCCAACGGGAGGGCTCGCATTATTGTCTGCCCTGAACTGATTCCCAGATAAGCAAGGCCTGTAGTATATGTTTGGTGATGTATGGTTAGCACATGTTACACAGTTTACTGACATAGTTTCATGCCAATTTTTGTTGTGAGCATACCAGTTTTTGTGGTGAGCATGCCAGTTCTTGTTGTGAGCAAATACAAGTTGAGTTTTGTGATCAAAACTGGTGTCATTTCACCTTAATCCTCACTTGGGAATCAGCAAACCTGAGTCATTGTCCTGAGAAATTGGGACGTGACACTCGGACAAGGTGAGACTTAGTCTGATCTCAAGCAAGGATCTGAGGAGACTGGAAAAGAGTCTTTTAATTGACTTAAAATAATTTTGAATAAATGAGAACATGACATGAGTCGATATGAGAAGTTTAGAGGTGAATGAGCACAGACTTGGAAATAACCTGAAAAACAATTAGGTTTCTCAATATGGTGAAATGGAAAAAGAAAGTCCACCTTACTGTCTTTGACAGCTGAAGAGAGCTACTCATGTAATAGCAATGTAATATCATTGCACAAAGCCTAAATGGAGTAACAGCGCTCTTAATGAGAAGATACGAGAAGGGATGATCTCAAGGCAATTTTGGATCCCTTGCATTTCTAAATTCTGCTATTGCAGAATGAATTTTGAAAGTGGAACTTTTGGTTGTGACCATTTTTTCTTTGGGGAGTAGGATTTTTACAGTTCAATGTACTCTAAGAAAATCAGAGACAGCAGTGCATTATGGCTTTCCTCCACAAGGAGGAAGCTGTGGAAAGTGATCAGTTTTAGTTCTTTGGATGTGTTTAATGTATTCATTACTGAAAAGAGAAATTGTATTATTTGCCTTTCCTTGGATCTAAGCATGTTGGTATTTTGCACAGGCTGTTTTGGTTTCTAAGTTCAGAGAAGTAATGTGATTTTAGATGTACTGTTGTAAATGTGGACCTAAAAATTTTGATCACTAAATGCTGTCAGTTGTTTAGTGGTTTAGGTTGAATATTTTTTCTTTTTCTAATTTTTTTGGTATTCTGCCATATTATGTGAGTTTTTTATTATTTTTGTGATCCATTGGCTACAGCATTTTGGCTGTTTAAGTGGAAGTTCAGAGTAAAAAGATCATTCCTCTGTGTTGGGTTTGATTTCTTTACAGTCAGCTCTTTGCTGTGATTTTCGTTTTTGTTAGCAGTTTTTAGAACAGTTTATTTTTTTTAAAGTGAGAGAGTGTTCATACTGGAAGATCAGTAATCTGGACCTGAGAAAGTTCTTATTCCTTTTGATAACTAATTACTTGTTATTCTGTTCTTGATAAATAGTCTTACAATTATTATTGAAAGATGAGCTGTGAATTTTTATCCCTGTACTTGTGCACTGACTAGCTTGTTACAGGTGGAATGCTGTTAAGTAAACTGAAGTTAAAAATTACAGTTCAGGAGTCTATGGAAAGATTTTTCCGTCTGAATCCTCTTTTATCTTAGGTTTCACTATGTGAAGTGGCATACAGATTTTTAAGCATACATTAAAAACATGGGTGTAGACAAAAGCCTTAGTTTTTGTTGTGGATTTTATTATGAATTTTGCTGTTTGATTTTTCTGAAACCTCATTTTAACATAGTGATATAACAGTGATTCCAATTAAAGAAGAATTGCTTTGTAATGAGATATAACAAAAACATCCTAAACTACTCATCATCTTGATGCGGTCATTGGGAAGAAAATGATACCAGGTGAAAAGGTGTTAATTGGAATTTTTGTGCTTTGCTTGATGCCACTGTAGTCCATCCATATCTTTGAGGAGAAAGAAGGGCTCAGTTCCCTGCTACAGCTGGAGAAAAACCATGCTTTTCTGTCTGTATTTATTTCCCCAAAGTCATAGGGTGCATAACATACCTCTGCACTAATTCATTACATGGGAAGTAAGGGTTGTAACCTTCACTTGCTCCCAATGAAACTGTGTTTAAGAACATAGGAATAAGATGGCTGTGGAGTCCTCATCAAATGTGAATTTTCCCATTCTTATTTCAGTAGCTAACATTTCACTGTCAACTGCTAACATGTTAAGTGTGATAGGAAAGTTGTATTCTTCCATTTTGTTAAAAAAACAGAGGTCTTTTTGCTTCAGAAAAATATGTAACATAGAGAAGGACACAAGAACAATACTGTGTTTATGAAGACATCAAGCTCACTGAAATGCGTTTCTCTCTACATGCTCAAGAATGTAGAAATCTGGGTTTTTTCACGTGAAAACTGAGAAGGAGCAAAACAGTAAATCTGAATTCTCTTATAACCAAATACATAAATAAATAAAATCCCTCTCAGTTAAAGAACACTAGGTAACTCTATACCATTTTCATTTCAAACATAAAGGAAACAAAAGCATTTATCAAAGTGCATTTTGATAAGAAAACCAGCTGGGCCCTAGTTTCTCTCTTGATAACTAAAATCCTAAAAATCTTTAAGTATATCTAAACTATTAAGACCTGATCCATGGTCAGTAGAAATAGCTTCATAAGTCAGAAAGACTTGTTTCAGATTCTAATTCCATATCTGAGTTTTTAAGATTGGTTTTATCACAGCCTTGAACTATTGAACCACTTGCCTATTTTTATTTTCTAATGCTGAGGATAGGTAGGATCACACTTAATTTGGGGGGTTTTTTTGGTGTGTGGCTAACCAGTAAGGCTAAGCTGTTTCTCAAGAAAGAGCAGAGTTAAAAAGTCCGAGTGCAGACTTTCATTAATCTCTGACTAGGAAAAGCACCAGCCACTGCTTCCCTATTATTTTTCTAGGTTAAGATTTTTAAGCCTTCAATAAATCCCCAAGATTAATAAGTGGAAGAATGAATATAAAATGTTTCATTGCACTCTCTGCAGCTAGCCTTCCACACTTTTATCAATGTTTTAAGTCATACTGCTACTGCTAAACATGCACTATTTTGTCACTGTTCTACCTACAAATCTGATGAGGGGTTATTCAATAAAAATCTGTAACGTATATTATTTGGAAATGTGATTTTGTCACTGTGGTCAATTGCATCATCTGAAAAGGAATGACATACTAAAAAGTGCTTTGGAGAACAGTTTCATAATTTCCTTTTCATTTCCTTGATTTGACACTTTTATAAACAGCCTAAGTGTCGGAACTAGCTAGATGCTTGTAGGATTTAAGCAAATATATAAGGGTTTGTTTTGTTTTGGTTTTTTTTTTTTTAAAACTATGAGAACATGGTGCAGGAGAAGACATGACACTTCCCGCTTGTTTTAGAAATGGAGAAATCCTCTGTGGTAACTCAGCAGTGTGGTACCGTGGTGCACGGTCACAGGCAGCCCGCCTTGACCTGATGTTGCATGAGCACATCCCCTCCTGATTGGGGTAAAGTTTTATGTTCTATCTGTAGCAGACCATATACAGCAGAAAAACTGGGAAACTGTAGCAATGGGAACAGTCACTCTGCTGTGTTCTATTTCTATACACTTCTATTAGCGTAGGATAGACAGTTATGGCAAAGCAAACTGAAGATGATAAACCTTAGCTTGCTCACTGTTCTTTAGTTGATGTAGGTATTGCTAACTTGAATCAGTCCTCTTGAAGTTGTGGTTTCTTGTTTCTTTCTTCTTTTGTACTTCAAGCATTTTCCTAATTAATTACTAGACAGATTCCTACCTGCAACATCTTATCGAGAGCAAATAGCTTTGCATTGTGTTGTTTTTATTTTGTGTTAATTAGTTAAAGATGTTATAACCTTCACTATTGGATTATAGGGCAATCTGTGACAGAGTGGCTGTACTAAAATTGAAGAGCTTTTTCTATTTTTATCTTACCTCATTTACCTGCTGTCTGATGTTAAATCAAGTAAGTGAAACTGGTAATGCCCTTGTGATAAGGAGGCATGGGTAGCATGCTTAAACACCTTGTTTTCTGAAGAGTTATATGGTATGTTATGGAGAGCAGCTTGTTCTCCAGCTGCACAGAAAATAGATGAAATGTTGGAGGGATACTGTTTCTACCATTGTTTCTTCCTTCCTACACCAGTTTACTTTCTACCTGGTTAAAAAGGGTCATACTCCATGTGAATAAGTATAGCTTATGCATTATGCTTTCTGAGTATGCTAAAATGAACATGGATTATTGATCTTTTCAGTGCTCCACAACTGAGCTCTAAGTGGAGTCAAAAAGAATAATTTTGACCCAATTGCAAAATAATATAATGATTGCTATAGAAAACCTTTATCTGCTACCCTATGTCTGACAATAAAATGTTTTTTAACCATCTAGTAGTCCACCCATCTAGACCATAGTGTCCCTGCAAAGATGCTTTGGGATGTTTTCTTGAAATCTGTGCTGAAATGAGGGTAGATGACTTCTACTGCTGTCCCCTCATCCACAGACCTACTCATTTTATTAGAGAAGGCAGGCTGGTCAAGGGTGATTGATTTTCTGCAAAGGACTGATGATGGTACCAAAGTTCAAGAACAGAATTGTGGTGAAGCACTTAAGTTCTCAGTATTAAAATCTCCCAGCCAAATAAAATTATGGATTATTAAGTAGTTTCTAGAAAATTGGAAAAGCTTCAACTCTTCCCCTTTTCTGTGTAGTATACTGTTAGTAGGACATTCCTATGGAAGATGAAAAATGACATTTTGAAAAAATGAACCATCATTGTCTTTATTCTGATGAGTGCTGTGTGTAGCGAACAGTAGTATTTAGGCGGCCTTCTTCTGTTAAGTGTATGACCTTGTGAATAGCAAAAGCAGATATTTCCAGTAGCTTTTTAAGTCTAAAAAAAGATGGAATTTAAGTTTTCAAAGTTCCCCTACTGATTGCCTTTCAAGTTTTCCTTGCAGAGTATTGTCACTTTATGCAGGTGCCAGTCTGTTTGCTTGACAGGTTGTCATCCAGGTATGACCCATTCTCCAGTGGCTGGGATTCTGATTTCCACTCTGGGTGCTGGATGCTTGAAATATATATATGTTGCAATAGCCAGTGTTTTATGTCTAAGTCATATTTTGGAAATAGGCCTATATTCCTAATGTCTGAAATGATTTTTTTAACATTCCTAACAGCCTTTCTGTATAGCTCAGATAAAAACCTGAAGGCATTTAAAAAAGAATAATCAGTTCTAAGTTTCTCATGACAACCCTGTGAAACTATTAGTGCAAGGATTTGTTGAACTTTGAGCTTAAAAACATATATAACTGGGAAAATGCAATCCAAGAATAGAGTTAGATAAATGATGTTTTATAGTGAATACAAAAACTGTATAAATCTTCAGTGAATTTGCTTGTATAGGCTTAAAAATTGCTAAGATACTCATTCAGACCTTCAGACTTGTGAGGCTTGTGGTAGCTTAAAAGATCAGAACCTGATGATGCAAAAGAGAACAGCTGAATGTCAATTGCGTGCATCTGCTTGTGTGACAACAACCCCACAAATGGAGTAGAGGGGTGAAATGTGGTGGCATTTATTAAACATTAGATATAATGCTCAATATATTTATATATTAAACATAGATTTTCAGTTAGTGCTTTGAAAATCACTGACAAAATTGTAGTAGGTGCCTGTTTCATTCTTAAAGATTTTTTTACAGTTTTTCCCAAGTAGGGTCTCAACTGTCTGGTTAAAACACACAGAAAAAAAATATAATAAGAATGTGATATATGTGGAAGCAAGGAGATTTTAACTTAAATTTCTTAATTGCTTTTGTAATCTTAAAGAAGGACACAAATACTTGGTAATGTTAAAAAATGAAATAGCATGAAGAAAACAATTCATTTGAGCTCTTGGGATTTAAAATGTGCAGATAACCAATACTGACCAATTTTTTAGGGGAGGAATTATAAGTAGACTGAGGTCTGTATGGTAAATCTCTTCCTGAAAAAAACTTAGATGGATGAGTCATAAGCCTCTGAAAATGAGATTTCTAATGGAAACACCAAATCAACTTTTACTGTAGTGTCAGGAATATGACATTATAATAAAGTACACTGATGTATCTGTATTTGCCTTTTGCAAACATAATGAAACTGACTTCAGCATAGAAGGTGCCAGGGTGTTCCATCCACATCTGCTGTTTTACAGTATAATACAACAATATTCAGACATATAATGCTAGGTGTTATGTATTTGCACTAGGATGGAAGGCGACCAATAGAATTTTTTAAATCATGACTAGAATAACAACTCTGCAAGTTGCTGTATGGAATATGGCATCTACCCTTGTCCGCATGGGGACAAGTTGGAAGTCATCAGTGCTTTTTATAGCAAATATTAATGACAACCTGAGTAGTGCATACTGAGGCGGTGTTTGGCTCTTCTCCTGTCTGACCGAGCACAGGCTCAGTGTGAACCCATCCATCCTGTGCTACTTTATTGCTGGCATTTATTTTGAACGTCTGCCACTGCTCTTGGCAGGACTTGGGCTTTTTGTTGTCCCATGCTCCCAACCAGGGAGTGCAGTTCGGGAACCTGAGTCCAGGACTTGAGTGAACACACACGAACAGTCGTGCTGGGTCCCACTAATCCAGAACAGGGACAGAGGACAGGAACTGAAGACATAGTTGCCCAGTGCACTTCTCATCCTCCACTGACTGGTGCCTCAAGAATTTCCAGTGGCATCTTTCTGTTTGATACCTTTTGATAATTTTTTTTTTCTTCCATCTAATCATATTTTATTTGCTGATGGGAGGACTTGGAGCTGTGCCCAGAAGGTACAGTGAGGACAAGTGACCTGTGAGGGGGGTGCACTGGAGAGGGTGAGCGGCTCCAGATCGGCTGCTTGGAGAGCTCGGAGCCCTTTGCCACCATCTGCAGAAAGAGAAGCCACCCTCCCACTGCCTCACAGTGGAAGTCCCCGCTGTAGGCACAGCCAGCGATGCTCGTGCAAGAGAGGAGGCACCACACACGAAGCAGGTCTCTTGGTGAGAAGTGCAGGAGTTGCTCTGCAGATGCCTTTTGCAGGCACAGTGGGGTGAGTTAGTCAGGAGGGGTCTTCACTGTCTGCTGCATGTTTGTCTCCTCGGGGCCAACCCGCTGCTGCGCCTGCAGGAGATCTGTCCATACTGCTGCTGCAGGATTTAAGTTTTCCACTTTCAGGGTTGGGGATGTAATGCTATTGTGTATTTTGTGGCAGAAAAAAGTCATTTCTGCTTGCGTGCAAGAAAGACTTGAGCCAGCTGTCTGGTGAAACAGGTTAAACGAGCTAAAAAAGTAGGGAGGCTTAACGGAGGGAACAATTTTTATCTGGAGTACTAAATACAGTACAAACTAAATTTGTTAGCAGAAGATGTTGGGATATTGGTCACATTTGTTTTATTTATGAGTCATTTCCGTTAACAGAATTCAATTACTGATTATTAGACTCAGTAATTTTTTCCTGCTGCCATCTCCATACTTACTCTGGCTGTTCTTTCTTTTGAAACTTGACAAAATATCAATTAATTTTTATTCTGTATTTTCATTTTCTGTAACATATGTTGGGTTTTCTTTACAGAGAAATGGAGGTTTTCTGTTCCATCTCTGAAATAGTAGTTTGGTACATAAAATCAACAAAAAAATGGGGAAATAGCTAAGAA
Organism: Buteo buteo; assembly: GCF_964188355.1. Taxonomy (NCBI): domain Eukaryota; kingdom Metazoa; phylum Chordata; class Aves; order Accipitriformes; family Accipitridae; genus Buteo; species Buteo buteo. The sequence goes on along the minus strand of NC_134171.1, from coordinate 75,401,627 downwards.
CATCTGCAGTTATGCATATCTGAGAAATTTAGAAATTACTATTCTAATTAATCTTGTAAAATGAAAAATAACGAA